>NW_027507685.1:4630210-5830210 GCF_037356315.1 Lithobates pipiens | reverse complement strand
CGGGTCCAATTCTGCCCTCCTGTTTGGGTTGCTCTGCCTAGCATGTCTCTGACCGTCCCCAAGGCCAGCACAAACTCTGTGCCAGTGAGCTTGTGATTAAGTAAAGGGTCTCTGGCCTTCAGGATGACGGAGACATCTCCCCGCGAATATGATTTGTTCTAGGCCAAGTTGTGTACTGCTATGAGGAGGGATGCTAAGTTAACGTCATTGTCATCCAAGATGTCCTCCTAGATGCCCTGCTAGGACAAGGTGTGCAGGGAAGACGATGGTGCAGAAGTTGGTTGTATCTGTAAGTGAAGGTACGGGAATGACGGTGGTGACTGGAGCTGGTAGGGGCACGGCTTGGTGTACCTCCAGGGCTGTCACTCTGCTTGGACTTCGGCGACTGCTGTTGAAAGTGTGGTTACTCAGGAGTGCAGCTGAGTAGTCGCAAAGAAGATAGACTGAAGTGGTGCCTGGAAGGGCTGCCACTGGCGGTGGAAACAGTAGCCTAAAGGCTTGGTTTCCTGGCTGCAGCAGGGTAGGATTTACTCCTGCGACACCGTTCTGCTATGAGTTTATTTTTTTTTATTTATTTATTTTTTTATTTAATTTTTTTTTTTTTTTTTTTGTGTTTTTTTTTTTTTATTGGTCCAAGCTCTTGTGAGACTGTAAACCGCCGCTTGCTGAGCCCGTAAAGGGTGATGGCAGGGCTGAGGCAAAGTCCTCACTGTCTGCCTGCGACATGGCGTCAACTAAAAGCAAGGGGGGTGCGTATGTTTGAGGTAAGTTGCAAAGGTAGGAGGGGATAGTTGCGTTGGGTAGATAAGATGAAAGGCGGAAGGAAACAAGAAGAATAGGACAAGGAACAACAGCCATAGTGACAGTAGGTTTGCGCTCGAGCGCTGTTGAGTGTGACTTTAGAAAACTCAAAAGAATGCATGACAACCGAGGTGAGCCAGGAGGTGACTGGCTAGGTAACCGATAGCTCGGGTGTCAGTCTGTGCTCGGCACAGACTAATGAACCAGAGCGCCCCAGGGCGGACTGGGGTGGGTAGCTGAAGTCTGGTATACTAAGTAGGAATGTTGCGATCTGTAGTTAATTGATGTGGGTTCGGTCTACTAATGCTTGCACTGCCAGCAAGTATGGAGATTAGGCGACCTTGTCTGCGTATTGAAGGCTTGTGCTTCGAAAACAGAGTGAAGTGCACAGAAGTATGTGACAGTTGCTAACGCCTCAGGAGCAGGTCAAATTCTATATGTGAAGTAAAAATATGTAGTGAAAGTGTTTAAGAGAAAGGGGGAATCCCATTGAACTACACACCTGACTTTATGCCCTAGTTGTGAAGTCGACTGGTTGGGGTCGAGAACTGAGTTGACCGAGAGCCTGTAGTAAGGTGACATGAGAATTTCGTTTTGACAAGGGGGATTGCAAAGAGCTGTTTGGGGCAAAGCTGGCCCCCTGGTGAAGATGCAAGCCCTCGACAATGGGTTTTTTTTTTTTTTTTTTTTGGGAGATACTGTCCAAACCTGGTGCAGGGTGGACTAACTGGTGTTCTAACTGGCCTAAAAGGGGAAAGCGACAGAGAAAACGATGAGCAGCCGTGTTGCTACTGGAGACGATGAGTGGCAGTTTGAGCCATTTGCTGAAATGCTTGTAGCGATTGCAAGGAAGCGGCCTTATTTGAATTATAAATTGAATTATGAGGTGAGAATGAATGAATGAATGAATGAGGTGAACAGCTGTGTTGCTACTGGAGATGAGAAGCAGCTTTATTTGAATCTATAAATTTAATTATAAGTGTGTAGGTATGAGGAGAGCAGCCGTTTTGCTACTAGAGATGAGTGGCCGTATTGAGCCATTGCCTCGATGCTCGCAGCGATTGCAAGGAAGCAGCTTTATTTGGAAGGTGAAAGCAATGTTTTGCGGATTTATAAGTGTGTAGGTATGAGGTGAACAGCAGTGTTGCTACTGGAGACGATTGGCAGTTTTGAGCCAAATGCAGAAAGACTTGCAACAATTGCAAGAACGCAGCTTTGTTGAAAGGCGAAAGAAAGGTTATAGAGGAAATGTGATTATGTAGGAATGACCGTGCGCAATACTGAGCAAATTGGTGGAGAGAATTGTGTACGATCATGTATGGATAGACTGAGACGGTCAAATGTAAGTACTGCTGAATTCGTACAGTCGATGTGACTAGTTTGAACTGGGCTATAACTATGGAATAATCTGCGAAAGATTTGACTCATTTGAGTCGGTGATGCAACAGGATTCGGCTTGGTTGTTAGAGTTGCGTTTGGCAAGGACTGGGATCGTTGCGCCGACGCTGCGACTAGACTCGAATCCTCCGTAGATGCGACTGAGAGGCTTGTATATGGGATCCGACCGTATCGCTGAGGATATGGCTGGGTTCGGATTGATTGAATTGTGATGGTGGTTGAAGGGGCTGGTGATTGTCAATGATCCGAAACATAGAAGCGAAGTTGCGACTAGATTCGAAACGAGGTGACTACAGGGCTCGTATGACAGATCTGACCGTATTGCCGATGATATGGCTGGGTTCGAATCAACTAAATGGTGATGACGGTTGAAGGGGCTTGTGATTGCCGAGGATCCGAAACATAGAAGCGAAGTTGCGACTAGATTTCGAATCGGCCGTAGATGCGAGGTGAGTAAGGGACGTGAATGTCGGTTTTGACCGTATCGACCGTGAAGTGATCGGCTCGAGTAAACCCGCGTTGGGTAGAAAGGATGAAATACATGAAAGATGACATAGACTTACGGTGGCGTAAGTGCGACTTTGCAAAACGAACATGATAAACGAACATGATAAGGTAACTATTGGAGTTTAGAAGAGCGGTAACAACAGAGTCCTACCTGCGACAGCGAGTGTGTAGCGGTCCGAGCGTGGGACAAACGATGAAGATATACGACCGATCTCGAAGGTACGACTACGTGGACATGCAGTGAGTTGGCAGAGTCAGCCTCTGCAATGCATTTGACACGAATCAGCTCAAAAATGTATGAGATGAATCTGATATAAATTGGCAGTAAGGAGTATCTGATACGAATTGGTTGTAGAGTGTATGCCATTCCTTACTGTGAAACCAAACACCTATCAACCACCCATCCCCCAGGCTAGTCAAGTGCAGGAAAGACATCAGGTGGGTTTAATTACACCTCAATCAGCCACAGAAACCCATACAAACAATACCTGTTTATCTCAAAAAGGATGAGAACAGTGAATTTTATAACCAGTGAAGCCTATGGAGAGTGATATTGGAGAACGACCGACAGCGACTCGGAGGCTTGGATCTATGAATGAATCGTACGTTTGGTAGAAAGAATTTACGAATGTACTATGCCTGTGCCGAACAATGTCGGGACATGAGTGTCAACAACTCAGAGGTAGGTTTTGCAAAAGGGGTGCAGGATAGTAAGCATGATAAGCCGCAAGTTTGCACATGATATGAAAAGATTCGGATACTACTTATCTGCGACCATGAGCGGGAACCGCCGACGAAGACCACGAATGAAGAAGCCGAAGTGCACCTACGATTGAACACACAGATAGTCGACCGTGAGGGAGCTGAGGCGAGCCGGCCCCTTGATGTGCAGTACCTTGCACTGGAACCGACACAGACCGTTGTGGGCGGTCTGATTATATACCCTCCGGGCTCCTCCCATAATTACGGGCCACCATACTGGCCCTCTTATATATATATATATATATATATATATATATATATATATATATATATATATATATGAAAAAAAATGTTTTACTTATCTGCAGTATGTAATGGCACTGCACAGAGCGATCCTTCTCTTCTAGTATCCCTGCTTCCTATTGTGGCACATCTACGGGCTCCATCCCAAGTTGCAATGGCTGCATTCATAGACACAGGTTGCGCAGCTTGGGCCAACCTCCCACTCCCTTATCACAGGATTTTATTGAGAGCCAATGGGTACCACTGCCTCAACAAAGCCTATGAGAGCAGAGAGAGCCCCTACAAATGGGCACTGGATTGGGTAAGGGCTCAGATAAGTATAAGGGGGGGGGGGGGGTTGGTGGGGCAATACTAATACTAATTAACTTGATTGTGTGGTCAATGAACACTCCGTCCCACCATAAAAGATAACCAGGATTGGAGGTTTTGTGAGTACTCCAAAAAGGGGGGTTGATATTGACTGCAGAGAGATACAAAAGTGGCAAGAGAGATGCATTGTTGGTAAGAGGCCCATAGACACAATGTGAGAAGGGATAAATGGCTGTACACATGAAGGACAGTATCCATTTCATGGTCTGGTGGAAACCTAGCCAGAAAGATGGGGCAGTAGAAACAGGCACACTTGGTACAGGTCTTTAATTTAAGTAAAGTACAGATGTTGACCAGCATGCCACTTCCTGCCTGCTACAGTTCCAGTTGGTATCTAGAAAATGAGCACATAGACATACATTTTTCACTAATCTTTCTGATGTATTTTGTATTTGAAATCCAAATCAATAAAGAAATAAATACTGTCTTTATTGTTAGAACATTCTAGATGGGAGCTCAATGTAGGAGCCACGTTTGACCAAACTCACACACCCGCTGGGCATTACCATGTTGTGCCGCTGTCTAGTCATCTTTTAAAGCCAATCAGTGAAGTAGTTCAGAATAATTTCAGTCTGTTTTTGAAGCAAGATTTAGTCTTTATAAATATTGGCCTCTTGCCAACAATATTTTCAAATGATTTGGACCTCACGAATGCGCTTCTGGCGGAATGGTCAAACATTCCCATAGACACACTCTGAAACCTTTTGGACGGCCTTTCCAGAAGAGATTTAAAACTGTTATAGCTGCAAAGGGTGGGCCAACTCAACATTGAACCCTACGGAATAAGGCCCCTTTTACACGGACGGGCCGTTCAGGTCTGCCTGTCAGTTTTGTAGGCGAGCCTGAACGGAGGCTCCATGCAGCTCTATGGAGCGACGGATGTCAGCGGTGACCATGTCCGCTGACATCTGATCCGCTAAAATCAGCTGTATGGCGATACGTTCACATCCATCCTGGCGGATCGGATGAGATCTGATGAAAACGGACATGCTGTCCATTTTTCGTCTGATCCCTCCATAGAATCAGCGGCACTCTGACAGGCCCCTCCCGCTCAGTGAGCAGAGACGGATCTGTCAGCCGCCGGCTCAGCGGAGATTAACGGAGAGATCTCCTGCTGAGCTGGCGGACTCCGCTGAGCGGATCTGCCTCGTGTGGAAGGGGCCTAAGACTGAGATGCTATTAACCACCTCAGCTCCGGAAGTTTTTACCCCCTTCCTGACCAGGTCATTGTTTGCGATACTGCACTGCGTTGCTTTAAATGACAATTGCGCAATATACCCAAAAAAATGATGTCCTTTTTTCCCACAAATAGAGCTTTCTTTTAGTGGTATTTATTCACCTCTGCGTTTTTTTATTTTTTGCACTATAAACACAAAAAGCCAGACAATTTTGAAAAAAACAAAAACAATGTTTTTTTACTTTCCGCTATAAAACACATCCAATAAAAAAAAAGTAAAAATCGCATTTTCTTCATTATTTAGACCAATATGTATTCTGCTATACGTTTTTTATTCCCGAGTGTGTCTCGGGGTTAAATTTCAGTACCATTAGCGGTAACCCCAAGCCACACTCAGGATTGCATCTCAGGATCCTGGTGCAGTGTACTTACCTTGTCCCCGGATCCTGCGATGTCTCCCTGCTGTGTCTGTAGGTTGTGTCCTCCACCCGATGCCTCTGTGTGCCGGGCTCGGTTCCCTGCGAGCGTCGCGACGCATTGGGTCAGAGCCCGGCGGCAAATTTAAAAAGTACAAAATTCATAACACATAAAGTGAACTTACTGTATGAAATTATTTCACCTCCCTTTTGTCCCTAGTGGTTTGTCCGGTGTCCTGCATGCAGTTTTATTCTATATATACTGTTCTTTATGCCTGGAAACTTGAGATTGTCCATGGCAACCAAAAAGCTTTCCATTACGTCAGTAGTCATCAACCCTGTCCTCAGGGCCCACTAACAGGCCAGGTTTGCAAGATAACTGAAATACATCACAGGTGATATCATTTGCTGCTCAGTGATTGCAGTATTCTAGTCTGCATCTCCCCAAGGTAATACCTAAAATCTGACCTGTAAGGCTGCTTTCACACTGGGGCGGTATTCAGGCGTTACAGCGCTAAAAATAGCGCCTGAAAAAAACCGGCCCCTTTAACTCCAGTGTGAAAGCCGGAGGGCTTTCACACTGGAGCGATGCGCTGGCAGGACGGTGAAAAAAGTCCTGCTAGCCGCATCTTTGCAGCGGTGAAGGAGCGGTGTATTCACCGCTCCTATACCACTCCTACCCATTGAAATCAATGGGACACCGCGGCAATACCGCCGGCAAAGCGCCGCTGCAGCGGCGCTTTGCGGGCGGGTTTAACCCCTTTTCGGCCGCTAGCGGGGGTTAAAACCACCCCGCTAGCGCCCGCACACCGCCGCTAAAACGACGGTAAAGCGCCGCTAAAAATAGCGATGTTGCAGAGGTTAAGGTGGCGAGCTTTGGAATATGATTGGATGTGGAACTGAAAGGTAAGTTCAGAGTTCAGTATAACACCTAGGACCCTGGCATGGGGGGATGGGTTTGATTTTGACAGAGAAGTCAGGGGAAGGGGCACGTGGGGGAGAATAGAAGAGGTCCAAAGACAGAACCTTGGGGAACCCGACGAAGAAAGGAAGAAGAGAGGAGGAAGTAGAATTGACACTGAAGGTGCCGTGGGATAGGTAGGATGAGAGCCAGCGAAGAGCATAGCCATGGAGACCAAAGGAGTATAGTTTTTTGAGGTAGAGGGGGTGGTCAACCATATCAAAGGCAGATGAAAGGTCCAGAAGTAGCAGTACAGCATAGTGTACATTGGTTTTTGCTGTTAGTAAGTCGTTTGTGAGATTTAGGAGAGCCTTATATTGATTGGGAGTTGTGAAGGTCCACCCAATTTTACTGAACAAGGAATTCAAAATACATGAATATATGAAATGGGCCTCAGTTTAAACTGGGGGTCAGCAACCAGTAGATCATGGACAGGTGACTAGTAGATCGCGGTCTGGGCTTGCTGACCCATCATTTCAGAGCATCAAACAGTGTGCAATACAGAGGGACTACTTATAAAGTTGGAGCTGTAGTAGGGAACAAGAGTAGAAGTGCTGGCTCCTGTACCATGCGGAGTGATAACAACTGCACTCCATTTCTTATCCCGGCTGGCGTTCTCCAGAGTGGTGCCAGCAGCAGGAAAGACATCTTCATGTCAGTGTGAAGCAATACACTAGGCAATAATAATAGCAGCTTAGTGTTGCTTTCTCACCACCTACTTTAACCCCTTGGACCATGCAGGAGCATGCAGTTGCGGGGCATTTGCAGAGTGGCACCATTTACTTGATTAGGTAGCGATTGGCTCCTCGCCACCTGATTTAAACCCATGAGTGCCGTGTAATGCACGAGGTTGCAACATGGTAGTACAGCTTCATGTACACGGGACATTTTTACAACCTCTCCTGAACAATTTCATTTGACAGATAGTAACCCACGTTTAAAACGTTTGTTTTGCCACGTTTACATGCCGCATTTAGCAGTGTTTTTTTTTTTTCTTTCTTTTTAAAAATAGTCGAAAATGAAAAACATCTGTAAACGAAATGCGGCTAAACTTGAGTTACTGCGTTTAGCCGCATTTAGAAGCGTTTCGAATCGCTTGGCGTTTGAAATGCCTCTAAACTCAGCTTCTGAACCAATTTTTTTTGCGTTCCAAAAAAAGCCTTTAAACTTAACTGCCTAGAAACGACTGTAAATGACCCTGATGTACTGATAAGATAACATAAAGGAATGTACTGATACATATACTGATAAGATAACATAAAGGAATGTTCAGGAGCAGTTGAAAAAAAATGCCCAACTGCTCCTCAACATCTGTTTAGCAGCAGCGGGTGTACATGAGGCCTAAATCTGGTGTGAGGAGGTGACACTGTGCCCAGTGATTTTTTTTGTTTTTTTTTTGAAAATCTGTTTATTGAGTTTTGAAACATTTAACAAAAGAACAAACAACATACATTGGTCATGACAAGAGTGGGCTTTGGTACCTACAGAAACATGAGATGTGGCAAACAATTGCACGCAATACAGCAGTGGGCTCAAGACTTCACAATGGTTCCGGCAGGTGGCATTCACGGGTAGGATGACGCCATGGGGCCAGAACATCAATCACCAAAATAAAACTACATTCACAATGGCAAATTCCTATTCATTGGATGAAGGTATCAGGTTAAGAAGCATGCGACTCAGAGGCTGTGGAGGGATGTGCCAGCCATTTGGACCAAACCTTACCATATTTTTGGGGGCAGCCCCTATTAGCGTAACAATCTTTGTATAGGGGCAGGCTATTGTTGACTAATTGTTTCCACAAAGAGAGAGGAGGAGGAGTTAGGGTTGCCACTTTTTCTTCCCAGTCAAACACTTTAGCGGCCCACAGCAATTTGTTTTTATACATATATTTTGCTATTAAATAACATTTCTAATCATATGAAGTTAATAACTCTGCAGACTCTGATGTAAGGGAGAACTCTGGGGAGTAAGGGATGCTCTGGGAACCATGATTTAAGGGGTAACACAGAGAACTCTGATGTATGGAGAGGACTCTGATGTAAGGGGAAACACTGTGACCTCTGGTGTAAAGTGGAACTCTGATGTAAGGGGTGACCTGAGAACCCTGACACTCTCAGCTTAGACTGCATGCAGCAACCCTGCTGGGAAGCCATAGCCCAGACTAAATAATGTGTCCGGGTTTCAGGCAGTCTGAAACCCGGACACATGATTCCAAACCTGAACTGCCCGGGTGAATCCTGGACAGGTGGCAACCCTAGGAGGAGTGGGCTGTGCCCAGTGATCTTTGATGTCTCCCATGTTGTTCAGGCAGAGCTACACCTCTTTAAGGTTGCCCACCCCTGGTTTAAACTATTCCTTGTGTGCCATTCGTCTGCATCAGATTCTCCCAGCGCACCAAACTGCAATTGTCTATGTTGGCTGTTTGCAGTGTTAGGTTGTGCCAGAACATCCACATCTATGATGTGTATGACAACTTCAACTGCCATTTCTGAATAGGAATAAATCTACTGGTTGCATGGGATGCTTGTTGACTTAACTGTTCTAAAGCAAAAGTCAGATCCTGTTAGACAAGCGTGTCAGTGAATAAAGCCCAATGCATGGCTATGAAAAGGTCACTGTGCAAACAGTGGGTGCTGTCACACATCATTGTGGTTTTACCCTGCTGACTGTCTGAGGCACAGAACTGATGGATTCCTGACATCATTAACCCATTTACTGACTGAGGGGCATGGGACATGTTGCCGAGACTTACTATAGACAAAATGTACACTGTCACTGTTACTATAGACAAAATGTTCACCTGTGTGGCTTCACATAAAATACTGTTATGTAACATCCATGTGCCCCTATAAAAATATACCATGTTATTTTTATTTCCTTTAGAATTGAGCCAGCACATTAAGGGAAATGAAGCAGTTTATTATGGTCAGTACTAATATATATATATATATATATATATATATATATATATATATATATATATATAGTGACAGTGCGAGGCCCTGCCATGGTATGAGTTTACTAAATTGGTATAACAAAGACACAGGATTCTCAAAGGTGCAGAAGCTCGGACATATTTATTGTGAACAGAGAAAACTAGGCTCTATGTTTTTCCTGGATTTTCTAGTTCCGGCTCGGGGCCTGGAGTCTGAAGGTTCCAAAGTGCTTTGGGTGTGAAGGAACCTTCACTGCTGTGTCTAGGCTTTACTAGTTAGGTCCGCTCGCTCAGCTGGGATCGCTCCGTTGTCCCCGCTAAGCCGGCGGATAACAGGGCGGTCCCGGCACACTGTGCAGGGACCGCCCTGTCAGCTCTCCGCTCTCTTCTATGGGGGATCGGATGAACATGGACCGTCTGTCTGTGTTCATCCGATCCGCTCTGCAGACGGATAGAAAAATAGGATTTTCCTCCATCTGCAGAATCAGACAATAGCGGAGGCGGACGATAGCGGGTGTCTGCGGATGTGTATGTCCGTATTTCATCCGCAAACGGATGGATGAAATACGAACATAATGTCTGCATGTGTGAAAGGGGCCTTACTTGCAGCCTGTGTGAGGTAAAAGCACGATCTGAGCACAGTTCAGTGCAGTATCTGCCGTTTAGCGACAGACCCCTGTCCGGAGACCTGGTTATTCCTATGAGAGACCGCATCCCTTGTCAAAGGGACTTCTTGCTCAAAGAACTGGGAAGGTCAGGACTGCTACATGGGCCTCAGAGTCCAAGAAAGGGTCTGGGAGTGAATCGAAGCAAAGACTGGACAGCCGTACTCTGTTGACACCTTTATTGAAGACGGTTTAAAAATTATTTTGGTACAATTGACTAAGCACCCCATAGTGGTGTGAAACATGTCAGCTTTTCATTGATCCTGTGCTTCTGATGTCTTCGTACCAGAATCATTTTTAAACCGTCTTCAATAAAGGTGTAACAGAGTGCGGCTGTCCAGTCTTTTCTTCGATTCAATCCTACATGCAGAGCCAGCACCTGTTTCCATTAGCAGGTGGGATGCATTATGGGATGTCTGCCTAGAGCAGTGTTCTTTTATCTGGTGTTATGGGAGGTTGAGAAAGTTGAGGCGGCTAGCAAGTCCAAGGGGGGCTGGAGGAAGTCTGGAAGGCTCTGGAAGAGTGGCCAAACACCTATATTTGTATTTGCAGGAGAAGAACCCCTGCATGAGCAATCCATATGTTTTGGACTTTTATTTATTTTCCTTACCAAATTATTAAGAAGAACCAGGTTGTTTCCTTGAATCCTGGCAATATTTTGTTATTTCATACTTCGGTACAATACATACAGTCAAAATGTCATATGTTCCCAAGCTGCTGTATGCTTTTAGAGCTATCTCAGTTACTATCCTCACTCAAATTCTCTGAATTGAACTGCTTAAACTTTTGCAATTCATTTTGGGGTAAGTCCGGGCCAAGAATTAATAGGGATATGCACTTCGTCTCAAAAAAAGCAGGAGGCTTGGTGGTGTCCAACATTTTTCAGTTATACTCAGCTGCAAATATTGCCCCCTTACCATCTTCATGCCAAACACAACCTTCCCCCTGGACTTGATAGAGTTTCACTTGAAACCAATATCAGTCTTTCCCTGGCTTCCTCTGTCCTATCGCCGAAAGCAGAGCCGGGACAAGGAGTGGGCAGGAGGGACGGTTGCCCCTGGCGCAATGGTTTATTGCAGGGGTAGGGGACACTCTGACCCTAACCCTAAGGGAAAGGGGGGCAAAGTTTGGCATCTTTGCCCTGAGCGCTGGATAACCTTGTCCCGGTGTTCTGCCGTATAATGTCCGGCCATCAAATAGTGTCCGGGCCGTAATGCGCATGCGCAGTACGGAGCAGACGAAGCTTCGGAAAATCTCCGAAGCTTCACGGCGCCTGTATCGTGAGTGGAGGTGGTAGCCCCACCATCCAAGCGGACATAGGGTTGTGAATATTAGAGGGCCCCTCGTGGGCGAGCTTTGCTCGCCACGTTTCGGGCTCGGCCTCGCTGTGCTTGGCTCTTTTTTATTCCTACTCTGTGTCCACTTGGATAGTGGGGATAGAACCTGGACTCACGGCGCAGGCGCCGTTTATCCTCTGCAATTTTCGGAATCTGTGTTGCTGTGTACTGCGCATGCGCAGTACGCAGCGGACACTATCGGATGGAGGACGTTATATGACAAGACAGCAGCACTGCCCAAAAGCCCTAAACCCCATTTTTACCCACCCACTTTACATTTTGGACTTCAACTTTCTGGGGGCTTTATATCACCACACCTACCTTTGCTTAAAAGTCCCCCTATTCTTTCTCTTCATACGCTCTGCCTCCTGTATAAGGGGTCCCTCGTCCTACACCCCTAAGGTTTGATTATACTTCTGTGTCAACCACTCTTGTTGATGTTTATCAGTTTGCTTTATTGCAATGCTTTATGTATTCTTTAAAATGTTCAAACAACCTATGTAAAAAAAAAATGGCAATATATAATAGATAATAGGATTTATAACAAAGGAAGAATATGTGGATATCTTTTGCTGCTTTTGTCTTTAGAAAATCATAATGGAAGAGTTTATCATATCTGTGCATCTTTGTCTTGGTTTTCATTTTTTACAAGTCTAGAGGTGCATCGTAAAGTCTGGATCTGATACCCTACCCCTCCAATGCCATGTGGGAAAGACAATTACCATGCCAAGCAGCTGCTGGTCATAGGTGTACTGCATGATTCTTTTTACTGTCATCTCCTAGTGATGATTAATGAGCTTTCTACATTTTTTGTAGAAATGTTATAATAGAGGTCACAGTAGCATTTTGACATACCATTCTGCAGCCTGAATATATTTGTTCATTTGCAAGTATTACAGAGTTTATCTTATTAAAAGAAATATGTCATGAGTGAAATATGGAGGCTGTCGTTGCTGACCTCTAGAAATGCCAGTTGCCTGGCTGTCAAGTTGATCCTTCAATTTAAAACTTTCAGTCACTGACTTGAAACAACTATTCAGATCAGGACTTTGAACTTTTTCGCTGACTTTTCTGATGTCTATACTTGCCTCCCGTCAGTGAATGTCAGTATACAAGTTGGGCAAATGGCATTTTCTGAAGAAGTTTAGCAATTGTAGGTTTGCTTAAATGTTAAAAAGCTGGAATGGTGAATCAAAGAGCTTAGGAGAAAGTTTTACTAGGAATAGTGATTGCTAGAACTGTTTCCTTCTATTTGTTAGATGAGAAATGACAAAAAAAATCTCTGTTTGGTCAGTGTGCAAAAGCAATCAGTATGCACAGAGCTATTTGTGGGCTTTCTAACCAGACAGCCCAGCATGCACTGCACACACGGATGCATGTGAGCCCCCTGCATTAAATGCAGGGACGTGCGGTGAGGTCAGTGGCTGGTGAGGCACTGGCTAGTATCAGAGCCAGATCAATACAGGTTACATAGGCCACAAACGTTAGAGCGAGAGCAATAATTCTAGTACTAGACCTCCTCTGTAACTCTAAACATGTAACCTGTAAAAAATTTTAAAGCCTCACCTATGGAGATTTTTATGCACTGAAATTTGACGCCATTCCACAAGTGTGTGCAATTTAAAGCATGACATGTTAAAGCGGAGCTCCACCCTAAAGTGGACCTTCCGCTCATTGGAACCCTCCCCCCCTCCGGCACCACAATTGGCACCTTTCAGGGGGGAGGGGGGTGCAGGTACCTGTACAGTACTGGTATCTGCACCCACTTCCGGCGTAGATTCTGCAGAAGGTACGCCCCTTTTTCGCAGAATCTACGCCCCTTTCCGAAGGTCCTCCGCTGCCTGCTGGGAAACACACGGATCCCAGAGACAGCGGGGACCATCCTTATTGCGCAGCGCGACTCGCGCATGCGCAGTAGGGAACCGGGAAATGAAGCCGAAAGGCTCCACTTCCTGATTCCCATACCCAAGATGGCGGCGGCAGCACTCGAGTGTCGATCTAGAGATCGGCTTCGGGTGCCGACATCGCGGGCGCGCTGGGTGGGTAAGTGTCATTATTTTAAAAGTCAGCAGCTGCAGTATTTGTAGCTGCTGGCTTTTAAAAAAAAAAATGGCGGACTCCCGGCGGACTCCTGCTTTAAGTATCTATTTACTCTGCGTACATCATCTATCATGGTATACAAAAAAATTTAGGCTAACTTTCGTGTTTTTTTTATTTTTATTTATTTATTCATGAAACAGTTTCGTTCCAAAAAAATGCGTTGGAAAAATTTCTGCGCAAATACCATGTAACATAAAAAGTTGCAATGACCACCATTTTATTCCCTAGGCTGTCTGCTAAAACAATATATATAATGTTTGGGGGTTATTTTCTAGCAAAAAATTATGATTATGATGGAATAAATGAAAATAATGGCTAAGCCCTTGTACACACGGTCGGAGATTCCGACGGAATGTGTCCGATCGGAGCGTTTTGTCGGATATTCCGACTGTGTGTCGTCTGCATCGGACTGTTTGCATCGGAATATCCGACGGACCAAATTTTCCAACTTGCTGGAAATATTTTCCAACAAAATGCTCCGATCGGACATACTCCGATCATGTGTAGAGAATTCCGATCGGACAAAGTGCCACGCATGCTCAGATCAAATTCCTACATCAAAGCTATTGGCTACTAGCCTGAACGTAGTCCCATCGTAGCGAAATTACGTCATCACGTTCTGAAAGATCGGATTTTCCGACAACTTTGTCCGACCGTGTGTATGCAACAGTTTCGGACAAGATCCGACGGATTTGGTTGTCGGAATCTCCGACCGTGTGTACAAGGGCTAAGAGCGAGAGCAATAATTCTAGCACTATGATTCCTCTGTAACTCTAAACTTGTAACCTGTAGAAATTTTAACCTGTCGCCTGTGGAGATTTTTAAGTGTGTCACCTTTCCACGAGTGTGCGCAATTTTAAAGCATGACATGTTAGGTATCTATTTACTTGGTGTAACATCATGTTTCACATTATACAAAACAAATGGGCTAACTTTACTGTTTTTTTTTTATTCATGAAAGTTTATGTCTTCCAAATAAAATGGCATTTTAAAGGCCGCTGCGCAAATACAGTGTAATATAAAATATTGCCACGATCGCCATTTTATTTTCTAGGGTCTCTGCTAAAAAAATATATAATGTTTGGGGGTTCTAAGTAAAAAATACTGATTATAAAAATTCAGAAATTCAGGAATTCGAAAATCCAAAAATAAGAATGAAAATCTGAAAATTCAAAAGAACAAAAACACGAAAATAAGAACGAAAACCCGAATATTCAAAAACCCGAAAATTTGAAAATCTGAAATAATAACTAACTAATAATAACGTAAAGTGGTTGTATACCCAAATTTTTAACTTTTACCTACATGAAAGCCTATAATAATGCTTACCTGTAGGTAAATAAAAATATCTCCTAAACCTGTACGGTTTAGGAGATATTCCCCTCGGTATGCGCCGCTGACTGCAGCGGCGCATGCGCACAAGGGGGTTCTCGGCCTAAAAATCCGGAAGTGCCCGGCCGGCCGGAATGAAATCTCCCGCGCACATGCGCGGGAGTGACGATATCGTGGCTCCGGCCACTCACAGCGCCGGAGCCGCGATACCCTGAAGAAACGCAGAGGGAGCATGTCAGCTCCCTCGGCATGGATCGGGCCAGATGTCGGGGCCTCGTTCTAAGGTAAGTATTTCATAATGAGCTAGTATGCGGTGCATACTAGCTCATTATGCATTTTGCTTTGCAGGTTTAAAAAAAAAAAAAAAAAAAAATTGCGGGTTTACTACCGCTTTAACTATTACTAACTATTAAATTAAAGGTATTGGAATTCCCTTTCAAATTTGACTGCTGGTGAACGTAACGAATACGAATTTACCCGAAGTTACAAATTATCCATAATAACAATCTAAACCAATGGAATGTAACGAATGAATAATAATAAATAACAATAATAATAAAAACATATTATTTATTATTATTTCATTCAGTTCCATTTGAAATTTTAGAATTTTCGAATTTATGAATTTCGAACTTTAAAATTTAAAAATTTTTGAATTTACAAAAAAAAAACAAGAAATGAAAACTAATGAATTTTTCGGCAGTGCACATGTCTAAGCCCTTGTACACACGGTTGGACATTCCGACAACCAGATTTTGTCCGAAACTGGTGTTGTATACACACGGTCGGACAAAGTTGTCAGAAAATCCGATCGTTCAGAACGTGATGATGTAATTTAGTTACGATGGGACTACGTTCAGGCTAGTAGCCAGTAGCTTTGGTCTAGGAATTTGATCTGAGCATGCGTGGCACTTTGTCCGATCGGAATTCTCTACAAACGATCGGACAAGGTCCGATCGGATCATGTTGTCGGAAAATTTTATAGCCCAGCTTTAAAACACTGTCACTGTACTAATGAGACTGACTTAACATCAGGGGTTAACATCAGGGGCGATAAAAGGCTTAAATGTGTTCCTAGCCGGTGCTTTACTAAATGGTGGGACGTGCTTGTACTAGGGGAAGGCATAGATCCGTGTCCCTGCTTTGCAGGAACACAGAATCAATGCCTTCCCCACTGACAGAACGGCAATCTGCCTTGTTTTCTGCCTGTGTAACGAACATTCGTTGGGTGCCAGCAGACATCAAGCTTGCGCTGAATAATCACAGTGGCAGTTGCCAAGTGGCGGTGCACCTGTACGCCCCCAACCCGGACGTGCTGGATCATGTACTAGGTACGTGATCCAGTGCAGGAGAGTAGTCTTGCTGCCATATATGTACTGTATATGGGGAGCAAGCGGTTAATCCAGAATGAAAGATATGGCATTTTTTCCAGCAAAGTATTTATTTTATAAAATTGATACTGGCTGGCAGAAGACATTACATATTTCAGAAAAATTCACTGCAGGTGAATCAATCACTGTAATTTGAAACATATGTACCAGCAAGGTACACCTGCAGTGAATGTTTGATGAATGTCACATTTTTAATTATGCCTCCTAATCACTTTCCCTCTCACACCTGTAACCCCCCCCCCCCCCCCTTATGGACCAGAGCAGTTTTTCCATTTCTTCTATGAACTTTTTTTATTCTGCAAAAACTTTGACATTACCTACGGTATAAGATACAATATTTGATATTTATTTTCTGTGGTATTGTATTGCAAAAAAAATAAAAAATGCACTCTTCTTTTTTAACCACTTCAATACAGGGCACTTTCACCCCCTTCCTTCCCAGCCCAATTTTCAGCTTTCATCGCTCTATCGCTTTCAGTGACAATTGCGCGGTCATGCTACACTGTACCCAAATGAAATTGTTATCATTTTGTTCGCACAAATAGAGCTTTATTTTATTTTTTATTTATTCACGACTCCGTTTTTTTTTTTTTGCGATATAAGCGCAAAAGAAGCGGAAATTTGGAAAAAAAACAATATTTTTTTTTTCTATTTGAAAAGAAATCCAATAAAATCAAATTTTGTCATAAATTTAAGCCAAAATGTATTCTGCTACATGTTTTTGGTAAAAAAAATTCCGTTAAGTGTATAATAATTGGTTTGTGTGATCACGGACATATGTACGCAAATGATCATGTACATATGTGTGCAGGTGATCATGTACATATGTGTGCAGATAATCATTGGGACATGTGATTTTAGTGGGACATATGTGGGGGACATGTTTTTATTATTAGGGACATGTGTTTTTATTATTTGGGGACATGTATGTTTTGGGGACATGTGTGTTTTAGGGACATATGTGGGGACTGTGTTTGTACTGTGTGGTGTGTTGTGTGTTGACACTAGACTGATGATCAGTGAGTAAAAAGCTGTAAAAAGCAGCCCATACTCACTGATCATCAGCCGGCTGCAGCAATCTGCTCTCCTCTCCTCAGCGATGACTTCCGTGTGAGGAGAGGAGAGCCGATTGCCTAGCAACCGGCTGTTTGTTTACATCACATGACGGCCGTGATTGGACACGGCCGTCATGTGATCAGGAGGGCCAATCACAGAGCCCTCCTGCCGATCCGAGATGTGCCGTGTCCGGGTGACACGAGCACATCGGGATCGCGCCGCTGCGCGGGCACGCGCGCGCGCGATCCCGCTACTTCTGAAGGACGTTCCTGAACGTCCTATCAGGAGTAGACGGCTCCCACCCGGCCGTATATATGCATTGGCCGGGTGGGAAGTGGTTAATAGTGTTCTTTAAAAAAAATGGCGTTATTAAAAAAGTAACAATAAAAGTATAAATATTTTCTATAATTTGTCTTGTTTAAAATTGCAGTAAAATTATGATTCTGGTACAAAACATTGCAAAGTTATTTACAATTGAAATAAAGTTTTTTTTTTTGTTTTTTTTTAATTTAGAGCTTTTGTAAATGCGACACAAAAAAATGATCAAACACAACAAATAAAAAAGAAAAAAAACAACTTGAATATTAAAAGTTAATAAAAAAGAAATTAAAAAAAGACAGGAAAATAATAGCTCAAGGGAGAATGGGAAGAAACTGTGAAAGAGGAACTGCAGTCTGCTCACATAATTTGTAATAAAAACATCTCTGCCATTCTTCCCTCCAACCACTTTACATATTATTTTATATATTTTATATATACTGTGATTCTGTATTCGCCAAATATGCTGCAGAAATCTCCCTATATGAAGTCTAACTTTGGGCAGCTGAAGCTGTTGCCTGTTCACTTCCTGGATTTACACAGACACACAGTGGCACACCTCCAGCTCTGCAGCCCTGCTGCTTTCATTGGCCCTCTTATGACTTACCCCCCTCCCCTACTTCCTGGTAAACTCTCTCGAGAGTGAGAGAGAGGGCTGTGCATGATGTCATAAGCCTAGGCTTTTTACCAGACAAGAAACTGGAAGTGGGCTGTATACGGTATTTACTGGCAGAAAAAAAATGTTTTACTGTATAAAGTTAAAACAAGAAGGGCAGAAGATTTAATAGATGGAAAGGGTGGCACAGTGGTGTAGTGGTTAGCGCTCTCCCCTAGCAGTAAGAAGGGTCACTGGTTCAAATCCCAAGCATGACACTACCTGCCTGGAGTTTGCATGTTCTCCCTGTGCCTGCGTGGGTTTCCTCCGGGTACTCCGGTTTCCTCCCACACTCCAAAGACAAGGTGGTAGGTTAATTGGCTTCTGTCCAAAATTGTCCCTAGTATATGAATGGGGACCTTGGACTGTGGGCTCCTTGAGGGTAGGGACTGATGTGAGTGTCCAATGTACAGGGTTAGGGACAATTGTAGACACTCACTCAGGTTGAACTGGATGGACTGGTGTCTTTATTCAACCTTACTAACTATGTAACTATGTAAGTTGAAAAAATGACTGATGGTCTGCTTTATTTAGGGCTGATTAGGATAAACTAAAGATTAAAAAGGCATTAAATAGACAAATGAAAAAATGTTTCAGGTTGCTGTAAAGCCAAATTCTATGTTGTTTTTTTTTTAAAGATATGTGTATTGAGTTTAATGAGACAAAAATATAAAAAAAAAAAAAACACACAATAAACCTAACACAATGTACAGAGAAAAATCTGTGTACATAAGAAATAAACAGTGCTTATATAATTGTCACACACGTCTCCTGTGATCATTAAACACGTATAAGGAATTTACAGACAACCTAACTCAATCGAACATAACATGTATCAGAGCGGGGTGCCAGGCCAGTACTATGCATAGGGATACGGCTAATCACGGTGGTACAGGGGTTAAAGCGGGAGTCCGCCGGGAGTTCCGCCGTTTTTTTTTTTTTTTAAAAGCCAGCAGCTACAAATACTGCAGCTGCTGACTTTTAAAATAAGGACACTTACCCGCCCAGCGCGCCAGCGATGTCGGTACCCGAAGCCGATCTCTCGATCGTCTCTCGGGTGCTGCCACCGCCATCTTGAGTATGGGAATCAGGAAGTGGAGCCTTTCGGCTTCATTTCCCGGTTCCCTACTGCGCATGCGCGAGTTGCGCTGCGCAATAAGGATGGACCCGCTGCCTCTGGGATCTGTGTGTTTCCCAGCAGGCAGCGGGGGACTTTCGGAAAGGGGTGTAAATCTACGCCCCTTTCCGCAGAGAGCTATCCCGGAAGTGGGTGCAGATACCTGTACTGTACAGGTACCTGCACCCCCCTCCCCCCTGAAAGGTGCCAATTGTGGCGCCGGAGGGGGGGAGGGTTCCGATGAGCGAAAGGTCCACTTTAGGGTGGACCTCCGCTTTAAAGTTAGGGGACTGGTCAGCCATCTACCCCATATTTTAGGAAATGTTTTAACTCTTAACCATATTTCAATGGTGGCCTTATACAGACGCAGGGAGTCAGTGACCAGTTTTAACCGAAGGGTTCGTGTTGGGGATACTGATCCCCCCCAGGACAATAAAAGGGATGTCTTCACATAAAAATAAAGGATGCAAAGCAGTCTCTTGGCATGGGAAGGGATAGTCAAGTCACCAAAGATGCCCAGAAGTTCATTTTTGGGATTTACAATATTAGGCAGACCCAATGATAAAGAGATAAAGGAGCCTATAGTCACCCAGAAATCCTGAACAATGGGACAGGTCCAAAAATAATGGAAAATGTCAGCAGTTTGACCGCAACTCTAAAGCACTCAGCTGAGGGAGACAACCTAATTTTATATAATCTAACAGGAGAAAGGTGAGAGTGGGGAAAGATCTTAAGCTGGATAACATGGTCTCTAGAGGAAATGACAGAGGTTTTAAACGTGTCACCAAACTCAGACTGGTCTCCCCCCCGTGAAGGGTATATCCAGGGAAGACTAAGCTTCGAGGCTTAGTGTCTGTTATAAAGGCAGCATAATAGGTGCATATAAGTTTTGTAGGGTCTGGGTGTCTTAACAATTTCTCTAGGGGCGACACCTAGATAGGGTCATCCACGTACAGCATGCCGAAGTTGATAATAGTAAAATGGGTAGATGCGTGGCAAGTCTAAGTCCACACGCAATTGGTAAAAGGACTACGTGTCTATGTATCAACCCCTGAAGAGTGAGACTGAACTGACGAAACATGTTGGGTCACCACAGATGCTATGACACACCTACTATGGATTATTTGATGTCTGCTTGTAACTATGTAATGGATATGTACATTTGGGCCAACTGTTTGGCATTTTTACATTTTTCCTTGTCCTATTGCTGGCATATTCAATAAATCTATACTATGTTTTTACTACTGACTGTGTGGCACTTCATCTTCAAGTCCTAATGGGCAACACTCTGTATTTGTATCTCTCTATTTCACATCTGAACGGTGTTGATAAACACTGAGTCATACAGTTCTTTTTTACAACTCCAGCTTCCACAGCTGCTGTATGTACACAGAAACTCCTGGCTTCATTTCCAGAGGTGAGTGTTGCCAGCAGTTGGGAGGAGAAGGGCACGGCAGAGGGGCAGAAGGACTGGAGATGCTACACACATCCTGTGTACTTTGATGAGGTTTTGTGAGCATGTATAGTATTTCCGTTGTCTTCCAGTGGATAAGGATCCATTTTAACAATTAATAGAATATACATTTCTTCTCTGGATTGACTGTTGATATATACTACCCTGTTTCCCCTAAAATAAGACCTAGCGTGATTGTCGGTGTTGGCTGCAATATAAGCCCTACCACCCAAATAAGCCCTACTCTGTTTCCTCAAAAATACCCTACCCTACCCTGAAAAGAAGACCTACAAGGACTTTAACTAGGGCTTATTTGGGAGGTAGGGCTTTTATTGCAGCTATCACCGACAATCACACTAGGTCTTATTTTAGGGGAAACAGGGTATAAAGTTCAGGACTTTATAATCACATTTAGGAATCATAAACTTTTTACTGTATATTCGTAAAAAATAAAAAAAAAAGTGATTCAATGCTATAGAGGTCCAGATCAAGGTGTGCAACCTAAAATTTTGCTAAAAATAAATTGACGTGATATCATTCCTATTGATTTAAGGTTTTATATCTATGTATTTTTGTGGCTTTCATATTTCATGTTATTAGACTATAGACATGTGCAATTCGTTTAGTTCCAAATTAGTTTTTTAACGAATTTAGCCAATTTCGTTAATTCCAAATTTCAGAATTTTTCAATTTCCGAAATTTTCGAATTTCCGAATTCCAAAATTTGCAAAATTACGAATTTCCGAATTTTGGATTTTCAAATTTTCGAATCTCGGATTTCCAAATTTCGGATTTTCGGAATTCCGAATTTTTGGAAATTCGAAAATCTGAAAAAAAGAAAGAAAATCTGTTTAATTCTAAATAATAACTAACTATTAAATTATAGGTATTTGAATTCCCTTTCAAATTTGTCTGTTAGTGAACGTAATGAGTACGAATTTTTCAAAGTTATGAATTATCTGAAATAACGAATGCCACATCTAAACAAATGGAACGTAACAATCTAATAATAATAAAACCTTTTTATTATTAATTATTTGTTATTAATTATTTATTATTAATTTGTTCCCTTCCATTTGTTTAGATGCGGCATTTGTTATTTCAGATAATTCGTAACTTCGGATAAATTCGTAATCATTAATTTAATAGTTAGTTATTAATTAAACAGATTTTCTTTAATTTTTCAGATTTTCAAATTTTTTAGACTTTCAAATCTTTGAATTCCCGAATTCCGAAAATCAGAAAATTCAGAAATTCGGAGTTCTGAAAATCCGAAATTTGGAAATTCGGAAATCCGAAATTCGGAAAATCGAAAATTCGTAAATTCAAAATTCGGAAATCCGGAAATCCGAAAATTTAAAATGCAGAAATTCAGAAATTCAAAGAATCTAAAATTCGGAAATTCAGAAATCCCAAAAAATCGAAATGTGAAAATTCCCGAAATTTCTGAATTCCAAATTTTAGAATTTCCCAATTTCCGAATTTTCTGAATTTCGAATTTACGAGTTTTCGAATTTCAGAATTTTCGATTTTCCAAATTTACGAATTTCGGATTTCAGAATTTACGAATTTCCAAATTTCGGATTTTCGGAACTCCGAATTTTCGGATTTTCGGAATTCGGGAATTCAAAGATTTGAAAGTCTAAAAAATTAGAAAATCAGAAAAAATGAAACAAAATCAGTTTAAATAATAACTAACTATTAAATTAACGAAAAACTCAAACAAACGAATGAAACGAAAACGAAAATGAACACATTTTTTGTCAGTGCACATGTCTATTAGATAAACTATCCTGAATGTCAAATGAATCGCTGTAATTTATTTATTCGATTCTGGTTATGCTGCCATTTCTCGCCTTTTGAGTTTGTAGTGGTCTATGCTCTGAAGTGTGGGGTTCAAAGTTCAGTATTTTTAAAGCCCAGTCGAATCAATTGAAATAATTATAAATATCACTGTACTATCCAAGGGGCAACAACGTTTTTGAAATTAAATTTAAACTGTCATTATTGTGGTTATATGTACCTATAGGCATATTGATGAGCCTATAAGTACAGAGTTTAGTATAGTGAGTGATCTCATGTCTATGTATATTTGAAGTATACAATATAGCCTACAAATGAGCCAGATAGCCCAAATAATGCTCACTATAATGCTCACTATATTCTTTGACCAGACTCCTTTCACCTCTAGGTACTTCACTTTCAGTTTTTATTTTTTTTTTCCACAAATTTAACCCTCTGATTCCTCTTGTATTGAATCGTATTGTAGCTGTACTGTCTGCCTCTATTTTGTAAAATAAATCCTGTAATATAAAGCGCTATATAAATTCTTTGTTATAATCATACTAAGTGCCGGTTCACACAGGGGCGACTAAGATCCGACTTCAAGTCGCCCCAAGTTCACCTCAGGTCGCACAACATGTAGAAATCAATGTAAGTGAATGAGAGCTGTCTTAATGCACACTACTGAAGTCGCTCCGACTTCAGAAAAGGTTCCTGTACTACTTCAATCCGACTTCTAGGCGACTGGTACCCATTGATTTCAATGGAGGTCGCCTCCAAGTCGGATCTCCGTCTATATGGAGGCGACTCTCAGAGAATTATCATCTCTCAAAAGGAGTTCCCCCCTGAGAGCTCATTCTCTGATTGGCCACGGCAAGTCGCCTGGCCTGGGGCGACTTTTATTAGGGTCCATTCACACAGGGGCAACACGACTTTGAGCGAGACTTTGGGAGGCAACTTGGACACGACTTGAGTATGAATCACAGCACGACTTGAGGCAACTTACAAGGCAACTTGAAGTTGCTTCCAGGACAGGGGACTTTACCAGTGGCCAATCACATAATAATCAGCTCTGTGGGAGGGAGGGGTTTGCCTAGAAAACTATTTTTACTTCCTGGAAAGTTGCTTCAGTTAGGGCCGGTTCACACAGCAGGCGAGGTGAGGGGTCTCCGACTTGCCTCGCCGCGACCTGCGGCGACCTCAGCGGCGACTTGCAGATGACTTCTGTATAGAAGTCAATGCAAGTCGCCCCGAGGTCGCCCAAAAGTAGTACAGGAACCTTTTTTCTGAGTCGGAGCGACTCGAGTTGCTCCTCTCAGAACGGTTCCATTGTACAGAACGGGGGCGACTTGCGGGAGCGAGGCGAGGCGAGTCGTGTTGCCTCGCATCGCCCGCTGTGTGAACCGGCCCTTAATGTTCATATATTTAGTTAGCTGTATTTTGGTAAATACTGATAAAATCAAATTTTAGACTTAAAGATACATTGTTTCTTGTCCTGTTACCATTTCAATTGGTAATAATATTATTTCTAGACCTCTGCCCTAATTTGAATGTTTTACTCTTGCAGCTTGATCGTCTGGCAGGGAAGGCATGTGGTGAAGGCAGGAGAGCAAGCAATGGAAGTTGTGAATGGCAATCTTAACAGCCACTCAGATGTGATCCTCAATGGCTACATGAACAAAAGTTTTCAGTCCAGTCCCAAGGAGAACGAGACGGGCACTATGGCAATTTGTGAGCTTCAGCACTGTGAAGTCAGTGGGGTTTCCACTCAGCTTCAAGGAGAGGATACTACACACAGATATGAGAAGAGAGCAAAAGGGACCCGAATTTGGAGGTTTGTCAGTAGACGGAGAGCTAATTCTGGGCGTAGTAAAAGACCTCAGTCTATGATACTCACAAGTGAGATCAGTGAGCCCAAGCCTAAACTGTCTTTCATGGACAAAGTGAGATCATTTAAAAGACTGAGATCTGCAACGTTTTCCAAGAGTTCTGTCCTTCGTAATTCCAAAGCAAAGGTCCAGAGTCAGCCATCAGAAGACATAGAACTTACCATACCAAGTGCTTTATTTAGGACAAGGAAATATGCTGACGGCCAAAGACCATACAGACATTCTTATGCAGGCTACATTGATGACCTTGATACCTCATTTGAAGATGTAGAGTTAAACATTAGCATTTCCGAATGTTTCCCTACCGAAAACAAGTGGTTAAGGGACATAGATGGTGAAACGAATGTAAATTCTGAAGATACGGACAATGAAAATTTTGTCAGCAATCGTAGATGGCCATTGGTTAACACTAAGAGCTCAACTATTGCCGAAGGAGAAATCCAAAGGCGGGGACTTAAAATGGCACCAGAACATCGCAGAGGAAGGAGCTCTTATATGTGGAGTTACATAAAGGGCCTATCAGTGCCTACAAAAGATGCAAAGGGATTTGAGAAATTTCAAGGCAGTACATTCCAAAATGCAGATGACACAAGTGATAGCATTTCTTCTGCTGAAAAAGATCAAAGATTACAGGACAATGTGACTAAAACACCTGACCCTGGAAGCAGTGGGAAATCAAAAAACTTTGGTGGGGTATTTAAGTTTTTCAGCAACGTGGCAGAAGCAGCTAGGAAATGGAGAGGCTCCACTAGGTCATCTACATCAGATGATCAGGTTTCTCAGTCAACTCCACAAACTCCTAGAATGCAGAACTCCTTTATCAAAGAACCTTTAGTCATTGAAAATGAGAATGCATTGATTTTTCTTTCTAAGATTCCTCAGTCTACAGATTCCCGCGTGTGGGAGAATCACCATCTCAAGGATAATGCACCAGTTCAGGAAATTTTACCCACCATCAAAACAGAAGAAGACACGAATAATCCAGAGTTTTACTCTCCAAAAGTATTGGATAAAGACACATCATATTTAAACAATACTTCCGGTGTGGAAGAAGTTCCCCAAAAACCAACACAAGCAAAGTTTGAATTGTCACATCCTGAGGAAAATGGAAGCCATGATGTTCCCAGTCTGAGTTCAGATACTTCTGATGAAAATTCTGAAACACGAACTATAAATAAGTCTCAATTGGATGAAGCATTTGAGAAAAATCCTGAAACCACATTTATGGCAAGTCTGAATGATACCCAAGATGAAGATGTATTTGAATGTAGTGAATCTCAGTTTAGTTTGTCAACTTCAGCCTCATCCAGTGAAGAGGTAATCTTCTTACTCTTATAGTTAATAAAGTATCATCATAAAGTAAATACTCAAACAAGTATCAATGTAGAAAAAGTGTGCTTTTATATATATATATATATATATATATATATATATATTAGTGTATGTGTTTGTGTATATATATATATATATATATATATATATATATATATATTACCACTGACGCCCGGGGGACGGCACAGTGTTAAAGGGCTCTTAAATGGACCACAAGCCAAACAATGGGGACCCATGAGTGGAAATTAGTGGAGGGCGAGTGTGGAGCAAGGGCGGACTGGGCTGACAGTTTCCTGGCTGACCGCTTCTGGAAGCGGTGTGGCCATCGGCATGGCCTGGAGGGGGAGACAACTCCCTGACCCCCTGGGCCGCTCTGATGTCCTGTAAAAAAGGCTGTACTGCTTCTGGCAGAAGTGATCAGCCAGGAAACTGTCAGGAGGATCTGACGGCCGGATCACATAGAGCGGGGTTTTCCTGCTGAGACACGGCTTCTATATGAATATCTGCCTGTTGTCAAACAAAGTCCCACCTCCTGGACCGACATTGGACCAGTGTTCTGTCTATTAGGAGGCAGGACTTAATTCTGCAGTGGCCAGCTATTCATATAGAAGCCATATCTCAGCGGGAGATCCCCCCTCTGTGTGACCGGCTGCTAGATCCTTCTGACAGTTTCCTTCCGATTCCTCCCTGCTGCTCTTATGGGAAATGATAGGTTGCATTGATGGGCACAGATAAGGCTGCACTGATGGGCAATTATATGCTGCACTTATGGGCAATGATAGGCTACATTGATGGGCAATGATATGCTGCACTGATGGACAATGATAGGCTGGGTTGATGGACACTGATATGTTGCACTTATGGGCAATGATAGGCTGAATTGATGGGCACATATAAGGCTGCACTAGTTGGCAATGATATGCTGCACTTATGGGCAATGATAGGCTGCATTGAGGGGCACTGATAAGGCTGAATTGATGGCCAATGATATGCTGCACTGATGGGCACTGATAGGCTGTACTGATGTGCAATGATATGCTGCACTAATGGGCAATGATACGCTGCACTGATGGGCAATGATAGGCTGCACTTATGGGCACTGATAGGCTGCACTGATGGGAAATGATATGCTGCACTGATGGGCACTGATAGGCAATGACATGCTGCATTGATGGGCACTGATAGGCTACACTGATCTCCACTGATGGGGCTGCACTGATAAGGCAGCACTGATATGATGCACTGATGGGCACTAGTAGGTTGCATGGATGGCCACTGATGAGAAGGCAATGATGGGCACTTATAAGGCTGCACTGATAAGGCAGCACTGATATGCTGTACTGATGGGCACTGATGAGGCTGCACTGATGGCCACTGATGAGGTGGCACTGGTAAGGCAGCACTGATATGATGCACTGATGGGCACTGATATGCTGCACTGATGGGCACTGATGAGGCCGTGTTAAGAGGCGAACTTAGGGGCAGGGTTAGGGGGTTGGTTGGGGCAACTGGTAGCGAGTAACTCTTAAGGCCTGGCTAGTGGCTCAGCACTTGAAATTTTGAGCCCTGCTGTACAATATACAGTGTACATAAAGAGAGAGCGACAGAGAAAGAATTTGCAATTATATATGTGCTTGGAGCATCTACATTTTCTGCTTAGTAGTGCTGCTGTGTGGGTCTGGTTTACTAGTGTCCTTTCTCAGTGCAAGTCAGCGATTTGGCTCAGGCTGGTTCTTTTCGGTAATCATGTTTTGATTTTGAAAGTCACAGCAGTCTTTCAGCAAGGTTGCTAAACTACATAAATTTGGCATAATAGTCATTGGAGAGGGAAAATGCAGTCATGTTTTATTAGATGGGGGGTATATAAATGTTCAAACGACAAAGTATGGAACAAAGATGTAAAAATTTGAGAGTTACCTGATAAAATTATCTATAATATAAATGTACAGAAAATGTTATCTTTAAATAGCTCAGGGATTTGCACATTCTCTAGACCAGGGATATGCAATTAGCGGACTTCCAGTAGGGTTGCCACCTTTTCTTCAATTCAAACACGAACACTTTAGCGCCGCACAGCAATTTTTTATTTTTTTAAATATTATAAACTATATATATATATTTTGTTATTAAATAACATTTCTAATCATATGAAATTAATAACAAGAGTTCCCCTTTACATCAGAGTCTGCAGAGTTCCCCTTTTACATCTGAACTCGTAGAGTTCCTTTTTCACTGTAAGGGGGGACTCTGCAGACTCTGATGGAAAGGAGAACTCTGGGGATTCTAACATAAGGGATCCTCTGGAAACCCGGATTTAAGGAGGAACACTGAGAACTCTGATGTATGGAGAGAAAACACTGTGGCCTCTGGTGTAAAGGGGAAATCTGATGTAAGGGGTGCTCTGAGAGCCCTGATATACCTTAGTGTACTCTCTCAGGAGAGAGAGAAGGTGGGAGACTTCAGTCACAGACTGGAATGGATGGTGAGCTCACTTACCCCTTGGCAGTCAGCACCTCTCATCCAGATGTATCTGAGGCTGCTGGACTTCAAATTTCCAGCCCCCACTTTCCTTTTCTGAAGTACAGCAACGGGAATTGGAGTGTGGGTAGACACAGAGGGGTGGGGGGGGGGGTAGAGGTGCAGATCAAGCCCTCTCTCCTCTCCCGTCTGTGTGTGTGTTTGGGGGGGGGGGGGGTTGTTAGTGTTGGCTTTGGGCATTGTGAAAGAGAGTGTAACAGTCACTCTCAGCTTAGACAACTGCAGCCAGCAGCCCTGCTGGGAAGCCATAGTCCAGTCTGAATAATGTGTCCGGGTTTCAGGCAGCCTGAAACCCGGACGCATGGTTCCAAAACCCGAACTGTCCGGGTGAATCCTGGACAGGTGGCAACCCTAACCTCCAGCTGTTGCAAAACTACAACTCCCATCATGCCTCTGCCTCTGGTTGTCATGCTTGTGGCTGTCAGAGTCTTGCTATGCCTCATGGGACTTGTAGTTCTGCAACAGCTGTAGGTCTACTAATTGCATATCTCTGCTTTAGACAAACTGGAGTGTGTAATAGTATTTTTTAATAACTTATAAAAGGTTTGTTTACATTCTAGTACCTTTCACTTTTTCTTCCATCTTTTAAAAAGCATAGAGTGTTTTCGAGTGTGTTTTCAGCTGTGAGTATTGGCGGTTATTCATCCACCTTATAACATCATAGAATCTCTTTGCAGTCTTTTTTTTTTTTTTTTTTTGCAAGCTAAGGTTGGAACTTCACTATGATATGTGACTTTGCTAGTCAGTAATGAGACATAGGCAGGTTATTGACCACAGGAACCGGTTGAAATATGCATAATGGGTATCTTGGAAATTGGGCTCCAGGGGTGCACAAGAGTATGAAGCTTTATAACACGTAGTGCTTCATACCGCTCTGTGATATGCTGAGCCTCATATTTCCCTACACACATTACATTATGGCCCCATGCACACTGAGCTTAAAAAAAACGCTGTTGTTACAAGCATTTAGCGTTTTTGTTTTGTTTTTTTTCAGCCTGTAAAAGCACTTCTATATAAGCCTATGCACACATAGGCATTCACAGGCCTATTAGAAGAGGAACGTTTACAGGCTGAAGATAAAACCCACCAAAGGCATGTTCAGGGGAGGAGCTGAAGAGTTAATTTTTCTTTTTTAATGAATCCGCAAAAATGTCAACAATTCTGTGTTTTTCTGTCAATGTGGGGTGCTGTGTGTACACTGAGAAAAAAAAATTAACTTAACCACTTCCCGACCCACCCATAGTCATATGACGCCCGCAGATGGGATCTCCCATCCTGGGTGGGCGTCATATGACGTCCTCCCATTCCCAGCCGCCTAGGGGGCACGCGCGCGTGTGCCCACGGTGTCGCTCAGTACACGGTGCGCGTGCCCGGCGGCCGCGATGTCCGCCGGGCACCCGCGAATGCCCAGGGACACAGCAGGACCGTGGATTTGTGTATGTAAACAATGTAAACACACAGATCCACGTCCCGTCAGTGGAGAGGAGACCGATGGTGTGTTCCCAGTACAGAGGAACACAGATCGGTCTCCTCCCCTTGTGAGTCCCCTCCCCCACAGTTAGAATCACTCCCATAGGGAACATATTAACCCCTGCAGCGCCCCCTGGTGTTAACCCCTTCCCTGCCAGTCACATTTACACAGTAGTCAGTGCAATTTTATAGCACTGATCGCTGTGTAAATGTGAATGGTCCCAAAAATGTGTCAAAAGTGTCCAATGTGTCCGTCACAATGTCGCAGTCATGAAAAAAAAATCGCAGATCGCCGCCATTACTAGTACAAAAAAATAAATAAAAAATATATCCCCTATTTTGTAGACGCTATAACTTTTGCGCAAACCAATCTATATACACTTATTGCAATTTTTCTTTTACCAAAAATATGTAGAAGAATACGTATCGGCCTAAACTGAGGGAAAAATTCGTTTTGTTTTTTATAAATTGGGATATTTATTATAGCAAAAAGTAAAAAATATTGTGTTTTTTTCAAAATTGTCGCTCTTCTTTTGTTTATAGCGCAAAAAATAAAAACCGCAGAGGTGATCAAATACCACCAAAAGAAAGCTCAATTTGTGGGAAAAAAATTACGTCAATTTTGTTTGGGTGCAACGTCGCACGACCGCGCAATTGTCAGTTAAAGCGACGCAGTGCCTAATCGCAAAAAGTGCTCTGGTAAGGAAGGGGGTAAAATATTCCGGGGCTGAAGTGGTCAAAGTGGTGTTCTACACAGAAAAAAATCTTAAAATTCCTAAAAAAAAAACAAAAAAAAACATTTGGATTTTTTTTTTAACTCGCCTCTAAATGGCTGTTGCTAGGGGGTCCCTCATAGTTTGCCTCCTTCAGTGCCTGGGCTCCTGACGTCACTTCCCCTCAGCACAGGAAGGGCTCAGCTCTGCCCCCTCCCACCTGTCAGTCATCTGGGACATGTGACAAGTCTCAGATGACTGCGCGGCCAATCACGGCGTGCAGCGCCGCTTGCGCATGCGCAGTGGGTGCCTGGCTGTGAAGCCACAGCTGGGTGCCCACAGTTGCATTGCCAGCACCGCCGAGAGGAGGGGGCGACGAGCGGGGCTTCGTTCCCCCGCATCGCTGGACCCTGGAACAGGTAAGTGTCCGATTATTAAAAGTCAGCAGCTGCAGTATTTGTAGCTGCTGACTTTGAATTTTTTTCTATTTATTTTTTTAGGGGAAACTCCTCTTTAAATGATTTTAGCAAATGGCTGCGATATAACAGAGAGGGAAAAATTTAAGGGGGTCTGAATACTTTCCGTCCCCGCTGTATATGTTTAGTACATTTCTGGAGGCCCACAGCAGGGGTATTTTTATTTTGTGCCTGGAATTGGGGTTTCAGCATATTGTATGTCAAGGCCACATAAAAAAATAAATATATATTTAGTACATTTCTAAAAAACATGCACAATTCCCACTGTTCTATCATTTTAAATATGCTGCAAATATTAAAAAATAACTGTTTATGTACCAGAAATATAGTGTGCCCCTACCTTCGTCTTTGATGTAACAACACAGCTCTAAATTTTTAAGTACGTGGTGTCAGCCCTGCCTTCTTAATTTCTGATGGATTACAAAGGACACAGCCCTCTTCTCATCCCCTACACCCTCCTCATCTACATAACAGGCAGAGAGATTACAACATTTCTGCCAATTTAGCAGAGCAAAAGAGAGCAAATAATAGAAGTTGATTGTTAGCCGCTGTACACACGGTCGGACATTCCGACAACAGAATCCGTCGGATTTTGTCCGACGGATTTTGTCCGAAACTGGTGTTGCATACACATGGTCGGACAAAGTTGTCGGAAAATCCGATCGTTCGTAACGTGATGGCGTTATTTCGTTATGACGTGACTACGTTCAGGCTAGTAGCCAATAGCTTTGAGGAATTTGATCTGAGCATGTGTGGCACTTTGTCCGATCGGAATTCTCTACAAACGATCGGACAATGTCTGATCGGATCATGTTGTCGGAAAATTTTTATATCCAGCTCTCAAACTTTGTTGGTCGGACATTCCGACTGAAAAAGTCAGATGAAGCCCACACACGGTCGGATTATCCGACAATACGGTCCGATCGGACATTTTCCATCGGAATGTCCGACCGTGTGTACAAGGGCTAAGAGTTTACATACACTTAAAGGGCCATTAACTCAATGCATGGTAACCCATGTTACGTGCGTTGAGGCGGTCTAGTACTGTTCATTGTTAATGGCGCTCTAATGAGTGAGTGAGTGAGTGACTTGTATAGCGCTACCTATGCGAACTGAATCGCCTCAGGGCACTTTCTAATGCACCTTAAAAATATGCTACATGGAGAAAATACACCCTGCTCCAATTTTTTTGCATTCCAGCCCTTTCATTTTGAATAGGGCACAGGCAGGGGCAGACTGACAACTCATGGGGCCCCCGGGCAATATGAGATTATGGGGCCCCCTGGCAATAGGAGATTGTGGGGCCACACAGTATACACAAACACACGCACACACAGTATACAATCACACAGTATACACAGACATGTTTCTATTGACTGAGAAGGTACTGGAGAGGTGGGGCAGCTATAATCTCAGGATTTTTAGACCAAAAGGATGTCGGTAAGGGACATTTCAGAGACAGATATAAAAAAAAACAAAGCTTTTTACATACTGTCCCTGGTTCTACTGAGGCTGGCAACCCTGATGGGGCCCCCTAGTGGCCCGGGGCCCTCGGGCAGTGCCCGAGTAGGCCAATGGTCAGGCCGCCCCTGGGCACAGGGGAAAGTATCAGTGGAGATGGTGGGGGAAAGGAAGGGGGGGGGGGGCGGTGTATTCATTTGGGAAAACTTGTCACCTTAACCTAGAATGGGAAAATGACAAAATCCCTCTAAGACTCCCCTAAAACAATTTTGGGTGGATTGACCATTTAAATACAGTAAAAAGTAACACGGCTCTCAGGACAGCATCCAATATTGTACACTGGCTTTTTTTGTAGCTGTATAGTGTTATAGGAAATTGCAAGGTGACATCTACAATAACAATAAGGAGCAACCTGGAGGAGGCCTAAATGTTCATTCACTTTAATGCTGTACTCGCAGAAGGAAAAGTAATGTCCTCAGACATAAACTGTCCATTTTGTTATTACGGGGGAACTAATGTCTTGAGGAATCGCAGTGCAGGGATGTAGCTGTACAAATTACTTTTTGATCACAATGTGCATGTGAGGTCCTCAGTACATTGCAGCAAAATGGTCAGTGTTATAATGTTATTTGCCATAGAGAGATTTAATGTGTTCAACTGGAAAATGTCTAGTAAAATAACACTCACAGTCATTAGCGCCTATGTGTTACCTAAAAATAAGTGTGTTAGCACCATCTGCTGGTTAATGTGAATCATAGCATTAAAGATAAGTATATAGCGCATTGGCTACAACAAAACATCTGTATCGTAATAAAAAAAGAAAATTCAGTGTGAACATACTGGTATAATGGTAATTGTTCTAGGCTGGTAAGGTGAGATATAATATTTGACAATGATTTTCTGTTATATTGAATACAGTTTACTCTGTCATATCTTTTTTGTGAAACTCAGTATGAACAATGACATTGCTTTCTTTAAAACAAAAATTCTCTTGGCTCCAGCATCAAGAGCTGATTTTTTTATTTTTTTTACATCCTTACTATCACGTCTTCATGACTTACAAGTCCTTTGGTGGTTCATTTTCCTGGTGTCTCTGCAGCATGTGTGCTTAAAGTGGAAGTAAACCCATCGATTTAAACAGTTAAAAAAAAAAAGGCATGCCGGGAATGCTAACTGCACATTGGCTGTGCTCTCAGCCAAACTATCAAACCATCCAATGGCTGGTGTCATAACGGATCACATGTGCAGCACCATAGCAGTTGAAGATTAAACAGAGGCAAAGATGGCAGCTTCCTTGGCTGAAAACGATAGGGGAGTTTACTTCCACTTTAAGTTTGTTTACAGCAGCGGTCTCCAAAGGTCGGCCTGGGTGCTGGATGTGGCCCTTTGTTTCATTTACCTGACTATTCCATCCACTTACACCAAAAAATGGGGCACTATTCCTCTCACAGACACCAACGATGTGGCAGAATTTATTTAATTGATGCCAACAATGAGGCAGAATTCATTCCATTGATACCACGATGGGGCACTATTCCTTCCTCTGACACCAACAATAGGGCACCATTCCTCCCCCTAATACCAAAGCTGGGACACTTTTCTTCCCACCAACACCATGAAGGGGCACAATTCTTCCCACTGACGCCAAGAATGGGGCACTAGTCCTCCCACTGACATCAAAGATAGGGTATAGCTTACTCCCACTTGACACCGGGACATTTTCTTCTCCCATTGGTCATGGTCTGGCCCCCCTAAAACCAAAGAGACAAAGATGGCAGCTTCCTTGGCTGAAAACGATAGGGGAGTTTACTTCCACTTTAAATTGGCTCCACGTACGGGGCTGAACCTGCTTGTCCACTTTACCTTAATATAATGATCAATATAACCAGTAATCTTTGAACATAGCAGGTTTTGTATACAAGTATGATAAAGGAAAAAGTCAAAGATAGTCAGAGTAAAATCAGAACTCCAGAGCAGCATACATGTTCCAGGTCAGTGAATAAAGGTGATGAACCCAATGAATCAATATAACAGTCAACCAGTATTTTTAAGGAGGTCAGCAATCATGAGCCAGCAATGCACTGCGATGGCGTAGTGCAGGGGTGCCCAACCAGTGGCCCGGGGGCCACATGTGGCCCGCGGGGCCCTCTGATGTGGCCCTCGACCTCCTGCTCTGGGATGGCGGGTTGGCAAGCCCAGATTGTGGTAGAGGAAGCAAGTGGCTGCAGAGCCGTATAAGCCAATGCTTCCTGTATAGCGCCAACTACTATCACAGGTGGCGTGACACCAAATGCGATCTGCCTGGGACAACAGCCAGCGATACCTGAATGGAAATCTGTTATTAAATGTAAGTTTATTACTTAAATCACAGTGTATAGTGCACCACACCTGCAGGATATAATAGAAGTCTATGGCAAAGTACAGCTAACCTGCAGGAAAGCCACAGGTGAACTTGTTTGCACCCTCTGTGTGAGTAAACCACAGCGCATCAGTGTGAAAACAGCCTTAGGCCCAATTGACACTATCAGTCTGACCCTCCATTCACCTCCAATGAGCCGCACATGTAAACGGACTTGTGGCCATTTACACCCCAATTACCTCCAATCCGATCCCTCCCTTTCTATCTGGGCAGATGGTATCCAAGGTCCCATAGAGTAGAGTGGGTTGTATCCATGTCGGATCTGCATATGCAGAGTGTACATGGAACTCACACTCACTCACTCATTGTGGCCTGCGACCAGTTATAAAGTCGCTTAAGTGGCCCTCGCTCTTCAAAAGGTTTCCCTGGCATAGTGCATTGTAGGCCGTTCGTGCCACACGAATTTGGTGCGAAGGTCCACAAAGTTCTGAATTCGCCGAACAGACGAACGGCCGATGTTCGTGTCGAACACCGAGCTCATCCCTATTGTCCAGTAAGACCGTTAGTGATCAACCAGTGGGAAAGCACTGATCTAACTCTTGAAACCAAAAAGAAAGTGTCAGAATTTGCTTATGACAGCATTACATTCTTTGCAGGAACAGTGGCATGATGGACTTCTTGACATCTCCAGAGAAGAGGAAGGAATTGTGCATTGTGGAGGTTCTGAGTTCACAGAGGAACACATCAGGGAGAACATGCAAACAGTATGTGAGGATAAAAGAGAAATAACCGTTGAGGTAACTAATTTTATTTGGTTGTGTGAGGCAACAGTTGCACCCTAAGGAAACTTTAACCAGCATCTTGATAGCTTTATGGCTTAGATATTGTTGGGTTTATTATTTCATATATTTTATTGTGTATACTGTTGTATAGTTAGAATTTGCAGTAAACAGAACTATCAATGGAGCATATAAACAATAAATAAATATTAATATTGAAATCTCTAACTTTTCTGTGAAAATGGACCTTGGCCTAAACTTTCATACTCCATATTTATCTGTGAATCTGCCTAACCCTTTCGGTGATCTTTAGTAATCCTGGCCTGCTCTTTACCACCCCCTGTGCTTCCCTTTTAGCCAGTAAGGCCACAGTGATGGGCCAGTAGGAAAGCAGGGGAGATCGTCTAACTCTTGAAATCAACAGAAAGTGTCAAAATTTGCTTATGACAGCATAAGATTTACGGACCCCAAGGACAGACATAAATGCCGTGGTATCTGAACTGCATATAAGCTGCCTTTCCATAAGTTTGGTGTAGAGCAGGGGTCTCAAACTGGCGGCCCTCCAGCTGTTGCGAAACTACAAGTCCCATGAGGCATTGCAAGGCTGACAGTTACAAGCATGACTCTCACAGGCAGAGGCATGATGGGACTTCCAGTTTCCAAACACCTGGAGGGCCGCCAGTTTGAGACCCCCGGTGTAGAGAAAAGTGTTAATTTACCGTTTTCATAAGATTCTTATTTTTAAAAGAATAGCCTACTTTTTGAATTTGACTAAACTTTCTTCTTTAAAGAAGAAGTATCGCCACAATTTAGGAATTGCTGAACCCCACAAGGGACCAAGTGCATGTACCACATGGTCCCATTTTGATTCCTGCTGTGGTTTATGGTTGACAGCCAGCCCCCCCACCACTGTTCAACCAAGCTGCTCAGCAGTAGAGACATTTATAATGAGAGCTGAGTGACAGCTAAGAGGGGGGGAGGTGACAATGCTCATTTCTGGCAGCGGGTGCACACTGTGGTAGAGCGCCATCATTCACAACAACATAAGCGGCCAGCTAGTCTCTCCTCAGAATAGCAGACAGGCATGTCTGGGCTCAGTTGACAGTACTGCAGTGTTCAAGGAAGAGATCCACAGGGCTGGAAGATGGCAAAGCTGCTGATGTTGATGGGGGGGGGGGGTTCCAGCTTGCAAGCAAGCTTTTTTCAAGAGTTACCAGAGCCTCACCCGGGTGGCCGACTATGTGAAAGGAACTAAAACTAGGTGACAGCTGCCTGATTTATGTCTAGTTAATGGCTGGCTGGAGGGAAGGGGCACACACAATACAGTAAGTATGGGCTACCCACGGTAAATAAAATTCCACCACAAACACAGTGCAAATAAAATAGATCTTTGGATGGGATTTTAACACATCCCATGGATCTGGACTGTGTTCTAAATCCAAGCTGGGCAGCATTTTTTTCAGCACTCGGACCCTGGTGTCTGCAAACTATGTGGCAGAGGGATATAGTATATGATAGAGTCTATATAGGTCTAGCAAAGAGGAGTGGAAGAGGGAACCGCAGTGTGGAACAGTGACCTAATGTTTTCTGCTAACACCAGTGTCGCTATTGTCCCCCCCCCCCCACACCCCTATGGGCACTAGTGGTATCCCCCATTTCCCCGCTGGGTATTATTGTTCTTCCCAACCCCTGCAGGGCACTGTTGTTGTTCCCCATCTCCCACTGGGCACTATGTTAGCTTCCCAATGTGCCTTATTGTTCCCCTATACCCTCAGCCGGGCAATATTGTTCCCTTGCCAAGCCTTATTGTACACTCACTGCCCCCCCCCCCCCCATTCGTTGCTTTTGTTCCCTTAACCAACTACAAAAAAATAAATGCTGTATGGGGCTTTTAGGGTGGTAAAATATAATTATAGTATACCCCGCTGTTAAAATGTCATGAATGTATTCAAGAACATTAAAAATACATCACCTTCCATCCCGACAAGGCTCATTTGTGGATCCACCAAATATTCCACAATAAAGGATTATTTGTTTCACAGTATATCATTGACCTTCCTACTACTATAAAATGCTTGTATCCTTTATTATATTCAAGGCAGATGGTTTCCAAAATTTTGGATGGCAATAGCAGGGGGGGATTTTAACGGTCATTACAGGACACATTTTGTGAGTCCCAAATATCCCACTTCCTCAGGCTCTGTGAAACTAATTAATAAAAACATCATAAGTCTACAGTTGGTGAATTAATTATATAACAATTCATATGATTTATTATATATGGAAAGTAACTTGCTGTCCTTATAAAATAGTGAAATTGTGAATAAAGTCCTTATGTGAAAACCGCCATGTGAAAAAACAATCTTCCAAGTGAGAAAAGTCCAACTCCTTCCTTTGAATGAATGAAAGTGTGGTGAATCAAAGCCGTCACCTCTTGTAGAAAGCCACCACCAAGAGCAATCAGATGTATACTTATCATAAATCAGGGACCTTCTGGTAAAAGTAAGGTCAAACAGGCTGGTTTACATGTGATCCTCCAAACATTCCATGCACGTTGGTGGTACTTATAGAGCTCTAGACCATTTCAAACCACCAATTACGGACAAGAAGGGAAGAAACAAGACATATAGTGTAAAACCCTTAAAACAAATTTATTGAGCCTTAAAATAACACTTATGGTACAATTCTTAAAATCAATTGCGCAATCAGACAATAGTCCCAGCTGGCGAAGATGGCGTTTTACCGTCACTTCTGGTTGACATGAGCATGTAGCTCTGCCTGTTTCCTAACAGAGGACTTCTTCTGGGGCACGGGCACCATGTTGCATCATTGCCTTATATACAAGTTCAGGTGAAACCAAACCTTGCTTTCACCTGTGCTACATAGAACATCCCACATTGACCAAACCTCGTTTTGGAGTGATTTAAGTCTCACTCTCGATTGTATACCAAAACTAATTTTAAACGAAAATTGGAAAAACATAACAGCGTCTGATCAAGGGAACATTCAAAAGGGATAGTCAAACACCCTCTAGTGCGAAAAACATACAACAATATAATGCAGAACAGGTAAAACGAGGAAACAATAAATACAAATATGACTAAAATTTACAATAAAATATAAGTTATAAACTTATCAAAACAACAGTGTTGGTAACCTGGAAAATACCTAAAAAACTAAAAACACGATGACCACATACAGGAATAAAATTATTAAAGGGTCCCTGACATCAAAAAATACCATATCAAATATAAAATAACAATATGTCAAGTCCATAAATTCCAGTGAACAAATAAATAAATATATAAAGTTCATGTAAATCCAAGGCGGTTTTTCCAGTTCAACTTCAGCTTAATCGGATGTGCAGTATAAAGTGCTAAGTGCCAAGACAAACATCAGTGCAAAATTTGTGCTCCCCTCTGTGTGTCCTCTCACTCACCAGAGGTCCAAGCCTCCCATAACAGAAGTCGGATGCGCTTTGAGAGGGTGGCTGGGCTTAGTAGTGCCACTGGCTGTGTCACTGCGGCTTGCGTTGTCCTCACTGAGCCATCAGAAATCTCGAAACTCCCATTGAGAATTGTGCAAACGTTATGAGGACTGCTGGGCTCTGTGCTCCCACAGGCTGTAACTCCAGCTATAAAAGGTGTTGTCCTCAACTAACCTCCAGGGATGGGTACAAATGGCAAAAGAAGCTATATAACATAATTCTGTATATTTATTGTATAAAATCAAAAAGGATCCTTCGAAGACGACCCGTGGGTGGGACGAAACTGGTCAGGTGACCACAGGTGGTGACGTCATTTCTGGCCGGCCACTTCCGGTTCCGGTTTTACAATGCGTTAATATGAGTGGATTACCTGGAATTTTTGATTTTATACAATAAAAAAACAGAATTACGCTATATAGCTTCTTTTGCCATTTGTACCCATCCCTGAAGGTTCGTTGAGGACAACACCTTTTATATCTGGAGTTACAGCCTGTGGCACCACAGAGCCCAGCAGTCCTCATAACGTTTGCACACTTCTCAATGGGATTCCTGGGATTTATGATGGCTCAGTGAGGACAACGCAAGCTGCAGTGACACAGCCAGTGGGACTACAAAGCCCAGCCACCCTCTCAAAGCGCATCCGACTTCTGTTATGGGAGTCTTGGATCTCTGGTGAGTGAGAGGGCACACAGAGGGGAGCATGAATTTTGCACTGATGTTTGTCTTGGCACTTGTGTCAGAAACCATGAATCAGACTGAGACGGAAGTACAGTTAAATCACACTTGTTTAATAATAATAAAAAATGGTAAACAGAGTAAACGTAGTCAAAACATAGCCAGAGTTCAGGAACCGGAATGGATAGTCAGACAAGCCAAAACGTCAGGGAGCCAGAGATGGGATGGGTCAGGGAGCAGGACTGACGAGCAGGATATCATCAACAAGTAAGTCACTGTGGAGAGCAAGGAGCTGGCAATTAGCCGACAGCTGAGCAGCCAGCTTTGAGAAGGAAGGGCTGAGCCCAGCCCTGACAACTTGGCACTTTATACTGCACATCTGATTAAGTTGAATTTGCACTGGAAAAACCTCCTTGGATTTACATGAACTTTATATATTTATTAATTTGTTCACTGGAATTTATGGACTTTACATATTGTTATTTTATATTTGATATGAGTTTTTATGATTTATTTGGTGATGTATTAGTATAGTATATAGTAGTGATCTTATCTTGTTCACATTTTTTTAAAAGCACATGCACTTTGAGAGCAGTAACCTTGAATGTTAGTAATCACTTATGTTTATAGTTAATTTTATTCTTATCACTAATTATTCTTTTTAGAATCACTTGTTTACTGCAGGAATTCATGGTGTTATACACTATTTGCTTACATCAAAAAGTACCAATTCACATATAAGCCAATGGGCAATATTGTATATTTAACAACATGCACCTTTTGAGACTAGGGACAAAGGGAATATAAGCCCTTGTACACACGGTCGGACATTCTGACAACCAAATCCTTCAGATTTTGTCAGACGGATTTTGTCCGAAACTGGTGTTGCATACACACGGTCGGACAAAGTTGTCGGAAAATCGGATCATTCGTAACGTGATGACGTTAATTCGTTACGACGGGACTACGTTCAGGCTAGTAGCCAATAGCTTTGGTCTAGGAATTTGATCTGAGCATGCGTGGCCCTTTTTTCCGATCGGAATTCTCTACAAATGATCGGACAAAGTCCGATCGGATCATGTTTGTCGGAAAATTTTACAGCCCAGCTCTAAAACGTTGTCGGTCGGATATTCCGACGGAAACAGTCCGATGGAGTCCACACACGGTTGGATTATCCGACAACACAGTCCGATCGGACATTTTCCGTCGGAATGTCCGACCGTGTGTACAAGGGCTTAGGCATTATCAAGAAAAGCATTAACGTCCTAATCCATGTTGAACCCATGAAAGTATAGGATTTCATGGTATACATCCATTTGGTCTCCAACTTAGACATTTCCCTCCTACTGGTACGCCCCTTCGAGTATGGGATAAATCTATGAATACTCACAAAAATTGTTTCGGAGGAGTCATTATTATGAGTCGCTATATATATATATATATATATATATATATATATATATATATATATATTTATATATATATATATATATATATATATATATATATTTATATATATGTATATATATATATATATATATATATATATATATTAATTATATATATATATATATATATATTATTATTATTCAGGATTTATATAGCGCCAACAGTTTGCTCAGCGCTTGTGTATATATATTGTAGACATGTCACTGGAGAAGTGATCGAGGGGGTGTACATCTCACCTAGGTTGCTACACAGTGTGAGATGGTAAATCCAGGATGGTTCAGTTTCTCAGCAGCGATATGCTGCTGAATTGTTATTTAATTTTGCCGGGCCTGGGTTTATATGGAATGGCAGGTAGGTTTGGTAGAGGGACCTGTCATTCCACATCCCCCGATCCAGTTCTGGGTTTGAGATCAGGTGAGCTTTGATCCTAATTAGCCTGGGAAGCTAAAGGCTCTGTAGGGTCTGCAGGTGATTGCTCTCAGCCAGGGAATGAACAATCTGTGTGTTGAAGGAAGCTGCAAGCACAGCCACTGCTGGAGCTAAAACTCACCCTGCGACATCCAGGCGAAAGACGCTGTGTTTGGAAGTGTCAGATAGGTGAGCAGAACCTGTTAGTAAGCGCCCAGCCGGGCTAGGACTTTTATTTTTGTTGTACTTAGAAAGCACGGTGTTGCTGTATATTTTGTTTGCTGGACTGTTTGTACCACGAATAAACGCCAAGATCTGCTTTATAAATTCCAAGTCTGCTGTGAACTGTGTCCAAACACACCCTACCCCGGGAAGATCCCTTACAATTGGTGTTCGAATGCGGGCAAAGTCGGTTGCTAGGGGCAACGGTGTGGACAGACTTGGCTACAGCTGCTTATGTCTTGGGTGAAAGCTGCAATGACACTCCAGGAACAGTCCAGCAACATGGAGGAGATGCTGAAGCAGTTTATGCAAGTGAGTTTGCAACAACAGCAACGACATGAACAGTCCATGGCGGCACAACAGCAGATGCATAAGGAAGAGTTGCAAGCTTTGCGCCAAAGCCAACAACAACTTATCGAGCACCTGATAGTAAATCGTGAGGCGCCTGTGGTTACTAATCCACCCATAGTGATGGGAGCCGCTCCAGAGATTTTTTTTGGGAGAAGGACTGTGCAGAAAGCGCTGCAAAAGATGACTGCTGAGGACGATGTTGAGGCCTTTCTAACAGTATTTGAGCGCGTGGCTGAGCGAGAGAAGTTACCAGCCGCTGAGTGGGCAGAGGTAATTGCGCCCTATTTAACAGGTGAACCCCAAAAGGCCTACTATGACCTCAGTGAGCAAGAGGTTAAGGACTATACTCGGCTAAAAGAGGAGATACTTGCCCGACTAGGAGTTACTACTGCAGTCCGTGCCCGGAGGGTACGCAACTGGAGCTACAGTCTGGACAAATCAGCGAGGTCCCAGATGTATGACCTAATCCATTTGGCAAGAAAGTGGTTGGAGCCAGACACTTCTACTCCTGCACAAATCCTAGAGAAGGTCGTGATGGATCGCTACCTCCGAGCGCTTCCTACTGACTTGCAACGCTGGGTGGGACAAGGTGATCCTAAGAATGCAAACGAACTTGTCAACCTTGTGGAGAGGTTCCAGGCGACTGAGGACTACCTCCGTGATGTTCCTGCAGCATCTTCACCTCCCCGGAGCGCCAGATCTGTGCCGTCAGCTGGTAAGAGACTTCCATCTATTGGGGGAGTGTGGAGGGGTGCTGATGGGGGGAAAAGGGCTCAAGTGGTGTCTCAGGGACAAAAGACTGGTGATGGTCCAGGGTGGCTAAGGGGCTCTGAAAAGGACTCCTTGCCAAAGAGACCAGGCCCTATCCAGTGTTGGAGATGCCATGAGGCGGGACACGTGTCGGCCCATTGCCCTCTTACCTCTGAACCCATGGAATGTGATGCTAGCCGGCGTCAGTCGCTATTTGCGGAACCATCTTGTGCTGCAGTTCCTGGACTAGAGACTGAACCGCAAATCTGCGATATTACAATCAATGACTTTCCTGTTAAAGCGTTAATGGACTCAGGAAGCCTTGTAACCTTGGTGCATGCTAGCCTGGTGACTGGGGACTTAGAGTCTAAAAAGCATATGAGCGTTGTGTGTATACATGGTGATACAAAAGTGTACCCTATAGTGCTGGCTAAAGTCGGGACTGAACAAGGCACAGTACAATATGAAGTGGGTGTGGTTAAAAACCTCATGCATAATGTAATATTGGGGCGCGATTTTCCTTTATTCTGGGCTCTCTGGGAAAAAAGAAAAATCCCCAAAAGGAGTGAGGATATCTCTAAGGTGGTTGCTTTGTCCACTGTGAATGATAAAAGTGTACAGGATGAAAATGATTGTTTTCCTTTGCAGGTCCTGGCTGGGGAGGAGGAGGCTCCTCCCACTGAGCAAAATATACTAGACTTAGAGGTGTCTAGCGATAATTTTGGGGCTGCACAATTACAGGACCCCACTCTCAAAAATGCGAGAGAGCAGGTTGCTGTTTTGAACGGGGTACCTCAGGAACCAGATGCTGAAAAAAGATTTCCACATTTTTCGGTGACTAATGATCTTTTCTATAGGGTTAATAAGGTTAAGGATGAGATTGTGGAACAGCTTCTGGTACCTAAGCCGTACCGGCGTCAGGTGCTTGACATGGCACATAACCATGTTCTTGGGGGACACTTGGGGACTGACAAAACGCGAGAGAGGGTTCTCCAGAGGTTTTTTTGGCCGGCCATATATGATGACATTAAAAAATACTGTGAGTCGTGCCCCACATGTCAGGTTAGTGCCCCAGTGTCACATTTTCGCAGTCCTTTGGTTTCGCTCCCTATTATAGAGGTGCCTTTTGAGCGTATTGCCATGGATTTAGTGGGTCCCATTGTAAAGTCAGCTAGAGGACACCAGTATATTTTGGTAGTCCTGGATTATGCGACCCGCTATCCTGAGGCTGTACCCTTAAGAAACACTGCATCTAAAACAATTGCACGTGAGTTGTTTTATATGTTCTCTAGGACTGGGATCCCCAAAGAAATCCTAACTGACCAAGGTACGCCATTTATGTCGAAAGTAATGAAGGAATTATGCAGACTATTTAAAATCTCACACATCCGTACCTCTGTGTACCACCCCCAGACGGACGGATTGGTGGAGAGATTTAATAAAACTTTGAAACATATGTTGAAGAAAGTGGTGGCAAAAGATGGTCGTGACTGGGATCATTTATTACCCTACCTCATGTTTGCTATTAGGGAGGTGCCCCAAGCGTCCACAGGGTTCTCACCATTCGAGTTGGTCTATGGTCATCACCCTAGGGGTCTACTGGACATTGCAAAAGAGACATGGGAGAATGAGTCCACCCCATACAAGAGTGTTATTGAGCATGTAGCACAAATGCAGGATCGTATAGCCACTGTAATGCCCCTGGTAAGGGAACACCTCCAGAGGGCTCAAGAGGCCCAAAGTAGAATTTACAACCGGTCCGCAAGAATCAGGACATTCAACCCAGGCGATAGGGTCCTTATACTAGTCCCCACTGTTGAGAGTAAATTCTTGGCGAAGTGGCAAGGTCCCTATGAAATTGTTGAAAAGATCAGTGAGGTGAACTACAAGGTGCACCAACCAGGTAGAAGGAAGCCTTTCCAAGTTTATCACATAAACTTGATCAAGCCCTGGAAAGACAGGGAATCCTTGGTGGCGACAAATACTGTTAATAATTTGTCACCACCAATCCCTCCAGTCAAGGTAGGTGATACTCTATCAGTGTCACAGAAACAGGAGGCTCAGGAATTTTTACAGAAAAACAAAAACAAGTTCTCTGACCTCCCAGGGCGTACACACCTCATCCATCATCACATTGAAACTGAGCCTAGAAGCAGAGTAAACCTTAAGCCCTATAGGATACCCGAGGCACATAGGGAAGCCGTATCTGCCGAGGTAAAACGTATGCTTGCTCTGGGGGTAATTGAGGTGTCACAGAGTGAATGGTCCAGCCCAATTGTGCTAATCCCAAAGCCCAATGGAACTTGGAGGTTCTGTAACGATTTCAGAAAGTTGAATGAAATCTCCAAGTTCGATGCGTATCCTATGCCCAGGGTAGATGAGTTGATTGAGAAGTTGGGTAACGCCAGGTACATAACCACCCTCGATCTCACAAAGGGCTACTGGCAGATTCCACTTTCTGGTGAGGCTAAAGAGAAAACTGCATTCTCCACCCCTGATGGGCTATTCCAGTATGTAGTGATGCCATTCGGGTTACATGGAGCGCCTGCAACTTTCCAGAGGTTGATGGACTTGATTCTGCGACCACATCGTGATTACTCAGCTGCCTACCTCGATGATGTGGTCATTTTTAGCCCTGATTGGGAAAGTCACCTCTGTAAGGTACAGGCCGTGTTGGATGCCATAAGTGATGCGGGGTTGACCATAAATGCCGAGAAGTGTGCTCTAGCCCTAGAAGAGGCCAAATATCTAGGCTACATTATTGGGAGAGGGTTGATTAAGCCACAGCTAAATAAAATTGAGGCAATACAGAATTGGCCTAGACCCCTGACAAGGAAACAGGTTAGAGCTTTCCTGGGTATTACGGGGTATTACCGTAGATTTGTGCCGAACTTTGCCTCAGTTGCTGCTCCACTAACTGACTTGACAAAGGGCGGAAAGACAGCAATGGTCACGTGGACCCCAGAGGCCGAGAAGGCTTTCCAAAGCCTTAAGTCTGCCTTGTGCCAACCACCTGTCTTAGTTACCCCCGATTTCAAACGAGAATTTCTGGTCCAGACAGATGCCTCTAACACAGGCTTAGGTGCAGTACTCTCACAAGTAGTGAATGGTGAGGAGCATCCAGTGACATACTTGAGTAGAAAATTAACCCCGGCCGAGAAAAATTATGCCATTGTGGAGCGAGAGTGTTTGGCAGTAAAGTGGGCCCTAGAATCGTTAAAGTATTACTTGCTAGGCAGGAAATTCAAGTTGGTGACAGACCATGCCCCCCTAACATGGATGAAGTTAAACAAGGAGAGAAATGCAAGAGTGACTAGATGGTTTCTCTCCCTACAAAACTTTAATTTCACTGTGGAACACAGGCCAGGGAAATTACAGGCAAATGCTGACGCATTGTCAAGGGTAAGTTGTCTGTGGGGACAAAAGGCTCAGCCCTCCGGTCTGAAAAAGAGGGGGGGGATATGTAGACATGTCACTGGAGAAGTGATCGAGGGGGTGTACATCTCACCTAGGTTGCTACACAGTGTGAGATGGTAAATCCAGGATGGTTCAGTTTCTCAGCAGCGATATGCTGCTGAATTGTTATTTAATTTTGCCGGGCCTGGGTTTATATGGAATGGCAGGTAGGTTTGGTAGAGGGACCTGTCATTCCACATCCCCCGATCCAGTTCTGGGTTTGAGATCAGGTGAGCTTTGATCCTAATTAGCCTGGGAAGCTAAAGGCTCTGTAGGGTCTGCAGGTGATTGCTCTCAGCCAGGGAATGAACAATCTGTGTGTTGAAGGAAGCTGCAAGCACAGCCACTGCTGGAGCTAAAACTCACCCTGCGACATCCAGGCGAAAGACGCTGTGTTTGGAAGTGTCAGATAGGTGAGCAGAACCTGTTAGTAAGCGCCCAGCCGGGCTAGGACTTTTATTTTTGTTGTACTTAGAAAGCACGGTGTTGCTGTATATTTTGTTTGCTGGACTGTTTGTACCACGAATAAACGCCAAGATCTGCTTTATAAATTCCAAGTCTGCTGTGAACTGTGTCCAAACACACCCTACCCCGGGAAGATCCCTTACAATATATATATATATATATATATATATATATATATATATATTATTTATATATATATATATATATAATGTATGTGTGTGTGTGTGTGTGTATGCGCAACATTAAATATATTTATTATTATGATAAAAATTATAAGACAAGCATTTTATAGTAGGATAGGAAGTTCAACGATATACGGTGAAACAATGTTTTATTGGAATATGTTATGAATTCACAAATGAGCTGTGTCTGGCTAGAATGTGATATATTTTTAATGTTTTAGTAGAACTTGAATAAATGTATGAACGTTAAGCAGTGTTGTATGCAATATACATATTTGGGCATCCTCAAAGTCCCATACAGGTTGTTCTTTTGGTAATTTAGGGATTTTGGTGTCCCTCTGTGTGATTCTGGCAGTAAATATTTACATGGTCTCCCCTGACCAGCTGTTTTGGACAATTGTGGCAGTGGCATTGGGGGGGGGGGGGGGGGAGCGGACAGCCAGCAAAAGCAGACATAAAGATGTGCTTGTATTGCACAATGTGGTCACGGATCAGAACCGGACCAAGAGCTACATGCACTTGGCTACATGGGGGGGGGGGGGGGTTCAACAACCAGTTTCAATTTGTGGTGATACTTTTATACATAGCCAATCGGAAATTAGTTTCTTCACGAAATAGTTTATTTTCAATTTGATTGCTGTCACTTTTTAAAGTGTTTCATTTTACCTAAAATAGATGACATGAATAGGTCTGTTAACTGGAGATGATGCTTGGAGATGCTAGCACTATCTTTCTAGCCCGAGGGCAGGATTGAACTGTAGTTATATATATTCTAAGAAAAAGGTCCCACAGCCCCAGAGCACTCACTTCATCTTTCGCTGCTCTTGTCAGGATAGGTAGATAGAGGTGCTGACCTGAAGATGTATGTTCTCACTCAACTATTTATAGGAATGCAGCGTGCAGCATGCCAAGCGTGGAAAAGTGTTTGTTATATAACTATAAATACTTATGTAATGCATCTTCCAATAACCTAGACAAAGAGCAGTCTAAATTGCTCTAAATATTTTACTTTCTCCATATTTTACACTTTAAATTCCATAGCATATGAGCAATAAATAATTCACGTTTGTAAGATGCCTACTACTGTATGTATCACTGTGGAGCTTCCTTCTGTTCTTTGCTGTGTTCTTATTTTTTTTGAACAATTTTTATTTGTACTTAAGGCACATTGCAACTTTTATTTTTTTTTTGCTGTCCTACAGATAGGATAAATATGCACTGAGATATATAGAGGTAAACATTTAAAAAATACAATCATTATGATAGATAGCTATCTATCTTCATTGACTTTTCATGTATTATGGAGCCTATTAATAGAGGAGAGAAGATATTGCTATCCTCTGGACACTGCATTCTATTTTATATGCCATTCATAAAATGCAGGCTGCGGTGTGGAGCCTGCAGTGCACCATAGAGTTATCTCTGCTTAAGATTGAAGAGAATATTTAGTGACTGGAGAGGAGGTAGGTCACAGGACGTGCCTCACCACTTTTTTTTATTCAGTAATTTTAATACACTCAATAGGAAAACCCAATAAACATTTGTAAAGCACAACACTGTGCCATATAAATGTGTGTGAGATTTTTTATTTTTTTTCATAAGACAATAATATGGACACTATAAGGCAATTCCACTACTTTCTAAATTAAAGTGGTGTTGCCACCAAAAAAAATAAAGTGATTAAAAATATTAAAAAATAAATAAATAATAATAATTGGAAATTTTTTTTTTTTTTTACTCACCTCTAAATACCTGTTGCTAGGGGGTCCCTCGTAGTCTGCCTTCTTCCTTGCCCGGGCTGGTGACATCACTTCCCCTCGTGCCGCACAGTCATCTGGGACCTGTCACGTGTGCCAGGTGACTGTGCAGTGTATCACAGCACCCTGCGCCAGCTTGCAGTGGGTGCAGTGGGTGCCCGGCTGTGAAGCCACAGCCGGGTGCCCACAGTACGAATGACGGCGCCATGAGCGGAGCAGGGAATGAGGGGGGGGGCTTCGTTTCCCCGCATCACTGGACCCTGGGACAGGTAAGTGTCTGATTATTAAAAGTCAGCAGCTGCAGTATTTGTAGCTGCTGACTTAAATTTTTTTTTTTTTTAGGGACACCCCACTTTAAAGTAGAACTATAGACAAAACTTTTTCTAGATATTGGATAGAGCAAGGAAGCGTTTAAACCCCTATAAGATTTTTCTTTTTTGCTATCTTTGTCCTGTGCCAGAGCCAAATAGGAAGTGATATAAAATCCCTGCAAAGGACATTGATTGGGGACCCCCAAGTCACCAGAACTGGTGTCCCCATTGGAAGATTTTCTGTCTATTACTTTTCTGGGGACAGCCCAAAATATGGGATTTTCTTTTACTTTCACTTTCAATGGTAAGCATGACAAATAGAGACAATAGAATCTCCCTAAGCCCTTGTACACACGGTCGGACATTCCGACAACAAAATCCCATCAGAATTCCGTCGGGAAAACCATCAGAGCTTTTTCTGACCAAAATTCTGATCGTGTGTATGTGTCAAAAGAGGAGGATAAGAGTATCAGGGTTGCTCTGTGCAAAACCACTGAACAGAACAGGTAAATATGACATGTTTGTTATTTTAATTTTTTTAAATTAACCTTTAATGTCACTTTAAGCTGGCCATGGGGGGGGGGGGATCGCAAACAGTAAAACCACCCCCCCGTTGGTCGGGTCAGGTTCACTGTCTTGCCCCATGTAATCATTGCTTCGGGGGTCTCTTTCAGTGGCAGCTGTGGCTCTCCCTTAGTTTCCTCCCTCCCGCCTCTGGCTTCGGTTTCCTCCCTCCTTCCCCTGCTCTCTCTTCTCTTTTCGGCCAATCAGAAAACGGGTCTCAGCCCTTGTACACACGGTCGGACATTCAGACAACAAAATCCGTCGGATTTTGTCTGACGGATTTTGTCCGAAACTGCATACACACGGTCGGCCAAAGTTGTCGGAATATCCGATCGTTCGTAACGTGATGACGTTATTTCGTTATGACGGGACTACGTTCAGGCTAGTAGCCAATAGCTTTGGTCTCGTAATTTGAAGATAAATTATCTGCTCCACAGGCCCAGATGACCCCATCCACCATTTCTCCACATCCCTACCCTTTGTTCCCATTTACCTTATTGGCACCACTGATCTCTTCGTTGATCTCTTTGTTGCACAGGGACTCATGGATATGCAGTAATGTTTATCTGTCAGCTGCCCTCTCCATGTTCCATTCGTTCAGCTTAAGAGGCCAGCTACTCTCCCCTGGCTGCTTAAGTAATCTCTCCTCCACCCCAGCCCCTATCAGGGAACTCTATATTAACCTGTGCACGGCAAGCCAGCCCTGCTGATCAATATTGTGTGTTTGGCTTCCGTGTGCTACTTGCTGTGTGTTCTACATCTGATTCCATTACCAATCTTGGCTTGTTCTTGACTATCCTTACCTGCTTGTTGCCCCGACCTTTGGCGATCTCCTGACTATCCTTTGTTGACGCAGTCTGCTGCTTCCTCTCTACCTCCCTGTAGTCTACCGTGAGCGTGAGCTGGGAGGCCCTAGGGGTCGTGACCTGGAGCCAGACTGAAACTAAATCCACCCCCACCACTAGGGCCTCTGGTGAACACCCACTGGCTCTTAGATTCTGCGCCCTGGGAAATCTCATTCTCTAGCTCCCAGAGTCATCCGTGTTGGTACTACAGAGTATCTGCTCTCCTGTATCACCTAGAGCTCCATCTGCAGCAGTCAGCCGTAAGGTCCACTACCTTGCGGTGCACTCCAGACCCCGACGGGATGCATCTGTCATCTGAACTCAGGTGACCTGACAGTTTGATCAGCCATGGACCCAGCTGACATGCCGCTACCTACACATGCAAACACGCAGGGCATAGTCCGCAGACTTTAGACCCAGGAATCGCATCAGAGTCAAGTGATGTGATTCCTCCAGGATCTGGCTTCCCGCTTCGAGCAGCTTCAGGCCTCCTTGGGAACCCCGAGTCAGCAACATCAAGTACAATCCGCGGCTGCACCTATTTTGGTCACAGTCGCAGCCACACATTCACTACAACTGCCAGCTCCATCTCGTTTGTCTGGGGACCCCAAAGCCTACAGGGGGTTCCTCAGCCAATGCACCATTCATTTTGAGCTCCAGCCTCAAAACCTCCTGTCTGATCGGGCAAAGGTAGCCTATATCATTTCCCTCCTCTCCGTTGAAGCTTTAGCCTGGGCTGCTCACCTGTGGGAGAAGAATGATCCTGTGGTTTCCAGCCTGTCTGACTTCTTGAAGCTCTTTCGTAACTCTTGGAGGAGCCGGCTTGGGTTTCTTCAGCGGCCAGTGCCCTTTTACGTCTTCACCAAGAATCTTTTTCAGTTGGACAATATTCTCATGATTACGTACAAACCTGGTCCCGTCCCTGCACAGTCAGGCTGATGCACTCTCTAGGCCATTTAACACTTTGGACAAAGAGTCCACCCCAGAACGTGAGCCGATCATTCCGACCTCATGCATTGTTGCCCATTCTACCACCCTGGACTCAAAAATTCCTCCTGGCAAGACCTTCATCCCCACTGAGCTAAGAGCTAAGATCCTTAATTCGGGACATGATTCCAAGGGGGTAGGTCATGCTGGGTTCCTCTGATCCTGCTCATCACTACTGGTGGCCTAATCTCTGCTCAGATGTCAAAGACTATGTTAAGGCTTGTCATGTCTATGCTCAATCTAAATCCTCCACACAAGCCCCTGCTGGTCTTCCCATGCCCTTGCCCATTCCTAAGGAGCCCTGGTCTCACATTGCCATGGATTTTATCACCGTTCTCCCACTGTCAGGTCACCTGAGTCCAGGTGACAGATGCATCCGTTGGGGAAAGTTTTTGGGGGGCAAAAAAAAACTGAAAAATACTGAACCCCCCCATCAATTGCAGCCTCACTGTGCCCATCAAATGCAGCCACTGTGCCCATCAAATGCAGCCACTGTAACCATCAAATGCAGCCACTTGTGCCCCATCATATGCAGTCATTTGTGCCCATCAAATGCAGCCACTTGTGCCCATCATATGCAGCCACTTGTGTCCATCATATGCAGCCACTTGTGCCCATCATATGCAGCCACTTGTGTCCATCATATGCAGCCATTTGTGCCCCATCATATGCAGCCATTTGTGCCCCATCATATGCAGCCATTTGTGCCCCATCATATGCAGCCACTTGTGCCCATCATATGCAGCCACTTGTGCCCATCATGTGCAGCCAGGCGCATCTCCCAGCTCAGCTATCACTTCACTAACACCCCCCCCCCCCCCCCGCAGCCATTCGGCAACACTTACCGCTCGTGTGGCAGGGCTCTGCAACTCTCCTGGATTGGCTCTCCTCCTCGGTGGTAAGCGGTGGCTCCACCGTGTCTCCTCTTCCACCAAAGCGCTAGGCATCCAATAGCATCGCCTAATGCTTTGGCCAGTCGGGAGGCAGGTCTCACTGACATGCCTGCTGATTGGCAGGGAGGAACGTTAGCGTGAAAATAGTGAAAATTAATTAGCTTTGCCACACAACTCCCGCCATCGTTTTTCATGTGTCCAGTGTCCTGAAAGAGGCCGGGCACATGAATAGGGGGGGCGGTGTGCCCATGTACCCACTATGTACGGGCCGCCAATGGGTCTGCAAGGTAGTGAATCTTACGGCTGACTGCTACAGATGGAGCTCTAGGTGATACAGGAGAGCAGGTACTCTGTAGTACCAACACTGATGACACTGGGAGCTAGAGCATGAGATTTCCCAGGGTGCAGAAGAGCTAGCGAGTGTTCATCAGAGTGTTCATCAGAGGCCCATAGTGGTGAGGATGGATTTAGCTGCAGTCTAGCTCCAGGTCGTGACCCCCTAGGACCTCCCAGCTCACGCTCATGGCAGACTACAGGGTGGTAGAGAGGAAGCAGCAGACTAGTTATAGCAGACTAGAGATAGCCAAAGTTCTGGGTAACAAGCAGGTAAGAATAGTCAAGAACAAGCCAAAATCGGCAACTGTAATCAGACGTAGAACACACAGCAAGTAGCACGTGGAAGCCAAACACACAATATTGATCAGCAGGGCTGGCTTGCAGTGCACAGGTTAATATAGAGTTCCCTGATAGGGCCTGGGGTGGAGCCATGCTTTGAGGAGAGATTACTTAAACAACCAAGTAAGAGGGGCTGGCCTCTTAAGCTGTACACATGGAAAGGTAAGCTGACAGACAAACATTACTACATATCAATGACAAATGCCTCTTTCAGCTCTGAATTCTTCTTTCCCAGGAACAGTGGCATGATGGACTTCTCGATATCTCCAGAGAAGAAGAAGGAATTGTGCATTATGGAGGTTCTGAGTTCACACAGGAACAGATCAGGGAGAACATGCAAACAGTATATGAAGATGATGAAATTGTCTCTGCTAAAGATAATCCTGATGCCGCCGATGTCCTAGATAATGGCACCTGCAATACAAGTGACTCTGATACAGACCAAAAGAGTGAAGGGTCTGGGAAGATGATACCTACAGCCCCTTGTGTTTTTACGAAGGATCAGAGTATCCTCCCAGTAAGTGTTCCAGATGTTGTGATCTGTGCATGAGATAGATATATGTATAAGCAGAGAGACCAAAAGATCAACAAATAGATAAGGAGATAGATATATATTTTTGAGAATCTCATTCCAAGATCATCTATTCCAAACTTACAATAAAGTATTTATATTTAGACAATGGCCATTATTCAGATATAGTTTGTTCCACTCACAAAATCAAGATGCATTGCCGCACACTTAATCATTTATTTATTACAGATATTTAAATATAGTGGTGTCAATTTACGCAGCGCTTTACGTGTAAATTGTACATTCACATTAGTCCAGTGATGGCGGACCTTGGCATCGTGGGAAGTGTAATTCCAAAACATCTGGGATGCCAATGTTCGCCATCACTGCATTAGTCCCTACTCTCATACATACATGCAGGGCTCAAGTCCTGCGGGAACGCATGGGAACGGAGTTCTTGTACTTTTTCCACAACAGGAACTCAGTTCCCATTAGCAGCCGCGTCCTGCAAGACTTTGAAGTATGTGAGCTGTGTGGCAGGTGCTACACCTGCAGCCGCCGACACAGCTCGCAATAGTAAGTGCCGCACACCAGGGGTGCACTGACCATTCAGGCATTGCCAGTAGGGGGCCCCATGACAGCTTCCTCTTTGATCTACCTGTCAATCACAGCTAGCTGACAGGTAGATCAGGTCCCTGCTGCTAAGAGATTGTATTTAGTCAGACATCTCGTGATGTGCTCCTCCTTGCCGGCCCCTCCTGATTTTCTGTCTCCTCATCCTCCCCCCAACCCCCCCCCCCCCCCAGTCTCCTGAAACTTCCTTCTTAAAATGAATGTGCGTGTTATACACCTGTGCGTGTTATACGCCGAAAAATACAGTATATATTAATACCAAACCTACACTTAAAAATTAGACAGTTGTCTTAAGGACACAGGTGGCCACCACAATCAGACATACAAACCTCCCAGATATCAAGCACAACTAGTTCTCTATATTGGATCCTAGTTCAGTCATAATTAATGGAAAGCAAGATAATATCAACACGGCAGTTCACTGAATAATCCAAGCTGGATATAGTGGATATACAGGGTCCATGCATACGGACTACAAGCAGGGAACTTTGGGATTATTAGTACCCGTTTGGCATGAAAAATATATATAGATTTTTCCGAGCAATGAGTCCATTTGGATTGGACATCAAATGGAAGCAAGATGATCCCCTCTAGAAAATATAAAAGTATATAGGCAGCCCACTTGACAATATCAGCTGAGAACGGGCTAATGGATTGTACCCAGTGCAGGTGAGTATATGTATTTATAGGTAACTTTCAATGAGTCAGGTACATCTCACCACTTCACCCATTATCCAGAGTCCGCCTCGTCCGAGTCCTACACATAGGACAGATATTGCAGCTGTCTTGGGGCTAAGATTAAGCCACAGAGGGTAGAGGGGGCTTTCCTTCAGTAGTCAGCATGTCCATGGAATGAACAATTCCGTGTATCGTGGCTGTTTTCCAACTGGGTTGTTTCCCCGGTCTCAGGATACTTGCAGGATCTCCAAGAGAAATGGAGAGTGTTATCTGGTGTGTGGACAGTCCGTGCCCTCACATCAAAGGGCGCGATGGCGTCATACTGATGCCTTTTTAATGGTGGAGTGAAATTTCTAACATTGTGCTGTAAAGTTAATGACACTGTATGAGAAATGAAGGCCCAATGATCTCTTGTCTTTGTCACCTTCTCTCATCTTCTCCAGCCTCTGCGACTACCTCCCACTCCTCTTACTGTGCCACCTTCATTCAAGTTCCCTCTGGATAGATGCATGTCACTACCTCTATCGCAGAGCACTCCATCTGGACTGGATCAAGTAGGATGGATGAAAAGGAAGCTAATGAGTACAGGTGAGTGACTGCGCTGGCTATCCAGGGGATGAATATTCCTGCATTCAGATAAGCAAAAGAAAAAGAAGTAAGGCACTGTGTCACAAATACGATCTTTGTATTGTGCTGATTTCCAACAATAAAAAAAAGTTAATGGTTTCTAAAAATGACTTATGTACACACGATCGGAATTCCGGCCAGAAAAAGACAGATAAGAGCTTTTCATCTAAAAATGGGACCGTGTGTATGCTCCATCGGAATTTAGCTGTCCGAATTTCCGCCAGCCAAAAATTGATAGCATGTTCTCAATTTTCCAGACGGAAAAACTTTCTATCGGTAATTCCGATCATGTGTATGCAATTCCGACACGCCAAAAATCACGCATGCTCAGATTCAACTACGAGACAGAAGCTATTGGCTACTGGCTATTGAACTTCCCTTTTCTAGTCCCGTCGTACATGTTGTACGTCACTAGAGGTCGACCGATATATCGGCCGATATTTGCCGTTTTTTAAATAATAGGCATCGGCCGATTGTGCTGATAAAAAGCCGAACTACAGCAGGACTTTGAAATGACTTCTGTAATAGAAGTCAGTGTAAGTTGCCATAGAAACATCTTCCTCCTCTCTGGGCAGGCTGCCAAGAAAAGAACAGAAAGATACAATGTTTACACTTGAATTAATGAACTCATCTCTGTGTGTAGAAGTTCTCAGTTTAACCATTTAAAGACTAAATCTTTTCTGACACTTGTTGCTTACAAGTAAAAATCCTGTATTTTCTGCTAGAAAAATCACTCAGACCCCCCCAAAAATTATATATATTTTTTTAGCAGAGATCCTAGGGAATAAAATAGTGGTTGTTGCAATATTTTATGTCACACGGCATTTGCACAGAGGTCTTTCAAATGCATTTTTTTGGGAAAAAAATACACTATTTAAAAAATAAAAATAAAATAAAAACAGTAAAGTTAGCCCATTTTTTTTTCGTCCAAAAGTTTTGACTACCTGTTTTTATTTAATATATAGGTTTTTTTTATTTTATTTTTTTTAATCTAAATCATACATACAAGTAAACTGATTGGAGGCTTGTTTTGTTTAATAAATGTTTAAATGTAAGAAATTTTCTGTATCACTTATGAAGGCGGCTTTCACACTGGAGCGGGCATGCGTTGATGGTAAAACGCAAGTTTTAGCGGCTCTTTACCATAATTTTAGCGGTGCTATTTGGCTGCTAGTGGGGCACATATAACCCAGCTAGCGGCCAAGGAAGAGGTTAAATGCGCCCATGAAGCACTGCTGCCAAATCGCATTGCATGCGCTTCGGCAGTGGTGCCCATTCATATCAATGGGCAGGAGTGGTGGAGGAGCGGTATACACCACTCCAAACGTGCTGCTTGCAGGACTTTTTTTTTAAGATCCTGCCAGCGCATCGCCTCCGTGTGAAAGCACGCTGTCTTTCACACAGACTGCAGGGGAGCCATTTTGCAGGCACTTTACAGGCGCTATTTTTAGCCCAAAAGCGCCTGAAAAACGCCCCAGTGGGAAAGGTGTGTTAGATCAAGGGGAATTAAAAAAAAATAATAATAAAAAAGGAAAAAAAAAATAAATAAAATAAAATCGGCCTAACATATCGGCCCAAAAAAATCGGCATCATATATCGGCTATCGGCCGCCATGATTTCTAAATATCGGCATCGGCCAGAGAAAAACCCATATCGGTCTACCTCTATACGTCACCGCATTATAAACGATCGGAATTTGATGTGACCGTGTGTAGGCAAGACAGCTTGAGCCTAATTCCGTCGGAATTCCGTTGGGAAAACCATTAGAGCTTTTTCCGACGAGAATTCCGATCGTGTGTATGCGGCATTAGAATGACATTAATTGTAAGCTAACAATAGATCTGTTTGTATACGCTGATATATTTTATATGATTCATAAAGCAAATTAAGGGGGAAACTTTTCTTAGAAAAACATGGAGTCTGCCATTGCTGACTTCACATTCATGCTGACTCTGTAGCTACACTATTTTGATGCATTGACTGGGAACAAGCATGGAGATAAGGACATCTGAATTTACCCAGGCATGTATTGAAACCACTAGGTCAGCATAATAGCTAAGCCCATAGACTAGTTCTCTTAGCCCTTGTACACACGCTCGGAAATTCCGACAACAAAATCCGTCGCATTTTGTCCGAAACTGGTGTTGCATACACACGGTCGGACAAAGTTGTCGGAAAATCCGATCGTACGTAACGTGATGACGTTATTTAGTTACAACGGGACTACGTTCAGGCTAGTAGCCAATAGCTTTGGTCTATGAATTTGATCTGAGCATGTGTGGCACTTTGTCCGATCGGAATTCTCTACAAACAATCGGACAAAGTCCGATCGGATCATGTTGTCGGAAAATTTTATAGCCCAGCTCTAAAACGTTGTTGGTCGGACATTCCAACGGAAAAAAGTCAGATGAAACCCACACACGGTCGGATTATCCGACAACACGGTCCGATCGGACATTTTCCGTCGGAATGTCCGACCCTGTGTACAAGGGCTTAGGAAAAACTGACTTACAGTCTTGTTGATAAGTATGAAAAACAGGCTTTTCTTGTATCTATTATTGTCGCCAATGAAAGATCTGCCATTGTTTTATTATGCAGCAGGAGGGTCTAACTCCTTGTGCTTAGTTTAAACTTTTTTTTTTTTTAATAGAAGAATGCAAATAACAAAAAACATGTCATTACATTTAAAAATGGGGGAAGGGGGGAGAAGGGAAGAAAGTGGGACTTTAGATGAAGCACACAGCAAGTAAAAAAGTTGGTCAAGCGACTAGAAAATTATATTTATTCATATTTCATAATCCATAATCCACCATAAAACATTTTGGGCATCAAGCCTCTATAAGGTGGATCTTGGATAAGCATACAATAAATAAAAATGTATCACAATCCGATAGACCTTAACATTTGAAAAAGGTAGCAATGACAATTAATGCATATAGTACAGAGGGTCATAATAAATTATATTGAATACAAATAAAATAAAATAAAATGATATCTTATTGTTCCATGATTGAAGTAGAAATAAAAAATGATAAAGGCTCGGCGCGTTTCGCGGCACGACAAACGCTCATCAGGAGCAAAATCATGGATTAAATCTAAAAAATAAATAAAAATAAAAAATGAAATGAAATCTTTCATTTTCATTTTCATTTTTTATTTAACCCTCTCCATGACTCCAGATTCCAATGCCAACTGTAAACTCTTTTCTATGAAGACTGTAAGTTTGAGGAAGCAACTCTGAGGCCGCGTACACACGCGCGGACTGTTCGCCCAACCTTGTCCGCGGACAGTTGGCCGAACAAGGTCTTACGGAAATTCCGAAAAACTGTCCGCTGAAACAAGGTTTCAGCGGACTGTTTGCTCGTGTGTAGGCTTGTTCGGCCAACTAAGTCTCGCGCATGCTCAGAAAGGATTTCCACGTCGGAAGGTTGCATTGCAGTGTATAGGACGTCGTATTTTTCGTCCCGTCGTACGTGCCGTTCACGTCATCGCGCACGGTTTCAGCAAACTGTTCGTCCGTCGTGTGTGGCCATGTCCGTCCATGCTAAGTTTGAGCGGACTGTTCGCTCAAACTGTTGGACGGACAAAGTTGGGCCAACAGTCCGCGCGTGTGTACGCGGCCTGAGAGCGCAGGAGCCAGCATCATTAAAAACCTGTAAACTGCAAGTGCTGGGGTAAATAATTTAATAGTTTACTGGAGAATATTAATTTTTTTGAGCTCAATATTTTAGGATAACAAACCGTGAGGGTTTAATATTACTTTAAAACGAACACTTCAATATACCCTTCATCCTTAACAGGCTTAGGTTTACTACTATATTACTAGTGTAAGAGCCAGATAAGATTGCGATATTGTGGCAGATGAGGCTGTACAAGAAATGTATTCGCGTTCTTTGAAATATTTATTCTGTTTTAGGAGAGGGTGATCTAGGTTCAAAAACATTGGAGGGCCGCCGAGACAGCAGAAAGGGGAGAAGCAGATGGAAGGCTTTACATCCTGGATCACACCAGCTGCCAGTGCACCAGGTATGAGGTTGTGGGAGTAAGTCCTGTATCATTCACACTCATATTCACATTTAAATATTGCAAAGTTTTTAGTCTCTCCAGGTCAGAAAACCTTATCAGCCGGTGTGGCTAACGCAACAATACAAAAATTGTCAGGTATCATGCTAGTAAAATTTCCTATTTTACTTTAAAGTGAACAGTTCACTATGAACCTTATATTTACATGTCACTGAATGAAGATGTGGTTCTCCCCCAGGAGCAGCAGTGACACATTTTAGGGTCAGTAGAACAAATGTAGGCTGCTCAGGAGCAGGGCCGGGACAAGGGGTGGGCAGGAGGGGCAGCTGCCCCTGGCGCAATGGTTTATTGCAGGGGTAGGGAGCACCCTAACCCTAAGGGAAAGGGGGGCACAATTTGGCGTCTTTGCCCTGGGCACTGGATGACCTTGTCCCGGCACTGCTCAGGAGCCAGCTGCAGGCTTTGATGTGAACCAGGCAATCTCTGTTTTGTCATAGTGGGCAACCCAGAGGTATTTCGAGAATTACTGTCAATCTAAATGTTCCGTTTCTTTCTATAGCATCGCAGCGCAGCTTTGATACTGCAGAAGTCTCAGTCATACAAAGTAAAGTGTAAAAATAAATAAATAACCGGTTTCATTCCACCATTGCTCTTTGTAAGTCTGCAATGGTACAGCAGCTAAGATACCGTGTTTACCCGAAAAAGAATACCTACCCCAAAAATATGCGATACTGTGATTTTCGGGGAGGGCTGTAATATAAGCCCTACTCCGGAAATAAGCCCTGGTTTAAAAGGGTTGTGAAATATTCATGCACCCCTGCCAGACAGCATAACCAGACCTGTATTTCCAAGGATTTGCCCTAGCCTGTGATTGGTCAATAAGAATCAGTAGCATAATGATTAGCTAATTATTCATCTTCTCCCAGGAAACTCTAATGCCACGTACACACGATCGGAATTCCAGCCAGAAAAAGACAGATGAGAGCTTTTCATCGGAAAATGCGACCGTGTGTATGCTCTATCAGAATTTAGCTGTCCGAATTTCCGCCAGCCAAAAATTGATAGCATGTTCTCAATTTTTCAGATGGAAAAACTTTCTATCGGTAATTCTGATCGTGTGTATGCAATTCCGACACGCCAAAAATCACGTATGCTCAGATTCAACTACGAGACAGAAGCTGTTGGCTACTGGCTATTGAACTTCCTTTTTCTAGTCACGTCGTACGTGTTGTACGTCACCACGTTATAAACGATCGGAATTTGATGTGACCGTGTGTAGGCAAGACAGCTTGAGCCGAATTCCGTCGGAATTCCGTCGGGAAAACCATCAGAGCTTTTTCCGACGAGAATTCCGATCGTGTGTACGCAGCATTAGGCTGCATTCACACTTCAGCGTTTTGAATGCGATGTGAAAAGCGCGGATGTGTGAATGACAAATTGTGCGACTCACATTTGAGATGCCATTCATTTGATTGACACCTGCAATCGTGGTGCAGGTCTGCTGCGATTGTCACGCAACAAATTGCGCTTGCAATTGTGGCAACCCGCATCGCCGGAAGCATGGCGACCATAAGTAGCTCCTGAATTTGTTTATCGTGCGACAATCACGGCAGACCCGCACTTTGATTTTAGGTGTCATTCAAATGAATGGCATCTCAAATGCAAGTCCCGAAATTTGTCATTCACACATCGGCGCTTTCAAATCACGGGCAGAATCGTGGCAAATCTGCCCGCAATTCAAAATGCTGAAGTGTGAACGCAGCCTCAGTGTTGGGTGAACAGTAGTGTGCATTTCTGTAGAGTCTCGCTCTCTCTCTCTCTCCTTTTTTACATTAATTATATTCAACATTCCTTGCAATATCTGCTTTGGGTTTCTTATTAATTAACTATTCTCTAGTTTAATTGTTGTACTTCGTGAACTCTTATTTCCCAGAAAATACCATTGGTGTCAGCATTTGTTAAAGAAAAGTCAGATTTGCATTACAAAACATTTATTTATTCTTCCTGTGCTCATAATTAATTTATGACCAAGAGGGATCCTTCAGTGACACCAAAGAGGTGCTCAATGATGAGATACAGTGAGAAATTAAGAGCCTCTTTACTGGATTATTGTGTATAGTTGACTGCTGTTTGAGTATTATGCGGGATATCCTGTGAATTGTACATTTTCTTAACAACTGTGTGGAAAATCATTCTTCTGAGGATCACCTTGATATAACGGATTGTAAATGACTCTGTTCTAGTGTTTTTAGATGTTCCACATTCTATAGAAAATGTTTGTCTTGACATTTTCTAATAATGAGAGCAGGGATAATTATATTTTGTCGAGATTTTCAATTATGATTAAAAATGTGCCTGCTTCCTACACATGATGAGGCTGCCTATTAATAGTCTTTACCAAAATTCACGAGAGCCACCAAGTTTCGCCATGATGCTTTATGGTCAGATAAACCTAACACTGCTTGTGTTGATGTTATTTTAATGGTGACAGTGCTGCCTGGCGCTAATGTGTGTGTAGTTTGTACATTTCAGATCTGCTTATTTTGACAGGTTTGTAGCAGATGGAAGGTTGCATGGTTTTTCACAGGGACACCTTGCATGTAAAGGGAGCCATTTACAGCTATGTTCAAAGAAGTGAAAATACTGACGCGGAATTACATTTAACCACTTACCCACTGGGCACTTAAAGAGGAAGTAAACTCTCCCACTCTGATGCTTCTTATCATTTAGTCCATTATAATAAGTAATTATCAAACTATAGCCACTGTAATCCAGCCCAAATCACATATTACTTACTGTTTAAAGAAACTTTAAAAAACTTGTTTCCAGGGGTTAGGCAGAGCCATCTTAAGTATTGTTTTCTGAGTCCACAGTGGAGTGTATTTCCGCCCTTATATTGAGCACTGAGTATGGATGGGTGAGCATGGATGGATGGATGAGTATGCTGAGTATGGATGGATGGATGAGTATGCTGAGTATGGATGGGTATGCTGAGAATGGATGGATGGATGAGTATGCTGAGTATGGATGGGTATGCTGAGCATGGATGGGTATGGATGGCTGGGTAGGGATGGCTGGAATGGGCAAATATCAGTGCTGTGGGCACTACATATCCAGCCCACAGCGCTACTGCCACCGATCTCTCCCCTTGCACTGTACCAGTGGGTACAGGGAAGGGAGAGAGGACCAGACGTGGCGCCGGTTTGTTTACAAGTGATAACTCCGTCATTTGATTGGATGGCTGAACATGGATGGATGAGTATGCTGAGTATGGATGAGCATGGATGGATTGATGAGTATGGATAGGTGAGCATGGATGGATGGTTGAGTATGAATGGGAGAGCATGGATGGATGGATGAGAATGCTGAGTATGGATGAGGATGGGTGGATGAGTATGCTGAGTATGGATGAGGATGGATGGATGAGTATGCTGAGTATGGATGGGTTAGCATGCTGAGTATGGATGGGTATGCTGAGTATGGATGGCTGTGCATGGATGAATATGCTGAGTATGGATGGATGAGTATGCGGAGTATGGATGGGTGACTATGGATGGATGGATGAGTATCCTGAGTATGGATGGGTGAGCATGGATGGATGGATGAGTATGCTGAGTATGAATGGGTATGCTGAGAATGGATGGATGAGTATGCTGAGTATGGATGGGTATGCTGAGCATGGATGGGTATGGATGGCTGGGTATGGATGACTGGAATGGCCACATATCAGTGCTGTGGGCACTTCACATCCAGCCCAAAGCGCTGCTGCCACCGATCTCTCACCCCCCTCCCCTCGCATTGTACCAATAGGTACAGGGAGGGGAGAGAGGAACCAGACGTGACACCGGTTTGTTTACAAGTGATAACTCCGTCATTTGACGGAGCGATCACGTGGTAAACAGCCACTATAAGTGCCCGTTTACTATGTCCATGATGTGCCCCAGTTGCAGCAAGATCTTGCAATGTAAAATTGCCGATTAGCAAAAATGTCCAAAAACTTTAAAACATTTGTCAGCAGGCAGCGGTAACAAGGGCATAATTTCTGCCATATCTGCAAAGCATAGCATTTGGGACCGTGGCATTTTAGTGACTATATAATTTGATATTTTAGGGGGTATGGGTAGGCTGTATGGAGCCCCATAATTTATAACAGCAGCCTTGTCTAAAGGTATGGCCCCTTGAGGGCAGGGATTAATGTGAATGTATATTATGTAAAGCACTGTGTAAATAGATGTGTAAGCATCAAAATTAAGGTAAAATGCTCAAAAGTATATGCACTTGATAAAAATGGCCACATTATTTTGGAAACAGTTACACGGCTAGCAGTTTGTTTACCACTTGCTAACCGCAATACATTGTGGTTTGCACGCGGTTTACTGGGGTTATGGCTGAAGCTATCAGCCTGGTATAATTTTTTTTAGCCGGCGGTTGGTTTTCTCAGGAAAGCAATCCAAGTGGCCCATTGGCCACTGGATCGATATCCGAAGCGGTGGGAGGGGACGACGACCCAACCCACACAGACCACCCCCCACCACCCGCTCGGCTGCCTGCTGGTGTTTCTCGAGCTTACTGTTTACAACGAGAAATGATCTGAAAGTGCAGCCAACTGGTCACAGAGGCAATGACAACAGATTGTGTCTGATTGCCCCCATGACCTTGGAGGACCAGAGCGACGTCATCATGTCACTTCTGGTCCAGTGTAGAAGTAAACACTTTTTTATAATAAATAAATAAGGAATTATTATTTTCTTTAACATGCTCCCATCCCTCCATATTCGCACGCAGAAGCAAATGCATATGTAAACAGCGTTTACACCACAAGTGAGGTATTGGCGCAAACACTAGAGCGAGAGCAATAATTCTAGCACTGGACCTCCTCTATTAGGCTCGATTCACATCTATGCATGTTGCTTTTGAGCGTTTTTGTAGTGCTTTTTTGCGGTGCTTGCCGCGTTTTTGGACACACGTTTTTGCTGCGATTTTGCTGCGTTTTGCATTTTTTTTCTTTTCTTTTTTACACTGTGGTTGCTTAACAACCAGATATATACAGTGAAAAAAAACCGCAAAATTCGGCAAAATCGCAGCAAAAACGCGGTACTTGCGTTTTTGATGCAGGTCCATTGACTTCTATTACATGCAAAACACTGCATTTTGCACGAAAAAAAGTCCCCGACCCTTTCCAAAAACGCAGAGGCACAAAAATGCATTGATGTGAACATGTTCCATAGGAACCAATGTTAAAAAATTTCCTTGCATTTCTGCAAAATGCAAAACGCATCAAAAACGCGCTAGTGTGAATCAAGCCTAACTCTAAACAGGTAACCTGTAAACATTTTTAAAGCGTTGCCTATGGAGATTTTTAAGTACTGTACTTTGTCGCCATTCCACCAGCATTCACAATTTTAAAGCAATACATTTTAGGCATCTATTTACTCGGCGTAACATTATCTTTCATATTTAGTGATGGACGAACGTTTCGCCCGGCGGTCGTTTCGCGGCGAATTTCCGACATTCGCGGTCCGCACGTTCGAACGCCTTTTTCCGTCGTTCGCCGCGGCGGACTTACGTGTTTAATGTATACAAGAACTTTAACCTTTGGTGACACGTTTATCATGTGATACAGGACAGCCAATTGAGACATGACAGCACATGGACACTTGGACATTCCCCCTAACCTATAAATACACCCGATCCGGTGGCCATTTTACATTCTTTCTTCTGTTACGATAGGGACAGGTTCCTGTGTGGAGTAGGGAGAGATAAACCACTAGCTATTTGGTACACAAAAGTTCTTTTCAGGACTGGTATAGGTGTTAGGTGTTGATAGGTTTGCTGTGCTGCTGATTCTTGCAGCAGCCTGAGTGTCTTTTGTTAGTTTAGAGAAAGGGAAAGGACGGTGTATGCTACAGGGACAGCCAGATTAGTCTTTCATCATCATCATCATCATCATCATCATTAGCTGTTACTATCAAGGTCCACAAAAGAGCTGTTCCAGTAACCACTAATCGTTCTCTTTTTTTGCCAATTTGTATAGGGACAGGAAGGAAGCAGTGTTGTCAGGCAGTGAGGGTAATTTTAAAGACTTGCTGTTATTATTAGTTCCACAAAGGTTCTTTTCAGGACTGGTATCAGTGGTACAGTAATAGGCTTGTACATGTATAATATTCTTTCTTCCAAATATAGAAAGGATATTATACTTGACTGCTGCCCTTCTGCTGCAGTCTGCTAAACATTCACAACTCACTTGTTCCACAAAAGTTCTTATAAGGACTGGTAACTTGGTATAGGGTGCTACGGTACATAGGCTTGAGTGCGGTACAGTCTGCTGTTCTGTAAGGACCGCTATCGGTCCACAATAGATAGGGTTGACGTGCACCACTGCTGACCGCTGCCCTATACTGCAGCAGTCCTTCAGCGGTATAGGGACTGACGTACAGTCTGCTAAACACTAATACACAACCTGCTTGGTCCACAAAAGTTCTTATAAGGACTGGTAACTTGGTATAGGGTGCTACGGTACATAGGCTTGAGTGCGGTACAGTCTGCTGTTCTGTAAGGACCGCTATCGGTCCACAATAGATAGGGTTGACGTGCACCACTGCTGACCGCTGCCCTATACTGCAGCAGTCCTTCAGCGGTATAGGGACTGACGTACAGTCTGCTAAACACTAATACACAACCTGCTTGGTCCACAAAAGTTCTTATAAGGACTGGTAACTTGGTATAGGGTGCTACGGTACATAGGCTTGAGTGCGGTACAGTCTGCTGTTCTGTAAGGACCGCTATAGGTCCACAATAGATAGGGTTGACGTGCACCACTGCTGACCGCTGCCCTATACTGCAGCAGTCCTTCAGCGGTATAGGGACTGACGTACAGTCTGCTAAACACTAATACACAACCTGCTTGGTCCACAAAAGTTCTTATAAGGACTGGTAACTTGGTATAGGGTGCTACGGTACATAGGCTTGAGTGCGGTACAGTCTGCTGTTCTGTAAGGACCGCTATCGGTCCACAATAGATAGGGTTGACGTGCACCACTGCTGACCGCTGCCCTATACTGCAGCAGTCCTTCAGCGGTATAGGGACTGACGTACAGTCTGCTAAACACTAATACACAACCTGCTTGGTCCACAAAAGTTCTTATAAGGACTGGTAACTTGGTATAGGGTGCTACGGTACATAGGCTTGAGTGCGGTACAGTCTGCTGTTCTGTAAGGACCGCTATCGGTCCACAATAGATAGGGTTGACGTGCACCACTGCTGACTGCTGCCCTATACTGCAGCAGTCCTTCATCGGTATAGGGACTAAGAGTTTTGTCACAGGGTCATTTAAAAAATGACAGGCAGAGGAAGAGGCAGGCCCTTCCGCAGGGGTGGTAGGGGTAGGGCAGGAGCAACAGGCTTGAGCCAAAGTGGGAAGTTGCAGAAGGTGCGTTCAATTACTTTAAAGGATGCACCAGACTTGGTTGAGTGGCTCGCTCAGCCTTACTCTTCTGCACCCTCCTCATCCTCTCGATCTGCACCCTCTTCTTCACTCTCTGCTATGTGCACCCCCAAAGACACTACCACCAACAACACGACCACCACCACCACCACCACATACCTTCCGCTTGAGTCACTGGAATTATTTTCCGATCCATATCAAGAGGACATTTCTGATGCGCAGCCACTCTTGGTATTGGATCAGGAAGAGGAGGTAGCAACAAGCGCTACTCAGCAGTCTGACGACAGTACCCAGATCAGCCCAAGGAGGAGGTTGGTCCCCGGTGTTGCTGCCTACTCCGAGATCTCTACTTATAGCGGTGGGGAAGGTGACGTTGATGATGACGTGTCTAGTGATGTCACGTGGGTGCCCACAAGAGAGGAAGAGGAGGGGAGTTCAGAGGGAGATATGGACCAGCAGATAGGGAGGAGAAGCAGCAATGACTTACATTGCACAGCAGGGACAAAGCAGACTGCAAATGTATCAGGAGCGAGTCATCGACCATGTACGGTCACATCTGGCGCTCCCAGGACACCGGCACATGGCTCCGCAGTGTGGGCTTTTTTTAACGTGTCCGCTGCTGACAATAGCGTTGCCATCTGCAATCTTTGCAGTCAACGCGTTAGTCGCGGTAAGCCCAATACTCACCTAGGGACGACCGCCTTAAGAAGGCACATGAGCAGCCATCACCGAGCCCAGTGGGAGCAACGGAACACACAAAGCCACACTGCAGGCTCTCACCGTCCAGCCTCGTCTTCTACTTCTCCTTCTCCTCTCTCCTCACAATTGTCCTCCACTCCACCTTCCATCACGCCAAGCTCACATTTTTCTGCAAAAAGGCAGGCTTCCGTGGGCCTAATGTTTGAGCGTAAAAAAATGATGACGCCGGATAACCCTCTTGCCCAACGGTTGGCGGCTGGCTTGTCAGAACTCATAGCCCGCCAACTACTGCCATATAAACTGGTGGACTCGGAGGCCTTTCGCAAATTTGTGGCCATTGGAACACCACAATGGAAGGTCCCAGGAAGGAAGTATTTCTCAGAGAAGGGCATCCCAGAGCTATATGGCCATGTTCAGCGGCAAGTGAATGTATCTCTGGCACACAGTGTCGGTGCCAAGATACATCTGACCACAGACACGTGGTCTAGCAAACACGGGCAGGGAAGGTATATCAGTTTTACTGCCCACTGGGTGAACCTTCTGACGGCCGTCAAGCATGTAACCCGTGGCACCCGTGTAGATTTGGTTTTACCGCCACGGATTGCATGCAGGCCTGACTCTTCTTCTCCTCCTCCTACTCCATCCTCCTCCCTCTCCTCCTCAGCTGCCTCCTCCTTTTCCGCTGCTAGCGTCTCTTCCGCTGCACCGCCCAAGCTCCCCAGAACCTATTCCACATGCCAGGTGAGACGTTGCCATGCCGTGCTGCGTCTGTTGTGCCTGGAAGCAAAGAGCCACACTGGCCCGGCACTCCTTTCAGCTTTGCGTTCACAGGCAGATGAGTGGCTAACACCGCTCAATTTGACAGTTGGTAAAGTGGTGTGTGACAACGGTGCCAATCTGCTTAGCGCATTGAAACAGGGCAAAATCACGCACGTGCCGTGCATGGCACACGTCTTAAACTTGGTCGTGCAGCGATTCCTTGTCAAATACCCTGGGGTCCAGGACATCTTGCGGCAGGCAAGGAAAATCTCGGCCCATTTCAGAAGATCTTACACGGCCATGGCTCGCCTTGCTGACATTCAGCGGCGACACCATCTGCCGGTCAGACGTCTTATTTGCGATTGCCCGACGCGATGGAACTCAACCTTCTATATGCTTGATAGGCTGCTCCAGCAGAAACGTGCAGTTAACGTCTACCTGTATGAACTCTGCGAAAGAAACGGTTCTGGGGAGCTGGGTTTTTTTTCACCGCGCCAGTGGCTGCTCATGCGCGACACATGCAGACTTCTGCGGCCATTTGAGGAGATCACCAAACTGGTCAGTCGCAGCCATGGCGCCATCAGTGACATGGTACCTTATGCCTTCTTTCTGGAGCGTGCATTGCGTCGTGTCATTGATCAGGCTGTGGAGGAGCAGGAGCGGGAAGATGAGGAAGTCGCAATGCTGGATGAATTCCCAGGGGGGGCTACTCTATCTGAGACAAGTCAACAACAGGAGTCTGATGAGGAGTCAGAGGAGGATGGTGCCGGGGCGGATGAGCAGGAGCAAGAAGAGCATGCTTTAAACCTTTCTGGGATCCCTGTTGTGCGAGGATGGGGAGAGGAGAATGAAGAGGACGACATTATCCTGGATGATGAGCAGGAGCCAGGCCACCACACCGCTTCCACTTTAGTGCAAATGGGGGCCTTCATGCTCCAGTGTTTTAATAGGGACCCCCGTATAAAAAGCATGAGGGTCAAGGACCAGTACTGGGTGGCAACGTACTTAGACCCCCGGTACAAACACAAAATGGCGGAAATGTTACCGCCGTCGCAGAGGGCTGTCAGAATGCAGCACTTCCAGGCCTTGCTTCGAGAAATGCTGCATTCTGCTTTTGCGTGCGCTGGCAGAGGAGCAATTCCCACTCCCAGAGAAGGATTTGCGGGTACCAATCCAACAGCGCCTGCAAGAAGAGGCCGGTTTGAAGATGTGTTGGTGACTTCGGATATGAGGTCATTCTTTCAGCCGACCCATCGACAGGTGTCATCCGGATCCAGCATCAGGGAACGCCTAGACCGTCAGGTGTCCGACTACATTGGGTTAACGGCCGATGTGGACGCTCTGAGGAGTGATGAACCCCTAGACTACTGGGTGGGCAGGCTTGACCTCTGGCCAGAGCTTGCCCAATTTGCAATCGAACTGTTGGCTTGCCCCTCATCCAGTGTCCTGTCCGAAAGGACGTTCAGCGCAGCAGGGGGGATTGTGACCGATAAGCGTACTCGCCTAGCTCACGACAGTGTTAACTACCTCACATTTCTAAAAATGAATGAGGCATGGATCTCGGAGGAATTCAACACATGTGACCAGTAGACCATGTATATGTCTATAAACTATTTTTTTAATCAAGCACACAGACCTTCTTAATTCATTTGGCTCACTTCCTTGACCCAAAAAAGCACACCGTACTATATGCCCCTACCCTCCTCTTTGAAGAGGTTGAGCGGTGTCATATTTCTACTGGGGCTGCTTATGATATCCCTGTGCTGTGCTGACTTCCTCCTGGGGGTTCTTATTATGAAGGGATCACACTATCCCTGTGCTGTGCTGACTTCCTCCTGGGGGTTCTTATTATGAGGGGATCACACCATCCCTGTGCTGTGCTGACTTCCTCCTGGGGCTGCTTACGGTGCTGCTGTCAGTGCTGTATGTCACGGTGCTGCTGTCAGCGCTGTATGTCACGGTGCTGCTGTCAGCGCTGTATGTCACGGTGCTGCTGTCAGCGCTGTATGTCACGGTGCTGCTGTCAGCGCTGTATGTCACGGTGCTGCTGTCAGCGCTGTATGTCACGGTGCTGCTGTCAGCGCTGTATGTCACGGTGCTGCTGTCAGCGCTGTATGTCACGGTGCTGCTGTCAGCGCTGTATGTCACGGTGCTGCTGTCAGCGCTGTATGTCACGGTGCTGCTGTCAGTGCTCTGTATTACGGTGCTGCTGTCAGATGCCTCTATCACGGTGCATGTGTCATTCCGGTATGTCACGCTGCTGGTGATCATCTCCTGCACCCTCTTCTTTGCCTACCCTGGTCCCTGACCTTCCCTCTCCTCCATTGCCTTCATTAGCTCCATAGTCCTGAATTGTTAGAACAATTTCCCAAATAAAATAAAAATGCTTGTAGTTATCGATCCCAAATTCACCTCATACATGTATTATGTCATTGTCCAGATGGTGGGACTACGTTTTACCCCCTAATAATTACCACGTGGCCGCAAATTCGACATGAATGTTTGCAAAGTTCGCCTCCCATTGAAGTCAATGGGGCCCGCGGCGAACGTTCGGTTTCGCGAACGTTTGGGTCCGTTCGCATTTCGCTTTCGCGAAACGTCCCGTCGGAAGTTCGTCCATCACTATTCATATTTTCCAAAACAAAATCAGGGTATACATTGTGTTTTTTCTTTTTATTTACTAAAGTGTATTTTTTCCAAAATTTTGCATTTAAAAAACCGCTGCGCATATACTATGTGACTTAAAAAAATTGCAACGATCGCCATTTTATTCCCTAGGGTCTCTACTAAAACAAAATATATAATGTTTGGGGGTTATAAGTAGGGCTGCAACTAATGATTATTTTCATAATCGATTAGTTGGCCGATTATTGTTTTGATTAATCTGTTAATAACCTTAAAAAAAATTAAAAAGTGGTGTATAATTTAGTTAATATGTAACGTTAAAAAAAAAAAAAAAATGTATTCTTAAATATCTCTATGCAGTGGTAAATATAAATAACCAACTGTATGGTTAGAGCGCAAAATCTCTAATCCACTCTGAGAATAACAGACAGAAGAGATATACTGTATATACTATTAGAGGAGATCTTCCCTCAAAAAAAAAAAAATGTCATTTGAAGAACGTTTGTTCGATTTTCTAATCTTTAGTGGGGGTCAAATCGATGTTCATTTTCAACCACAATGATGGGAAAATTTGGAAATAGAAAACTGCTTGGTGAAAGGAATTTTCAGACAGCGTAAGTGGTTTTCGTTCTGAAATTACACTCATTTTAAAAACAGAATGTTAAAAACAAGTGAAAATTTCAAAATAACATTCTTTCAGCAAATGTACAGAGATTTTTTGTCTGAAAATGGATCCGTGTGGCCAGCATAAGGCTCGGTATGCAGTTTGCTTTTGATCTGTTTCTGCAGTGCTTTTTGCTGTGCGTTTCGATTTTTGCGCATGTGATTTTACTGTGATTTGAGTTTTTGCATTTTTTTTGGCCAATTTGTTGTTGGGCAGATTAAAAAACACAATTTGCTGCAAAACCCCATTACATACTTTTCTGCAGCTTCTCCATTGAAGTACATTGAACCAAAAAAAGCATTGTTTTGCGTTAAAAAATAAGCCCCTGACCATTTCCAAATACGCAGCGGCTGAAAAAAGCATAGATGTGAACGTGTTCCATAGGAAACCATGTAAATGAACTGTGGTGCATTTCTGCAAAAAGCACCAAAAACACAGAGGTGTGAACCAGGTCTAAGCCCTTGTACACACGGTCGGAGATTCCGACGGAATGTGTCCGATCGGAGCGTTTTGTCGGATATTCCGACTGTGTGTGGTCTGCATTTCACTGTTTCCGTCGGACCAAATTTTCCAACTTGCTGGAAATATTTTCCGACAAAATGCTCCGATCGGACATACTCCAATCATGTGTAGAGAATTCCGATCGGACAAAGTGCCACGCATGCTCAGATCAAATTCCTACATCAAAGCTATTGGCTACTAGCCTGAACGTAGTCCCGTCATAACGAAGTAAAGTCATCACGTTCTGAACGATCGGATTTTCCGACAACTTCGTCCGACCGTGTGTATGCAACAGTTTCGGACAAAATCCGACGGATTTGGTTGTCGGAATCTCCGACCGTGTGTACAAGGGCTAACACGTTTAGTAACATAATGGGGTTAAAAAAAAATAAAAGTAGCCCTTTATGCTACAACAAAAGGTAGATAATCACTACTGTAAGGGGTTTTTAATTTTTTTTAACTGTAGAACTTTGAAAGTGGTATTTACAGTAGCGATTATTTTGCTATTTTTTATACTATAAAGGGATAATTTGTGACCCCTTTCACACCAGGGCGTTTTGCAGGCGCTATAGCGTTAGAAATAGCGCCTGCAAAACGCCCTAAAGAAGCTGCACCATTGTGTGTAGTGTGAAAGCCCCGAGGGATTTCACACTACAGCAGTGCGCTGGCAGGACGTCAGAAAAAAGTCCTGCCAGCAGCTTCTTTGGAGCGGTGAAGGAGCGGTGTGTTTACCGCTCCTCCACCGCTGCTCCCCATTGAAATCAACGGGGCAGCGCTGTAATACCGCTGGCAAAACGCCGCTATTGCCGGCGGTTTTAACCCTTTCGCGGCCGCTAGCGGGGGGTAAAAGTGCCCCGCTAGCGCCCGAAATGCGCCTCAAATCTGCCTGCAAATCCGGTGGCAAAACGCCGCTAAAAATAGCGGCGTTTTACCGCCCCACGCTATCAGCGGTGTGGTGTGAAAGGGGTCTTAGCCCTTGTACACACGGTCGGAGAATCTGTCGGAATGAGTCTTATCGGACCGTGTCGTCAGATAATCCGACTGTGTGTGGTATGCATCGGACTGATTCCGTCCGAATCTCCGTCCGACCCAATTTTCCAACATGTTGGAAATATTTCCCGACCAACTGGGCCGGTCGGACCTAATCCGATCATGTGTAGAGCATTTTGATCGGACCAAGTGCCACGCATGCTCAGATCAAATTCCTACATCAAAGCTATTGGCTACTAGCCTGAATGTAGTCCCATCGTAACGAAATTACGTCATCACGTTCTGAAAGATCGGATTTTTCGCCAACTTGGCCCGACCGTGTGTATGCAACAGTTTCGGACACAATCCGTCGGACTCCGACGGGCAAAATCCGACGGATTTGGTTGGCAAAATCTCCGACCGTGTGTACAGGGGAATGAGTCTTATCGGACCGTGTCGTCAGATAATCCGACTGTGTGTGGTATGCATCGGACTGATTCCGTCCGAATCTCTGTCCGACTCAATTTTCCAACATGTTGGAAAGATTTCCCGACCAACTGGGCCGGACGGACCTAATCCGATCATGTGTAGAGCATTTTCATCGGACCAAGTGCCACGCATGCTCAGATCAAATTGCTACATCAAAGCTATTGGCTACTAGCCTGAATGTAGTCCCATCGTAACGAAATTACGTCACCACGTTCTGAAAGATCGGATTTTTCGCCAACTTGGCCCGACTGTGTGTATGCAACAGTTTCGACACAATCCGTCGGACTAAATCCGACGGGCAAAATTCGACGGATTTGGTTGGCAAAATCTCCGACCGTGTGTACGTGGGCTAAGTGTTCTTTAACCCCATTATGTTACTGGCTGATTAATCGATTATGAAAATAGTAATCGATTAATTTCATAATCGATTAGTTGTCTATTAATCGATTAGTTGTTTCAGCCCTAGATATAAGTAAGTTTGCAGCAAAAAAATGGGATTTTTATATACAGCTTACCTGTAAAATCCTTTTCTTGAGAGTACATCACGGGACACAGGAGCTTCATTACATAGTGGGTTATATAGGCACCTTTGGTGATTGGACACTGGTTGACCCTAATTAAAGAGAATTCCTCCCCTATATAACCCCTCCCATTTGGGAGGCACCTCAGTTTTGTAGCAAAGCAATAAGAAACCACGTAAAACCCAAGAGGGGCGGGAGCCCTGTGTCCCGTGATGTACTCTCAAGAAAAGGATTTTACAGGTAAGCTGTATATAAAAATCCCATTTTCTTGATCATACATCACGGGACACAGGAGCTTCATTACATAGTGGGATGTCCCATAGCAATGCTCAGGTTGAGGGGAGGGAGACACAGATCATAAATATAGACCGCCAGGGACCTGAGGACCTAAACTGCAGCCTGCAGTACACTGCGCCCGAAGGCGATATCCTCTTGCCCTCTGACATCCACCTGATAGAATCTGGTGAATGTGTGGACTGATGACCAAGTCGCAGCCTTACAGATCTGAGCCAAGGAGGCCTGGTGATGCACTGCCCAAGAAGCACTGATAGCCCTAGTAGAGTGCGCTTTCACCTGAAAAGGAGGAATCTTCCCCTTTAAGTTATAGGCCTGAGAAATAACCTGTCTGATCCACCTTGAGAGAGTGGACTTTGACGCTGCCTGACCCCTTCTAGGGCCTTCTGGCAGAATAAATAAACAGTCAGTTTTTCTTATCTGAGCAGTTGCTTGAAGATAAAGACTGATTGCTCTAACCACATCTAAAGTGTGTAAGGACTCTTCCTCTATGGACTGAGGATTTGGAAAAAAGGATGGTAGGATTATATCCTGATTCAGATGGAAACCTGAAACCACCTTAGGTAGAAAGGACCCGTTGGGACGCATAACCACCCGGTCCTTATGGATAATTAAATAGGGCTCTTTACAGGAAAGAGCTGCCAATTCTGATACCCTTCTAGCCGTGGATATGGCTACTAGGAAGACCAGCTTCTTTGTCAAGAGAGCTAAAGAAGCCAGATGCAGAGGTTCAAATGGTTGGGCCTCTAAGGCCGAGAGAACCAAATTCAGATCCCATGGGCATACCGGAGGTTTGACTGGCGGTTTTATCCGCATAGCCCCCTGGATAAAAGCCCGTACTAGGGAGTGTGATGCAAGAGGTCTTTGGAAAAAGACCGATAGGGCCGAAATCTGCACCTTGATGGTGCTTATGGCCAAATTCATTTCTAGGCCTGATTGGAGAAAGGCCAAGATTCTGCTAATGACATACCTTCTAGGATGCCATCTCCTGGGTTCACACCAGGAAACATATGTCCTCCAGATCTTGTAATAGATACGCCTGGAGGCCGGCTTTCTGGCATTCACCAGAGTGGAAAGGACTGGCCCCGAAAGACCACGGTCTCTTAAAATGTGGGTCTCAGCAGCCAGACCGTCAAATTCAGACTGCGTAAAGCAGGATGGTAAATTGGACCCTGTGAGAGCAGATCTGGCCGGAGAGGGAGGGTCCATGGCCTGCCCACTGCCAACTTCATGATTTCTGCAAACCATGGTCGCCTGGGCCAAGCCGAGGCCACTAAAAGGACCGACTTCGACTCCCTCTTGACCCTTCCCAGGAACCGCGATAGCAGCGGGCTCGGGGGGAAGGCATAGATCAGATTGTACTGATCCCAGGGAACCGTCAGAGCATCTGACCCCTGAGCAAGTGCATCTCTTGTCCTTGACACAAAGTTGTCCAGTTTCCTGTTGAATCTGGACGCAAATAGATCCACGTCTGGAGTGCCCCACTTGTAACATATGTCTCGAAACACATCGGGGTGCAGAGCCCATTCTCCTGGGCACAACTGCTGGCGGCTGAGAAAATCCGCCTGCCAATTCTCCACTCCTGGGATGAAGACTGCAGAGAGGCACGGAACATGCTCCTTTGCCCAGACAAGTATGCGATTCACCTCCTTTTGGGCCACCAGACTTCTGGTACCGCCCTGGTGATTGATATAAGCCACTGCGGTGGCATTGTCGGACCGAATCCGAACTGGGAAACCTCGCAGTCTGTGAGACCACTCTATGAGTGCCATGTAAATTGCCCGAATCTCCAAGATATTTATGGGCAGCAGACTTTCGGTCGCAGACCATTTTCCCTGTGAGCACGTTCCCTCCAATACGGCTCCCCAGCCTGTCAGGCTGGCATCCGTTGTGACAATCTTCCATGAGAGGGGAAGAAAAGTTTTGCCTTTCAGCAAATTTCTGGTTTGTAACCACCAGACAAGACTTTTGCGTGCCCGGGGGGATAAACGCATAGGAAGATCCAGGGATTGGGGCGTCCTGTTCCAAATCGCAAGGATGCATCTTTGCAGGGGCCTTGAGTGGAACTGGGCGAATGGGACGGCCTCGAATGAGGCGACCATTTTTCCCAATAGTCTCATACATAAGCGGATGGAGGAAGATCTTCTGCCCAAAATCAGGCGCACCAGATCTCCAATGGCCAAGGCCTTTGGCCCTGGAAGGAACACCCTGCCCTGAGCGGTGTCGATAATCAGACCTAGGTAATCCAACCTGGTGGTCGGTTGCAAGGACGACTTTTCTAGGTTTATAATCCAACCTAGGCGCCCTAGATGTTCTAGCGTTCTGGTGACGCTGCGACTTAGGCACGTTGTAGTTCTCTCTACGAGAAGCAAGTCGTCTAGGTAAGCCATGACGGCTATGCCCTGAACTCTTAAGATTGCTAAGAGAGGGTCTAGAATCTTCGTGAAGACTCGGGGGGCCGTAGCTAGGCCGAACGGCAGGGCCACAAATTGAAAATGGCGCCGCTCTACCGCGAACCTTAGAAACTTCTGGTGTGCGGGAAATATTGGCACATGGAGATATGCATCTTTGATATCTATTGATGCCATGAATTCTCCTCCTTGCAGGGAGGAGACCACAGTGCGTATTGACTGCATCCGGAAGGTCTGGATGTGTAAAAACCGGTTTAAGTCTTTCAGATCCAAGATAGGTCTGACACTTCCGTTTGGTTTTGGAACGGTGAAGAGATTCGAATAGAAACCTGAGCCTTGATCTTTCGGGCTCACTTCTACTATCACACCCTGGGATAGTAACTGATCTAAGGCCAGTAATAGCGGTTTCTGCTTTATCGGATCCTTGGGGATCCTTGACCTTAGAAAACGAGAAGGTGGAATCTTCTGAAACTCTAGCCTGTAGCCCAGAGATACTGAAGAGATCACCCATTTGTCCTGAATCTCTTCCCGCCAGGCGCCTGCAAACTGCAGGAGCCTTCCCCCCACTCGGCCGAGCGGGGGCGCCCCTTCACAAGGAGGTCTTGGGGGTCTGCTTGGCAGGCTTTCACCCCCAAGTCTTTTTCTGTCCCTGGGCTCGGCCCTGAGGCTTTCTAGCAGCGGAGGGCTGGGAAGGCCGTCGCCACTGTTTAGAGCTTGATGCTTCGGGAGAGAGCGTACGCCTGAATGAAGGACGTTTACTCTTTTTGACTGGAAGGAGTGTAGATTTACCTCCCGAAATATTTTGGACGAATTTATCTAATTCTTCCCCAAACAAACGCTCCCCTTTAAACGGGAACCCAGCCAAATGCTTCTTGCATGACATCTCAGCAGCCCAATTCTTTAGCCATAGAGCCCTACGCATGTGTACCAACATGAGGGATAAACGTGATGCTTGTTGGACAGAATCCAAAATTGCATCAATTATGAAACATAAGATGTGAGGCATCTCTGCATATTTCTCTACTTCCTCACTGGGGAGGAGTCCAAACATTTGTTTAACCTGTTCCTTAAGGAACTGACACAACCCCACGGCTGCGACTGTAGGTTGCACCACAGCGCCAGCCATGGAAAAGGAGGCTTTTAACAAGGTTTCCAGCCTTTTGTCAGCTGGATCCTTAAATACCTGCGCATTATCCAAAGGACAAGTTAGGTTTTTATTCACACAAGAGATAGCCGCATCGACAGATGGGGCCCCCCATTTCTTGGTGAAACTTTCCTCCATAGGATAATGCATAGAAAACCTCTTGGGAGGAGTAAACAGTTTATCGGGATGTCCCCAGTCCTCATACATCAAGTCACCCATTAAAGGATGAATTGGGAAGGAACAAGCAGTGTGTCTTTCCTGACTCCCAGGGAAGAGACAGAGGATGTAGCGACTTCAGCAGCCGGCATTCTGAACGTGGTACGCACCAATTCAGTATAATACTGCACCTGCTTTCTGAGTGCCTGGGAGGAGGGGACTAACTCCTCTTCCTCTGACTCATCCGACTGCTCATGATCCCTATCCAAAGATAGGGATCCCTCCTCATTTTCAGAACAACTGTCTGAGAGAGGGATTTCAGCAGAGGGAGGGGATCTACCCCTTTTCCTGCTATCTTTTAGGGAAGCAGAAATAAAATTCATGATCCTCCCTTCAAAACCCTCCAATGTAGCCCTAAGGGAGTCCTCAGTGACATAGACCGGGGCTGCGACATTAGGAGAGGCTGCAAAGCCTGAAAGGGGCACTGACTCGTCTTGAGATGCAGGCTCCAGTCTTGCAGAGGGGGATGGTAATTTGCATGCACTTTTGGAACCCCTGGACCTAGGCGGTGACTTGCCAGTGCTTTTATTACCTGCCCCTGAAACCCTCTTACGAGGAGACATAGTACTGAGCTACAAAGCAGAGGTACTAGTACAAATGCAATCACTGTTGCGCTTAAAGTCTCACAATAAATCAATATATGCTTAACTGCACAACCTGATGCTGAGTAGGTGTCTTAAGGTTTGCCTGGATCCAATCCCCACGGATGCTTACAGCCCACAGCTCCTGTGTCTCCAGTTACAGTCCCCTGACGCTCTGGGCTTTTTAAAACTGACGTTTGGCACCTGCATTACAGCGTTGAGCACACTAATCGTGCACAGCTGGCAACCACACCCCCCCTCCTCCATTAGGCCGGGAGCGCGCCCGGCGCGCGTGCACGCGCTCGCGCACGTGCACGAGGACCGCGGAATCCGGGGGGGGGAAGGAGAACCCAAAGGGAGCAACGTGGGACCCCTGGACCTGCATGGGACCCCTTTTTACCTTAACTGTGGCAGGAACTGTAAGGGAGACGTGAGTAGCTGGAGAACCAGGCTTTCACTGAGCGTGTTTGTATTGAAAGGCATGTAAGTATGCATCAGGCTGCTCTTACTCCCTCTAGTGGTGGAAACCAGGTAAGACATACAACTACTCCCAATGAAGAAATCCATTCATATATTTAAAATATATAGGATGACTTCCCTTACCTGTTCCCCGCCGCAGGAATTGCTGATCTCAGACCATTTCCAGCCTTCACCCATCACGGCGGGTATTGTTAGCCAACCTTCAGGCGTATCTGGGGTTCTTACGAAAAGATCCTCCTACCTGGGCCATGTAAAAAGCTCTGCCAGAAACTTACGGGGCGCCCTGAGTCAACAGTACCCCAAGTCTGGTTGTCCCAGAGCCCAGTCTTCCAATGGAGAGGACTTACAGGCAGAACCTCGTTTCTTCGGCAGACGAGGCCCGGGTACCATACCATCTTGGGAGTCAAATATCGGCCCGAGGTATGGATCCAGTTTGTTGTAGCCCTTCGGCCCTCGCCGGGACCCGCATAGAGCTAAGTTTTACGTGACCATCGACCAGACACTGGCGAAAAAACTGAGGTGCCTCCCAAATGGGAGGGGTTATATAGGGGAGGAATTCTCTTTAATTAGGGTCAACCAGTGTCCAATCACCAGAGGTGCCTATATAACCCACTATGTAATGAAGCTCCTGTGTCCCGTGATGTATGATCAAGAAATACTGATTTAAACTTGTAAACAAAAATTGTCAGAAAAAGTCTGGTCAGCAAGTGGTTATGCGGTATTAAACCCAAAACTAAAATGAAATATTTTGATATATATGAAATATTTTTATATATACAGTGGTGTGAAAAAGTGTTTGCCCCCTTCCTCATTTCCTGTTCCTTTGCATGTTTGTCACACTTAAGTGTTTCGGAACATCAAACCAATTTAAACAATAGTCAAGGACAACACAAGTAAACACAAAATGCAATTTGTAAATTAAGGTGTTTATTATTAAAGGTGAAAAAAAATCCAAACCATCATGGCCCTGTGTGAAAAAGTGATTGCCCCCCTTGTTAAAACATACTATAACTGTGGTTGTCCACACCTGAGTTCAATTTCTCTAGCCACACCCAGGCCTGATTATTGCCACACCTGTTCACAATCAAGGCATCACTTAAATAGGAGCTGCTTGACACAGTAAGGTCCACCAGAAGATCCTTAAAAGCTACACATCATGCCGAGACCCAAAGAAATTCAGGAACAATTGAGAAAGAAAGTAATTGAGATCTATCAGTCTGGAAAGGGTTATAAAGCCATTTCCAAAGCTTTGGGAATCCAGCGAACCACAGTGAGAGCCATTATCCACAAATGGCGAAGACATGGAACAGTGGTGAACCTTCCCAGGAGTGGCCGGCCGCCCAAAATTACCCCAAGAGCGCAGCGACGACTCATCCAAGAGGTCACAAAAGACCCCACAACAACGTCCAAGGAACTGCAGGCCTCACTTGCCTCAGTTAAGGTCAGCGTTCATGCCTCCACCATCAGGAAAAGACTGGGCAAAAATGGCCTGCATGGCAGAGTTCCAAGGAGAAAACCACTGCTGAGCAAAAAGAACATCAAAGCTCGTCTCAATTTCTCCACAACACATCTTGATGATCCCCAAGACTTTTGGGACAACATTCTGTGGACCGATGAGACAAAAGTGGAACTCTTTGGAAGGTGTGTGTCCAAGTATATCTGGCGTAGAAGGAACACTGCATTTCATAAAAAGAACATTATACCAACAGTAAAATATGGTGGTGGTAGTGTGATGGTCTGGGGCTGTTTTGCTGCTTCAGGACCTGGAAGACTTGCCGTGATAAAAGGAACTATGAATTCTGCTGTCTACCAAGAGATCCTGAAGGAGAATGTCCGACCATCTGTTTGTGTACTCAAGCTGAAACGAACTTGGGTTCTGCAGCAGGACAATGATCCTAAACACACCAGCAAGTCCACCACCGAATGGCTGAAGAAAAACAAAATGAAGACTTTGGAGTGGCCTAGCCAAATTCCTGACCTGAATCCTATTGAGATGTTGTGGTATGACCTTAAAAAGGCCGTTCATGCTCGAAAACCCTCTAATGTAACTGAATTACTACAATTCTGCAAAGATGAGTGGGCCAAAATTCCTCCAGGACGCTGTAAAAGCCTCATTGCACGTTATCGCAAACGCTTGGTTGCAGTTGTTGCTGCTAAGGGTGGCCCAACCAGTTATTAGGTTTAGGGGGCAATCACTTTTTCACACAGGGCCATGATGGTTTGGATTTTTTTTCACCTTTAATAATAAACACCTTCATTTACAAATTGCATTTTGTGTTTACTTGTGTTGTCCTTGACTATTGTTTAAATTGGTTTGATGTTCCGAAACACTTAAGTGTGACAAACATGCAAAGGAACAGGAAATGAGGAAGGGGGCAAACACTTTTTCACACCACTGTATGAATATGAAAAATCATATTGCAAATTACTCATTTTTAAATGTGGTGGCTGCATTCGTTTTTCTTTTTCAGGCTTTTTTTTCCAGTATCCAACACTTTGCAGAAATAATGTCCACAGTCACTTTACTTTTTGCATGCATTGACAAGGCGTTTTAAATACTGCTTTGATACTCCAGAATGTCTGCAGTCAAAAAAAGAGCATCTATTAGCACAAGATTTTATTTTTTTATTTTTTTAGCGCAGAATGTCAGGCCCTTTGTCAAGCAGCGAGATTTGCTTCCAGTCGGTATCACAGGAGGATGTGCTTGGGATATGTTTACAGAAGTGAAATGGTTAAGTAGACAGCTGCTGTGGTCGGCAGCGAATTATTGTACGGCTGGGTTCCCACTAGCTGTGGGGTAGAAGTGCTGAACCTTCATAAAGCTGGGGTGAGGAGAAGCTATTTTTGAGAGCGATTAGAGTGACACATCCTAAGGGGGCAAACCGTTGCGATAACTACATCAAACAGAATCTCAGCTGCGTACATATAGATCAGGTGCACTGTAGTGTGGGTGTGAGACAAGAGATTAACTCTAGTGCATGGACGGGCTGCACATTGCACAGCGTGCACAGCCAGGCAGACAGGTTTATGAACATAAAATCAAATTATTTCAGCATTTTTCTTTTCAGAGTGCTCTAAGTGAAAGAGAGAAATAAAATCCTTTGAAGATAACTATGCTTTGAAGATAGCTGAATTTTAGCCATGTCTTCTAAACACGGCAGCAATGACTCAGAGCTCAAGTCGCAGTTATGATTTCCAGTTAATTGGGCAAACACAAAAAAGGGATCAATTAAGAAAGTGGCTTCAACCAAGTATTTCCATAAGAAAATCCAGGGCATTTATTTCTGAATGTGGATTTTGATAAATAGTCAATTTCCTCTCTTGATCAATCTCGGAAGTACAATAGATTCTAGACATACCTGAACTGAGCACTTTTCACAGATGATGTTTTTAAGGGAAGCTATTTGTGTACAGTTGGATTTTTTTGATTCCCTGGAGGCCACCGTACCCACGTCTTGTCATTTATTCTTTATGGCTGCACACGTAACCATGCTTCATAGTAGGCATTCTCCAGTTTATTGCGCTGATGCAATCTAGTACGCTAGCAGAATCCATGTGCAAGTTAGATACTGTACAGCAGCCTTTCTCAACCTTTTCAACACGGAGGAACCCTTGAAATAGTTCTCCGGTCTTGAGGAACCCCTGCTAAAAATAAGAATTTTACAACTCATGATACAATAGTGTGATGGTCAGTGGGAAGAATGGTTCTTAAACTTGTAGTCATTGGGAATAATTACCTCCTTACAGATAGCTAAAAAGATCAATGGTGTCAGTGGGAAGTTATCTGAGAGGCAGAAGTTGCCCAATACTGAAGGAACCCCTAGCAACCTCTGGAGGAACCCTGGTTGAGAATCACTGCTGTACAGTATATTTCGCTGTCATAGAGTTGTTAAAGCGGAGGTCCACCCTAAAGTGGAGCTTCCGCTCATTGGAACCCTCCCCCACTCCGGCGCCACAATTGCCACCTTTCAGGGGGGAGGGGGGTGCAGGTACCTGTACAGTACAGGTACCTGCACCCACTTCCGGCGTAGATTCTGCAGAAGCTACGCCCCTTTCCGCAGAATCTACGCCCCCCGCTGCCTGCTGGGAAACACACGGATCCCAGAGACAACGGGTCCATCCTTATTGCGCAGCGCGACTCGCGCATGCGCAGTAGGGAACCGGGAAATGAAGCCGCAAGGCTCCACTTCCTGATTCCCATACCCAAGATGGCGGCGGCAGCACCCGAGAGACGATCGAGAGATCGGCTTCGGGCGCTGACATCGCGGGCGCGCTGGGCGGGTAAGTGTCATTATTTTAAAAGTCAGCAGCTGCAGTATTTGTAGCTGCTGGCTTTAAAAAAAAAAAAAAACGGCGGACTCCCGCTTTAACTACCTGTGAACTCGTCAGCAGAAATGTTGAATTATTTGCATTTAAATACTAGTAAAAATATTTTCAATACCTTCCCTTTATGTCGGTACTTTTCAGCAGGGTACTTTTGACATCAAGGACATATAGAAATCCTTCAGCTTGCTTAAAATAGACCTTGCACTAAAATGTAAGGTCTGCACATATGGCATCCTTTGTTAACAAAATACTGCAAAAGCACATGAAAAAATGCATGAAAAACAACTCCCAGATTCCATTTGCTTCCTCTCTCTAACATCACTGGGTCTCAGAGGGAAATCTTGGGAAAGCTCAGGATCCCGTTTCTTGTGAAGCACTGTACAGGAGCTTGTTCTCATCGAATTAAGGGTCCCCAACTTTCCCAGGATCCCGATAGAAGGCACACAGTTGTCACCATCACCCTAACTTGTTTGAAGCCTGGGAGTTAGGACTTTTTTTTTTGTATGTACATTTCCCCAAATGTTTTTTTTTTAAAATTCTGTGATGTGACCAGGGCTCAAGTGCTGCGGGAACGTGTGGGAACGGAGTTCCTGTACTTTTTCCACAACAGGAACTCAGTTCTCATTAGCAGCCGTGTCCTGCAAGACTTTGAAGTATGCGAGCTGTGTGGCAGGTGCTACACCAGCAGCCGCTGACACAGCTCGCAATAGTAAGTGCCGCACACCTGACCATTCAGGCATTGCCAGTAGGGTGCCCCATGACAGCTTCCGCTTCGATCTACCTGTCAATTACAGCTAGCTGACAGGTAGATCAGGTCCCTGCTGCTAAGAGATTGTATTTAGTCATACCTATTGTGATGCGCCCCTCCCCGCTGGCCCCTCCTGATTTTCTGTCCCCTCATCTCCCCCCTCACCCCCCCTTCTCCTGCATACTTGCTCTGTGTGTCCCGCTAAATCCCCCCTCCCCCTCCTCCTCTATCTTCAGTGCCATATGATGAGAGAACCCAGAGGAGGAGCACAGCTATTCTGCTCACAGGACATGCAGGGAGAGAGGTGAGCTGAGGGAGGAACATCAGTTTGGGGTGGTAAGCTGAGCACAATACCTGGCAAAGTTTGATGCCAGGAGGGAAGTTTATGTGGAAATATGTGAAGGGTTGGAATAGCAGCGAGTGTGTGTTGGAGCCCTGCAGAGTTTGCAGCCCCCCCAAGCTAACATATATCTCCTAAGCAGGAACACATCACTATCTCCCTAAGCATTCTGTCCAGATAATGTGCAGTTCATTTATGATCTTTCCGTTTAACCCTGTGTTATCCAAACTCTGTTCAATGAAAAGTGTAAACTCACCACATAAACACTCTATATACAAAATAACATTCCCCAATAAAGATCAGAACATGATGTTCACATTTGCATGGAAACACAATTGAATGAATGCTGATTATTCAGAGAATTAACGTATTCATGTTTATTGAGGATTGTTTTTTTCATGTACTAACAGTTAAGCTTCATACACACAATACGAAAATTGAATGAAAAATACCACCTTTGAAGCGTTCGTGCATATGAGCGTATCATTTTTAATTTTTTTGGTGGGCGAGTTGATCTTGGGTGGGAGTTCCCACACTTTTTACCCCAGGACTTGACCCCTAGATGTGACATTTTGTTAGCAGGGATGTCATATGCAGACCTTTCATATTAGTTCAGCGACCACTTTAAAACACCACTAACAGCTAAAGAACTCCAACACTTAAGTTGCCCCAACATTCCTTTTAACTGAACTGCAACACTTAACCTATACTCCCCTCCAACACAAAGCTCTTCACCTTTACCTTTAATCTTTACTACTGACACTTATTTCTAACCTTATTCTAACCTCTTTCCACTTAAAGTGGTTGTATACCCACATTTTTAACTTTTACCTACAGGAAAGCCTATAATAAGGCTTACCTGTAGGCAAAAAAAATATCTCCTAAACCTGTACGGTTTAGGAGATATTCCCCTCGGTATGCGCCGCTGACTGCAGCGGCGCATGCGCACAAGGGGTTTCTCGCCGCCAAAATCCGGCAGCGGCCGGGCTGAAATCTCCCGCGCGCATGCGCGTGAGTGACGATATCGCGGCTCCGGCCACTCACAGCGCCGGAGCCGCGATACCCGGAAGAAACGCCGAGGGAGCATGTCAGCTCCCTCAGCGTGGATCGGGCCAGATGTCGGGGCCTCATTCTAAGGTAAGTATTTCATAATGAGCTAGTATGCGGTGCATACTAGCTCATTATGCCTTTTGCTTTGCAGGTTTAAAAAAAAAATAATAATAAATGTGCGGGTTTACTACCGCTTTAACCTCTTTCCAAAAATGTAATATAATATTAAACAAAACCTTCTAATCCCTCACCCTAACACCAATGAAACATGAAGCCATCCATTAAACTAGCCCTAATCTCCACACTTACTTCTGTGAGTCCTTGTCCTATCCTCACAGCTTTGTGCCATAAATCCTAAATCTATGGTCAGAGTTATGTAACTTCTAATCCAAAATCACACTTTCCAACCTCTTCAAATAAAATGGGGACACATGAAACGTAGGTGCCTGAATTAAATACAATAACATTTTGATTTGGCAGGTTGCTGATATTTTTTTCATTTTTGAAAGGCTTTCTACAAATGAAAGTGACCATAGCCTGAAAAAAAAAAATGAAGTACCTACAGAAACTTCCTAAACCTTCCAGTCATGGCCAGATGCAGACCATATCTTAACATTTCTGGCAGGTCAGAGTTTGCCACAAAGCCCTTGTACACATGGTGGGATATTCCGATGGTAAAATGTCTGATCGGACCGGGTTGTCGGATAATCCGACCCTGTGTGGGCTTCATCTGACTTTTTCCGTCGGAATGTCCGACCAACAAAGTTTGAGAGCTGGGCTATAACATTTTCCTACAACATGGTCTGATGGGAGTTTGTCCAATCGTTTGTAGAGAATTCCAATCTGACAAAGTGCCACACATGCTCAGATCAAATTCCTAGACCAAAGCTATTGGCTACTAGCGTGAACGTAGTCCCGTCGTAACGAAATAACGTCATCACATTATGAACAATCAAATTTTCCAACAACTTTGTCCGACCATGTGTATGCAACACCAGTTTCAGACAAAATCCGTCTGACAAAATCCGACGGATTTTGTTGTCGGAATGTCCAACCGAGTGTGCAAGGGCTAAGCCCGTTCACACTGAGGCAGCACGACTTGCAGCGCGGCTGCCTCAGGCGACCGGGATCCGACTTTAGCGGCGGCTTGCAAAATGACTTCTGTATAGAAGTCAATGCAAGTCGCCCCAAAAGTCGTACAGGAACCTTTTTCTAAGTCGGAGCGACTTGAGTCGCTCCGATTAGAACGGTTCCATTGCATAGAGCGGGACGCGACTTGTCAGGCGGCTAAGTCACCTGACGGGTCCCCCCTGTGTGAACCGGCTCTTACTAAGCCACTAAGCCTTACTTCCGTCCATCCCTATTAGGTCCATCTCCATAATGGGCTGTCTTGCTGGCCAAATGGAATGTGCAAAGGGCTAGAAGGGGTGGGCAAGCTTCAGCACTCACCAAAAAGTGCCATAGCCTGGCCCCCAGCAATGACAGAGGGGTTTAGGAGGCCACGTCAGGTGTGTAAAAGCACTTCTAGGTGCTTGCTATACCAGAAGTAGTGTTGGATTGATTCCACAGTTCCTTCACAAAGGATAATTTAAGCCCATAATTAGAAGATTACCTTTTCATAAAACCCTTCAAACTTTATTAAGCATTTTGGAGAATCAGTGTGTATGCAACACCAGTTTCGGACAAAGTCTGTCAGACAAAATCCGACGGATTTTGTTGTCGGAATGTCCGATCGTGTGTACAAGGGCTAAGCCCTACTAATCCACTAAGCCTTACTTCTGTCCATCCCTATTGGTCCATCTCCATAATGGGCTGTCTTGCTGGCCAAATGGAATGTACAGAGGGCTAGAAGGGGTGGGCAAGCTTCAGCACTCACCAAAAAGTGCCATAGCCTGGCCCCCAGCAATGACAGAGGGGTTTAGGAGGCCACGTCAGGTGTGTAAAAGCACTTCTAGGTGCTTGCTATACCAGAAGTAGTGTTGGATTTGATTCCATCATTCCTTCACAAAGGATAATTTAAGCCCATGATTAGAAGATTACCTTTTCATAAAACCCTTCAAACTTTATTAAGCATTTTGGAGAATCAGTGAACCAACTACAGGTACACCCTATAAAAGAACTAGGCGTGATTAACTAGTAAATAACTACATAGTACTGCTCGTGATAGCGCTGCTCACTGCCCCTATTGCACACAGTCTCTTGTCTAAATCTGTGGTGTGCCTAATAAGATGTGGTACATTCTCCTGCACATTATTTTACACTAGATGCATCTGTGTTTCCAGAACTTGTACAGACCCCAGTGGAATTATTATACTAACTTGTAGAGTGTGGGCGTTAATGACCTGATTACAGAAAAGAGTGAATACTGTGTCATTGATGATTTATGACTCTCGTTGATTCTAATCATGTCCCACGGCCCCTTTTTATAGAAGGAAACCCAAGCACGTGAAAGAGCAGCAGGGGATCCTTGTCATGCTTCACCGTAACCCAGTGTTACACACTGAGCGCCGCGATCCAGCGGAACTGTGCTATACCTGTCCAATTATAGCTATGGCTAAGAAGAATGATGTAGGGCAGGGATATGCAATTAGCGGACCTCCAGCTGTTGCAGAACTACAATTCCCATGAGGCATAGCAAGACTCTGACAGCCACAAGCATTACACCCCGAGGCAGAGGCATGATGGGACTTGTAGTTTTGCAACAGCTGGAGGTCCGCTAATTGCAGATGCCTGATGTAGGGAATTCACTTTCTTCTCCGGTAGCTTCATTTTTATTCTGTAGCTCCACGTTTAATTGGTTGTGGTGTTTTTACACAAATTATTTTCTCTTTTGGATATAAAAATGTATGGAAACTGCAGGAAAGAAGAGCAGGAATATTGTCCTTAAAGCGGGAGTCCGCCGTTTTTTTTTTTTTTTTAAAAGCCAGCAGCTACAAATACTGCAGCTGCTGACTTTTAAAATAGTGACACTTACCCGGCCAGCGTGCCCGCGATGTCGGCACCCGAAGCCGATCTCTCGATCGTCTCTCGGGTGCTGCCGCCGCCATCTTGGGTATGGGAATCAGGAAGTGGAGCCTTTCGGCTTCATTTCCCGGTTCCCTACTGCGCATGCGCGAGTCGTGTTGCGCAATAAGGATGGTCCCCGCTGTCTCTGGGATCCGTGTGTTTCCCAGCAGGCAGCGGGGGACTTTTGGAAAGGGGCATAGATTCTGCGGAAAGGGGCGTACCTTCTGCAGAATCTACACCGGAAGTGGGTGCAGATACCTGTACTGTACAGGTACCTGCACCCCCCTCCCCCCTGAAAGGTGTCAATTGTGGCGCCGGAGGGGGGGAGGGTTCCAATGAGCGGAAGGTCCACTTTAGGGTGGACCTCCGCTTTAGCAATACAAGTGAATGTAAGATCAAATCTTTTTGTTTTAGTTTTGGATAGAGTCGTTTTCTTTCTGTCTCTATCCTAACAGGGAGATTTCTCTTCATGTCCTGTGGCAGACACAATTCAGGAAGTAAGAGGAAATCTCTCCAATAGCAAGATGGCTGTCACCAGAACAGATTTCCCCCAGTGAGAAATTTCCCACCACTTCCTGTTTCTGTGACAGGGACCAGAGATAGTTTTCACCAGTACAAATAGAAGATTGACTCTCCCCAGAGGGGATCCAGACAGCAATAAAAACATGACAGTTATTTTAAATTTTCAAATTCTATTCAAAACAAAAAAAGAATGGCTTTACATTCACTTTAAAGTGGTTGTAAACCCTTACAGACCACTTTGACCTACATGTACACCTAGATTAAGGCTTACCTATAGATCCAAGAAATATCTCCTAAACCTACACGGTTTAGGAGATATTTGCAAAAAGACAGGCACCGCTGTCTACGGCGCGCAGGCGCACCGAGCATGCCGTTAGCGGCGGCTCCCATGCGCATGTGCGGGATTAACGTCATCGCGGCTCTGGCCACCGAGCATGCCGCTAGCGGCGGCTCCCATGCGCATGTGCGGGATTAATGTAATCGCGGCTCTGGCCACCGAGCATGCCGCTAGCGGCGGCTCCCATGCGCATGTGCGGGATTAACGTCATCGCGGCTCTGGCCAATCACAGCACCGGAGCCACGATACCCGGAAAGAATATGGACACTCCGTGGAAGAGGGGACAGCGGTGACTTCGCTGGCTCCTGTGTCAGGTAAGTGACACATAATGGGCTACTATGTGATTCATAGTAGTCCATTATGCTTTACCTTTGCAGGGAAACAAAGAGGAAGTAAACTCATCAGGGTTTACTTCCTCTTTAACCATGTAGCTGTAGTTATTCTGGTGCAGATTGAAGCAGCATAATCTCCTAACTCTACTAGATGTTTCATATGTAAAATACTGCAGGTTTTATGAGAACCTTATCAATGATGGATACCCCAGTACTTCCCTAAAACAGCCACTGATTTATGAATGGGATTTTTCAGTCTTCTAACACCAAACGAGAAAAACAATCAGATACGACCATTAATATAACAAAGAGTATTCGACATACTATATATTGATTTCAACATTTTTACAAAACAGGCACTTAAATCCAATGTGTAGCAGTTTGTATCAAATTCAATGGTTTGTCCATCTTTCGTGAAGTAGTGATGTTACCTTTCTCAAAACCCTTTTGTAAATTTATAAAGAGAAAAAAAAAAAAAAAACTTCAGCTCTTCAGCTATTTTTCCTCTTGCCTTTTCTGTTATCAAAGATCTTCAATCACTCTTTAAATTGAAAGATAATTGTGGTGTGATTATTTTCAAGTATTTATCTGACAAATGCAAGAGAATTTGTGAAATGATCCCTTAGAAGCGTTTCTTTTTCTCCTGACAGGTGCACAGTTTTAAATCTGATACAAGTTCTTTATTTTAAAAAAGAAAATTGATTTGTTTGAGAGATACGGTATTTTTGTATTCCCATGGAGTAAATATGAGCACACAATGTATTATTGGAATATTGTATAATCTTTTTCCGAAATTAGATTTAGAGGGCCTAGCTTCATTCTTATATAGATTTAGAATTGACTAAACCGAGTTACACTAACATTTGTTGTTTTTTATTTTTGTGGCTATGTTTTAATTTTGCCTGTATTCATCCAGTATTTCAGATAGAACTTTACTAAAAAACAAATCATAACTTATTTGTGAGATTGTATGAGTAACTAATGTAATGTGCCGCACAAAGTGTTAGTGATATATAAAAACTGTATTATAATAATAATAATATTACTAATAATAATAATAATTTCTAAACAGATCATGTGGACGTAGTAGAAATTGTAGGGATCAGAAAAAAAAATAAAAGTGCAGGATGTAGAATAATATGGTCCAGGTAGTGTGCTGCTCAAATACACTATGTACAGCTCTGCCCAGAAGCGACTGAAAAACGCTCCCAGTGTGAAAGGTGTCTAAGCCCTTGTACACACGGTCGGAGATTCCGACAACCAAATCCGTCGGATTTTGTCCGTTGGATTTTGTCCAACGGATCTTGTCTGAAACTGTTGCATACACACGGTCGGACAAATTTGTCGGAAAATCCGATCTTTCAGAACGCGATGATATAATTTCCTTACGATGGGACTACGTTCAGGCTAGTAGCCAATAGCTTTGAGGTAAGAATTTGATCTGAGCATGCGTGGCACTTTGTCCGATCGGAATTCTCTACATATGATCGGAGGTATGTCCGATCGGAGCATTTTGTCGGAAAATATTTCCAGCAAGTTGGAAAATTTGGTCCGACGGATATTCCGACGGAAACAGTCCGATGCAGACCACACACAGTCGGAATATCTGACAAAACGCTCCGATCGGACACATTCCGTCTGAATCTCTGACCGTGTGTACAAGGGCTAACTGATTTTATGAGATGAAGGGGAAAAAAAATTATAATAATCGGCCTAACATATTGGCCCAAAAAAATCGGCATCATATATTGGCCATCGGCCGTGACGATTTCTAAATATCGGAATCAGCATCGGCCAGAGAAAAACCCATATCGGTCGACCTCTACCTCTCATGTGGTGTTGAGAAGAGTTGAGAATTCATGGTTATTAAGGGGTTGAACACCACATTCATTACATTTAAAATATGGTCTGTGAAGGTGGCTGATTATAAAGCTGATCTAGAACAGTGATTCTCAACCAGGGTTCCGTGGAACCCTAGGGATCCTCCAGAGGTTGTAGGGGTTCCATCAGCATTGGGCAATTTCTGCCTTTCAGATAAGTTCCCACCGACACCATTGATATTTTTAACTATCTGTAAGGAGGTAATTCTTCCCAATGACCACAAGTGTAAGGACCATTTTTCCCACTGACCATCACACTAATGTATCGTGAGTTGTAGACTTCTAATTTTTAGCAGGGGTTCCCTGAGACCGCAAGACTATTTCAAGGGTTCCTCTGTGTTGAAAAGGTTGAGAAAGGCTGGTCTAGAAGCATGTTCTTTATTTTAACCAAATCTAGAAGATGTCACTTATACACTATATGGCCAAAACTTTGTACACATCTATCCATCACACATTCATGAGCTTGTTGGACATCACATTCCATAACTGTGGGTATCGATTTGCAGTTAACCCCTTTGCAGCTATAACAGCATCCATTCAGCTGGTAATACTTTCCACAAGATGTTGTAGTGTGTTTGTGTGTCCATCCAGCCAGAAGAGAATTTCTGAGGTCAAGTACTGTTTGGATGAGAATACCTAGCTTGCAATCAGCATTCCTGTTCAATGCTAAGTGTTGAGTTGGTCTGAGGTTATAGTTTTGTGCAAGGACCCTTAGTTTATCCACACCAAATTCTGCTACTCATGTCTTTATGCACCTGACCTTGTGCACCTGAACTCAATAATTTGCAAATGTGTCCAAATATCTAAATATGTTTGACCATGTATTGTAGTTATTTATTATGCACTACAGCTTACATAAAATACACTGAGAGTAACTACTAAGCTATTGCAGTTGGATGGAGTCCAATTTGCCTAACATCTGCTGTAGAGAATCTGGAGGTGACCATTCTGCTACTGGAACATTCTGAATGCTTTTACATATTACATTTGTATAGCCACACTGCACACCTTAGAGAAGCCACAATAATGTAATTTAAGGTATGGCGCCAATGGATACTACAGGTCTTAGGAACTCTATCCACACCATTGTGAAAGTCTGTTAATGAGTATCTCTGACCAAAACCTCTTTTAGTTTTGACTAGGGTAAGGAACAATTGGAACCCCTGACATTTTTTTTTGTTTTTTGCTTTTTTGTAGGGGGGGGGGGGGGGGGTTGAGGGGGAATTTTCCCCTTACTTCCTGTCCTGGAGACACAATGGGAAATAAATGACAATATTGCTAAAGTTAGGGGAAACAATCACCAGAACACATGCATTAATTGCAAGACTTTCCATCATTTCCAGCATTTCTGATCACTTCCCGTTACTTCCTCAGAAGGAAAAAAAGACAGCAATAAAAACTGCTCCGTAATTTGTCAAAGCTAAAAAATAACGTTATGGCCAAAAACACTTTAAAATAGGTAGTGCGAAAGAATCTCCAAGGCAACTGCTAATATCAACCACTCAGAATTATTTCCCTTTAAGGCCTCCAGTAAATTATATCAGATTAAAATGGAGAATCTGGTTTGTTGCTATGGGCAAAAAGAACAGTTCTTCTTGTGAACAGTTTGATAAAAAGGGCCATATGATAATAAAACATGAACTTCAATAAAGAAGACCATAAAAAAACGGTCACCCCTTTGGTTCCAGTTTCCCAAGCCCTTGTATCAAATTTTAAACTCCAGCAGCTCCAGTTACTAGCTGCTTTACTGATTACCATCATTGAACTGGCATGCGTCTACTTTCCACTTACAGTATTCACTCCCCTGGGCTTTTTACCTATTTTGTTACATTATAGCCTTTAGTTCAATGTTTTTTTTAATCTGAATTATATGTGATGGATCAGAACACAATAGTCTAAGTTGGTGAAGTAAAATTAGAAAAATATATACATAAAACTATTTTTCAGAAATAAAAAAACTGATAATTGACATGTGCGTATGTATTCACCCCCTTTGTTATGAATCCTATAAAAAGCTCTGCTGCAACCAATTACCTTCATAAGTCACATAATTAGTGAAATGATGTTCACCTGTGTGCAATCTAAGTGTCACCTGATCTGTCATTACATATACACACCTTTTTGAAAGACCCCAGAGGCTGAAACACCTAAGCAAGAGGCACCACTAACCAAACACTGCCATGAAGACTAAGGAACTCTCCAAACAAGTAAGGGACAATGTTGTTGAGAAGTACAAGTCAGGGTTAGGTTATAAAAAAAAAATATCCAAATCTTTGATGATCCCTAGGAGCACCATCAAATCTATCATAACCAAACGCAAAGAACATGGCACAACAGCAAACCTGCCAAGAGACGGCCGCACACCAAAACTCACAGACCGGGCAAGGAGGGCATTAATCAGAGAGGCAGCACATAGACCTAAGGTAACCCTGGAGGAGCTGCAGAGTTCCACAGCAGAGACTGGAGTATCTGTACATAGGATGACAATAAGCCGTACACTCCATAGAGTTGGGCTTTATGGCAGAGTAGCCAGAAGAAAACCATTACTTTCAACAAAATGGCACATTTTGAGTTTTGAAAAGGCATGTGGGAGACTCCAAAAATGTATGGAGGAAGGTGCTCTGGTCTGATAAAACTAAAATTGAACTTTTTGGCCATCAAAGAAAACGCTATGTCTGGTTCAAACCCAACACATCACATCACCCAAGGTGCACCATCCGTTTTTCAGTAGTCGGGACTGGGAAACTGGTCAGAGTTGAGGGAAAGATGGATGGTGCTAAATACAGGAAATATTTTGAGCAAAACCTGTACCACCCTGTGTGTAATTTGAGGCTAGGATGGAGGCTCACCTTCCAGCAGGACAATGACCCCAAACACACTGCTAAAGCAACACTTGAGTGTTTTAAGGGGAAACATGTAAATGTGTTGGAATGGCCTAGTCAAAGCCCAGACCTCAATCCAATAGAAAAATCTGTGGTCAGACTTAAAGATTGCTGTTCACAAGCGCAAACCATCCAACTTGAAGGAGCTGGAGCAGTTTTGCAAGTAGGAATGGGCAAAAATCCCAGTGGTAAGATGTGGCAAGCTCATAGAGACTTATCCAAAGCGACTTGGAGCTGTGATAGCCGCAAAAGGTGGCTGTACAAAGTATTGACTAGGTGGGTGAATAGTTATGCATATTGACTTTTTATGTTATTTTTTCCTATTTATTGTTTGCTTCACAATAAAAAAAAAAAATCTTCAAAGTTGTGGGCATGTTCTGTAAATTTAATTATACAAATCCTCAACAAAACATGAAAAAGGGGTGAATACTTTTGCAAGGCACTGTAGGTTATACAGCCTGTGAAGATTAAAAACACATCAGTATGGTCCAGAAACCTTTGTGGCCTTTGGAGGTATAAAAGACTAAAAATGGCTCAATAGTGGATCAATAGTTTTAATTTTTTTTGGACAAAAAAATGCATTCAAAGAAAAGAAGCAATCTCGTGTAAATAATTGTTTTATGGTATTTTATTGTTGCCATATTGTATATGCTTACAATTATTATAAATTTTCTCTAGTATATTTAAAATGGTTGTAAAGGCACAATTTTTCTCTTTTACTTTAATGCATTCTCTGCATTAAGGTAAAAAACTTTCTGCATGCAGCCCCCCTTATACTTGCCTGAGCCCGATCTTGATCCAGTGCTGTGCCTGAGAGCAGTGCTTCTCTCCGCTCGCTCTCCTCACTGGACATGGAGGCAGCAGTTGGGAGCCATTGGCTCTTGCTACCGTCAATCAAAGCATGTGAGGAGAGAGCAGGGGGCAGGGCTGAGCCGGGGGGGGGGGCTCAGAAGAGGAGAGTCGGGGTTGCTCAGTGCTACACCATTGCACAGGGCAGGTAAGTATGACATGTTTATTATTTTGAAAAAAAACAAAAAACATTTATAATCACTTTAAAGATACATTAGATTGACAAATATATACACACAGTAAAATAAGAACCATCGATTTATAACAGGTTTACAGTAAATTTTCAGAAGCCAATCAAATATGAGAGAGAAAAAATAATGTTACTGTTACTTTATAACACATGAGAAGAATAAATATAGCATCATACTGGTAAATTGCTTAATCTACTGGCATGTTGGTGCCTGCATTTCATTACTGCAGAGGCATAAGTTCAGAGAAGCTCATTTGCACCAGCACATGCCGCCTGTGATTTTATGCAATGAAGGTTGTGCTTTTTCAGGACTAATACAAACCCATCATTCAAAAAACATCAAAGATCTAAACCAAAAGCCTGAACTTTCACAGATAGTAAGGAAAGAGGGATATGGCTATCCAAACTATGGAGACACCAGATTAGGTTATTCCGACAGCAACAAATGAAGGCTTTAAAGTTACAGGGAGATGGAGGAAGGGTTTGAATGTCTTTCAGGTTTTTATTGCTGTATATATCCCCATTGGGTGGACATCTACTGGTGAATGAAAATGTCTCCAATGGAGATGAAAACAGTATTGAAAACAGCTTTTCTTTGTAGAGTGGAGAAAAGCGGAAACCACTGTGAAATGTATCCCTACTTCTTTTCTAGGTGATACAGAGTATACATTGTAGATGGGCTTTGGTGGGACACAAGGTGATTTCTGATTAGGTGTAAGGGCATGCTACTGTCTTTGCAACTGCAAATTTAGTTAGCCTTGGCTACTGTTGTTAAAGAGGAAGTAAACCCTTATGAGTTTACTTCCTCTTTGATTTCCTGCAAAGGTAAAGCATAATGGGCTACTATGCATCGCATAGTAGTCCATTATGTGTCACTTACCTGACACAGGAGCCAGCAAAGTCACCGCTGTCCCCTGTAGTCCGGAGCATCCATCTTCTCGGTGGGTCTCGCTGCTCCGCCGCTGTCTTTCAGCGAAGACACGATGACCTCACTATCGCGCTTGCGCACGGGAGCCGCCACTCGCGGCATATCGCCGTTGACAGCGTGCGCGCTGCTGTCTACGGCGCATGCGCCGTTGACAGCGGTGCCTGTCTTTCGGCAAATATCTCCTAAACCGTGTAGGTTTAGGAGATATTTCTTGGACCTACAGGTAAGCCTTAATCTAGGCTTACCTGTGGGTCAAAGTGGTTTGTAAGGGTTTACAACCACTTTAAGGTTGATAGAACTAATACTGTCCATTCAACAGTAGATCATCTACTGACCGAAAGATCACCAAGATCTGAACACTGCCACAGTAAGATCTACTTACTAAAGTTGGAGAGTGCAAAGTCAGACTCACTTCTGCAAGGAAACCAATCAGCTTCCAGGTTCTATTGCCAAAGCTTAATTGACCAAACTGAAGTTAGAAGCCGATTGGCTACCATGCACAGCTGCACCAGTTTCTGAGTGCACCAACTTTAGTAAATCTACCCCAGTGTTCTTTTCTGGTTTATCTAATATTTACTCTCTGATTTGCACCAGATGTCCAGTGCATTTCTTAATTCCCATCAAAAATGCATGCATAGTGTTTTCCATGTATTGCAATGGCCCTAGCACCAGTGCAGTGGTTTCCAGTGCAGTCAACAAAAGTAGAACTTGATGCATTCTTTTCTGTATGGAACACATAAGAAATGTGGCAAAATGCATGGAAAACACATGTAAATGCACCAGAGATGCACCGGATCGTATGTGTCCTGAAATGAGATGAGGGAAAAATGCATTGGAATGCATCAAAAAATGCCTCAGAAATGTGTGTAACTTTTTATGCAGAATTGCATGCGGAATTGAGAATTTCTTTTTTCCTGTAAAAAATGCAAACAAAATACAGGCTTCTAAATGACTTCTTGACTGCTGCTGTACCTATTGATAATCATTCATTAACCCTTGTGCTGAATATTGAATGGCTAGATATGATTGGGTAGGCAAGGTTAATATCTCACTTGGTGATCCAGTGCAGGGCAATATGGGGACAAAGTAGCTGTATGTTATTTATGTGACTGTTGTAAGCCTTGAAATGCATTACTTTCCTGGGAACACAAATGCATGCTGAGTGTTTATATGTACCTCGAGTCAAGCACAGTTTTGCAAAGGAAAACCAAGTTTTGCCTGACCAGTTGTAAAAATCACACCTATCTATATAAGGAAAATATATAGTTTCCCTGATACAAGTTAAATGATTGCTCTTCAGTTTACCTTTTAAATGCACCTATTTTATTTTGTGTTCAAAACTAGACATACACACTTGAGATAGCAAGTCTGTACTCAATTTTAAACTTTTAAAAGTGAAAGCTGACACCACAGAATGCTTGCTATTCATTGTGTTGACTAGAATATCATCTTCTGTGCCCTTCTCTGATTTTTTTTCACTTGGGGAAATAATTTATCTGAAGCTCCACCAACAGCGGATCCATGGGCGTCCGCAGAACTTTTTTCAAGGGGGGGGGCATCATTTTAGGGTCACCCATGCACCGCCCCTTTTCGACAATGTCATGATCACATTATCATGGTCAGAGACTGCAGACATAGTACAGTCCCTAGGATAAGTAATGGATAATGGCCAACAGTCCCTCTTACCAGACCCAGCAAAACTACAGCAGTGATCCCTCCGGCTGGATGATCGCTCTCTCTGGGTTCCCCTGGGGCGACTGTGGTCAGTAGTGTAGCATGTCTGTACCCTGGTAGTGGCTCATTTTTTCTCTCTGGTGGCACTGGGCAGCGTTTCTCTCTCTGGTGGCACTGGGCAGTGTGTCTCTCGGGCAGGAAGCTGGGCGGGGAACCTGGTGAGAGCCGCCGTCTCTTGTCCCTGACAGGAGAAAGTGGGGGAAACATTTGATAGCCCGCAGAACGCTTTTCTCCTGTCACAGTGACACTGAGTTCTCTGCTGGACTGAGCAAGGAAAAGAGCCCGAAGTCACACTACACTGATGGGGGGCTTGACAGCATCTTGATGGTGTTACCCCACTGGTGGATGGCACCCGGATGCGGGCTGCCCGCACCCTGATAGTGATGCAACTGTGCTGAATTTAAGATCTGATCCCTGATTCCAGGGGGGGGGCACTTGACCCCCCTTGCCCCTACCTGCGGACGCCCATGAGCTGATCCGTTGCCTTGTTATTATTAGGCTGTTGAGGACATTGTCATTGGATAGGGATATAGCACTGTAGTTGGTGGGCTTAGTAATGGGGTTATGAAAAATATGAATAGGCAAGTTACTAAGGGCTAATAGAAGATGTACTAACCAAAAGTCTGCTTCACGTGCCTGCCACTTCATCAGACTTGATATAACAACATAGCTCCTTAAAGTGGTTGTAAACTCTCCCCCACAACTTTGTACCATGTAAATCAGCATAAAAAACCCTAATGAACACTGCTTCTAGATACCTTCTCACTTGCTTAGTATTGTTGTAATCCTTGTTGTTCTTTAGAATTACGTCAATGAGCATGCCCAGATCTCCCCTGATTTACGGCACACTCTCTATGCGCTTGTCTATCTGTTATCAGGACTTCCTATGGCACACAACACTGAAATCCCAGGAGGCTGCAGAATCATTCAGAGCTTCCTCCTACACCCCATGTGACCATGTGACATCACATGCAGTGTAAACCTGGCCATTACTGCAGTCTTATCAGCTGAAGCTGATAAGACTGACAAAGGCAAACATTAGACAATCGGCACAAGAAAATAATATGAAATAAAACAAGTCAGCTATGAACAGGGAAGCAGAGTTGCCATAGAAACGTTGGATTGAGAAGGAGGCTTGGCTAACAGTACAGGAAGTGCTCAATGTAAGGGCAGAAATACACTCCACTGTGGACTCAGAAAACAATACTTAAGATGGCGCTGCCTAACCCCTGCAAAAAAGTTTTTTTAAAGTTTCTTTAAACAGTAAGTAATATGCGATTTGGGCTGGATTACAGTGGCTATAGTTTGATAATTACTTATTATAATGGACTAAATGAAAAGAAGCATCAGAGTGGGAGTGTTTACTTCCTCTTTAAAATAATTGTAACGCCAAAATAAACTTCTTTTTTTCCATGCCAAGCATAGTACAGCACATTCACATTCCTGTTGTATGAATCTATTCAGTTTTTCACTTAGTGTATCAGGGTGTTAGTAAAATTATACAACAAGAATATATTCCGAGAGCATAAGGCACTGGCACTGGCTGTCAGCAGATATAAGCATCAGATGCTATCATTAGTGTAAAAGGGCATATGGTATTCTGATTCTCTCACCAACAGAAGAATTCTGTGGACCATTTTTTATCTGACTTTTCAGAATAAGGTTACAGCGATGCATAGTGCTGAGTCTGCTCGTTCTTGTACTAAGTGTAGTAGCATTTGCCCATTATCCTGGAACTGTGCGGAAATTCTGCTGTCATTCAATTACAGAGTTAATGTTACAAACAATTACAGCAAAAAGATGCTTGTGCGGGCCAGAGAGCATAGTATTGATTTACTGCAAATTTATGTAACCCAAAATAATCCCTGATTTGATGGATGACATGGACAGAGAAATGCCACAGGGATACTTCAATATACACTATATAACCAAAAGCATGCCTTCCTTTACACATGAACTTTAATGGCACCCCAGTCTTAGTCCGTAGGATTCAATATTGAGTTGGCCCATCCTTTGCAGCTATAACAGCTTCAACTCTTCTGGGAAGGCCGTCCACAAGGTTTTTGAGTGTGCCTATGGCAATGATGGCGAACCTTGGCACCCCAGATGTTTTGGAACTACATTTCCCATGATGCTCAACTGCACTGCAGAGTGCATGAGCATCATGGGAAATGTAGTTCCAAAACATCAGGGGTGCCAAGGTTCGCCATCACTGGCCTATGAGAATGTTTGACCATTCAAAACGAAGCAAGAAAAGAAGTTGGGACTTTGCATGAAACATGCGGATTTGGAAACAAAATGAGCTGTATAGGTGTGATAATGTTGAATTTATTAAATATTACACAGTAAAATACATCAAAAGCAGTGCTACATATTGCATCTTCCATCATGATTAATTGATTCATACATTGGCATATTGCATATTGACGATGATATTCAAGTAAATTAGGTAAAACATTATATACAGAATATGTTACAAAACTGCACGATTATAGAATTTGTGGCATCTGAAGCTCGACGCGTTTCGCGGCTAACTTAGAGTATTAGGCCTTGTACACACGGTCGGGCATTCCGACGGAAAATGTCCGATCGGACCGTGTTGTCGGATAATCCGACCGTGCGCGGGCTCCATCGTCGGAACGTTCGGCCAACAAAGTTTGAGAGCGGGATATAAAAATTTCCCCACAACGTGATCCGATCGGACTTTGTCCGATCGTTTGTAGAGAATTCCGATCGGACAAAGTGCCACGCATGCTCAGATCAAATTCCTAGACCAAAGCTATTGGCTACTAGCCTGAACGTAGTCCTGTCATAACGAAAAAACGTCATCACGTTATGTACGATTGGATTTTCTGACAACTTTGTCCGACCGTGTGTATGCAACACAAGTTTCGGACAAAATCCGTCAGACAAAATCCAACGGATTTTCTTGTCGGAATGTCCGACCGTGTGTACAAGGGCTGAGACCCGTTTTAGAATTGGCCCGAAAAGAGAAGAGAGAGCAGGAGAAGGAGGGAGGAAACGGAAGCCAGAGCCAGGAGGGAGGAAACTAAGGGAGAGCCACAGCTGCCACTGAAAGAGACCCCCGAAGCAATGATTACATGGGGCAAGTGAGTGAACCTGACCCGACCAACGGGGGGGGGGGGGTTTACTGTTTGCGACCCCCCCCCCCCATGGCCAGCTTAAAGTGACATTAAAGGTTAATAAAAAGAAAAAAAATAACAAACATGTCATACTTACCTGTTCTGTTCAGTGGTTTTGCACAGAGCAACCCTGATACCCTGACCCTCCTCTTTTTGGGTCCCCCGTCAGCACTCCTGTTTCCTCCTCTTTTGACACGTACACACGATTGGAATTTTGGTCAGAAAAAGCTTTTGTTGTCGGAATGTCTGACCGTGTGTACAAGGGCTTACATAATGAGCTAGTATGTTATGCATACTAGCTCATTATGCCTTTGTCTTGTTAGTTTTTTTTTGTTTTTGTTTTTCAAAGTGGGTTTACAACCACTTTCACCGGTTCCCGACCAGCGCACGCCGATGTATGTCGGCAGAATGGCACGGGCAGGCATATTGCCGTACAGGTACGTCCAATCTCCAATGTTCGCGTGCCGGTCGGGACCCCCGTGCGTCCGGTCGCGGGTCCCGCGGACTCGATCGCCGCGGGCATACCCGCGATCATCTCACGGGGTGGCTGAATGGAGGAAATGCCGTGTAAACAGCATTTCCCCATTCTGCCTAGCAACTAGTGACGCTGATCCATGTGATTGGAGCAGAGATCAGTGTTCACTAAATGAAAGCCCAGCCCCCCCTCCCCACAGTTAGTAACACACCCCTAGGAACACTTAACCCCTACACTGCCACCCACTGGTTAACTCCTTCACTGCCAGTGTCATTTACACAGGAATCACTGCATTTACATAGCAGTGATTGATGTATAAATGACAATGGTCCCAAAAATGTGTCAAAAATGTCCGATGTGTCCGCCACAATGTCGCAGTCACAATAAAAATCGCTGATCGCTGCCATTACTAGTAAAAAAAAAAAAAAAAAAATTATTAATAAAAATGCCATAAAACTATCCCTATTTTGTAAACGCTATAACTTTTGCACAAACCAATCAATAATCGCTTATTGCGATTTTTTTTTACCAAAAATATGTAGAAGAATACGTATCGGCCTAAACTGAGGGAAAAAAATGTTTTTTTTAATATATTTTTTGGGGGGATATTTATTATAACAAAATGAAAAAAATAATGCGTTTTTTTTTTTTTTCAAAATTGTTGCTCTATTTTTGTTTATAGCGCAAAAAATAAAACCCGCAGAGGTGATCAAATCCCACCAAAAGAAAGGTCAATTTGTAGGGAAAAAAGGACGTAAATTTTGTTTGGGAGCCACGTCGCACGACCGCGTAATTGTCAGTTAAAGCGACGCAGTGCCGAATCGCAAAAAGTGGTCTGGTCTTTGACCAGCAAAATGGTCCGGTCTGCAAGTGGTTAAACAAAATTTTTTTTTTTTATATTGAGATCTATAGATAAGATAAAAGAGGAGGAACAATTAGTGCTCATGCACACGGACGTTTTAAAAAACTGGCTGCAAAGCTAGCTCCGACGCCTGGAAAAATCGTCATTAAAAACGCGATTTTTACCGCGTTTTGCATTGGCGTTTTTGCGCGTTTTTTAGCGTTAGCGTTAAGTAGCGTTTTTAAAGAAACACATCTCTTGGCTATAGCACTCAGAAAACAAAGAAAATATGTTGCGCGTTTGTGCGCGTTTTTGCGCGTTTTCCCATGATTTGCGTTTTTACAGCTCTAGCTCCGCGCCACGGAACGCACTGGTCCTGGGTTTTTTTTACAGCTTAAAAACGCCTATGCCATTTGCAGCTCAAAAACGCCTAGGTGGGCATGAAGCCATAGACTAACATGGACAGGCGTTTTTAAGCTGCAAAAAAAGCTCAAAAAAGTGGCTGTAAAAACGTCCGTGTGCATGAGGCCTTAAAGTGAAAAGAGGGATTTAGTACCAAAATAAGAACAGTCCCTCCAGATGATGAGGCATGAGGGAGCTACGCATACATGTGGGGGGGGGGGGGGTGTCATGTTGGCATGATGGCAGGATCATGTACTTGGCATGATCTGCCGTGTCGGAAAGCAGAAGGGAACGTTTTCTCCAAGTAGTAACTTGGCAGCGCCTTATCATGTCTCCTGTGGGTTGCATTGCACTCGTCTCTAGTTATACTTGAGGGAGAGAACACACAGCACTGCTTTCAGTTTACAGGAACTTCTGTGTTTTCCTGGGGAATCCTTCCAGGCCTTTGTGCCAAATGGGATGTATAGACATGTCCCTGCTAAGTCGGGGATAAGAAGCCTGGTCAATTTTTAAACAGTTTCATAAAACCATGAGAGGATTGGAAGGAAAGATGACAAGCGCTTGTAAGAAGCAGCACAGGAACACAGCAGGATCATTCCTGCAAGCTTGCCCTAGAGCTGAAATAATATCACAGGGTTCCCTGCCCCCCTCCCCCTTTCCCTCTCAGATGCCGGCGTTTTCGTCATCTGTGTGGGTGCAAATCTCTTATTGGCTGCTTTTCTCTCACACTCGGCTCTGGCTTTAGCGCTCTAACATTTGTGGTGTCTCTTAGTTTTGTTTAGCAGGATTCGGTGAGCACAGACATAAACAATAGAATGGGCCTTTCACAAATGAAGAGTGTCAGGACAAAATCCTTCGTATCATTGCTGCAACCCTCTCCCTTGCCCGAGGGCGATCTATATGAAATACACAGACCCCAGATTCCCAACTCTTATGCCGCGTACACACGATCGGGATTCTCGTCGGAAAAAGCTCTGATGGTTTTACCCCCGACGGAATTTCCGACGGAATTCGGCTCAAGCTGTCTTGCCTACACACGGTCACATCAAATTCCGATCGTTTATAACGCGGTGACGTACAACACGTACGACGGGACTAGAAAAAAGGAAGTTCAATAGCCAGTAGCCATTAGCTTCTGTCTCGCAGTTGAATCTGAGCATGCGTGATTTTTGGCGTGTTGGAATTGCATACACGCGATCGGAAAAGAAAGTTTTTGCGTCGGGAAAATTGAGAACATGCTATCAATTTTTGGCTGGCGGAAATTCGGACAGCTAAGTTCCGAATGAGCATACACACGGTCCCATTTTCCGACGAAAAGCTCTCATCTGTCTTTTTCTGTCCGGAATTCCGATCGCGTGTACACGGCATTAGAGTTTCCTGGGAGAAGATGAATAATTAGCTAATCATTATGCTAATGATTCTCATTGACCAATCACAGGCTAGGGCAAATCCTTGGAAATACAGTTCTGGTTATGCTGTCTGGCAGGGGTGCATGAATATATTAAACAGAAGGAGCATGCAGACGGTTGCATTTTCCGGCGAAAAGCTCTCATCGGTCTTTTTCTGGCCGGAATTCCTGATCACGTGTACGCGGCATTAGATCATTCTTAGCCCTTGTACACACGGTCGGAGAATCTGTCGGAATGCGTCTTATCGGACCGTGTCGTCAGATAATCCGACTGTGTGTGGTATGCATCGGACTGATTCCGTCGGAATATCCGTTGGACCCAATTTTCCAACATGTTGGAAATATTTCCCGACCAACTGGTTCGATCGGACATACTCCGATCATGTGTAGAGAATTTTGATCGGACCAAGTGCCACGCATGCTCAGATCAAATTCCTACATCAAAGCTATTGGCTACTAGCCTGAACGTAGTCCCATCGTAAAGAAATTACGTCATCACGTTCTGAAAGATCGGATTTTTCAAAAACTTAGTCCGACCGTGTGTATGCAACAGTTTCGGACAAGATCCGATGGACAAAATCCGATGGACAAAATCCGACGGATTTGGTTGTCGAAATCTGCGACCGTGTGTACAGGGGCTTATAGCTCCTGCAGCATATAATATAGAAAGGATGGGGGAAAGCCACTTTGGAATGCCTTAAAGAGGAAGTAAACCCTGATGGGTTTACTTCCTCTTTTTTTCCCTGCAAAGGTAAAGCATAATGGACTACTATGCATCGCATAGTAGCTCATTATGTGTCACTTACCTGACACAGGAGCCAGCGAAGTCGCCGCTGTCCCCTGTAGTCCGCCGCATCCATCTTGCTGGTGGCGTCTCGCAGCTCCGACGAATCACAGCGGCGAAGCCGCGATGACGTCACTCCCGCGCATGCGCACGGGAGTCGACAAATTAGGCAAATCCATTCTTGGACTTGCCGCATTTAGTGCGCCTGCGCGCCGCTGTCTACGGCACATGCGCCGTAGACAGCGGTGCCCATTTTCGGGCAAATATCTCCTAAACCATATAGGTTTAGGAGATATTGCTTGGACCTACAGGTAAGCCTTAATCTAGGCTTACCTGTAGGTCAAAGTGGTTTGAAAGGGTTTACTTCCTCTTTAAGTGGTTTATTTAAAAAGCAATCAGGGAACCCGAACAACACACTAGCTGTACATGATCAGTCCCAATTGTTTGACAGGTTTCTATGTCCTCTCTATCATGCAGCCCAATAGACTGAGCTCTGTAATTTCTCTGCAGCGATTCCTGTGTCTGTTCTGCCTTGAAGCACCATGTAAATCACACTAGAGGTTAGGTGGGCAGCCAGCAATGTTTATTCATCACACAGCCATCTGCCCGTAAAATGATCCATTGAGAGCACGGTCTCCAGTATTTAAAGCAGAACTCCAGCCAAAAATACCAAGATATAATAGCCTATTAAATAAGTAATAAAAAGAAGCTTTCTCCACCACTAGATGCCCTCAATCTGAGAATTCAGCACCATTTAACCGACTTTCTCTGAGCCTCAGCATGTAACTGGACAGTTAAAGGAGAAGCAGGACAATGATGAGCTCCTCTCCCTGTCACTCTGGTTTTTCCTTCTTTCTGCATGCTCCTTGTCAGCATATGAACTGATTGATTTGTAGGGCACTTTCCTCTCACACTGCAAGAGATTAATAGCAGGCCAAATTCAGATACATATTCTGCTTGCATTTAAAAAATACTTTGAATGATGTATTAAAGAAGAATTTTGGTGTCCTTTTTAGTGGCTCCACCCACTATTAATGTACATGAACAAATGTACTGAAGGGTTCCTCCCAGCCTTCGGGTACTGATGGAGCCCTTCAGCACCCCTGCTCATATGCAGGAGACTTCCTGTGCATACGCAAGGATCAGTGCCGGGACAAGGTCATCCAGCACCCAGGGCAAAGATGCCAAACTGCTCACCCCTTTCCCTTAGGGTTAGGGTCAGGGTGCCCCCTACCCCTGCAATAAACCATTGCGCCAGGGGCAGCTGCCTCTCCTGCCCACCCCTTGTCCCGGCCCTGGCAAGGATAGCAAAGTATGGAGCTTTCCATAATAGCCATCTTAGTATTTGGGCAGGAAAAAACACACGTGAGCAGATCTGCTAGGGAAACCCATGCTCCATACCCAGAGGTGCTGCAGGGCTCAGCACAACCCAAAGCCCTGTGTCACATCTGCACACATGCAAAATCTGGAAGGTGGGGCAGAGTGAATCAAGCATCATCTTGACCTGGAGAAATGCAAAAATGCTGTTTCGCAGCACAAAACAGTTCTTAAATAGAAAAAAAATCCTATCAAAATTGTGAGAGGGGAAAGGAGGAGTAATATGAGCCTTAAAATTGTTTTAAAAGCTCAAGCTATTTTTATCTTCATGCATTCTATTCATGAAGGTAAAAAACCTTCTGTGTGCAGCGCCCCCCCCCCCCCAATAATCACCTGAGCTCCCTCTCAATCCAGCAATGTGCACGAGAGCTGAGCCAATGAGGAGAGAGCGGGGAGTAGGGCCAAGCTGTGGCTCGCTACTGGGGGCACTGGCTAATGCTGCGTACACATGGTCAGAATTTTGGCCAGCAAAAGACCAATGAGAGCTTTTCTTTTTTTAAATCAGAAATAGTTTTATTTTTTTGGTTTGCACAGAGTACAATCATAGTAAGCAATGTACAGTCATAGATCAGTGAAATCAGGATAAACCAACCAAGGGTGAGTATACATTGCATTATAAGGGTCTGTGCAAAACTTTCTCCGTTTAACATTGCCAATATCAAGGCATCAATGAGAGCTTTTCGTCGAAAAAAATGTGACCATGTGTATGAATTTTTCTGGCCGAATTTCCGCCAGCAAAAGATTGAGAGCAGGCTCTCAATTTTTCATACGGAAAATGTTTTCTATCGGAATTTCCGATCGTGTGTATGCAATTCCGACGTGCAAAAACTCACACATGCTCAGATTCAACTACGAGATGGAAGCTATTGGAAGCTATTGGCTTCTTGAGCAAAATCCCATCAGAATTCCGTCAGGAAAACCATCAGAGCTTTTTCCGACCAAAATTCTGATCGTGTGTACGTGTAAAAAGAGGAGGAAACAGGAGTGCTGACGGGGGACCCAAAAAAGAGGAGGATCAGAGTATCAGGGTTGCTCTGTGCAAAACCACTGAACAGAACAGGTAAGTATGACATTTTTTTTTTTTTTATTAACCTTTAATGTCACTTTAAGCTGGCCATGGGGGGGGGAGTCGCAAACAGTAAACCCCCCCCCCCCCCGTTGGTCGGGTCAGGTTCACTGTCTTGCCCCATGTAATCATTGCTTTGGGGGTCTCTTTCAGCGGCAGCTGTGGCTCTCCCTTAGTTTCCTCCCTCCCGCCTCTGGCTTCCATTTACTCCCTCCTTCCCCTGCTCTCTCTTCTCTTTTCGGCCAATCAGAAAACGGGTCTCAGCCCTTGTACACACGGTCGGACATTCCGACAACAAAATCCGTCGGATTTTGTCCGAACCTTGTGTTGCATACACACGGTCGGACAAAGTTGTCGGAAAATCTGATCGTTCAGAACGGGATGACGTTATTTCGTTAAGACGGGACTACGTTCAGGCTAGTAGCCAATAGCTTTGGTCTAGGAATTTGATCTGAGCATGCGTGGCACTTTGTCCGATCGGAATTCTCTACACACGATCCGACAAAGTCCCATCGGACTATGTTGTCAGAAATTTTTTATAGCCCTGCTCTAAAACTTTGTCGGTCGGATATTCCAACGGAAACAGTCCAATGGAGCCCACACACTGCAGACGGATAGAAAAATAGGATTTTCCTCCGTCTGCAAAATCGGACAATTGCGGAGGCGGACGATAGCGGGTGTCTGTGGATGTTCATCCGCAGACACCCGCTATCCCATAGGAATGCATGTATGTCCGTATTTCATCCGCAAACGGATGGATGAAATACGGACATACTGTCCGCATGTGTGAAAGGGGCCTAAGTGTTTTTTTGTTGTCAGCAGTTATTAAAAAAATGTGCTGTCTGCAGGTGATGTGCTGGTATTGTACCCAAAAAAACTTCAGTACACTCAAAATTCTTTATTAATTTGAACTGAACTAAATGTCAGAGTTAAGGAAGTTTTCTTCTTCCCCTGGAGATATATCTTACTTTATTCTCATTTTAGTTACATTTTAAGTGCAGTATTGAAGATTTTTTTTTATCATTCATCATAAATGTTCCCCCCAAATGTATCAATTCATAAAAGCTTATTTTTCCTCATCTCTGTCGAAATATTGTAATGGCTAATTAACAGATAGTCACCCCACCTTACCAATGCAAATTACACATTTATTTCAATATTTTATCTAATCTTGGGGTATTTTTTTTTCACTTGTTACTATAAAAATGTATGTAAATAGGAATTATTACTCCCTAGTCTACATTCACACAAGTGACTAGCGTTGGTGCGAATGACAACGGCGGGAATCTTCTGATTCCTGCAGCTGTTTCAGCAACTTGTGAGCGCCTAGCTGTGGCCACCAAGCCCTGTACAATTCAGTGACAGGTTGGCAGTGGACACAACTATCCATGGCTGTCTGCAGAGCCAGCCATTACCTGCGGGGATCCTCTCTGCACGCACACAAAGTGCATCCAGCAGCAATCACTGCAGCGCTGGGCAGGCAGAAAGCCATGGATAACTGCAGCTAGTCGATCCTGTGGGGAGTGTGCAATTTGCACTGGCCTAAATTACTGGTGTGAATGCAACCTTACAGCCTAAGCCCTTGTACACACGGTCGGACATTCCGATGGACAATGTCTGTTAGGACCGTGTTGTCTGATAATCCGACAGTGTGTGGGCTCCATCAGACTGTTTCCATCAGAGTATCCGATGGACCAAGTTTTCCAGCCGGGCTATAAAATTTTCCGACAACATGATCCGATCGGACTTTGTCCGATCGTGTGTAGAGAATTCCGATCGGACGAAGTGCCACGCATGCTCAGATCAAATTCCTAGACCAAAGCTATTGGCTACTAGCCTGAATGTAGTCCCGTCCTAACGAAATAACGTCATCACGTTAAGTACGATCGGATTTTCAGACAACTTTGTCCGACTGTGTGTATGCAACAGTTTCGGAAAAAATCCGTCGGACAAAATCCGACGGATTTGGTTGTCGGAATGTCCGACCGTGTGTACAAAGGCTCACACTTTCAGGAGTTAGAAAACAATAAAAATCCCTTCCGCCACCAGTTTATAAACGATTTAGTATTTTTTTCTGCAGGATGAGGAAGTACAGAGTAATGCTACATTAATGTTTTATTTTTATTTTTGTATTTATTTTTGGAAGAAAACCAGGGAGACATCTTACAAAGAAACATACAAAACCAAGGTGTTAATACCTAACATCTGGGAAGTGGATACATGTCCAGATAAAAAAAAAAATATATATATATATATATATATATATATATATATATATATATATATATATATATATATATATATATATATATATATATAGTATATATATATATATATATATATATACATATATATATATATATATATATATATATATATATATATATATATATATATATATATATAAATCCTTTATCTGTTTCCAAGTAAGAGGAATACAAGATTTGACCACATTCAGAAGGTGACATAGAATAGATTTCATATCTTAACCGGAGTTTTAGGGTTGTGTAGTAAAAAAAAAAAAAGCCGAGTCTTCATGGATCACTCGGTCACTAAATTTTTGAGTAATCCTCTGGACCTCTCTCCAGAAGCTCTCGATTCTGCAGCAAGACCAGAAGATGTGTAATAGTGTTCCATGTTCCTCCCGACAGCACCAGCAGCTATCAGGAACATCTGGTAAAAATCTATGAAGAAGGAACGGTGTCTGATACCAATAATGCCGCGTACACAAGAGCGGACTTTTCGACGGACTAGGTCTGACAGTCTTTCCGACGGACTTTCGGCGGAGTTCCGACTGACTTTCCGAATGAACGGACTTGGCCACACACAATCACACCAAAGTCCGATGGATTCGAACGTGATGATGTACGACCGGACTAGAATAAGGAAGTTCATAGCCAGTAGCCAATAGCTGCCCTAGCGTCGGTTTTTGTCCGTCGGACTAGCATACACACGAGCGGATTTCTCAATAGGAACTGGGTCCGGCGGAGTTCCGACTAAAAAATTTGAAATATGTTCTATTTCTAAAGTCCGTCAGATTTTTGGATAGCAAAGGTCCGATGGAGCCCACACGCGGTCGAATTGTCCGCCGGATTCGTTCCGTCGGACCTTTGCTGTCGAAAAGTACGGTCATGTGTACGCGGCATTAGAAAGAATCTTGACATTTTTTTTCTGCATTTTTGTGCAAATTGAGGATTCAAATATATTGTATATTATGTTGGAACTCTGCTCCTCCAAAAAGGTTCTACTTCCAAAACCTACTCAAAAACGGCAGTTGGAAGTCCTCCGGAGGTGCAGTCAACAGAGCATATATCTTCGAGAGAGTATGAGAGAGCAGTCCTCTCCCAGTATTCTTCAAATAAAGTTAAGTTACGCAGAAAATTTCAGGAAGGAGGTAAAGCATGAAAAAAAAAAAAAAAAAAGAGTTGTGCCGCTCACCAGAAGTTCACTTGGTAAGGACTAGATCCAGATGTCAACGTTTGCAAGGTAGGCCAGGATCCCAGTGTCGCAAAATGAGAGGCTTGCAAAAGCGCCTGAGCCATCAATTCCCCGAAGGTTCCCTTCCGCAATCCTGGTACAAACTGTGGGTTCTCCAGAATGGGGAACAATGGGGATTCTATTGATGATAATTTGCCTCTAGAGATCAGCCCGAAGCACATACGTAGCGTAGGTCCTATCACTGGATGCTACATTAATTGGCAGTCCCACCATCTTTCTTCCCACCCGTTCTGGTTGCGACAAGTAAAAGTCACCACTCCCCAAACATACAATGCAGGATCAGCAGCCATGTCATCAGAATGGGAGGTTGATGATGGCAGCCACATAAAAACATTCACGCTTTACTACTGTATATAGGATGGTGGGAGGGAGCAGTTTAATTCATTGATTCATGATTGAAACCCCCTACGGTATAAAAAGTATTTTTAATCGTTTATAAAAATATGACATATGATTAAATACTGACATAGCATGAAATCTAAAGTGTATTGTATCATTCGAATATTTCTATCTAACGTGTCAATTCTGTTAGGTGCATGATATGTATTTATATTAATATGGGACTGTGTTGTATTATTTTGTGTTTTTTTATTTTTTATTTTTAGTTGAACTTGTGCTGCCTATCTGCCCCCTGTTCTTTGTTCTTGTTGGCAAAAAAAGATGTTGAAAGCTTTTTTATAATTAGGATTAAGCTTTCAGGGATTGGGAAGTCCCAGTGTAATTACAGCTCATCCAATGTAATTATAGACTTAAATATCTGATGGTCTTTTGGTGTGGAGGGGAAGGCTGATTTTTCTTTATGCAAATGTTGATGCAAAGTTGTTTGTGAACAGTTTTAGATTGGCAGATACTGAACAGAAAAAAAGCGAGCATGACTACAGCATAAGTCGGTTGCATCCCCTGCTTGGCCAGAATTCTGGGCGATGATGATTGTGTAAAGCTTTGTTACCTATACACAATTTTCTTGCCGCATTCTCTTTCCACACATTCCTATTGGCCATTGAAGCAGTCGGTCATAGTATCGGGCAAGCAATATATGGGGGGAAAGCTACCCAGAAGCAGGGGCGGACTGACCATTGGGCCACTCGGGCACTGCCCGAGGGCCCCGTGCCACTTGGGGGCCCCATAAGGGTTGCCAGCCTCAGTAAAACCAGGGAAAGTATGTAAAATCTGTGTTTTTTTTACATCTGTCTCTCCAGTACCTTCTCAGTCAATAGAAACATGTCTGTGTATACTGTGTGATTGTATACTGTGTGTGTGTGTTTGTGTATACTGTGTGGCCCCATAATGTCTGATTGCCTGGGGGCACCATAATCTCCTATTGCCCGGGGGCCCCATGAGTTGTCAGTCCGCCTCTGCCCAGAAGAGTCAGAACTTTGACACAGCAGAATGGCCCAGTGTTTAGGCAAAGTAAGGAATTACTGAAAGCTGCTGTAAATACGTGCAGATGCCTTCACTTCTTAAAGTGGAAGTAAACCCATCGATTTAAACAGTATAAAATGCCGGGAATGCTAACTGCACATTGGCTGTGCTCTCAGCCAAACTATCAAACCATCCAATGGCTGGTGTCATAACGAATCACATGTGCAGCACCATAGCAGTTGAAGATTAAACAGAGGCAAAGATGGCAGCTTCCTTGGCTGAAAACGATAGGGGAGTTTACTTCCACTTTAACTGTCAGCGGTAGGGCTGGGCAAAGGCAGATGCAGAAGAGGCACCCACCTTGGGCGTCATGCTTAGTGGGACTCCGCCTGTGTAACCAGCGGTATTCAACTTCGCTGTCGGTGTGACAGCTACCCGCTCTGCATCAGGAGCTCATCAGAACTCGGCTGTCACAGAGCTTTGATGATTACACAATGAAAACTGTTCTCCCTGTGTAATCTGCAGGAGATAACTTGTGCGGCATTCATTTATACAAAAAAGATACTATTGTTTAATTTATAAAAATTGTATTTAAAAATGACTGTTGTGTGTAAATGAAAAAATAGAAACAAAAAGACTTAACAAAAAATAATTTTAGCCCTTACTCCTTCATTCCTATCTTTCATTTTTTTTTACTGATCTTTTTTTATCCTTCTGTGCAAACTTTTTACATTTGTGTTCATTAGTATGTGTCTTGCTGAATTTTACAAAAAATGTTTTGTAAATGTTTTGTTACAGAAACCTGATTCAATTGCATTTGTGAAATAAAATTGCAGAATAAAATTTGCAGCTAACCATAATTATTTTTTATCCCTAAAATTTGTAGTTACATCTTTAGTTAACCCTAGTTAGTTAGCTCAGGAGGGGGGTGCACTTTGTTATCCTCTTCTTCTCCCCTTCTTTCTCAGCACTGGTCAACAGCTTTTGCTATTGTTTTTGGTACAAATATCTCTTTTCTGCCTACAAGTTTCTTTTGTTGAAAGAAACACATATTGGCTTGAATTTATAACTTTTTGCAGAAAATCACTGTTAAAATTTGACCAATTTCTATTGTTTTATGTATTTTCATGTGGTAAATAATTTCTTTGGTCTTACTCTAATAAACATTTTTAGTCTAGAAGTAGAAGGAAACGGTGAAGTCAATGTCTAATCTCTGTACCCTAGATCTTGAAATGTGTATTTCCTGGCACTAGTGCCCTCCACCTACTGCTCTGCAGTGACCCAATTTGTTGCCGAAATCCCATTTACAGAGCAGCAGGCCAGGAGCATAGAGGTACTTGGAGCCATCACTTGGAAAATGAATATTTCGAAATGAGGATTATGGAATAAATGTGATTTACTTTATTATTCCTCTTATGAAGCATATTGTTATACCCTTTCAGCTATCAGAGGAACTCATACATAGAAATTTAGTGGCTTGGCTGAATCAGAAGAAAGCAATCTATCTAAAAAAAATAAAAATGAAAAAAAATTATATATATATATATATATATATATATATATATATATATATATATAATATATATATATATAAATAAATATATATATATATATATATATATATATATATATATATATATATATATATATATATAAATAAATATATATATATATATATATATAAAATATATATATATATATATAAAAAATATAAATATATATATATATTGTTAGGTGTGACCTCAACAAGTCACCTATTTATCAGGTTATGTTACCGTTTCCCAATTGTTAGTTAGAGTTCTTATCCAAGCAAAGAGACACGGAGATATTATTCAGTATTTCTGCTCAGAAGTCCGTCGTTAACTCTGACTGTCTCTGACTGACTCTGGCTCTGAGCTCTTTATTACTTCTCTTTTATAGACAGAAAAGGGCAAACATCAGCAAATGTAAAAAAACAACATTTTTGCAAAGGAAAGACAATTCTCCGGGTGTTATCAGCTGATAAGACAATCTTCTGGGCGTAGACTGCTTTTTAGGGCTGATGCGGCCTCTCCTTATGCGTACGTGACTAAAGATGACGAGTCCTTATTTTACAGAGAAGGATAGAAAAATATATGTATTTAGTAAGACATAAGGTCAACCATTTTGTTTAGACACCCCTTAATCCTTACATTTCCCCCTTTGACATCACCCCTCCCTCTTGCCCTGGGTCCACCTGAACAAGTTCTAGTCAGCCTATATCCAGAGTACTCTCCCTGACCGCGAGTTGTCAGAGGGGTATACACCCATCCCCCTGGACAGTACCAACATCTAAAATTCAGGAAGAGTGGCTTTTCTGACAGATGGGTGATGTCAAGAAACTAAATCTACCTATCTTCACAAAAGTTCCATCTTTTCCGCATCATTTACCTTGGCTTTCTTGCAAAAGCACATAAACAACTTAAAGCATGCATAAAAGAAAAATACGAATAAGAGCAACACTATAATCGTCATTGCTGCCTTCTTAACCCAAGAGAATAACCCTGAGAAACTAAAAGTTCCACCAAACGGATCCCAGTCGCGACCAATATTTCGGGCCTTCTCTTGTAAATTCTTTACTTCCGTACGGTGTTGTGCAATGATGTCATAATAGTCAGGTACCTCAATGCTGGTGTTATGTATCCAAGTACAGCACTCATAGTCCTCAGTAGTTTCACAGAGTCCTGTCAGTGCTGCACTCATACTTTCAATTGCTAATTCATGTAATTCTAATTGTTGTCTGATGGCTCTGGTCTCCAGATTTAACTTAGTAATATCATCAGAGTTTTTCTCCAAAACATCATTAATAATTCCTGTATAGTTATTTAGTCTTTTCATTAAGTCTATACCCCATCCTGTCCAGGACGGGAACCAAGCCCATGCCATGTCCTTCTTCAGGAATATTTCTCTTTTACTACGATACCTGAGGGGATATCTAGGATGCATGCTAGCTTCTAATAGGTGATCACCTCGTTCATCACCTACTACTCCCATTACTGGTACTAAACTTGCGAGGTAGCACCATCCCTGAGCTCTTCTAGGTATCCAAGTATAACATTTATCCTCACAACAGATGTATATATTGTTTCCCAGTGCTACTGATCTTGAACTGATATCATTTCTATAACGAGAGGTGTATCCATAGAGGGATAAGTTGGATACTAACCACCTAACATTATTATCCACAATGTTAGTGAGGAAGTCAGATAATGTCTGGTGTGTGCTGGAATTACTGGGAATCTTCCATTTAATACGACAATGGACAAATTAAACTTGCTGTCTTGGCATTCTCCATTTCCTCCCGTTGTGTTCCCTAAGTTGAAACACCAATCAGGGAAAAAGGCGAGACCATTTGACTTAAACATTACTGTCTCATTGGTATTTGTTCTAATTATGTTAATGCTACTGTTAGCAAGATCAGTATAGTTTATAGGAACTGCCATCAGTGGTATACTTGCTGTGCTGGGGTGTAATTTGCTACAAATCCAACATTTCTCATATCCTGACTTCTGGGCATAAGCATATTTAAACTTCAGTAATAACATTTTTTTTAGAAAATCCTTCATCCTTGTATATTTTATTCTGTGAGGTAACCAAACTATTAGCCAGAATTACTGAAACAATAAAAAGATACATGTTGTCTTTTGCCAACTGGCTCCTTTTTACAATGAGAAGCGTGGATCCAGGTAGGTTTCCCTTCCAATTTCACTGAGGTTGCTGTAATCAATAGCACCTGGAAAGGACCTTCAAACCTTGGTTCCAGTGTCTTTCTGGTATGTTTCTTTACATACACATAGTCTCCTGGTTGTAGATCGTGTGTACCTGTGACAGAATTAGGGTCTGGAAGAGAAGAATACACACTCTTGTGGATTTTAGTCAGACGTTGTTGCAACTGTATTACATACGTAGTTAAACTATCACATTGTAATTGCATACTTTGAGGAAAATATAAACCTAATCTAGGTGCACTTCCAAACAGTATTTCATATGGGGATAACCCTGTTTTTCCTGTTGGGGTGTACCTAATAAAGAACAAAGCTAAAGCTAGGCACTCAGGCCATGGTTTGTTCAACTCCTGCATAGCCTTTTGTATTTTCAGCTTGATTGTACCATTTACTCTTTCTACTGATCCTGAACTCTGTGGGTGGTAAGGAGTATGAAAACTTTGTTGAACCCCTAACATTGCCATCACATTTTGCATTATTTCTCCCGTGAAATGTGTCCCCTATCTGATTCTATTGTTTCTGGGAGACCAAACCTAGGTATCAGCTCAGTAATCAGTTTCTTGGCGGTGGCTTTTGCCGTAGCTGATTTCACAGGATAACTTTCGGACCAGCCTGAAAATAGGCAGATGCACACGAGAACAAATTCAAAGGGGCCGCTCTTAGGCATTTGTATGTAGTCAATCTGCAGTCTCTGAAAGGGATATTGGGCCCGGACCTGATGTTTACGTGGGGTTTTCACTCTCTGTCCTGGGTTATTAATCAGACAGATTTGGCATGCAGCACAGTAGTTCCTTGCAGTACTACTGAATCCAGGGGCTAGCCATCCTTGGCTTACAATCCTATACATAGAATTGGAGCTGACATGAGTGGGTAAGTGGACAGCCGCTGCCATTGCGGGGTATAGAGAAGCGGGTAGACATATTTTGTCTCCTTCTCTCCATACATTGTCAAGGCCTGGTGCAGCTCCCTCCTTAACCCAACGGTCCTTCTCAATAGCCCCTGCTTGTTCCTGTAGTTCCATTAGCTGCTGCCATGTGGTTTCGGGCATACTCACCTGTACCGTGGCTAAGGTCTCAGGGCTTACTTCCCCTAGAGCTGCCTTCTTTGCAGTTAAATCTGCAAATGCGTTTCCTTTTGCCTCAGTTGTTTTTGCGCTCGTGTGTGCCGCTATCTTCATGATGGCTACTCTTATAACCTTTTGAAGATTGTTCAGGACTCTTTTGATTCCTTCACCATGTTTAACAGGTGTGCCTGCTGCTGTAAGGTAACCTCTAGCTTTCCATATGTGGCCATAATCATGTGCCACACCGTAGGCGTATGCGGAATCAGTGTAAATGTTCCCTTCTTGTCCCTCCAAGTGTTCTAGGGCTTTCTCTAGAGCGGTTAGTTCCGCTTCTTGTGCCGACATGTGTGCTGGTAGTGACTTTGCCTCAATTACCTGTGTGTCCGTTACCACAGCATAACCTGTGTGATATTTACCTTTGTCATCGGCAAATCTACTACCATCTATGTACAGTGTGTGTTCTGCATTTGCAATGGGTATGTCTGTGACATGTGGGAACCCCGTGGTTTCTTGTTCCATAAGTTGAAAACAATCGTGTTCATCAGATGTTATGTCATGAAATGAAAGTGTGTCAGAATCCTGAGTATCTTGTTCTGTGTCTACACCATTATCATCATTACTCCCCCCTGTCAAATCTGTCTGTAATGGTAAAAGCTGTACTAAGTTAAAAGAAGTGCATCGCTGAAAGGTAACATTGGAGGGTAGGAGCAAGGTGCATTGTAGACGCAGCTGCCTTGCCATTGATATGTATTTTGGCTGGACCTGTGACAAGATGGCGTGTATGTCATGTGTGGTATGTACCACTACAGGATTGTCTAAGACAATTTCTGAGGATTTGTCAATGATAATTGACACTGCTGCGACTGCTCGTACACAGGACGGTGATCCTCTAGAGACAGGATCGAGAGCCGCCGAGAAGTATGCTACCGGCCTTTGTTTGATGTGTTGTTGTGTCAACACCCCTGTTGCGTGTCCCGTGATTTCAGCAATGTACAAATGAAATGTTTTGGTATAGTCAGGGATCCCGATCGCAGGTGCCGAAATTAGTAACCTTTTTAAGGTGCTAAAAGATTCATGACCTGCTTCTGTGAGTACATAGGGTACTATTTTCAAGCAATCATATAATGGCTGCATCAGAGAACTGGCATGTGGTATCCATTGTCTACAATATGATACCATTCCCAGAAACATACGAAGTTGCTTAAAGTTGCGTGGGATATTCATTTGTCTTATGGCCTGGACTCGGTCTTCAGTGAGATGTCGAGTACCCTGGGATATACAGTGGCCCAAAAAGACAACCTTTTTCTGGCATACCTGTAACTTAGTTCTATTCACCTTGCACCCTTTTTCAGCCAGGAATTGTAACAGTGATAGAGTGGCTTTTAAACAAGTATCGTTATCCGGACAACATAACAATAGGTCATCTACATATTGCAACAATACACAAGTGTCAGGCGGTAGCCATTCCCCCTATTTTTACCTTTTAAGGTTTAGTCAGTGGGGCATTGGACAAAAGACCGTCATAACCACTTATGGGTATGGTGTCACGGGACGTCATGTGTGGAGGGACTACTGAATCAGACAACAGACTGCGTGACGCTCCTGTGTCAACCAAACAAGGAATATGTTTACCTTCCACCTTCATCAACATGTGGAGCATTTTGTTCTCTGATTCAGCTAGGACTGGGGCAAGTCATGCGGTTGGATCGTCCCTATCATTGGTACGCCTCTGTCTGTAGTCCCTCGTGTCTCTGTCCGTGTTTCCTTCCTGTTCGTCTTTTATCCTTTTCCTACAGTCTCTTTTTATATGTCCCACCTTGTTGCAGTAATAACAGGTAAGAGGTTTACGGGAGGAATTCCCTCCTTCATTGACCCGGGCAACAGTGTTAACTCCCGGTGTCCTTCTGGGTTTAGTTTCTGCTAAATCAGCCTCTATGCCTTGTGCTTTCTGCAACAATGTTCCTCTGTCCCGTATGGCTCTCCATTCGGGAGTACATACCTTCAGTTTGTCACCTATTTGGGGTACTAGTCCTTCCATAAACTGTCGATTGAAAGCCCTAATGGTGACGGGTAAGGCTAAATCTAGACCTTCGTCAGCCATCATGCTTTCCATGTTGAGGTAAAATTCTGTAACAGTCTGACCTGGGGCCTGTTTTATGGGCGCTGTCGAACCCCTTTCCTGCTGTTTCCCTTGGCAAAATTCTCGTAACTGAGCAATAAACAGGGGTCTAGAGTCTATATGACGAGGATGTATTCCTGGTGGATCTGCCGCTGGATCCCCTTGTGGTCTATGTGGAGCAATTTCATTCATAAATTGATTAAACATCGTTAGTGTCATTTTATGTCTACATATATCTTCCCCATCTTGCCAAGTTGCTTCATGTGTGTCTAGTAATTGTGTCACGAATCTACAGAATGCGGCAGGTTTTGCTACGGGATCAGGAGCATTCTGTATTAATGCCATAAGAGTGTCAGCCGACCAAGGTGTCCATGTCCTCAGAATGACTTGTCGGGTCACTGTAGGTGGCTGTCCTGCTTGACCCGCATTTGGATTATTTACTTGTATTACCCTAGTCCGACTATGGACTGGAGCTACGGGCTCTGGTCTTTGAGCGCCGCAATGTACACATTCCTGTGCCCAGTCTGGGTTCTGGATACCGCATACTCGGCATACCCATCCTCTTCCTCTTAAGGAAGGATAAAGTTTTGGTCTTTCATTACCTGGTGTGGTAGTGTTATAAAGAGGTGGAGTATCTCCCGTATTTACCCTATCGCCGGGAGCAGAAGGAAGACTTTTGTGTCGGACCTTCATATCCCATCCACCCTTTTCCTGACAATACTCCCATCCCTCCTCTTCAGCCCTGTTGGAAACCTTAATTAAACATTGTATTTGTGATACCCATCCGTTCTTCAATATCTCTCCCTGTCTGTCTTTCTTTATTTCTTCCCAACCTTCTACACTTAATCCATTTTCTCCATCCATCCCCAATTTCTTGAGAATCCTATTTGTGCCCTGTGCCTTATCCTTCCCATACAACATTGTAATTATGTCTTTAACAGCATAACATTTCTGAGATTCCTCCTGGGGTTTACCATGTGTCTGGCCCATTTTGACAGTCCTGCCTAGGTGGCGTTTGGATCACTTACTAAGTGTCTCGTTGCCTTCTCCTCCTAGGGTGCCAAAATACTAAAAACCTCTCCTATATGAGATTTCTGAAATCGAATTACCTTATATGCTAGCCAACTGACAAATATTATGACCAGACTGACGGCTACAACATATACAAGCATTCCCTTTTGGTGGCCAAACACATATGACTAGGTCTCCGGGACTTTGTGGAGACCTTATTTCCCTTCCCATTACCATGGAATCTCTCAGCATTCGTTTCTTATTCCTGCTTTATCGAGGCAGTCAGGACTTATACTTTCAACCCGTTTTTAGGCTCATGAATCAAAAAGCGTATATCAAACTTAAGTGTCGGACCCCCAAAGTACTCTTACGAGTTAAGGGCGCATTCCGTTACCCATTGGGATGATATATGTTTCAATTCACACCATACAAACAGGGCTTATCTCAGTCACAACAGACAGATGACAAGTAGACAGACAAGAAACAACGGTAACATAAGCCAAAATATTAAGTTCAAGACCCGCTTACTACAGAGGTTGGTGTTTACCTGAAGAACAATTCAGACAGATCAGGTGGGCACAGATCTAAGAAGCACAGAGTTTATAAGAAAATAAAGCTTTTCTTACCTGCGCAGGATTTGTCTGTGGTTCTTGATGTGCCCGACCATTTCGTTCCGTCCTTATGTTCGTTCGCCTCTTGTAGTTTCTTCAGCGAGTCCCTATTCGCGGCGCCAGAAATGTTAGGTGTGACCTCAACAAGTCACCTATTTGTCAGGTTATGTTACCGTTTCCCAATTGTTAGTTAGAGTTCTTATCCAAGCAAAGAGACACGGAGATATTATTCAGTATTTCTGCTCAGAAGTCCGTCGTTAACTCTGACTGTCTCTGACTGACTCTGGCTCTGAGCTCTTTATTACTTCTCTTTTATAGACAGAAAAGGGCAAACATCAGCAAATGTAAAAAAACAACATTTTTGCAAAGGAAAGACAATTCTCCGGGTGTTATCAGCTGATAAGACAATCTTCTGGGCGTAGACTGCTTTTTAGGGCTGATGCGGCCTCTCCTTATGCGTACGTGACTAAAGATGACGAGTCCTTATTTTACAGAGAAGGATAGAAAAATATATGTATTTAGTAAGACATAAGGTCAACCATTTTGTTTAGACACCCCTTAATCCTTACAATATATATATATATATATATATATATATATATATATATATATATATACACACTATATATTTATAAGTATAATTAACTGTAAATAATGAATTGTGATTTAAGTGGAATAATATGTGTGGAATAATATTGTAGGCTTTGTTTAACTATCTCTATATTTTGTAAGAACATTTAAATCCCCTTCCTCATCTTGCTCATTGCTGTATTCTTTTGCTCATTCCAGTTCTTACCTGCACACATACAGTATATGTTCCTGTTTTATTAGTAAATTTACTCAGTTATGCAAAAGATAGGACAGAAAAGGGAATATATTTTTTGTGCACTATTGACATCCTGTTAAGTCGAACACATTCAAGCTGCGTCTTCCAATAGTCTATTGTGAAATTATTGTGAGCCACAACAGGAGGCCGCTTTGCGGAATCAAGTAGACCCATTGTACTCAGGAACAGTTTGTGCAGTGTCAACAACTCACTGTTACCTTTCAGAAATGAAACGTCTACTGGATATCAATCAGCTAATAATTCATAAATGATGACATATATACACTTTAGTAGAGTGCCCAGTGTTCAGATGCATACTCAGATCACTGTGCTCAGATGCAGGCGCGGGCATCTTTAAATGTTGGATTAGGGAAGTTAGAAGTGGCACTGTTCTAGGGTGCAATGGTACATGCCCCTGTGTGACAATCAAAAAAGTCCCAATTCAATAGTTCAAAAATTCAATTAAAGTGTCTTGTGCTTAGTGTAAACCTAATATGTGCAAATACTATCAATGTAAATGTGCAGCAATGTGATAAACTTCTACTTAAAGCGGTTGTATAGTCCTTTTTACAACTTTTACCTACAGGAAAGCCTATAATAAGGCTTACCTGTAGGTAAAAAAAAAAAATCTCCTAAACCTGTACGGTTTAGGAGATATTCCCCTCGCAATGCGCCGCTGACTGCAGGGGCGCATGCGCACAGGGGATTCTCGGCTGAAAGTCCAGCAGACGCTGGACCCTGCCGGGAAGAAATCTCCTGTGTGCATGCACGGGAGTGACGATATCGCGGCTCCGGCCACTCACAGCGCCGGAGCCGCGATACCCGGAAGACACGCCGAGGGAACATGTCAGCTCCCTCGGCGTGCATCGGGCGAGATGTCGGGGGCCTCGTTATAAGGTAAGTATTTCATAATGAGCTAGTATGCGGTGCATACTAGCTCATTATGCCTTTTCCCTTGCAGGTATGAAAAAAAAAAAAACCTCAGCAGCTTTACTACCGCTTTAAAATGATGGATACTCTACAAACTGTTGTCTCAATGTAGCTCATATAAGTCAATATCATGCACAGAGAAATAAAAATATATATATACAATCCGCAGTGCATTCTCTAAAAATATATGTAAATAAACCCTTACGTGACTAGTGCTCTTCAAATTTGTGGATGAGTGATACCCCTATGCATCAATCTCAACAAAAATATGTTATACATATACTGTGCTTATAAACAGTCCATAGTTCATTGTAAAAGAAAAATAAATCATAAAAAATATTTAGCAAAAAAAGTATGAATAAAAAAGTGACAGGTGCTCTTCAAATCTGTGCTCAGTGCATCTTATAGGTGCCCTATAGGTATTGCACTCACCAAAACCATTCACCCCATGCAGGGGTATCTCGTTTTCACAGTATCTGCCACTGTGTAGCAAACAAAATACTTTTTCCATGGTATCAGCTGTTTGTTTTTCATACTTGTGGTATAAGGTATGTGATTCTCCTTTAAATCTCCCTCCGCACCTCTCTCATGTAGAAAAGAGACATCTTCATAGTGTATTACTGTCGCCTGACAAGTCATCCCAGTGTGAACCGGCTCTTAGGCCGCGTACACACGGGCGGACTGTTCGCCCAACCTTGTCCGCTGAACAGTGTTTGGGCGGACAGTCCGCCCGTGTGTGGGCTTTCAGCGGACAGTTTCAGCGGACAGTTGGACGGACAAAGTCTTTCGGAAATTCCGAAAAACTGTCCGCTGAAACTGTGTTTGAGCGAACAGTCCGCCCGTGTGTGGGCCTGTCCGCTGTACTTTCGAAATGAGCGGACTGTTCCCGCTCGGAAAGTCCGCCCATTTCGAGCGCGTGTACAGGTAGGCGGGGCCCGCGAAGGAGACGTCGCGGGCTCCGCCGCCTGGAATGGGCTTAAAGGGGAACCCCAACGCCGAAAAAAATCGGCGTGGGGGTTCCCCCAAAGTCCACACCAGACCCTTGTCCGAGCACGCTACCCGGCCGGCCAGGAAAGGGGGGCGAGCGAGCGCGCCCCCCCTCCTGAGCCGTACCAGGCCGCGTGCCCTCAACATGGGGGGGTGCCTTGGGGAAGGGGGGGCCGCGCGGCCCCCCCACCCCAAAGCACCTTGTCCCCATGTTGATGAGGACAAGGGCCTCTTCCCGACAACCCTGGCTGTTGGTTGTCGGGGTCTGCGGGCGGGGGGCTTATCGGAATCCGGGAGCCCCCTTTAAGAAGGGGGCCCCCGGATACCGGCCCCCCACCCTATGTGAATGAGTATGGGGTACAATGTACCCCTACCCATTCACCTGTGAAATAAAGTACAAAAAAAAACACAACACAGGGAAAAAATATTTTATTGCACAGCTCCGGGGGGTCTTCCGTCTTCGGGGGTCTTCTCGCCGGACTCCTCCGCTATCTGTGTGTAGCTCTTTTACTAGCGGAGGAGTCCGGCTTTCTTCCTCCCCGCCGCCCGCCTCTTCTCCCGACTTCGGGGGTCTTGTCCCCCTCTTCGGTTCTTCTGCCGGGCCACCGCGCCTTCTTGTAGCTCTTTTACAGGCGGTGGCCCGGTCTTCTGTCGCCGCTGCCTTCCGTTCTTCTGTCGCCGCCTTCGGTTCTTCTGCCGGGCCACCGCGCCTTCTTGTAGCTCTTTTACAGGCGGTGGCCCGGTCTTCTGTCGCCGCTGTCGTCGCCGCCGCCGCCTTCCGTTCTTGTTCTTCTTCTTGTTGTTCTTCTTCTTCTCCTGGAGATGTTGACTCGACGAGCTCTCCGGCCGGAATGCCAGAGCCGCGCTGTGCGGTCACTTATATAGTGACAATGGGGCGGTGTCACATGGTATATGTCACATGGGTTGGTCACATGGGTTGATGTCACATGGGGACTATGACATCGTAAGGGGGCGGGGTCACCATGTGACCAACCCATGTGACATATACCATGTGACACCGCCCCATTGTCACTATATAAGTGGCAGCGGAGTGTGTCCCTGGCATTCCGGCCGGAGAGCTCGTCGAGTCAACATCTCCAGGAGAAGAAGAAGAAGAACAAGAAGAAGAACAAGAACGGAAGGCGGCGGCGGCGACGACAGCGGCGACAGAAGACCGGGCCACCGCCTGTAAAAGAGCTACAAGAAGGCGCGGTGGCCCGGCAGAAGAACCGAAGGCGGCGACAGAAGAACGGAAGGCAGCGGCGACAGAAGACCGGGCCACCGCCTGTAAAAGAGCTACAAGAAGGCGCGGTGGCCCGGCAGAAGAACCGAAGAGGGGGACAAGACCCCCGAAGTTGGGAGAAGAGGCCGGCGGCGGGGAGGAAGAAAGCCGGACTCCTCCGCTAGTAAAAGAGCTACACACAGATAGCGGAGGAGTCCGGCGAGAAGACCCCCGAAGACGGAAGACCCCCCGGAGCTGTGCAATAAAATATTTTTTCCCTGTGTTGTGTTTTTTTTTGTACTTTATTTCACAGGTGAATGGGTAGGGGTACATTGTACCCCATACTCATTCACATAGGGTGGGGGGCCGGTATCCGGGGGCCCCCTTCTTAAAGGGGGCTCCCGGATTCCGATAAGCCCCCCGCCCGCAGACCCCGACAACCAACGGCCAGGGTTGTCGGGAAGAGGCCCTTGTCCTCATCAACATGGGGACAAGGTGCTTTGGGGTGGGGGGGCCGCATAGGCACCCCCCCATGTTGAGGGCACGCGGCCTGGTACGGCTCAGGAGGGGGGGCGCGCTCGCTCGCCCCCCTTTCCTGGCCGGCCGGGTAGTGTGCTCGGACAAGGGTCTGGTGTGGACTTTGGGGGAACCCCCACGCCGATTTTTTTCGGCGTTGGGGTTCCCCTTTAAGCCCATTCCAGGCGGCGGAGCCCGCGACGTCTCCTTCGCGGGCCCCGCCTACCTGTACACGCGCTCGAAATGGGCGGATTTGCCTCCTCCTTACGTGGGCGAGTCCGTTCATTTCAAAAGTTGAGCGAACTGTTTGCCCAACCTTGTTCGTCAAACAGTCCGCTCGTGTGTGGGCAAGTCCGCTCATGCAAATTTTGAGCGGACTGTTTGCCGAAACTGTTTGACGAACAAGGTTGGGCAAACAGTCCGTGCGTGTGTACGCGGCCTTACACATGTCCATTTTTTTCTGCTTTCAACACTCCAGAGACAACATGTTCACTTGCTGCCTAATATATCCCACCCATTTTCAGATACCTTTGTGAATGAGATAATGAATGTTATTCACTTCAAGTGAAAGTGGAATTCAACACTAGTACTAACTAGGCTTGAAACTACTCCCACTTCTAACTCATGCTCTAACTGCCCTATAAAATAAAGATGCTTATACTTACCTATACTTTCTTAGGGCACTCTAGTCCAGCTTCAGGGGAGAAGAAAGAGCGCTGATAACGGTTGGAATGCCTGGGCGGTTTCGTCACTCTTAGGCCTACACATCCTGTGTCGCTTGTCCCTCATGTCCCTGAAGCTGGGCGCTGGTATCTGATCACATGACTGGACCGGAGCACTCAGTGGAAGTGTGTTTTTTAAGGGCCCTCCTGCCTTAGCTATAATTACATTACGAGCAATCCTGCTCCACTACTCCTGCCTCTGCTGCTGTTGGTGGCGCCTGCTGTCATTGGTTGATTTTTCACTCATAATTGTTTATTTCCTTCAAGTATTATAGGCTAAGCAGATAGTATAGAAGCATTTGTTTCTTTGCAGTGGCCCACTCACTTGTTTCCATATACATATGTGTGTGTGTATATATATACACTTGGAAGTCATCTTGGCTGGGCACCTAGGAAAAGTAGCCACCCTACTAAACATTTATAGACAATTTGTTTGTCACCTGATTGATGCCTAGACAGTTTAAGATGACTTTGTATCCATTTCCAGCCTTATTGGGCCCTGTTCACACTTGTGTGACTTGGGACTGCAAAGTCGCATGATAAGTCGTTCCCCATGATTTCCAAAGATAACCATTCATATATCTGGGACTTCAAGTCGTGCCGACGTTAAAGTAGCCCCTGTACTACTTTGATCCGACGTTGATGCGAGTTAAGGTCCATAGACCTCAAGTTTACACAGGCATTTCCTGAAATCATGGTAAAATCACATCAACATTGGGGTAAAATTGTGGGAAAATAGTGTGACTTTGAATAGCAATCTTAAAAAGTTTGATTTTATTTTATCAACCAAAGTAGCTCTAAACTGCTCCTCCAAACTCATTTCATTAATTGGACTCCAGGTGTGCAAACTACTGGCTCCTATTAGCTCTCGTTGATGTAATGAATCGATGAGTTCACTTATTTTTTCCTCCAGTAGGCTGTGAATGTTTATTTGTTGTGTTCAATAAAGACATGAGAAAGTAGAATTGTTTGTGTGTTATCTGCTTAAAAACATTGTCTTCAGCTGGGGAGGAGTGGGCGCCGGCTGTAAAACGGCGCTATTTTTAGCGCCGCTTTACCGTCGTTTCAGGGGCGGTGTTCGGCCGCTAGCGAAGGTGGTCTTACCCCCTGCTAGCGGCCAAGAAAGTGTTAAAACCACCACAAAGCGCTGCTACAGCGGCATTTTGCTGGCAGTATAGCCACGCTGCCCTATTCATTTGAATGGGCAGGATCGGTGAAGGAGCGGTGTGCATACCGCTCCTTCACCAAGGCTCCAAAGATGCTGCTAGCAGGACTTTTTTTACCGTCCTGCCAGCGCACCGCTCCTGTGTGAGGAGCGGCTCTTTCGGGGGTACTTTGCAGGCGATATTTTTAGCACTGTATCGCTTGCAAAGCGCCCCAGCGTGAAAGGGGTCTAAGATAAGGATTATATTACATTTTATGGCGAATTACTGCAGAAAACCAGCTCATTCCAAAGGGTTCCCATCATTTTTCGTACACACATACACAGATTATATATATATATATATATATATATATATATATATATATATAGATATATAGATATATATAGATAGATAGATCTAGATATAGATATAGATATATATAGATATCTATTTATCTATAGATATAGATATATATATATATAGATATCTATCTATCTATAGATATAGATATATATAGATATAGATATCTATCTATCTATAGATATAGATATATATAGATATCTATCTATCTATCTATCTATATATATATATATATATATATATATATATATATATATATAATATATATAGAGAGAGAGAGAGATCATTTTTTTATCCTTCCCCTGTTTACTGATTACTTTATTTTAGTGCTGGGGTTTGCTTTACCCAATGGTATCTAGCATGTCTACACAGGGAACGTTTGTAAGAATGCTTGCTTGGTGTGCCAAAGCTTGGTGGCTATGGGTGCCAGCGATATGAATCCAGACCTGTCAGCTCCCGTTAGTACAAAATGATGTTCAATGAGGAATTAAAGGCCAGAGGAATTAGTGGTCAGAAGTATAGGCTTTACAGGGATCACAGAATGTTTCCTTGATAACTGATGGTTGTTGCTGCTTCAGTGAAATTGCTATGACTGCAGATGATTTCCATTGTTCTTGAACACATTTTTAAATGTATTTTATTCACAATGAATGTACAAAAATTGTACATTCATTTTCAGCTGAAATTTTAAATCAACATGTGCTATAATATTCTGTCTCACAACTGGTTTACGTAAGAGATTGAATACTCTTTGGTTGGATTAAAAGCACAGATTGTCATGTAAATCGAGGTTTGTCAGTTGGCAGATAAGGAACTCTCAGGACTACATTTACTTAAGTTCCCAACTCCACTTCACTGCCTGAATTTTAAGTAGTGGCCCACATAGCTAAAAATCTTCATTTTGCAAGCAAATATTTAATGTGTGCATGTCTAAAAGGGAACAACCATTATTTTTTTTTTTTTCAGAAAGAGCTGTTTTTACAAAATCAATGTTCAGTTCACTTAGAAAAAAAAAAACCTCAAGCCTGTTACAGGCAGAACCAGGCAACAATCTAAATTAAATCAAACTGTCTTTTAATTTACAAATGACATGCAATAGGCTTTGCGTGTGTTTGCAAGCCTTGCACTTGGGAACATGGGAAGCTGTCCACATCAGTTTTGCAAAGATCTGCAGGAGAATTCCCATTGTGCTTTGCACAGTTTTTACACACATACCCACAAAGTTTTGAATATGTAAACCAAGTGGTGGCTGGTGCTCAAATTTTTTTTTGAGGGGGGGGTGCAAACAAAAAAAAAATTCTGAAAAATACAAAAAAAAAGCCCCCACTGTGCCATCAATTGCAGCCACTGTGCCCATAAAATGAAGCCACTGTGCCCCATTAAATGCAACCACTGTGCCCATCATATGCAGCCTGTGCCCATCATATGCAGCCTGTGCCCATCATATGTCGCCTCTGTGCCAATCATATGCAGCCTCTGTACCCATCATATGTAGCAGCCTGCGCCCATCATATGTAGCAGCCTGTGCCAATCATATGCAGCCTCTGTACCCATCATATGTAGCAGCCTGTGCCCATCATATGTCGCCTCTGTGCCAATCATATGCAGCCTCTGTACCCATCATATGTAGCAGCCTGCGCCCATCATATGTAGCAGCCTGTGCCAATCATATGCAGCCTCTGTACCCATCATATGTAGCAGCCTGCGCCCATCATATGTAGCTGCCTGCGCCCATCATATGTAGCTGCCTGCGCTCATCATATGTAGCAGCCTGCACCCATCATATGTAGCAGCCTCTGTGCCCATCATATGCAGCCTCTGTGGCCATCAAATGCAGCCTGTGCAACTTTGCCAGGTGACTTCATTGCGACTTTGGCGCACTTTTGAGGCAAATTTAGGGAATGGCTATGTGATCTTCCTGTAATGTCGTATCCAAATAACATCAATTAAGATGAGGATCCGACTTGGAGTCAACTTCCATTAAAGTCTATGGGCACAAGTCAGATAGAAGTCACCTTGAAGTAGTACAGGAACTTTTTCTATAGTCGTAGCAACTTCAGTAGTTCTAATTAAGACAGCTCTCATTGACTAAAATTGGATTTCACATATGCGACTTGGGGTCTCACAAATCGGATCCCAAGTCGCAGCAGTGTGAACCGAGCCATATACATTCTAAAATGAATAACTAGAGGGAGCTCTGTATCTGACCCAGACACCCAGGAAGTGGGTGCTTTATGTTTTAATAAATTGGCCAACTTACTAACTTGCATTGTGATAAAAAACTGGCCAGGTGCCATATATGTCCCTTCCCAATCAACCAGCCAGCCTCATGGTCACATTGACCAAAATCAGCCATCATAGCCACAAAAGGCATACCAAGGCGGAGGGCAGAGGGGGTGAGGATAATATCCATTCTGCATTAGTGCAACTGGAACTAATGACTTGAAAATCTCTGGCCAACTTATCTATGTATTATATACATATTATATATGTATGTAGCCCCTACCCTGTCCACCTTTAAGCCCCTGTGCACACGGTCGGAGATTTCGACAACCAAATCCGTCGGATTTTGTCGGTCGGATCTTGTCCGAAACTGTTGCATACACACGGTCGGACTAAGTTGTCGAAAAATCAGATCTTTCAGAACGTGATGACGTAATTTCATTGCGATGGGACTACATTCAGGCTAGTAGCCAATAGCTTTGATGTAGGAATTTGATCTGAGCATGCGTGGCACTTTGTCCGATCAAAATTCTCTACATATGATCGGAGTATGTCCGATCGAACCAGTTGGTCGGGAAATATTTCCAACAAGTTGGAAAATTGGGTCCGACGGAATTAGTCCGATGCATACCACACACAGTCGGATTATCCGACAACACTGTCCGATAGGACACATTCCGACGGATTCTCCGACCGTGTGTACAAGGCTTCAGAGTTCCCTGAAAACGAATTTATTCAGGGAAGCCTATCCCACACCCACCTAACTGTCCCCGAGCCGCCCCCATCAAATCATTCTCTGCAGCTATTACCTTTTGTACCACCACCCCGTCCCTTTAGAATGTAAGCTCTACGAGCCGGGCCCTCCTGTACCTTTTGTATTGTACTGTAATTGTGTTGTCCCCCCTATACATTGTAAAGCGCTGCGTAAACTGTTGGCGCTATATAAATCGATAATAATAATACATAATAAAAAATAGTGTATTATTGCAATTTTAATATTTGCTACTACCATCAAGATCTGAACCCACAAGCAGCCACAGTATCTTGCTTGAAGTTCAGTTCAAGGAGTATGGACCCCAGGACCCAGTACATCAATCCACCACTTCACCTGTGAAGATGCTTAAACTGTGCAGGCACTGCAACTGTCAGAATTCTTATATTATACTTTGGAATTTGTTATTGGCAGTCAGCCACAAGACGTACTGGTGACTGTGTGATGCCCATGGCAGCTCTGCCACCCTAAGCCACAGCTTAGCAGAGCTAGTATACATAGTGAGCAAATTTGGTTGCCCCATCTACAAATATAACTACAAACTGAACATACAAAGAAGATTTTTTGTTTTTAATATTAATTATTTTAATAAATAATATCCATCTGTTCTTACTTGCCTTTTAAAAAAATAAAAAATAAATTAAATGACTTTACATTCCCTTTAAGTGGTTAATGCCTATAAACCAAAGTGTGGTTGCTATTGGTGGCTGCATATCATTGTTTTGGATGAATAAGCAGAAATGTGTTTTCCACAGCATTTCCTGTACGTGTCATTGAATGCTTCTAATTATTGCTGACATTTTGTATGCAAGAAGCATGGGCAGTACAGTGGAGTGAGAAGATATATCCCAAGCTCAGTCGCACAGACCTGCGAGATTGCGGCTGTTCTCAGCCTGCATTGTCTCTACTGCAGCCCACGCAAGGTACCTGCCCCAGGCGCTGTTTTAATGACAAAAGTGCTGAACGGGCATGGAGGAGAAATTATCTCCTCTACAAAAGAGGGATAATCCAGAGTGACTGGCGGGGAGGCGTGAGCCTGATCCAGAGATGTAATCTGACAATTCATATCCACGGTACAGCCAGAAAGAACTCATTACAAGAGCTGGTTTGCTAGGCACAAATAGTTTAACCCCTAACTCTCCTGATGAAGTTTTACATACTTACGTTACTCACAATACTTACGTTATCAGCAGGGCAGGACTTAGGGTGGTGGGGGCCCCTGGGCTTGAGTCGCTTTTGGGCCCTACATTCTATACATTACCGTATTTATCGGCGTATAACACGCGCCGGCGTATAACATGAACTCCAAGTTTAGGAGGGAATTTTAAGGAAAAAAACTTTTAGGAGGGAAGTTTAAGGAAAAAACTTACATTTAAATGCCCATCAATGCAGCCTTGTCAGTGTCCATCTGCAGCCTTGCCCATCCATCTGCAGCCTTGTCCAGTGTCATTTGCAGCCTTATCATTTGCAGCCTTGTCATTGCAGTCTTGAAGTTTAAAAATGGCGCCGCCGAGATACAGAGTCCTCTGTATCTCGGCGGCTCTTGGGTCCTCTCAGCAGCTTTCCAGTCCTCTCGACGGCTCTCGGGTCCTCTAGGCGGCTCTCGGGTCCTCTGGCAGTCCTGAGCGGAGCCAAGAGTAGCCAAGTGTACTCGGCTCGGCTCACAGTAACGCCCAGTCCCTGTGTTATGTCCATCATAGGGCGGGACTGGGCGTGACCGTGAGCAGAGCCGACTATGTATCTCAGCGGGGCCCCCTATTGGACGGGGCCCATGGGCTTGAGCCCAGTCAAGCCCAATGGTAAGTCCTGCCCTGGTTATCAGTGTTTGCGGGGCCATCTTATAAATCGTTAGCGATACATGAGCAACAGACCTATCTGTGTACAGTATGAAGTCATGATGTCTGTCCGGGGTTTCATTTGCAATTTTCAAGTTTCATTTTCATCAGCAAGTGGATATGCATAGCGAAAACGGGTTTATGGCCACCAGAGGCCACCGAGCAGTACAACCACTGCACATACCTATTTTTTTAAAGGGATGATGTACTAAAGGAAATACAGTATGGGGCTTCCATTGCGGATCTTCTTTCTGAGCATGCTAGTTCCCTTGTCATCTTTAATTTCAATTCTGAAATTTAGTAATTCAGAGAGTAGTAAAACCACTAGATCAGCATGACACCCAGGGAACCAGCATTTTTGGATAGAGAGATCTGCATCTGCAGCATACATATTTATATATAGGTGGCTCAGTGGTGTAGTGGTTAGCACTCTCACCTAGCAGTAAGAGGGGTCGCTGGTTCGTATCCCAACCACGACACTACAGGCCTGGAGTTTGCATGTTCTCCCTGTGCCTGCGTGGGTTTCCTCCCACAATCCAAAGACATGCAGGAAGGTTAATTGGCTTCTGTGCAAAATTGGCCTTAGTATATAAATGGGGACCTTGGATTGTGGGCTCCTTGAGGGTAGGGACCAATGTGAGTGTGCAATGTACAGGGATAGGGACAATTGTAGACACTCACTCAGGATGGACTGGTGTCTTTATTCAACCTTACTAACTATGAAACTATATTTCTCTCAGAACCAGTTTCCATTAAGGTAGCAGAAAATATTGATGTCAAATCAGTTTATGTTTTTAAAACTTTCTGCCATCTCTTCAGCACTACAAAATATTGTATAAGACAGTACTAAAGAGCAAACACCTAGAGGTCAGTTTCACCAGCCAAAGTTTGTAAAAACCCTTTGGTCAGTTTTATTGGCTGTATACTGACCATGCAGTGATAGCCAGTGCAATTTCAGAAAAAAAAGCAATTCTTTGCTTGGGGAACGAAGAAACATATTATTTATGGGACCCCTGTGCCCTCAAAAGTTCTGCAAAGATGGAATAATTTTACAAAGCAGGAGCCGATCGTGAGTCATCTTCCCCTAAGTGTATGATATTTGGCAGTGGTGTGAACAGGCACACATATATGCATGCCTCCTACTCAATGCAAGGGATCTTAAAGCAGAGTGGAAACAGACAAATGATTCTGGGTGTCTATCTTAGATCAGCTGTTTTACATATTAGCAGCTCTCACGGCTTTAGAAACTGGGCACAATTGTTAAAGAGTAGGTTAATCGGATCCTGTCTAAGTTGGCCCTGGTATATGTATAAATGTGTGTTATGCCACGTACACACGACCTAATTGTCCGGCAGCATTACGCCAGACAATTCGATCATGTGTGGGCTCCAGCGGACTTTTTCATCATAAAGTCCGGCGGACTTAGAAAGTAGTTTTGACTCAAAATTTGTCCGCGGACAATCCGTTCGTCAGTATGCTAGTCCGGCGGACTAAGAATGACGCATGCTCTGAAGCAAGTACGAGAAGGAAGCTATTGGCTACTGGCTATTGAACTTCCTTTTTCTAGTCCCGTCGGACGTGCTGTATGTCATCGCGTTAGCAATCGCCGGACTTTCGGAGTGTCCGTGTGGGGCCAAGTCCGTTCGTTAGAAAGTCCGGCGGACTGTTTGCCGGACTAAGTCTGCCGGACAATTCAACGGCATTAGGGACCTTAGATTGTAAGCTCCTTGAAGGTAGGGACTGATGTGAATATACAATGTATATGTAAAGCGCTGCATAGACTGAGGGCGCTATATAAGTACCTAAAATAAATAATAAAATAAATAAAGAGTAACTCCACTTTTGTTGAGAAAAAAACATTCCCCTCTGGGTGATCTATGCACACTGCAAGTATTATAACAACCTTTGTTGCAGATTCCTACCTTTTGTTATTCTTAAGTAATCCCTGTATGTTCCTCTAAGCCTCAAAGATGAATGGGTCTAATGGGAGTGGTTTGATAATTATCTGTAAGGTGTGTACCGGCAGGGCTCTAATGAGGAAATCTGCTGGGCCTGCACCCCTTTAGATATGTTCCTACTGGGAGTATCTCACCAAAAATTGAATTTTGGTTGCAGCAGATGCATGAAATCTGATTTGTATCTTAGACAGACTTCTGGGAACATTGGTAAGCCAATCACACAAGCAGGAAATAATGTTTCTGGGGAGTGGTCAGTACACACTTTGTGTAAAGAACAATTCCAGGTAGCCATATTTCATTGCATTCTCAGAAAATGACAGAGCTGCAGATTTAAATGGAACGGTAATTTTTAATAACATTCAATTACAATATGACTTACCGTATTTATCGGCGTATAACACGCGCCGGCGTATAACACGCACCCCAAGTTTAGGAGGCAAGTTTAAGGAAAAAACCTTACATTTTAAATGCCCATCAATGTAGCCTTCCACTGTCCCCCTGCAGCCTTCCACTGTCCCCCTGCAGCCTCCCACTGTCCCCCTGCAGCCTTCCACTGTCCCCCTGCAGCCTTCCACTGTCCCCCTGCAGCCTCCCACTGTCCCCCTGCAGCCTTCCACTGTTCTCCTGCAGCCTTCCACTGTCCCCCTGCAGCCTTCCACTGTCCCCCTGCAGCCTTCCACTGTCCCCCTGCAGCCTTCCACTGTCCCCCTGCAGCCTTGCACTGTCCCCCTGCAGCCTTTCCCAAAATTGCAGCATGGTTAGTTTTAAATTTACCTCTGCCGCCGCTGAGATCTTTGGCTCCTCCCACCGCCGCCGAGATCTTCGGCTCCTCCTGCCGCCGCCGCCGAGATCTTCGGCTCCTCCCGCCGCTGACATAGACCGAGCCGAGCCGAGGGTACTCGGTTCTGCTCGCAGTAACGCCCCCGTCCTGCCCCTTATCCTGGCTCCTGTGATGGACACAACACCGGGCCAATGGCGGGACGTAAAGGCTAGGAGGCGGGACTTGGCGTGACTGAGAGCGGAGCCGAGTACACAGTACACTCGGCTCAGCTCGGTAAATGTCGGTGGCGCTCCACAGACAGCGCAGATCGGCGGGGGGATCGGCGTATAACACGCACCCATGATTTTCCCCTGATTTTAAGGGGAAAAAAGTGTGTGTTATACGCCGATAAATACGGTATGTTGCATTTGTATATGTTATATTATTTTTTATTTATTTGCTTTTTTTTTTTTTACACGAAAGTTACATAGTTACATAGTTAGTCAGGTTGAAAAAAGACAAGTCCATCCAGTTCAACCACAAAAAAAAAATAATAATAATATCATACAATCCCATATACCCAATTCTATACCCACAGTTGATCCAGAGGAAGGCAAAAAACTCCAGCAGAGCATGATCCAATTTGCTAAAGCAGGGGTAGAAATTTGGAGATGAAATCTCTTTTCCGCTAGACGTAAAGAGTGCTCCCTTGTCCTCTTTGTTGACTGTAAAGTGAATCTATATGGACCCCTTATATATTTGTACATGTTGATCATATCCCCCCTTAATCTCCTCTTATCAAGAGTGAATAAATTCAGTTCCTCTAATCTTTCCTCATAGCGGAGTTCCTCCATGCCTCTTATCAGTTTGGTTGCCCTTCTCTGCACTGTCTCCAGTTCCCCGATATCCTTTTTGAGAATTGGTGCCCAAAACTGAACGGCATATTCCAGATGAGGTCTTACTAATGATTTGAACAGGGGCAAAATGATATCTCTCTCTCTGGAGTCCATACCTCTCTTAATACAGGAAAGGACTTTGCTTGCTTTGGAAACTGCAGCTTGGCATTTCATGCTATTATTGAGCTTATGATCTACCAAAACCCCCAGATCCTTCTCCACTCTGGATCCCCCCAGTTGTACTCCCCCTAAAATGTGGAAACGTGGAAAGTGGTTACCCTTTAACGGTTTATGCAAGAGAACCAAATAGCTCAATTATCAAAAACCTGTGAAAAGTTCCATCTGTAGACTTAGGCTTGCTAATCATCTTTTCTTGTCAAACACCGGCTTTGCAAATTATTGAATATCAAATATTCTGTTGTTTGACGTGTGTCTTCCAGCCTTCAAAATCAGGCCTCTAAATTGAAGTTGATGTTTGGTGAAAGGTTTCCTTTGCATTGTTTCAGCTTGTCATGGGCTATTACACCCTATAGTCAGCCGTTAGAACTGACAGGGGCACCTAAGAGACAAGTGGGTGAGCCCGAAGAGAAAAGCTTTTTTACAGAAATGACTGTGATAACTCCAACGGACTGTTTATCCTTTAACATGTTCATGAGCAGCCACTGGATCCCTTAATAAATGAAGATAAAACACACTGCTTACTGATAAACTTGCTACAGTTTATTTGAAAACAATTCAAAATCACATTGTGGTGACCGAAAAAAAGCCATGGTTGCACTTAGGCCTCATGCACACGGACGTTTTTTACAGCCGCTTTTTTGAGCGTTTTTTGCAGCTTAAAAAGGCCTGTCCATGTTAGTCTATGGCTTCATGCCCACCTAGGCGTTTTTGAGCTGCAAATGGCATAGGCGTTTTTAAGCTGTAAAAAAAAAAACCCAGGACCAGTGCGTTCCCTGGCGCGGAGCTAAAGCTGTAAAAAACGCGAATCGTGGGAAAACGCACAAAAACGCGCACAAACGCGCAAAAACGCGCAAAAACGCGCAACATATTTTCTTTGTTTTCTGAGTGCTATAGCCAAGAGATGTGTTTCTTTAAAAACGCTACTTAACGCTAACGCTAAAAAAACGCGCATAAACGCGCAAAAACGGCAATACAAAACGCGGTAAAAAATTTTAACGCCGATTTTTCCAGGCATCGGAGCTAGCTTTGCAGCCAGTTTTTTAAAACGTCCGTGCGCATGAGCACTTAAAGAAGAAGTCCATCACCAAACATGAAATAAACTGGTCAAAGGTTTTCGAATATATATTATGTAACTAACAGTAAAGCATCACAGGGTGCCCACGGTTGCATTTTTAACCGGAAAATACTTTTTGTGGTTCTGGTTTTGTCTTTCTACTAAGGAATCATGTTCTCCCAGTTTGGTACTTTACCATGCCCCATGTAGATAAACTCCACCAACCACCTTCCTGACCAGTTAGCCCTTGTACACACGGTCGGACATTCCGACGGAAAATGTCCGATCGGACCGTGTTTTAGGATAATCCGACCGTGTGTGGGCTCCATCGGACTGTTTCCATCTGAATATCCGACCGACAAAGTTTTAGAGCTGGGCTATAAAACTTTCCGACAACATGATCCGATCGGACAAAGTCTGATCGTTTGTAGAGAATTCCGATCGGTACAAAGTGGCATGCATGCTCAGATCAAATTACAAGACCAAAGCTATTGGCTACTAGCCTGAACGTAGTCTCGTCATAACAAAATAATGTCATCACGTTACAAACGATCGCATTTTCCGACAACTTTGTCTGACCGTGTGTATGCAACACCAGTTTCAGACAAAATCCGTTGGACAAATTTTTTTCCATAATGTGAAAGATGAAGATACGCCGAGTAAATAGATACCCAACATGTCACGCTTCAAAATTGCACACGCTTGTGGAATGGCGCCAAACTTTGGTATCTAAAAATCCCTAGAATTATTGCTCTCGCTCTAACGTTCGCGGCGATACCTCACATGTGTGGTTTGCACACCGTTTTCATATGTGGGCGGGACTTACGTATGTGTTCGCTTCTGCGTACAAGCTCACAGGGACAGGGGCGCTTTACATTTTTGTTTTTTTTATTGTTAATTTTACGTTTATTTTTTTAGTTTGACACTTTAAAAAAAAAAAATGTGATTACTTTTATTCCTATTACAAGGAATGTAAACATCCCTTGTAATAGGAATATGGCACGATCGGACCTATTTACAGTCAATAAGACCCCACATCTCACCTCTAGGCTGGGAAGCCTAAAATAAAAAATAAAAACAATCACGGCTTCCCAGCCGAGGCGGCGCTGTTATTTGAATGCAGAGGCCGGGCGTGACGTCATAACATCGCGCCCGGCCTCCGAACAATCATAGAGACTCCGGCGACCATCTGGTCCGCCGGAAATCTCTATGATCAGTATCCAGGGGGCGGCAGATCCTGTGTCCGACTCACCGATGGAAGCGGTGAGTCGGTAGAAGCACTGGAGGGCGGCAGGAGGGGGGGGGACGTCCCCGCCCGCCGGTCGTAAGAATGATCAAGCGGCGGAACAGCCGCTGTGATCATTCCTATGGTGCAGGGAATCGCCGGCTGAAAATGCAGATATCTGAATGATGTTTGTAACCTCAGGCATCATTCAGATATACCCCCGGAAAGTCGAGGCCGTCCCAGGACATCCTCCTGGCATGAAGTGGTTAAAGTGTTACTAAACCCAGGACCCTGCATTCAGTATATCAGGTCTCCCACAGTACACAGAACAGCATATATTTTAGTAAATATAAACTGCTAAATACCTTTTCTCATCGTCAGTATATAACAGTCTTGTGACTTTTATTAGTGTCTGGTTAAAGCTTGTAGGAGGCGTTTTCATTATTTTCCTGACCCTCTGTCTGGACAGTGCTGATCACATGTACCCTCCCAAGAAAAGAAAAAAAAACAACCTATAGCAACACACAGCAAACTGAGCATGTGCAGAGTGACTCCAATGGCTCTGTCATATCAGGAGATGGTTAGGGGACAGTGGAAGAAGGGGAGGATCAGAGAAGATAGGATCAAACAGCCATTTTACACACTGCAGAGAATCAACCCCTTAGGTTCTATAGTTAGCATAACAAGCATGCTTATAGCAACACACAGCAAACTGAGCATGTGCAGAGTGACTCCAATGGCTCTGTCATATCAGGAGATGGTTAGGGGACAGTGGAAGAAGGGGAGGATCAGAGCAGATAGGATCAAACAGCCATTTTACACACTGCAGAGAATTAACCCCTTAGGTTCTATAGTTAGCATAACAAGCATGCTTATAGCAACACACAGCAAACTGAGCATGTGCAGAGTGACTCCAATGGCTCTGTCCTATCAGGAGATGGTTAAGGGACAGTGGAAGAAGGGGAGGATCAGAGAAGATAGGATCAAACAGCCATTTTACACACTGCAGAGAATAAACCCCTTAGGTTCTATAGTTAGTATAACAAGCATGCTTATAGCAACACACAGCAAACTGAGCATGTGCAGAGTGACTCCAATGGCTCTGTCATATCAGGAGATGGTTAGGGGACAGTGGAAGAAGGAGAGGATCAGAGAAGATAGGATCAAACAGCCATTTTACACACTGCAGAGAATTAACCCCTTAGGTTCTATAGGGAGTATAACAAGCATGCTTTACTGCATGTTCACACTGATTTTGTGGGCTTAGTAACATTTTAAGTTAACTAAATTTTTCATCTGGTATTTCCAATATTTTGTCCATGTATCCCGGGGGGGTTAAATGTATTTTTATTATTCACCATCCTTTTAAAGCAGTAAATGTCTTTTTGTGTCTTAGCGTGGAAGAAAACGCGTGCAGAAGTGTTTGCAACTTTGTGTTAGGACTGGGCTGTGGGCTGTAGCAACAGATAGCATTTCTTAGCAACCGGCTTCTAATTAAAGAGAGTGTGGGAGTAGCGAAAGCAGCCGGGGTGAGGTTGAAAGAATAGTGGTCTGCTAAAACAAAGTCGTTGTGGCTGTTTCCAAGCGCAGATCACACCCAGGCAATTCATGAGATTTCGGGCACATCCTACATCAGAATCACTCGGAAGCAGCACTTTACCCTGTGCCGGGCCGTACGGCTGTATGAGTCTATTGTGGGCTGAGGAAACCTACCATTGCAAAACCGGCAAGTTTCCCGAGCTGTCCTCTTCTTTCAGCTTCATCACTTCATGGGTCACTGGAGCAAGGGCCAATGATTTCAAAAGTCCTGACCTGTCTTTTGCTTGCTTGTTTCAGATCAGCGGCTAACAAAGTATCAAAGCTGTACATTGAAGGTGACAGCCTGGAAAAGCACAGTTTGTAAAAAAAAAAAAAAAAAAAGCAACCAGCAGGCGACATTATATATCATATATCAAAAATTATCAATGCATAAACCTGGTGAATGCAGAGACATGTGTGAACTCTTTGGCTCTGAATCAGAATCTGTTTAGCAGAAATAGTAATATTCTACATAGCGAAGCACTACCCAGACAGAGGCCTATTTGAAAGCTGATTTCCTTCTTTCTTCTTGCCATTGGATGTTTTGTAATTGCCAACAGCTAATGCATCCAGACAGGGGCGGACTGACAATTCATGGGGCCCCCGGGCAATAGGAGATTATGGGACCCCCGGGCAATAGGAGTAGATTATGGGGCCCCTGGCAATAGGAAATTATGGGGCCCCCGGGCATTAGGAGAAGATTATGGGGCCCCCGGGCAATAGGAGATTATGGGGCCCCCGGGCAATAGGAGATCATGGGGCCCCCGGGCAATAGGAGATCATGGGGCCCCCGGGCAATAGGAGATCATGGGGCCCCCGGGCAATAGGAGATTATGGGGCCACACAGTATACACACACACACACATACAGTATACGCACACTGACACACAATATACACACACCGTATACACACACAGAATACACATACACACACTGAAAAGGTACTGGAGAGGCGGGGCAGCTACAATCTTGGTATTTAAAAAAAAAAAAAACACAGATTTTTACATACTGTCCCTGGTTTTATTGAGGCTGGCAACCCTGATGGGGCCCCTTAGTGGCATGGGGCCCTCGGGCAGTGCCCGAGTGCCCGAATGGTCAGTCCGCCCCTGCATCCAGATTTACACATGCCTTGATTCCAGATATCCCCCCACATCTGCTGGGAAGAGAATTTTAACTTTCAGAACTTCACAGATCTAAAATATACCATTTTTCTTTTTTTTTAGCATGATGGTATAACCCAATATATTGCAAATTTACTAGTAATTTTATGCTTTCTAGGGTTCTGCTGTAAAGTGGTTGTAAACTCCCCCCCGACATTATTACATTGAGGTAAGCCTATAATTAAGGCTTACCTATATCTACTGAAAATATCTCCTAAACGTGCGCCGTTTAGGAGATATGTACCTTGTAGTGCGCCGTTTCTTCCCCAGCGTGTGCTGTGACTGGTGGCTCCCGTGCAGGAGCCGGAGTCCGCGGCCCCAGAAGGAAAAGGGGCAAAGATGGATGCTTCCACCAGCGTGGATATTGCAGGTGTTCTGGCATATAGCGTCCGTCCATCGGATAGTGTCTGCCCTGTACTGCGCCGTACGGAGCAGAAGGAGATTCGGAAAATCTCCGAAGATGAACGGCACCTGTGCCGTGAGGGGAGGTGCTAGCCCCACCATCCAAGTGGACATAGGGCTGCAAATATTAGAGGGCCTCTCACGAGCTCGCTTCGCTCGCCACGCTTCGGGCACGGCCTCGCTGCACTCTGCTCTTTTTATTCCAACTCTATGTCCACTTGGATGGTGGGGCTAGAACCTGGACTCATGACGCAGGCGTCGTTCATCTTCGGCTATTTTCGAAATCTGTGTGTCCTGTGTATTGCGCATGCGCAGTACACAGCGGACACTATCCGATGGGGGACACAATGTGATAGGACACCGGCTTTGTTTGCAGGTAAATGCAACATAATGGGCTAGTGTGCAATGCATACTAGCCCATTATGCTTTTACTTTGTAGGGGAATAAATCAGATGTAAAACCCATCAGGGTTTACTTCCTCTTTAAGGATGGTAATCCACATTCCAGTAAAAGCAAGCTATGTGATGGGTTTCACCAACTTGTGGCCACATATAACAATCAGGTTACATAAAAAAAAAATGGGATAATTATTGCTACCTATTGTAAGTGTAAAAAACATTTTTCAAAACATGTTGGATCATCCAGTAGTCAATTGTACAAATAATAAAAGGGTGCGCTTGGCCAATATATTGAAAGACTGCAGCACTGAAAAAAAGTCAAAACTAAATGTACAAGTTCATGCAAATACCAAATATGTATAAACAATTGATAAACAAATTACAAAATAACTTGAATCAAACCAGTGAAACAAAGTCGGAAAAACAAGAATCCTGAAATGAAATAAAAATTCTGAGTGCAAAAAACTTCTTAGCCCTTGTACACACAGTCGGACATTCCGACAACAAAATCCGTCAGATTTTGTCCGAAACTGGTGTTGCATACACACTGTCGGACAAAATTATCGGAAAATCAGATTGTACGTAACATGATGACGTTATTCAATTACGACGGGACTACGTTCAGGCTAGTAGCCAATAGCTTTGGTCTAGGAATTTGATCTGAGCATGCGTGGCACTTTGTTCGATCGGAAATCTCTACAAACGATCGGACAAAGTCTGAAGTGCTTAATAATAAGCCTGTTGGAGAGGTAGAAAAAAACTCATAAACAGATAAAAGTTTAATAAAAAGTTGCACTTACTTAAAATTGGAAAAAATAGCACAATAGTGTGAGCAGCGCGGTATGTACTCTAAAACTCCACATAGCTAGCTCCTTGTCCGATACGCTTCCCCTGAATGGGCATCAACTGGGCCTCCAATCCCAGTAGTTAATTGCTTCCTTTTCTGTGGAGAAAGGTATAAAGCTTGCATTCTGAGCATACTATATCTATCCATCACCTGAATTGGATGGAGGATTAAGGCAAGCCCTACAAGTCATCCCCGGAGAAGGCTGATGTCTCAATATCGAGCGGACTGACAACTCATGGGGGCCCCCGGGCAATATGAGATTATGGGGCCCCCAGGCGATCAGAGATTATGGGGCCACACAGTATACACACACACAGTATACAATGGCACAGTATACACAGACATGTTTCTATTGGCTGAGAAGGTACTGGAGAGGTGGGGCAGCTATAACCTTGGGATTTTTAGACCAAAAGGATGGTCGGGACATTTCAGAGACAGATGTAAAAAAAAAAAACACAGATTTATACATACTGTCCCTGGGTGAGGCTGGCAACCCTGATGGGGCCCCCTAGTGGCCCGGGGCCCTCGGGCAGTGCCCGAGTGGCCGAATGGTCAGTCCGCCCCTGCTGTGGATGGTTTCATTGTTCAAAGCTTTTAGCAGCTAAAGTACCACTTAGCCCTTTTTTTTAAGAATTTAGTTTGTCCAAAACTGCCAGAATGTCTTATGCCGCGTACACACGGGTGGACTGTATGGCGTACTTAGTCCGTCGAAACACATTTCAGCGGACAGTCCGCTCGTGTGTGGGCTTCAGCTGACTTTTTCAGCGTGCAGTCCGGCGTACTAAGAATTTCGGATTTTTCGAAATTTTGTCCGTCATACTTTGGTTTCAGCGGACAATCCGCTCGTCAGTATGCTAGTTCGACAGACTAAGAATGGCGCATGCCCAGAAAGGATTTACACGACGGAAGGGTGCTTTGCTGTGTATTGGACTTCCTATTTCTAGTCCCGTCGTACGTGCTGTACACGTCATCGCGCAAGCTTTCGACGGACTGTTTGGGTATCCGTGTGTGGTCAAGTCCGTTCAGTGGAAAGTATGACGGACTGTCCGTCGGATTGTATGACGGACTAAGTACGCCATACAGTCCGCTCGTGTGTACGCGGCATTAGTGAGCAGATTAAAATTCTTAGGCCTTAATAATTGGATGTCGGGGGGGATTTTTTTTCCACATTTTGTATTGGGGTCTAGAGAAGATTAGCTGCATCTCTGTCATTTGGGCTTTAATTCAACCCTGAACCAACCATAAACAAAACTATTGTGTAGATAAATTACATTTTTATGTGTGATTTTTGACTAATTCCAACTCCTTAGGCTGGGTTCACATATATGCAAATTGGATGCCTTTTTAACCGCATCCAAATCACATAACATGAATGCGAACGACTTTCAATGACGAAGGCTCACACATGTCCAGGGTGGCTGTGGTGCAGTTTGAAAAAGGGTTCTGTGTGGTTTTGGGTCTGGTTTAGGTGTGATTTCAGGGAAAAATTTGTACCTGAATCGTACCTGAACCGGTGAACAGAAACGCATCAGACTCCAGACTGCAAACCGCAGCCGGTTTTGTGTGAACCCAGTCTCAGTCACTGTTGATTTATTTTTTCTCAACTATTCTGAGTTGGTCTCCTTTACTACTTTAAATTATAAAATTGTTGTTATTAAAAAGATATTAGTCCTGTGATACTCAAATCTGTTTCCGAGCAGCAAATCCGTTTTCACTTCTGGTCTTATTATGGTCTGCTCTTCCTTCTTTTCTGACGCTCTTGCTGATTTAACCTCCCTGGCGATACGATTATTTCGGATTTTAGGTGCTGAAAGCGGTACAATTATTTTGCATGAAAATTTGGCGTTTTATATTGTAGTCCTGTAATTCTTAGGAATAACTCACTTAAATCTGTTCAAACCAGAGTCTAGCAGACATCCCGGGTATGATAAAGTTTGAAAAATGAAATCATAAATTATAATATAATAAATAACTATAAATAATTATACCAAATAATAATATAAGAATAATAAAAATTATTCAATAATGTAATCAAATCAAAAACACTGAAATTTGCTCAGTTGCAGAATTGTCACTGTCATTACTTTTCAATATTTGATGACGGATCTCCCCACAAATCGCTATCCCTCAATTCTGCGAGTGATTTCAATTTATTATCACTGTTTTCTAGTTGGTCTAAAATCATTTTTGATGTAAAGGGACAGTTTTGGTTGCTATGGACAATCTCCAGTTTCCAGGCATAAAGAACAGTTTTTATAAAACTGCATGCAGAGCACTGGACAGACCACTAGGGACAAAGGGGATGTGAAATAATTACATACAGCAATGTAATCTGTAAGATTACACCATACTGTATGTAATGTGTGTGTTTCACTTTTTGAATTTGGCGCCATTCTCCGTCCCCATGCGTCGCAGCGCTCGCAGAGAACGGAGATCGGCTCCGTGATAGATCGTGCGGAGCACGGCTCGCTCGTACAGTGGGGGGACATCGCTGGATCCAGGGGACAAGGTAAGTAAACTCTTCCTGGATTCAGCGATGCGGTCCCGAGTCTGGCTCGGGGTTAACGCTTTTGGTATAAAATCTCCACCCCGAGCCCGACTCAGGAATACCGCCAGGGGGGTTAAACATAACATGAATAATAACAATATAAACTTAACATGTCTATTAAAACCAGCAATTTTAATGTTTAAAAAAGAAAGTCTAGGGTTGCCACCTCTAGGGTTGCCACCTCATCCCTTTTAAACTGAATACATATTAATTACACAGGTTCCGGGGCTAGTTTAACCCTTTAACATTCTGCTCCACCGTTTGGTAGCGCACATTTTGAGCCACGCTAACTCATTGAAAAAATGTGAACTTTTACTTCCTCTTTGATTCCCTGTAAAGGTAAAGCATAATGGACTACTATGCATCGCATAGTAGTCCATTATGTGTCACTTACCTGACACAGGAGCCAGCGAAGTCACCGCTGTCCCCTGTAGTCCGGCGCATCCATCTTCTCGGTGGGTCTCGCTGCTCCACCGCTGTCATTCGGCGAAGACGCGATGACGTCACTCCCGCACATGGGAGCTGCCACTCGCGGCATATCGCCGTAGACAGCGGTGCCTGTCTTTTGGCAAATATCTCCTAAACCGTGTAGGTTTAGGAGATATTTCTTGGACCTACAGGTAAGCCTTAATCTAGGCTTACCTGTAGGTCAAAGTTGGTTGTAGGGGTTTACAACCACTTTAAAGGGTTACTGCAGGTAAGGCACTAAGTGAATTTAATTACCACCTCATATTCATTACACAGGTTCTGTGGCTCATTGTGTTTGGTTTTAAAGGGATGAGTTGGCAACCCTAACCCCATTGCTCACAATGGAACCGTTCATGAGTCACGGTGATTATGAAAAAGGTTCCTGCACTACTTTTCTCCCGATTTCATTGCGACTTGCATAAACTTATGTTAAATGAATCCGCAAGCCGCAATTAAATCTGCAGTGAAAATCGCACTGATGCGCGTTTTAGAAATTGCGCTGAAGTAGCGTGATTTCAAAACTACACTTACGGGCATATTTATAAAGCGCAAATGTGATATTCACTGAATATTAACTGCAGGTAAATCTATCATTGTATTTTTAAACACATACATGCACCGGGAAGATTCACCTACAGCAAATGTTAAGTGAATGTCGCATTAACTTCTTTATGAATTGATATAACCCTTTGAAAAGGATAAACGTGAGATTGGGAGGATAGAAGTGCAGTGACTTGGATCTTCTTGGAAATGCGGAGGAATAACTGTTTTAGTCCACGACTCCTTGATTTGTTTTATTTGCTCTCTGTACTTGTCATATTTTCTGGGTAATAATTACAGCAATAGAGAGGTCAGATGCATTTTTTTCGAGTTCTGACACTGATCTTGTGTTTTCTATACAAAGTGATGACTTCCATTTAGGAAGCTAAATGGTCCAGGTTACCATAAAATGTGGTCTAATTTTACTGATTTTATCAGTGCTTTTTAAAAATCAACACACCGGTAATGAATGGAGTCTGTTTCCTTAGAAACCTACTATGGTACATCTCCATTTATGTTGTCATGATTAGGAGGGCTGAAGCTAAACTAGTGACATTGTGCCAACTCATTGGAGTCTAGGGCTGTCAGGCTCTCAGATTCTACATTTAATAGAAGAACAAACAGATCTAAGCATCTGCAGTTCCGTTAATTTAAGATCTTGTGTGTAGTTGGGAAAATGCAGTATGTTTTCTGGTGCATTGAACGTTCTTTTAACATCAGTTTGAGACACATCTGAGATCATTCTTTATCCAGGTTCTTCTGGACTTCTAATGACCTGCTTCTAATGTGGCTTTTGCATTCCTATTGACTTGCTTGGGGAGAAAAGCAGACCTAAAGTAAAGAAATGCCCACTTCATTTGAGCCTTGTGTTTTTGTATGCTGCTGACGTAGCTGGACTCTGCTACTGAATGTTAAAGGGATTGTAAAGTAAAAAAAATTTTTTTTTTTAAAATAACAAACATGTCATACTTACCTCCACCGTGTAGCTCATTTTGCACAGAGTGGCCCCGAACCTGCTCTTCTGGGGTCCCTTGGTGGCTGTCTCGGCTTCCTCCCTCAGATGCTTTTCACGTTCATGCGAGCTCCCTCGCATGGTGAGAAGCACTTGCAGGCGCGCTCCCGTGATACAGCCGGTGTCCTATCATATAGTGTCCCCCATCCGAAAGTGTCCGCTGTGTGCTGCGCATGTGCAGTACACAGCAACACAGATTCCGAAAATTGCCGAGGATGAACGGCGCCTGCGCCGTGAGTCCAGGTTCTATCCTCACTATCCAAGTGGACATAGAGTAGGAATATAAAAGAGCCGAGCGCAGCGAGGCCGAGCCCGAAGCGTGGCGAGCGGCCCTCTAATATTCACAATCCTATGTCCGCTTGGATGGTGGGGCTACCACCTCCACTCACGGCGCAGGCGCCGTTCAGCTTCGGAGATTTTCCGAAGCTTCGTCTGCTCTGTACTGCGCTTTCGCAGTACGGGCGGACACTATATCATGGCCGGACACTATATGGCAGAACACTGGCGGCTATAGCCACTTGCTGAATCACACGGCCCCGCCCCCCCGGCGCTCCGCATCAGTGGATGTGATTGACAGCAGCGCGAGCCAATGGCTGCGCTGCTTTCCATCCATCCACTCCAGCCAATCAGCGGCCAGGCTGAACGGTGAAGAGGACGGCGGGGGCAAGCGTGGGATTTTCGAGGGGTGAGGTAAGTAAAACGGGGGGGGGGGGGGGGGCTGGGGGCGCAGGCAGTGTCAGATGTTTTTTTTTACCTTAATTCATAGAATGCATTAAGGTGAAAAAACATTTACCTTTACAACCCCTTTAAATAATAGTTATCCATATATCTGTATGAGAAACCGCAAGATTCCAGTTTTCTACAGTTCTGGTTAAATCCCCTTCCCATATTCACTTGCGTATCCAGGTTTATAATTGTCTAGTACCGGATTTTTTTTTTTTTCCAGTAGATTTAAGCCAATATACCCTCTGATTTGTCGCCGACCTTTCAAGTGGGTCGCCCAGGTTCTCGTCGCCGGTTGACAGGCAAAAGTTACATGTGCCGCACGAAAAAAGCAAGCATTATGATTCTGTACACCTTGTTTGGTATAAAGCTCCTGTTTGTAGAGTATTAAGTCCTCCCACAAAGGTGTCTCTGAAGGTTTTGGGAATCAATTGACCCCCTGTTGCCTCTCACGCTCTTTGCATTGCAACAGTGTGTGTTTGCTTAACAGCCAATGGGAAGCCAGCGTGGGTACCACTCTGGCAACGGGTGATCTATCACCATGGAAACTGCAGAGCCGAGACATTTCATAGAGATGTGCTGCAGTTAATCTTTATTCCATCAGTGTTGGGAGGAGGGAGCACTTGTCATTGTATTTCAAGGGTTTTTTTTTTTTTTTTCTTTCTAGCATTCATTGGGTTAAAAAAAAAAAAAAAAAAAACAACAAGCCAGCTGCCAGATTGGTGAAAGCTGCAATAACCCATCAATTCAGCTTTAATTAAACCTTCCTTGTTGGCCTGTGGCTAAAGCCTGGTTGGGGGAGGGAGTGTGGGGGTTCAGTAGTGTAGTGAGCAGGTTTTCCTGGGATTTCTCTCCTGCATGGAGTTTCCTGTAGTACGTCACATCATGGGCTCCTCGTTATCCTGCTCATCCCTTACTGTGGATGCTGCACAGTAGGACATTTCAGTATAGAACTGGAAAGATGCAGAGACTGAAGGTGGGAGGAGATAGGGAGCATCTGGCAGGTAAAGAGAAATATCTGCGTGTGGGTAGTCACAGTCAGCATGCGATTCTTTCAAGGGGAAATAAAACACAGCTGTCTTTGGTGTTTTGTCCCTTGAGATCCTAACGCTGAACAAAAAAACGGCACAACTGGATTCACAGGCTAGGCTACATCACCATACCCCAACGCGTTAGCCATTTTCCTGCATTGTCTTTTCATATAGAATTTCCGATTTTTACAAATGTCATTTTCATGATCAACTAAAAATGTATTCTTATGTGTAAATATAACATTTGCATGTATATAGTACTACATTTTACACATTACTTTCTTACAATAGTTATTAGCTAAAAAGGAAATGACTAGAAAAAAGCCAAGTTGTTTGTTTGTTTTATTGAAATTTTTTTTTATTATTTCTGTTCTTCCTTTAAAGAGGAAGTAAACCCTGATGAGTTTACTTCCTCTTTGATTCCCTGCAAAGGTAAAGCATAATGGACTACTATGCATCACATCGCATTGCATCGCATCGCATAGTAGCCCATTATGTGTCACTTACCTGACACAGGAGCCAGCGAAGTCACCGCTGTCCCCTGTAGTCCAGAGCATCCATCTTCTCGGTGGGTCTCGCTGCTCCGCCGCTGTCATTCGACGAAGCCACAATGACGTGCATGCGCACGGGAGCCGCCACTCGCGGCATGTCGCCGTTGACAGCAGTGCCAATGTTTTGGTAAATATCTCCTAAACCGTGTAGGTTTAGGAGATATTTCTTGGACCTACAGGTAAGACTTAATCTAGGCTTACCTGTAGGTCAAAGTGGTTTGTAAGGGTTTACAACCACTTTAAAATTTGGAAGGTTTGCATCACAATAGGGTCTATGTCCACAGGCTTTTCCATCCACGTACAATCCTAGGTCTATATATAACTCTATGCAAAACCTGCTTGCCTGCCATATGCACCTGGAAATGATTTCTAAATGATCACACAAGCATCCTGAACCTGATGTCAAACTAATGCAGTCAACACAAGCCAGAAACCCATCAATACAGCCCCTTAGCCCTTGTACACACGGTCGGACATTCCGACAACCACATCCGTCGGATTTTGTCCGACGGATTTTGTCCGAAACTGTTGCATACACGCGGTCGGACAAAGTTGTCGGAAAATCCGATCGTTCAGAACGTGATGACATTATTTTGTTACGATGGGACTACGTTCACGCTAGTAGCCAATAGCTTTGATGTAGGAATTTGATCTGAGCATGCGTGGCACTTTGTCCGATCGGAATTCTCTACACATGATCGGAGTATGTCCGATCGGAGCATTTTGTCGGAAAATTTTACCAACAAGTTGGAAAACTTGGTCCGTCGGATACTCCGACAGGAACAGGCCGATGGAGACCACACACAGTCGGAATATCCGACAAAACGGTCCAAACGGACACATTCCGTCGGAATCTCCGACCGTGTGTACAAGGGCATTTTCTTTTGTTAAGGTATTCCTACTTTAACGTAAACCTCTCACTTCCAAAAGGCTACAAATAGGCTGCAGCACTACAGTTTAGGAACCTAGAATTGCCTGAACATACATATAGATGCCATCTCCACTGTTCCTGGTGCCTTTAGTCCAGGGGTGTCCAAACTTTTTTCAAAGAGGACCAGATTTGATGAAGTGAACATGCCTGAGGGCCGACCATTTTGCCTGACATTCTTTGAACCATTAAAATTTGGTCTAAAGCCTCGTACACACGAGCCTCACCATTGCCATGAATGCAGCCTCGCCATTTCCATGAATGCAGCCTCAACTTTTCCATTAATGCAGCCTCACGATTTTTATGAATGCAGCCTCACCATTGCCATGAATGCAGCCTCACCATTGCCATGAAAGCAGCCTCACCATTTTCATGAATGCAGCCTCAACTTTGCCAGGAATGCAGCCTCACGATTTTCATGAATGCAGCCTCACCATTGCCATGAATGCAGTCTCACCATTGCCATGAATTCAGCCTCACCATTGCCATGAAAGCAGCCTCACCATTGCCTTGAAAGCAGCTTCACCATTGCCATGAATGCAGCCTCACCATTGCCATGAATGCAGCCTCACCATTGCCATGAATGCAGCCTCACCATTGCCATGAATGCAGCCTTACCATTGCAATCAATGCAGCTTCACCATTGGCATGAATGCAGCCTTACTATTGCCATGAATGCAGCCTTACTATTTCCATGAATGCAGCCTCGCCATTGCCATGAATGCAGCCTTACCATTGCAATCAATGCAGCTTCACCATTGCCATTAATGCAGTCTTACTATTTCCATGAATGCAGCCTTATCATTGCCAGGAATGTAGCCTTACAATTGCCATCAGTGCAGCCTGATCCATGCCCATCTGCAGCCTCGGAGGAGACAGGGAGGGGGGCGGGACGAGCCCCTTCAGATTACATACAGGAAAATATCCTGTTTACTTGGCATCTTCTCTAATAGGAAGTCCCTCCTCCTATGATAGACAGTCATCCAATGGCAGCCCAGGAGACGAGACTTCCTATTACAGACACCGCCGAGTAAACAGGAGATTCTCCTGAATGTAATCTGATGGCACTCGTCCTTCCCCCTCCCTGTCCCCTCTGAGACAGCACTGATAAATACGGTATGTATCTTTTGTGGACCACTAAAGGTATATATATCCAATTTACCAGGGGGACCGCATTAAACCAGAACACAGGCCGCAATTGGCCCGCGGGCCAGACTTTGGACATGCCTGCTTTAGTCAAAGAGTGCTATACCATGCAAATTCTAAAAGGTACTGTTTGAAGGCCTAGGACATGGGTGCTGTGTCAAGAGCATGGTAGTGTCAAGGGCCATCTTCTTACATCCTACACACCCCTATTGGCTTATCTATATGATGGGTAGCATTAGTGGTCTGTACAAACATGCAGAAGCCACGTGAGGGAGGAGAGGGTAGTAAGAAATTTTTAGAACTCTTGGATCAGCCAGGATACTAGAATGGCCTTGCTTTACCAACTCTATGTATTCAATAGTGATGGACGAACTTCCGACGGGACGTTTCGCGAACGCGAAACGCGAACGGACACAAACGTTCGCGAAAACGACCGTTCGCCGCGGGCTCCATTGACTTCAATGGGAGGCGAATTTCGCAAACCTTTAGGTCGAATTTGCGGCCACGGGGTAATTATTAGGGGGTAGCACGTAGTCCCACCACCTGGACAATAGCATAATACATGTATGAGGTGAATTTGGGATCGATAACTACAAGCATTTTTTTTTTATTTGGGAAATTGTTCTGACAATTCAGGACTATGGAGCTAATGAAGGCAATGGAGGAGAGGGAAGGTCAGGGACCAGGGTAGGCAAACAAGAGGGTGCAGGAGATACAGAGCACTGACAGCAGCACCGTAATACAGAGCACTGACATCAGCACCGTGACATACAGCGCTGACAGCAGCTCCGTGACATACAGCGCTGACAGCAGCTCCGTGACATACAGCGCTGACAGCAGCTCCGTGACATACAGCGCTGACAGCAGCTCCGTGACATACAGCGCTGACAGCAGCTCCGTGACATACAGCGCTGACAGCAGCACCGTGACATACAGCGCTGACAGCAGCTCCGTGACATACAGCGCTGACAGCAGCTCCGTGACATACAGCGCTGACAGCAGCTCCGTGACATACAGCGCTGACAGCAGCTCCGTGACATACAGCGCTGACAGCAGCTCCGTGACATACAGCGCTGACAGCAGCACCGTGACATACAGCGCTGACAGCAGCTCCGTGACATACAGCGCTGACAGCAGCTCCGTGACATACAGCGCTGACAGCAGCTCCGTGACATACAGCGCTGACAGCAGCTCCGTGACATACAGCGCTGACAGCAGCTCCGTGACATACAGCGCTGACAGCAGCTCCGTGACATACAGCGCTGACAGCAGCTCCGTGACATACAGCGCTGACAGCAGCTCCGTGACATACAGCGCTGACAGCAGCTCCGTGACATACAGCGCTGACAGCAGCTCCGTGACATACAGCGCTGACAGCAGCACCGTAAGCAGCCCCAGGAGGAAGTCAGCACAGCACAGGGATGGTGTGATCCCCTCATAATAAGAACCCCCAGGAGGAAGTCAGCACAGCACAGGGATGGTGGGAGCCCCTCATAATAAGAACACCCAGGAGGAAGTCAGCACAGCACAGGGATGGTGGGAACCCCTCATAATAAGCAGCCCCAGTAGAAATATGACACCGCTCAACCTCTTCAAAGAGGAGGGTAGGGGCATATAGTACGGTGTGCTTTTTTGGGTCAGGGAAGTGAGCCAAATGAATTAAGAAGGTCTGTGTGCTTGATTCCAAAAATTGTTTATAGACATATACATGGTCTACTGATCACATGTGTTGAATTCCTCCGAGATCCATGCCTCATTCATTTTTAGAAATGTGAGGTAGTTAACACTGTGGTGAGCTAGGCGAGTACGCTTATCGGTCACAATCCCCCCTGCTGCGCTGAACGTCCTTTCGGACAGGACACTGGATGAGGGGCAAGCCAACAGTTCGATTGCAAATTGGGCAAGCTCTGGCCAGAGGTCAAGCCTGCCCACCCAGTAGTCTAGGGGTTCATCACTCCTCAGAGCGTCCACATCGGCCGTTAACCCAATGTAGTCGGACACCTGACGGTCTAGGCGTTCCCTGATGCTGGATCCGGATGACACCTGTCGATGGGTCGGCTGAAAGAATGACCTCATATCCGAAGTCACCAACACATCTTCAAACCGGCCTCTTCTTGCAGGCGCTGTTGGATTGGTACCCGCAAATCCTTCTCTGGGAGTGGGAATTGCTCCTCTGCCAGCGCACGCAAAAGCAGAATGCAGCATTTCTCGAAGCAAGGCCTGGAAGTGCTGCATTCTGACAGCCCTCTGCGACGGCGGTAACATTTCCGCCATTTTGTGTTTGTACCGGGGGTCTAAGTACGTTGCCACCCAGTACTGGTCCTTGACCCTCATGCTTTTTATACGGGGGTCCCTATTAAAACACTGGAGCATGAAGGCCCCCATTTGCACTAAAGTGGAAGCGGTGTGGTGGCCTGGCTCCTGCTCATCATCCAGGATAATGTCGTCCTCTTCATTCTCCTCTCCCCATCCTCGCACAACAGGGATCCCAGAAAGGTTTAAAGCATGCTCTTCTTGCTCCTGCTCATCCGCCCCGGCACCATCCTCCTCTGACTCCTCATCAGACTCCTGTTGTTGACTTGTCTCAGATAGAGTAGCCCCCCCTGGGAATTCATCCAGCATTGCGACTTCCTCATCTTCCCGCTCCTGCTCCTCCACAGCCTGATCAATGACACGACGCAATGCACGCTCCAGAAAGAAGGCATAAGGTACCATGTCACTGATGGCGCCATGGCTGCGACTGACCAGTTTGGTGATCTCCTCAAATGGCCGCAGAAGTCTGCATGTGTCGCGCATGAGCAGCCACTGGCGCGGTGAAAAAAAACCCAGCTCCCCAGAACCGTTTCTTTCGCAGAGTTCATACAGGTAGACGTTAACTGCACGTTTCTGCTGGAGCAGCCTATCAAGCATATAGAAGGTTGAGTTCCATCGCGTCGGGCAATCGCAAATAAGACGTCTGACCGGCAGATGGTGTCGCCGCTGAATGTCAGCAAGGCGAGCCATGGCCGTGTAAGATCTTCTGAAATGGGCCGAGATTTTCCTTGCCTGCCGCAAGATGTCCTGGACCCCAGGGTATTTGACAAGGAATCGCTGCACGACCAAGTTTAAGACGTGTGCCATGCACGGCACGTGCGTGATTTTGCCCTGTTTCAATGCGCTAAGCAGATTGGCACCGTTGTCACACACCACTTTACCAACTGTCAAATTGAGCGGTGTTAGCCACTCATCTGCCTGTGAACGCAAAGCTGAAAGGAGTGCCGGGCCAGTGTGGCTCTTTGCTTCCAGGCACAACAGACGCAGCACGGCATGGCAACGTCTCACCTGGCATGTGGAATAGGTTCTGGGGAGCTTGGGCGGTGCAGTGGAAGAGACGCTAGCAGCGGAAAAGGAGGAGGCAGCTGAGGAGGAGAGGGAGGAGGATGGAGTAGGAGGAGGAGAAGAAGAGTCAGGCCTGCATGCAATCCGTGGCGGTAAAACCAAATCTACACGGGTGCCACGGGTTACATGCTTGACGGCCGTCAGAAGGTTCACCCAGTGGGCAGTAAAACTGATATACCTTCCCTGCCCGTGTTTGCTAGACCACGTGTCTGTGGTCAGATGTATCTTGGCACCGACACTGTGTGCCAGAGATACATTCACTTGCCGCTGAACATGGCCATATAGCTCTGGGATGCCCTTCTCTGAGAAATACTTCCTTCCTGGGACCTTCCATTGTGGTGTTCCAATGGCCACAAATTTGCGAAAGGCCTCCGAGTCCACCAGTTTATATGGCAGTAGTTGGCGGGCTATGAGTTCTGACAAGCCAGCTGCCAACCGTTGGGCAAGAGGGTTATCCGGCGTCATCATTTTTTTACGCTCAAACATTAGGCCCACGGAAGCCTGCCTTTTTGCAGAAAAATGTGAGCTTGGCGTGATGGAAGGTGGAGTGGAGGACAATTGTGAGGAGAGAGGAGAAGGAGAAGTAGAAGACGAGGCTGGACGGTGAGAGCCTGCAGTGTGGCTTTGTGTGTTCCGTTGCTCCCACTGGGCTCGGTGATGGCTGCTCATGTGCCTTCTTAAGGCGGTCGTCCCTAGGTGAGTATTGGGCTTACCGCGACTAACGCGTTGACTGCAAAGATTGCAGATGGCAACGCTATTGTCAGCAGCGGACACGTTAAAAAAAGCCCACACTGCGGAGCCATGTGCCGGTGTCCTGGGAGCGCCAGATGTGACCGTACATGGTCGATGACTCGCTCCTGATACATTTGCAGTCTGCTTTGTCCCTGCTGTGCAATGTAAGTCATTGCTGCTTCTCCTCCCTATCTGCTGGTCCATATCTCCCTCTGAACTCCCCTCCTCTTCCTCTCTTGTGGGCACCCACGTGACATCACTAGACACGTCATCATCAACGTCACCTTCCCCACCGCTATAAGTAGAGTAGGCAGCAACACCGGGGACCAACCTCCTCCTTGGGCTGATCTGGGTACTGGCGTCAGACTGCTGAGTAGCGCTTGTTGCTACCTCCTCTTCCTGATCCAATACCAAGAGTGGCTGCGCATCAGAAATGTCCTCTTGATATGGATCGGAAAATAATTCCAGTGACTCAAGCGGAAGGTATGTGGTGGTGGTGGTGGTGGTCGTGTTGTTGGTGGTAGTGTCTTTGGGGGTGCACATAGCAGAGAGTGAAGAAGAGGGTGCAGATCGAGAGGATGAGGAGGGTGCAGAAGAGTAAGGCTGAGCGAGCCACTCAACCAAGTCTGGTGCATCCTTTAAAGTAATTGAACGCACCTTCTGCAACTTCCCACTTTGGCTCAAGCCTGTTGCTCCTGCCCTACCCCTACCACCCCTGCGGAAGGGCCTGCCTCTTCCTCTGCATGTCATTTTTTAAATGACCCTGTGACAAAACTCTTAGTCCCTATACCGCTGAAGGACTGCTGCAGTATAGGTGAGCGGTCAGCAGTGGTGCACGTCAACCCTATCTATTGTGGACCTATAGCGGTCCTTACAGAACAGCAGACTGTACCGCACTCAAGCCTATGTACCGTAGCACCCTATACCAAGTTACCAGTCCTTATAAGAACTTTTGTGGACCAAGCAGGTTGTGTATTAGTGTTTAGCAGACTGTACGTCAGTCCCTATACCGCTGAAGGACTGCTGCAGTATAGGGCAGCGGTCAGCAGTGGTGCACGTCAACCCTATCTATTGTGGACCGATAGCGGTCCTTACAGAACAGCAGACTGTACCGCACTCAAGCCTATGTACCGTAGCACCCTATACCAAGTTACCAGTCCTTATAAGAACTTTTGTGGACCAAGCAGGTTGTGTATTAGTGTTTAGCAGACTGTACGTCAGTCCCTATACCGCTGAAGGACTGCTGCAGTATAGGGCAGCGGTCAGCAGTGGTGCACGTCAACCCTATCTATTGTGGACCGATAGCGGTCCTTACAGAACAGCAGACTGTACCGCACTCAAGCCTATGTACCGTAGCACCCTATACCAAGTTACCAGTCCTTATAAGAACTTTTGTGGAACAAGCAGGTTGTGTGTTAGTGATTAGCAGACTGTACGTCAGTCCCTATACCGCTGAAGGACTGCTGCAGTATAGGGCAGCGGTCAGCAGTGGTGCACGTCAACCCTATCTATTGTGGACCGATAGCGGTCCTTACAGAACAGCAGACTGTACTGCACTCAGGCCTATGTACCGTAGCACCCTATACCAAGTTACCAGTCCTTATAAAAACTTTTGTGGACCAAGCAGGTTGTGTATTAGTGTTTAGCAGACTGTACGTCAGTCCCTATACCGCTGAAGGACTGCTGCAGTATAGGGCAGCGGTCAGCAGTAGTGCACGGCAACCCTATGTATTGTGGACCGATAGCGGTCCTTACAGAACAGCAGACTGTAACGCACTCAGGCCTATGTACCGTAGCACCCTATACCAAGTTACCAGTCCTTATAAGAACTTTTGTGGACCAAGCAGGTTGTGTGTTAGTGATTAGCAGACTGTACGTCAGTCCCTATACCAATGAAGGACTGCTGCAGTATAGGGCAGCGGTCAGCAGTAGTGCACGGCAACCCTATGTATTGTGGACCGATAGCGGTCCTTACAGAACAGCAGACTGTACTGCACTCAGGCCTATGTACCGTAGCACCCTATACCAAGTTACCAGTCCTTATAAGAACTTTTGTGGACCAAGCAGGTTGTGTGTTAGTGATTAGCAGACTGTACGTCAGTCCCTATACCAATGAAGGACTGCTGCAGTATAGGGCAGCGGTCAGCAGTAGTGCACGGCAACCCTATGTATTGTGGACCGATAGCGGTCCTTACAGAACAGCAGACTGTACTGCACTCAGGCCTATGTACCGTAGCACCCTATACCAAGTTACCAGTCCTTATAAAAACTTTTGTGGACCAAGCAGGTTGTGTGTTAGTGTTTAGCAGACTGTGCGTCAGTCCCTATACCGCTGAAGGACTGCTGCAGTATAGGGCAGCGGTCAGCAGTAGTGCACGGCAACCCTATGTATTGTGGACCGATAGCGGTCCTTACAGAACAGCAGACTGTAACGCACTCAGGCCTATGTACCGTAGCACCCTATACCAAGTTACCAGTCCTTATAAGAACTTTTGTGGACCAAGCAGGTTGTGTGTTAGTGATTAGCAGACTGTACGTCAGTCCCTATACCAATGAAGGACTGCTGCAGTATAGGGCAGCGGTCAGCAGTAGTGCACGGCAACCCTATGTATTGTGGACCGATAGCGGTCCTTACAGAACAGCAGACTGTAACGCACTCAGGCCTATGTACCGTAGCACCCTATACCAAGTTACCAGTCCTTATAAGAACTTTTGTGGACCAAGCAGGTTGTGTGTTAGTGATTAGCAGACTGTACGTCAGTCCCTATACCAATGAAGGACTGCTGCAGTATAGGGCAGCGGTCAGCAGTAGTGCACGGCAACCCTATGTATTGTGGACCGATAGCGGTCCTTACAGAACAGCAGACTGTACTGCACTCAGGCCTATGTACCGTAGCACCCTATACCAAGTTACCAGTCCTTATAAAAACTTTTGTGGACCAAGCAGGTTGTGTGTTAGTGTTTAGCAGACTGTGCGTCAGTCCCTATACCGCTGAAGGACTGCTGCAGTATAGGGCAGCGGTCAGCAGTGGTGCACGTCAACCCTATCTATTGTGGACCGATAGCGGTCCTTACAGAACAGCAGACTGTACCGCACTCAAGCCTATGTACCGTAGCACCCTATACCAAGTTACCAGTCCTTATAAGAACTTTTGTGGACCAAGCAGGTTGTGTATTAGTGTTTAGCAGACTGTACGTCAGTCCCTATACCGCTGAAGGACTGCTGCAGTATAGGGCAGCGGTCAGCAGTAGTGCACGGCAACCCTATGTATTGTGGACCGATAGCGGTCCTTACAGAACAGCAGACTGTAACGCACTCAGGCCTATGTACCGTAGCACCCTATACCAAGTTACCAGTCCTTATAAGAACTTTTGTGGACCAAGCAGGTTGTGTGTTAGTGATTAGCAGACTGTACGTCAGTCCCTATACCAATGAAGGACTGCTGCAGTATAGGGCAGCGGTCAGCAGTAGTGCACGGCAACCCTATGTATTGTGGACCGATAGCGGTCCTTACAGAACAGCAGACTGTACTGCACTCAGGCCTATGTACCGTAGCACCCTATACCAAGTTACCAGTCCTTATAAAAACTTTTGTGGACCAAGCAGGTTGTGTGTTAGTGTTTAGCAGACTGTGCGTCAGTCCCTATACCGCTGAAGGACTGCTGCAGTATAGGGCAGCGGTCAGCAGTAGTGCACGGCAACCCTATGTATTGTGGACCGATAGCGGTCCTTACAGAACAGCAGACTGTAACGCACTCAGGCCTATGTACCGTAGCACCCTATACCAAGTTACCAGTCCTTATAAGAACTTTTGTGGACCAAGCAGGTTGTGTGTTAGTGATTAGCAGACTGTACGTCAGTCCCTATACCAATGAAGGACTGCTGCAGTATAGGGCAGCGGTCAGCAGTAGTGCACGGCAACCCTATGTATTGTGGACCGATAGCGGTCCTTACAGAACAGCAGACTGTAACGCACTCAGGCCTATGTACCGTAGCACCCTATACCAAGTTACCAGTCCTTATAAGAACTTTTGTGGACCAAGCAGGTTGTGTGTTAGTGATTAGCAGACTGTACGTCAGTCCCTATACCAATGAAGGACTGCTGCAGTATAGGGCAGCGGTCAGCAGTAGTGCACGGCAACCCTATGTATTGTGGACCGATAGCGGTCCTTACAGAACAGCAGACTGTACTGCACTCAGGCCTATGTACCGTAGCACCCTATACCAAGTTACCAGTCCTTATAAGAACTTTTGTGGACCAAGCAGGTTGTGTATTAGTGTTTAGCAGACTGTGCGTCAGTCCCTATACCGCTGAAGGACTGCTGCAGTATAGGGCAGCGGTCAGCAGTAGTGCACGGCAACCCTATGTATTGTGGACCGATAGCGGTCCTTACAGAACAGCAGACTGTACCGCACCCAAGCCTATGTACCGTAGCACCCTAGACAGACCAAGTTACCAGTCCTGATAAAGAGCTTTGTGGAACAAGTGAGTTGTGAATGATTAGCAGACTGCAGCAGAAGGGCAGCAGTCAAGTATAATATTCTTTCTATATTTGGAAGAAAGAATATTATACGTGTACAAGCCTATTACCGTACCACTGATACCAGTCCTGAAAAGAACCTTTGTGGAACTAATAGTAACAGCAAGTCTTTAAAATTATCCTCACTGCCTGACACACTGCTTCCTGCCTGTCCCTATACAAATTGGCAAAAAAGAGTAGGCTGGAACGATTAGCTGGAACAGCTCTTTTGTGGACCTGATAGTAACAGCTAATGATGATGATGATGATGATGATGAAGAAAGACTAATCTGGCTGAGCTGTCCCTAAAATAGCAGCATACAGCGCTCTGTCCCTTTATCTAAACTGACAAAAGAAACTCAGGCTGCTGACCTAACACCTATACCAGTCCTGAAAAGAACTTTTGTGTACCAAATAGCTAGCGTTTTCTCTGTCCCTACTCCACACAGGATCCTTTCCCTACAGTGACAGAAGAAAGAATGTAAAATGGCCACCGGATCGGGTGTATTTATAGGTTAGGGGGAATGTCCAAGTGTCCATGAGCTGTCATGTCTCAATTGGTTGTCCTGTAACACATGATAAACGTGTCACGAAAGGTTAAAGTTCTTGTATACATTAAACACGTAAGTCCGCCGGGGCGAACGACGGAAAAAGGCGTTCGAACCCGCGGACGGCGAAAGTCGGAAATTCGCCGCGAAACGACCGCCGGGCGAACCGTTCGGCCATCACTAGTATTCAATAGGAAATGTATGTACTGTAATAATTTTGGCAATATATACAGGCTCGCAGAATGCTTTTGTGGGGCTTGCTTCCATTGGGTTCAGACTGTGAGGTGCTCCTGAGCCATGCCATGCAACAGTTCCAATGGCCAAAGGACATTGGACATGGTTAAGAAGAAGTTTCACCCTCAGCTGCTGCTTCAGTTGAAGGATAAAGTACTGAGAAAAAAATGATAAGTTGAATTCTCTAGAATAGAAAGCAATATAAAAGACAAAATAGTATGTAGAGAAACTTTTTTAACATTTTGGATGGAGTAAAGATGGATTAGAACACCTGTCAGTTTTTATTGCTGTCTGTGCTCTCGTTAGAGAAATTCCCCCCTCTCTATTTGTCATGTTTACAATTATCATCAAAAGTGAAAGTAAAAGAAAATCCCCCATGTTGTGTTATCCCCTGAGCAGCAATGGAGGAGAAATCTTCCAATGGGGACACTTGTTCTGGTGACAGCCAGAGATTCCCTCACTTTGGAAGGACTTCCACTCACTTCCTCTTTTGGCTTTTCGGACAGGAAGTGAAGGGAAATTTCCCTACTGGGACACAGATGGCAAAACATTTGACAGGGGTTATAACCCTCCCAAAGTTTTGCCTATATTTCTACTTTAAGGGATTTGAAGGAAAGTAGGAAGACATGCAGGCAAATAGCAGTGGCAGAGGAGCAAAGAATGCATAAAGCTAAAGAAATAGGTACTGAATATGTGTGATGGATTGCTTAAACCCCTTCTGACAAATACTAGTTTCCTGGCTTCAATGCTGATCCAGTGGCTTCAGTACTGTCTTATTCACTAACCTGGAGTAAGTATGCAGATTAGGAGCACTAAGGTATGCGACTTCATTCATGCATGTTCCAGGTCTGTGGCCTACCATTAGGCCAGGCAACTAGCAATTTGAGCAGAAGGTCTGCAATGGCACCCTACATTTATCTATTAGTACTGATTTCCTTTAAGTAAAAAGAAACATTACTCTTTCAATACAAGTTGTCCCATTCTTGCCAAAATGTGGGAACTATATAAACTGCCAGACCAGTTGTTACACTTGCTTTGCCTGTGATTGAATACCATGAATGGGACTACAGAGTGACCTAAGAAGCATTAACAGTAGAACATAGTCAAATCACCTAGATCCCAATACAGTTGTGAGCTGTGATATAATGAGTAATATCAAAATGTGAATATGTGACACTCTTGGCTGTATAAGATAAAACAGCAAATGTCATCTGTTTGTAATCTGCTGTCCAGCTGCTGAAATCACTTGCAGTGGGCTAAGGGACGTGGGGCCTTTGCTTTACGTCAGGGGGGCCCAACCAGCGGCCCGGGGGCCACATGTGGTCCGCGAAGACCTTTGATGTGGCCCGCGAACCCCTGCTCTGGGTTGGAATAAAATAGAATACTGTTATTAAAGGAAGGTTTATTACTAAAATCACAGTGTATATTTGGGCATTTCTGTTCTGCAGTAGTTACTGGGCTGTTTTTAAACTGATCCACAGGTGCAGAGAAGTGCATCTGTGGGTTACCTGCACTGAGCCATAGACTTCTATTAACTGCAAGTTTGGTGTGCTTTCTGAAAGTGCACCACACCTACAGGATATAATAGAAGTCTATGGCAAAGTGCAGATAACCTGCAGGAAAGCCATAGGTGAACTGTGCTGCACCCGTGATATGGGTAAACAACAGTGCATCAGTGTGAATGCAACCTTAGGCCCCTTTCACATGGTCAGTCCAACCCAATCGGACCTTCCATTCACCTCTAAGGAGTGGAAGATGTGTCCGTTTACAAACGCCTATATCCAATCTAATCCGCCATCCACCCATTGCACTCATTGTGGCCGCGACCGGGTTGCCAAGCCGCTTAAGTGGCCCTTGCTCTTCAAAAGGTTGGGCACCCCTGCTTTACGTCATAAAGCATTGCTTGGCCAGACAAATTCTAATTCCAGATATTCCAGCATTATAATAAATTCTGCATGTGGCATACCAAGTTTGGGATAAACTCAAATTCAGCAACAATGTAAGAGAACATCAAATGGGTCAGTGTTGGACAGTTGTGATCTGTCTGTGTGGTCAACTTTACCACTAGGAAGCCAAAGAAGTCTAAGCCCTTGTACACACAGTCGGACATTCCGACGGAAAATGTCCGATCGGACCGTGTTGTCGGATAATCCGACCGTGTGTGGGCTCCATCGGGCTGTTTCCGTCGGAATATCCGACCGACAAAGTTTTAGAGCTGGGCTATAAAATTTTCCGATAACATGATCCGATTGTTTGTAGAGAATTCCGATCGGACAAAGTGCCACGCATGCTCAGATCAAATTCCTAGACCAAAGCTATTGGCTACTAGCCTGAACGTAATCCCGTTGTAAGGAAATAACGTCATCACGTTCTGAACGATCGGATTTTTCGACAATTTTGTCCGACCGTGTGTATGCAACACCAGTTTCGGACAAAATCCGTCGGACAAAATCCGAGGGATTTGGTTGTCGGAATGTCCGACCGTGTGTACAAGGGCCAAGATCACTGCCATGTAATGCTATAACTATTGCTGTTTAAAGTTGTTCAGGTTTCTTTAACAATATCTGTATATAGCTGCATTTCAAGAACAGCTGCAATACATTGTCACAATAATTTTAAGGTTCCTCCGTGGCCTTTATATTGTACATCAGCGATCGTAAAATCGGGTCTCTACTGTCTCAGCATTCTATGAAAGTAGAAAGAGCTGGAAATGCTGCTTATCCAAATACACCTATGAGGTGTTCCAATAATTGTTCTTTTTCCTTTTTTAGCAACCATATAACTGTATTTCATAGAAACCACAGTAAACTACCATATAACTTTATTTCAAACAATATCATATATTTGCAGTAAGCTATAAACACTGCATCTTACTGTAACAATAATGATACAATTATACAATATAAAGCTCCATATCAACCATCCTCAGCAGAGTTTATTTGCAATATATCAAGGCAGTATTAGTTCCAGACATTTAAACATGGTAATCCACATACAGGGAGGGAAGTATGGCTGCTTGAAAGTGTGGTTGTGGAGTGTAATATAGTACTCCATAAAATGCTAAGTTCAATAGTGTACCTTAATGATATTACACAGTAAGCCCTTGTACACACGGTCGGACATTCCGACATCAAAATCCATCGGATTTTGTCTGAAACTGGTGTTGCATACACACGGTCGGACAAAGTTGTCGGAAAATCCGATCGTTCGTAACGTGGTGACGTTATTTAGTTACGACGGGACTACGTTCAGGCTAGTAGCCAATAGCTTTGGTCTAGGAATTTGATCTGAGCATGCGTGGCACTTTGTCCATTCGGAATTCTCTACAAATGATCGTACAAAGTCCGATCGGATCATGTTGTCGGAAAATTTTTATATCCAGCTCTCAAACTTTGTTGGTTGGACATTCCGACGGAAAAAGTCTGATGGAGCCCACACGCGGTCGGATTATCCGACAACACGGTCCGATCGGACATTTTCCGTCGGAATGTCCGACCGTGTGTACAAGGGCTAAGATTGAGGCTGGTAGAAGAAGAGCAATCCAGCACGATTACTGGTGTGTGGCATACAGATGATGAGCCCAGAGCAAAGTTCCTATGTATAACTAGGAACAATCTGACCAGAAACACTGGCTCAATGAGACAAAGGGGGAGAGTGGACTACTGTGTTTCATTTTGTGGGACTCATTTTTTCAAAACAGGTGATAATGTTCAACCCAAACCATAGGTAGCAGGAAAGACATTTGCTAGATTCCCCGATCAACACAGCCAGTACTGAAAGGGGAATCCCTCCCAAGAGGCCATTGTGTTCTTCTGGCTGGGGGGCAGGGAAAGCTATCCCCGCTGGGAGAACACAGTGATTATTGTTAGCAGCTATAACAGCCGCTAGCAAAAACACTAGGCCCCCCTGTTGCTCGGTCAATCAGCAAACAACCCCCCTGTCACTCAGCGTCTGCCCCCCAGCTCCGCACCTGCCCCGTCCAGGTCGTCGGCAACTTCGGCGGCTTCCCGCTGCATCTCCTCTTCAGCGGCTTCCTCCCTCCTCCCTGCTTCTGCTCCTGGCCAATACGGCCGCTTCTCCTCTCGGCCAATCAGGTCTTTAGACCTGCTTCCTGATTGGCTGGGAAGAGAAGCAGGAAGACAATTGTAAATATTAATTCGCTATTGTCACACAACTGTGTGGGCATCGGGGCACATTGCTCCGTGTCCCGAGCCCACTCTTTTTGAAGCCAATTAGAGCCTCAGACTCTAATCATGTGCTTAAAAAAAATAAAAATAAACCCCATTGAAATCCATGCTTTCGGCACCCTGCATGCAGATTGGGGGCCGGGCGCATGGATTAGGGGGGCAACGCCCCCAATGAAGCAGACGCCACTGCGCTAGTGGTAATTGCATGTAAAATCCATCAGGCTTGTTGTACCCAAGTTGATCAATCGATCCTGCTGAACTGGCCGAGATTCGAACCATCTATGGCTGGAGACTGGAATTAATACCATCTTGATATATTGACTATTAACTCCGGAAAGGATGGCCAGCTTGATTGTGTAAAGACTGTGAGAAAAAGAGAAATCCCCCTTTCATTGGGACTTTTAAGGCAACAAACACATATATTATGCAACAAAAATTTATTTATTGAATATGCATAAAAATATCTGACCATAACAATGATCGATTATTAAAAAACATCAAAGTTTATACAAAAAATGTACATACATGAAAAAACAACAAAAACAAAAAACAACAATTTACATGGAAAAATATGACAACAAAATTGTACTCTCCAGTATATAGAAATTCCCTGTACCCGACGCGTTTCTGGTTAAACACCTTCGTCAGGGGTATAAGATAGGAGTATGTAAGGTCATAATTTGTTTTTACATGCAAAATGATTCCTTAAAGGAAAGTGGGTGAAGCAACTGTGCTAGCGGGGGTGTGAATGAACAAGATATTTGGGGAGCACACCCTAAAAAAATGCATAAAGATGGTACTGCCATAAGACTATACAACAGAACAAAAATATTACAGCGCACACATGCAAAACTGACATTTACCTCCAGCAAGGCTTTTTTTTAAATCGCCTAGACATTTTCAAAAAACATTATCAAAAAATATGGGGATTTGGTCACACCATATTGCTATACGGTGCTTAAGCCCACTTACTGCGACAAAGTACCCCCATGATTAGTGGGTCCTACACTATCCATAGACTGGGAGATCCTGCTTCTCATAATCATGGGAGCTATACACTCCTCTATATGGGAGAACATGAGGTCTCCACCATGACACAGGTGGTCACTAATGAGCGGTACTTACTGAGGGAGTGGGGTGCTGTTAGTTTTGCATGTGTGCGCTGTAATATTTTTGTTCGGGAGTGCGGATGGGCGCCAACCAAAAAGCGACGAGGTCTGGGAACAAAATGTTCCTGATATTAATGTTTGCTTGATGAGCAGCAAAGGATTAATTCTGGCAATTTGACTGGACAACATCCATAGATCTACGTATATAGGAGGGGAGGCTGGTCAGAGCTTTAAATAAGGCTCCAGGTCAGTAATTGTCTCCAAAGTATCCTTTGTCCTATGGGTGTATCTCCCCGTATAGGTGTAAAAAAATTGGAAAGTTGGCATCTCCCCGCTCTGCAGTGCTTCAGTTCAGAACGGGGAGACGCCAACTTTTTTTTTTTTTTTTTTTACACCTATACGAGGAGAGCTACACCCATAGGACAAAGGATACTTTGGAGTCACTGACCTGGAGCCTTATTTAAAGCTTTGTTAGATTGGGATGATCAAGATAGGAGAAGTTTATGGTACGTTACAAATAGATTATATAGATTATATTTACACTGCAGTATTTTATCATATATTTGATATATAGTGGTAGCTTGTCCTTGTGGTTTCAGTGAAATATGTAATAAACTTTATTACTTATGTGTACAAAATTGTACATATTCTAGATCACTCTAGAGACAGAGACCTGCTGTAGAACCCCATTATAGCCATTCATTGCTTTGCAATCCTCATTTATAGCTAATATATGGCAAAGACTCCGCAGCTTCCTTTCTCCATAGGCTTGCATCTACCAATTTGACTTTAGGTCATTGCTGAATCTGAGCATTGGTTGATGTCATTGTATTGATTCTGTTTAGTCTATTATTTCTGTTCATTAAAGTGATTCTAAAGTCATAATTAAAAAAAATGAAAAACAAACTTGCTAGCACAGAGCAGCCCTGATCTTACTTTTATGGGGTCCCCTGCCTCCCCCCCTACTGAATGCCCCAACAGCAAGTTGCTTGCTCTGGGGGCAACCATGCATGTTCGCTCCCGAGTTAGCTCTGTGTTACATGTCCCACCCATTTCCATTTGATCTCACTGTTACAATTTGAAAAAAAAAATAAAAAAAATAGACACCCAGCCGTGTCATTCATTAACAGAGTTCTGTGAATGGGAGAACTACAAGTACAAGCAGCCTTTGCAGCTGTTGGATTGGAGTTCTTGATGAACTACCAGGGCACTGTTGAGCGCTCTAGGTAGTTCACGGATGTTTCTTGTCTGCCTGGCCATACGAGGTACGAGCAGACAGCTTACACAGACAGTCATCAGCAGTCCGGCATTGCACCTGTGACCTTCTGATTGTGCATGCCATAGTTTGTAGGCTCCTAGTAAAAAAAAAAAAAAAAAAAAAAAAGCTATTTTTTTTTACCTACCAAAAGATGTGCATTCATTTTTTTTTTTTTTTTTAAAAGGTGTACATTGAGGTAAAAAAAAACTTGTACCTTTTCGAACCATGTTAAATGCTTTATGATATACAGAAGAAATTCAGTTATAATAATTAGTGCTGGCATGAAGTAAAATCACTTCCATTCGGTATGTGTCGGAATGCAGTATGTATAGCACAGTGTGATCTTCCGCATTCCAACAACACATGAAAAGCTTCAGGATTTGGTTCATCTGAGTTGATTTCACCCCAGAAAAGGCAGTCCAATTCTAGTGGGGGTCAGTGCCAACAAAAAGCTTTTTTATGTGTTTTGTGTATTTATTTTTTTATTCTGTTACAATAGGAACCTAAATACTGTATATGTTTTTTGATTTATTGGAACCTATGTAGTAGATCTGTTATTACATTTAAGAGCTAACATTCTATTACTTTTTCCTTGGAAGGGCCGATTCATCAACTAAGACTCATAGAGAGACATTACCCCAAGAAATACAGTTTTATTTGAGATAGAGGTAGATTTACTATGAGAAAATATTTTTCTGTTAGTAACATACAACTCTCTCTCTCTGCTAACCAAAACTAGGCCCTGTCCAATATGAAACATATGCCCCCGGGACAAATTCTTTTATGCAGTTTCCAAAAAATGTTGCAAGCATAACGTGGTTGTAAACCTCAGACATGAAATATGACCAAATCATATCCCTATGTGTCTTAATCCAGAGCACTAAGTGTCATTTCTGTCTGCTGCTTTCTTCCTCTGCTATCAGCATCAATCACCTCTGACAAGTTTCCCTGACACCAAGAGAAAAAGGGAGACAGGGGAGGGAGTTCCAGCTGACTGACAACCTTAGCTCTTTTCCTGTATGCTGTGTGAAGGGGGTGGGTCCCTTCCCACCAATTAGCTATCAGAGTTCTCTTCACTGAGCTCTGCAGAGTGTAACTTCAGCTCTCCGCCCCTTTTTTTTCTGAACTCTCAGACAAGCTTTGTAGATTCTGCACTTTGAACAGCTGTAGAGGAAAGAATACTACGGATAAACAGGTACAACGTATGTAGGAGGATTTGTTTCATCTCTGTGTTTCACCTGAAGCAAGTCACTTCACTGGGTATATTTAAAGGCTTACAACCACTTTAAGTTATCTCTGCCACTATTTCAAAAAGGCCTCATTGAAGAGAAAACAGTTGCCCTTTTACCCTTGCTACCGACCTTCGCTGTGTTAAAGAGAAAATCTTGCTCTAAGACTACTAGTAAAGTGAACCTAGGGCCAAAAAGCACTTTACAAGTCCTTAGACTTGGTGGCTGCAGTTGTTTTCTTTTTAAAGGATTTTTTAAATGTTAATTTTACCCGTTAGGCTAGGTTCACACTGGAGCGATGTGGGAACGCCGCAAATCCGCGGCGTTTTCCCGCATCGCATGCCTCCCGCCGGCAGTTCACACTGCCCTATGCGGACTGCTGGGAGTGTCAGTGAAATCTTAATGACACCCCCAGATCAGTTCGCAGATCGCAGTGCGATCTGCAAACTTGGACAGGAATCGGATCGCATGGTGTGAACACCCATGTGATCCGATTCTGCTGCGGACCAAAAAAAGGGTCCTGTGCGAGTTTGCGGCGGGTGCGATGCGAATTCAGCCATACTATCTGTATGGCTGAACTCGCATCGCACAGAGATCGGATGTGATTTGCACTGCAGTGCGATGCGAATCACATCCGGTTCTCGCTGCCGCAGCGGTGTGAACCCAGCCTTAATCCTGTAAATAACACACTTCATGTTCCTTAAGGTCTACACTTCTTTCTCCATTGTATCTATAGGGGCAGCCATGGTTGGCTAAACTTTAAACATGTCTGCCTTTGTTCATCAAAATTACACAGTGGATTGATGGGATTAGTAGTTTACATAATACATTTCTTTGTGCTTCCTTTTCAGGACACTGTATTTCTGGCAAGATCAACAGTTTCTTTTTTGGAACTTGCAGAAAATGCCCAAAGTCTCATGTGAAAACAAAAAGACTTAAAAGCTGCAATATACAGTACATATACTGTATATATACACTCCTCCATGATGACATCACTGAGCTGGTGGATGGTAGAGACCTTGCACTCCTCCACCTTCCATTTGAGGATGCCCCACAGATGCTCAATAAGGTTTAGGGCTGGAGACATGCTTGGCCAGTCCATCCCCTTTACCCTCAGCTTCTTTAGCAAGAGAGTGGTTGTCTTGAAGGTGTGTTTGGGGTCGTTATCATGTTGGAATACTGCCCTGCGGCTCAGTCTCCGAAGGGAGGGGATCATGCTCTGCTTCAGTATGCCACAGTACATGTTGGCATTCATGGTTCCCTCAATGAACTGTAGCTCCCCAGTGCCGGCAGCACTCATGCAGCCCCAGACCATGACACTCCCACCACCATGCTTGACTGTAGGCAAGACACACTTGTCTTTGTACTCCTCACCTGGTTGCCACCACACAAGCTTGACACCATATAAACCAAATAAGTTTATCTTGGTCTCATCAGGCCACAGGACCTGATTCCAGTAATCCATGTCCTTAGTCTGCTAGTCTTATGCAAACTGTTTTCAGGCTTTCTTATGCATCATCTTTAGAAGAGGCTTCCCTCTGGGATGACAGCCATACAGACCACATTGATGCAGTGTGCGGCGTATGGTCTGATAACTGACAGGCGGCCCCCTACCCCTTCAACCTCTGCATCAATCCTGGCAGCACTCATACGTCTATTTCCCAAAGACAACCTCTGGATATGACGCTGAGCACGTACACTCAACCCCTTTGGTCGACCATGACGAGGCCTGTTCTGAGTGGAACCTGACCTGATAAACAGCTGTATGGTCTTGGCCACCATGCTGCAGCTCAATTTCAGGGTCTTGGCAATCTTCTTATAGCCTAGACCATCTTTATGTAGTGCAAAAATTATTTTTTTCAGATCCTTTAGAGAGTCTTTTCCAGTCTTTTGCCATGATGAACTTCCAGTGACCAGTAAGCTCCAATATACAATCTTTGCAATCTTTGCAAACTAGTGAAAGTGCATCTACAAATTATAAGTCAATGTGATTATGTGAAGTATTCCGGAATATTTCACATTGACTTATAATTTGTAATTTCACTAGCTTGCAAAGATTGTATATTGGAGCTTTATTTAGGGTATTATTACACGATTAGGGCCTGAGATATCGCCTGTGTATACAGACGAGTTGGACTGTGTGTGGGGGGACTATCTCTGGGCCCTATACTTAGAACAAGAAACGCTGTACACGTATATAGATACACTCCACTATTTGCTTACTACTCACTTTTCTTTAAAACTGTGTCTTACTCCTTATAGCCTCTGGTTTAAGGCTCTCTTTTTCATTATCCCATAGGGGTTACTGCACACATTTTTTTTGGTGCGCACTTTTGGTGCTACTAGCACATATATATAGGTGACACGGAATGGCTTATGTATTGGTGTCATCTATCAATTCAAGGGTTTGCTAAATAGCTGGGGGCATTAGATAGATGTAAGATTCATTTTTCAGCAACTTAATGTGATTGTAGCCGTATTAGTCGTATTAGCCGTATTAGTGCAATTGTGACAGAGAAAATTGAGTACTGTCCGTGATACTTTTTATATTTGTACTAACATACAATATTTCAGGACAAGCTTTCGGGGTATGTCCCCTTCTTCAAGGTCCAAGCAGTACTGATTTACACATTTAAGCAGAATGTAAAAAAAAAAAAAACACCTCTGAGGCTCGGTTCACACAGTAGGCGGCACGACTTGCAGCACCGCAACCTGCCGCGACCTCAGCGGCGACTTGCAAAACGACTTCTGTATAGAAGTCAATGCAAGTCGCCCGAAGTCGCCACAAAAGTAGTACAGGAACCTTTTTTCTAAGTCGGAGCGACTCGAGTCGCTCCTATTAGAACGGTTCCGTAGTACAGAACGGGGGCGACTTGTCAGGCGGCGAAGTCGCCTGGACAAGTCGCCCCTGTGTGAACCGAGCCTGAGGGAAAGAGGAGAAAAAAAACAACAAAAAAAACACATACATTCCATAGCTCTCCCTCTGTCTTATCTCACTAACTCTTCTGTTATCTTTATTGCCATTGATTTGTATGTGTTTTTTTTTGTTGTTTTTTTTCTCCTCTTTCCCTCAGAGGTGTTTTTTTGTTTGTTTTGTTTTTACATTCTGCTTAAAAATTTGTAAATCAGTACTGCTTGGACCTTGAAGAAGGGGACACACCCCGAAAGCTTGTCCTAAAAAATTGTATGTTAGTGCAAATAAAAAAAGTATCACAGACAGTACTCAATTTTCTCTGTCAGCAGCTTAATCAAATCTAATAGAGGTAGCGCCAATAGCCCATACTAACATCATAAAATAGTCACAAGTCACGGACTTTGAATAAAGTCTGTAAATTAAAGGGCGGCAGCAACCTCCTTGTGCCCTTTCTCTGTGTGTTTCTTTATATTTCTTTATATTTCTTTATATTTCTTCTATTTTTTCTGTTCCTTTCCATAAGCGCGGCTATTTGTATATAAATTGTCCAAGTGAAGAGGTTACTTCCAGTTTCCCTGTTCCAGGGAACCCGGAAGTGACGTCGGCAGCTCCGTGAAACGCACGGCGGGGGCGAAGCTGCCTGTAAGGTAAATGAGGCTCAGGGCTGCATTAGACTGGGCACAGTGAGGCTGCATTCGATCGGGCACAGTGAGGCTGCATTTGATGGGCACAGTGGCTGCATATGATGGGCACAGTAGCTGTATTTGATGGGGCACAGTGGCAGCATTTGATGGCACAGTGGTGGCAATTGATGGGCACAGTGGCTGCGTTTGATGGTACAGTGGCTGCGTTTGATGGCACAGTGACTGCGTTTGATGGGTACAGTGGCGGCAAATGGTGGGCACAGTGGCTGCATTTGGCACAGTGGCTGTGTTTGATGGTTCAGTGGTGGCAATTGATGGGCACAGTGGCTGCATTTGATGGGCACAGTGGCTGCGTTTGATGGGCACAGTGGCTGCGTTTGAAGGGCACAGTGGCTGCGTTTAATGGCACAGTGGCTGCGTTTGATGGGCACAGTGGCTGTGTTTGATGGCACAGTGGCTGTGTTTGATGGGCACAATGGCTGCGTTTGATGGGCACAGTGGCTGCGTTTGATGGGCACAGTGGCTGCGTTTAATGGCACAGTGGCTGCATTTGATGGGCACAGTGGCTGTGTTTGATGGGCACAGTGGCTGCGTTTGATGGGCACAGTGGCTGCGTTTGATGGCACAGTGGCTGCGATTGATGGTACAGTGAGGCTGCAATTGATGTTTTTTTTTTTTCTGAATTTTTCAGTTTGTGCCCCCCCAAAACATTTTGAGCACCAGCCGCCACTGCATGCAATGACATTTATATATGCATTATGTTTATTTGCCACAAGTGCAATCACTTCATTTTTTAAGACCTGTATATTGACATTATTTTACTATATTGTATAAACATTTTTTTATTTTCAAATTCAGTGAGAATGTACACTTTTGCTAGTAATACTAATACAAAAAAAAACACATTTTAATATTCAGAAGTGCTGTGCAAAGACATTTTTGTATTATCTTGCAAGAGAATGGGCAGAATTTATATTAGACTGAAGTGCAGAGGATACTAGACCATTATATGATATTCAAGACCATTGGCTTGGAAGAAGCATTACATTAGATCAGTGCTACAGCACATTGAATCCGTCTAAATCTTACACATAGTAAATGATGTGAAAAAATGTACATCTAGAAAGCAGAGACAAAAGCCCCAGATTACATTTGATTTTCTAAATTGCAAGGGTTTCCTGTGTTGTGTGCAATGTGCAACTGGAGCTTGAAATGAGCTAGAATCGAGATCATCAATTTTATGAAAACGCCACAGTCTATACAAGGCCTAGACAATATGATTCTAAAAATTTTTATTTTTTTTTGCAATTATGCTTTCCAGCATATCAATTTTATGAGATCTTGATAACTTATTAATATATTAATATTAATATTATTAATATAATTCTCAGCAAATATCAAATGATTTGGCAAATATCCCCATGTCGGGCAGGGCCGTTTTTAAAGCAGGGCAAAAGGGGAAGCTGCCCTGGGCCCTGTCATTGTTGTGGGGCCCAAAGCAGCTGCTTCATACTTGCCAACTATCCTGGTTTAAATTTCCTCGCCCCTTGAGGTTTTAGTCCTGTGATGTGTCCCGATATCTCAGTGTGAAGGGCTGCTACTAATGCTGCCCAGCTCTGCCCTATTGTTGAGTACAGATGACTCACCTGCAGACCCTGTGTTTACATGTAAATTACCGGCATTCATATGTAAATAGAGGCGGCCGGCAGCATTGATATGTATATCATGCCCCCCCCCCCGAGGTCATATCCACAGTAATCTCTAGCAACCAATCAACAAGCAGAAATCATTGTGCTGTAACCTCTGGCAACTAACCAGTGAGCTGTAATGTGTGCTGTAACCTCTAGCAACCAGTCAGTGAGCGGTAATGATATACTGTAACCTCTGGCAATCAATCGCAATAGCTGCCTGATCTGATTCAGTAAACTGATTTTGAGTCTAGCTGCTATTTATTGTATGTCTCAGAGCAGGTGGAGAGTGAAACTGCATGGAAGAGGGGGCCCCCAAGAAAAGTTTTGCCCAGGGTCCAATCAATATTAAAGACGGCCCTGATGTCGGGAGAGTCAAACATAAGAGCTTCTGCTCTAAACGTTCATGGCAGAATCTGATATATTAGAGCGGAGACTGCAAGCCAGGCCTTCTTGTCCAACATCAGTGCCTGACCTCACAAATGAGCTTCTGTAAGAATGGTCAAAGATTCCCATAGACACCCTCCTAAACCTTGTGGAGAGTTTTCCTAGAGGAGTTGAAGCTGTTAGCCCTTGTACACACGGTCGGACATTCCGCCGGAAAATGTCCGATCGGACCGAGTTGTCGGATAATCCGACCGTGTGTGCGCTCCAACTGACTTTTTCCGTCGGAATGTCTGACCAACAAAGTTTGAGAGCTGGATATAAAAATTTTCCGACAGCATGATCCGATCGGACAAAGTCGGACTGTTTCCGTTGGAATATCTGACCGACAAAGTTTTAGAGCTGGGCTATAAAATTTTCCGACAACATGATCCGATCGTTTGTAGAGAATTCCGATCGGACAAAGTGCCACGCATGCTCAGATCAAATTCCTAGACCAAAGCTATTGGCTACTAGCCTGAACTTAGTCCCGACGTAACTAAATAATGTCATCACGTTACGAACGATCGGATTTTACGTCAACTTTGTCCGACCGTGTGTATGCAACACCAGTTACTGACAAAATCCGTCTGAAAAAATCGGACGGATTTTGTTGTCGGAATGTCCGGCCGTGTGTACGGGGGCTTATAGCTGCAAAGGGTGGGCCAACTCCATATTGAACCCTACAGAGTAGGACTGGGATGCCATTAAAGTTCATATGCGTGTAAAGGCAGGCATTCCAAAACTTTTGGTAATATAGTGTATTTCAACAAGTACAGAAATTTTAAACTGTTAGCAAAACCGGTGTCCTTGTAACTTCCTGTACATTGAACTGAAACCTCAAACAATGTTCTCAGCTTTCTCAGCTATCTTCTGAGAACTGTAAAACACCTCCTTGCTATGTAATGGGTGACAGTGCTGTGCAGCGGGTGAGCGTTGTCACCCCAGGACAGGTAGTGTGTTCCTGGCAGGTTTACCTGGTAAAAATAAAGGGAAAAATTACTGAAAGAGAATAGTAAGCTGCAATATAATATATTTTTCTTTTTGGGTTTAGATCATGGTATTTTTAATTGCATCTCTTTGCATTCATTTTTATATCACTTTTAGTCTTAGTTTGTCTTATCATGTTTTTTTTATTAAACTGGGAGATATGTGCTTGTGTGTTTCTGGCCGTTTTGGCAGTAAAAAGCATTAAGGACAGGCATGTTGCCAAATGAATGGGCTACAATTATCAGCTTGATTTACTCTGAGCTGGGGATTTTTTTTTTTTTTGTGAACACAGAGAGGGTTACTTTTGGATTTCCAAAAGAGAAAAGATAATTTCTCTGGACCTATTATCAGGGAGGCACTATTAGATCACATCTGGTAGGTCTGACACCAGAGCTGGGTCATTATTCCATCACTATGGAGCAGGTATGGACTCCAGCCAACCTTACGAGCGGAGCCTCTCCGAAGAGAAAATCACCATCCTACACAATATGCACAGCAAGATTGTGTGCGTTTACCCGCCTAGATGAGGATCAAGAGAGAATTCTGGACATCAGCTTTTTCACAGCTGGAAAGAACAGCTTGGTCCACCATTATAATATATATATATATATATATATATATATATATATATATATATATATATATATATATATATATATATATATATATATATATATCATTTTATCTTTATTTACTTCTTGATAACTTATATATCCAGATGTTCCGAATGTTTCCTATTAACCACTTGCCATCCGCGCTATAGCCGAATGATGGCCACAGCGCGGACCTGAATTTCCGGGAGGCCGTCATAGGACGGCCTCCCCTTTGCACGCTCCCTGGGCGCACTGTGATCACCGAGTCACTGAGACTCGCGTGATCATGGATCCGAGTAAGGGGCTGGTCCCGGCCCCTTACCACGTGATCAGCTGTCAGCCGATGACAGCGGATCACATGAAAACAAAAGCTCGGTAATCATTTTTTTTTTCTCCTCACGATGACAGCGTACAAAGAAAAAAAGCCAATCACCAGCTTATCTGCAAGGGACAATCGATTTCAACGATGAAGAGGCAATTATGCCTCATTTGTGCCCACCAGTACCCCCTGCCAGTGCCCACAGGGTCCACCAGGGCCACCTATCAATGCCCATGAGGGCCACCTATCAAAGCCCACAAGTGTCACCTATCAATGCCCACCAGTGGTGCCAATCAGTGCCACCTAGCAGTGCTGCCTATCAGTGTAACCGATCAGTGCCCGTTATTGCCACCCATCAGTGCCCATCACTGCCACCCGTGCCCATCAGTGGCATCTATCGGTGCCCATCAGTGCCGCCTCATCAGCGTACATCAATGAAGGAGAAAAATGACCTGTTTACAAAATTGTATAACAAAATATAATATATATGTATATATGTATATATATATATATATATATATATATATATATATATATATGTATATATATATAAATTTAATTCTGTCTTTTAAAAATTTTTTAACAAAAAATAAAACCGCAGAGGTGATCAAATACCACCAAAAGAAAGCTCTATTTGTGGGGGGAAAAAATGATAAAGCAAGTGGTTAAAGAAAGTCAACCTTTAGTTCTATTGAAAAACACCTTAAAATGTAGATCAGGGCAGATTGGAGAAAGAAATGTGCCTTACATCTCTGTAACACATGCACACTTTTTCGATGTTTTATCCTTTAACTACTTCAATACCAGGCACTTTTACCCCCTCCTGCCATGGCCAATTTTCAGCTTTCGGTGCTGTTGCACTTTGAATGACAATTGTGTGGTCATACAACACTGCACCCATGTGAAATGTTTTATCATTTTTTCACACAAATAGAGCTTTCTTTTGGTGGTATTTAATCCAGTGCACATGGCACGTGACAGATCGCGCTGGAGCTCAACATGATCCTGAGAGGACGTCATATGACAACCTCCCAGAACAACAAGGCTCCTGCCTGGACACCATGGTACATTAGGCTGGGCAGGAAGGTGTTAAAAGACCCCGCAAATGTAGAGACATACCTGTTGAATGTACTCAGCTTCTAAATCCTATTGTGTACTGGCAACACAGAGCATTTTTGTGGACTGAGTGGTGTCAGCCCAGCCCATTTGTGTTTTACTAAACTACTCAAAGTATCTAAGGCTGGCCGTAGACATAGCACGCTTCTTTCCAGCAACCAAAAATGTCAGCAAAAAAATTTGGGGTCGGAGGGGAGGGGGGGTGGGGGCAGTCGTGGCCAGCTGAACACAGTGTTGATCGATCAACTTGGGTACATTCAGCCTGCCCATACATGGTTCAATGCAAACCATCTATAGCAGGCTTTTGGTAGGCCATAGATTAAGCAATTTTCTTTTCTTCCACCATGGATGAAAGGAAAGGAAATGGCTTGATTTCCAGTAAGTGTTGATGGGGGAATCCCTCCTGCAGCGCTATTGTGTGAGTGAGCACATGGCGGTATAGGGCGAAAGAAAATAAAACTATCCCGTAATATACATGTCACTTTTATGTAACACGAGAATACATTCATTCTAAAAGGACAGTTTAATTATTTCAGACTGACTTTATCAGAAATACGATGACGAGCACTGAGCAATTATGATGACATTAGCAACTTTATCACAGGTAACAGAAACTATCCTGAGAAAATAAAGACTGACTGGTGTCCTTTAGGTAGAGCAGTCATTGGGGCTGTTGGTAGTTGACACTGTCTCTTTTCTATAATGAAGTTTTCTTTCATTAAAGTGGTTGTATACTTTAGACATGACATTTAAACAAAGCATATCCTTCTATAATGTGTACTTGTCTCAATCCAGAGTGTAATTTCTCTCTGCTGCCTCAGCATGAGTCACTTCTTGCAGGTTTTCCTGACACCAAGAGAAAAAAGGTGACGGGGAAGGGCCTCAGCTCTGTTCCTGTGTGCAGTGTGAAAGGGGGGGGGGGGGGGTTCCCTCCCCTCCAATCATCCTTCAGAGATTCTTTGGAGCGGTGAAGGAGTGGTGTGTTTACCTCTCCTCCACCGCTGCTCTCCATTGAAATCAATTGGGCAGCGCTGTAATACCGCCGGCAAAACGCCGCTATTGCGGCGTATTGCTGGCGGTTTTAACCCTTTCTTGGCAACTAGCGGGGGGTAAAATCACCCCGCTAGCGGCCTAAATGCGCCGTAAATCCGGCGGTAAAACGCCGCTAAAAAAAAGCGGCGTTTTACCGCCCGCGCTATGGGCGGTGTGGTGTGAAAGAGGTCTTAGGGCAGGGACTGATGTGAATGTATAATAAATATGTGCGTAAATTCATGGCGCTATAAAAGTACCTGTAATGCCGCGTACACACGACCGGACTTTTCAACATCAAAGGTCCGACGGAACAATTCCGGCAGACCATTCGATCGTGTGTGGGCTGCAGCGGACTTTTTATTTGCAAAAATCCGACAGACTTTAGAAATGGAACATGTTTCAAATTTTTCCGCCGGAACTCCGCCGGACCCAGTTCCTATTGAGAAATCCACTCGTGTGTATGCTAGTCCGACGGACAAAAACCGACGCTAGGGCAGCTATTGGCTACTGGCTATGAACTTCCTTATTCTAGTCTGGTCGTACGTCATCACGGTCGAATCCGTCGGACTTTGGTGTGATTGTGTGTGGCCAAGTCCGTTCATTCGGAAAGTCCGTCAGAACGCTGTCAGAACTCCGCCGAAAGTCTGTCGGACCTAGTCCCTCAAAAAGTCCGGTCGTGTGTACGCGGCATAATACATACATAAATCTCAGCTGCTGGGACTGTGTTATAGGACCGCCAACATTGCGGAGAACTGCTGTTCTCGAGTTGTTTGTGGTATCACGCCGCTGGTGCCATATTATTTTGGACTAATAAGCACCTTACCACTGTCTGCCATGTGCTATTTGTCACTTCTAACTAACCAAATAATAATGGTTCCACCTTCCTTCTGTGTGCCTTTACCCCATCTTGGGTACCAGTCAATTTTTCTCCCCTACAATGGACTGCTCTAAATTTCTGCATGAAGAAAGTCTGCTACCCTGTTTCCCCCTAAAATAAGACCTAGTGTGATTGTCGGTGATGGCTGCAATAAAAGCCCTACCCCCCAAATAAGCCCTAGTTAAAGTCCTTGTAGGTCTTCTTTTCAGGGTAGGGATTATTTTTGAGGAAACAGGGTAGGGCTTATTTGGGTGGTAGGGCTTATATTGCAGCCAACACCGACAATCAGGCTAGGTCTTATTTTAGGGGAAACAGGGTAGTAGGATTCACACAAGTTAGAGCATCAGTTTAAAATACGTTTATTATTTGCATTCTTGTGAATGTAATATTTTACCATGTAAATGAATGCGTGTTAATGAAACAAACATTTTTATTTCATTTTCCTCTTATAATTATATTAGTATGTAGCTTATTCTCAATATTGATCACTAACAATCCCAACAAGTATAGTACAATAAAACCGTAGAAAAAAAAAAAAAATTGTGCGTACTTGGAATAATAATGGCAAACTATAAACTAGCCTGTGCAAATCATTTGGCTGCAAGCAGCTCCTTTTTCCCTTATGTGTATGATGGCATCTGAAGAGCGCTTCTCCATTATGCATTTTGTTTTGTCTGCTAACACTGTAAAATTCAATATACACATATGGTAACATACTTACACACACAACCTGTTTGATAGCTCTGCACATTTTCAGGAAGGCCGGGGATTCTGACTCAAGGATTTCTCCTTGTTGTTGTTGGAGCTCAGCAGCTGACTCACTGCTGTTGCAGCTCTAAAGAGGTCTGTCAGCTTGTTCTCCATGACCACCTATCTCAGGGATATGCAATTAGCAGACCTCCAGCTGTTGCAAAACTACAAGTCCCATCATGCCTCTGTCTCTGGGTGTCATGCTTGTGGCTGTCAGTCTTGCTATGCCTCATGGGACTTGTAGTTCTGCAACAGCTGGAGGTCCACTAATTACATACCCCTGACCTATCTCGTCCGATTTTCTGAGCGATACAAAGGTTTGCTGCATAGAGCAATGGTAATTAGAGAAGCCTTTAGTCGGTGGTCCTCTATTCAGATGGCCATGGTTTCACCATTGGTAGAAAAACCACATGAGGCTAACTGTGACTCTGACTTGCAATTATTAAAGAGAACTGTGAGAAACCCTGGTTTATATCTGTGGGATGATTACATCTTAAATGCTTTTTTTTATTTTTTATTATTATTTCAGTTCTTTACATTTATGGGAGACATAAAATGCCACCCCTTATGATCATAGATCTTTGCAGGCTGTCTGCTTTGGCTTGGGTACATGTATATGCAGGGGTCAAGTCCTGGGGAAAAAAGTGTGGGAACTCCCATCCAAGATCCACTCCCCCACCCAAAAATAAAATAAAAAATGATACGCTCATATGCACGAACACTTCAAAAGTGGTATTTAAAGAAATTCTCTGACAGGGATTCGTTCAAGTTTCTCACATTGATAGTACCAACATCCCAAGAAAGGTATATGCACTCAGAGTTTGGAGGTAAGGGACTTTTACGGTACCAAAAAGTCAAAAACAATATAATGAAAAAGTATAAATGTATTTAACAATTGCCAAAGTTCCACATACATATAAAACCTAACATTTATTACAACTCCCTATGGTCTATAACAGAAACCTGATATAAGCAAACAGGTGACATTCTATTATGAACCAACGTGATCTTCATCCCAAAGTGTTCTACATGTTTCGCCTTGATCGGCTTCCTCAGGAACAGGGGACTAGGAGTATCCAATCCACAGAAAAGCACATATCATTGTAATTCAAATAGCATAACAATATTTTTTGCATATATTGTTATGGTATTTGAATTACAATGATATGTATGATATTGTTATTTATTTGTTTTCTTCTTTTATTTTTTATGTACATTTAGATAGTAACATATTGCTTTTCTGTGGATTGGATACTCCTAGTCCCTTGTTCCTGAGGAAGCCGATCAAGGCGAAACATGTAGAACACTTTGGGATTGAGATCATGTTGGTTCATAATAGAATGTCACCTGTTTCCTTATATCAGGTTTCTGTTATAGACCATAGGGAGTGGAATAAATGTTAGGTTTTATATGTATGTGGAACTTTGGCAATTGTTAAATAAATGTATACTTTTTCATTATATTATTTTTGTTTTTGACTTTTTGGTACTGCAAAAGTTCCTTACCTCCAAACTCTGTGTGCATACTTCAAAAGTGGTATTTTTCATCCAATTTTCGTATTGTGTGCATGAAGCTTAACTGTTAGTGCATAAAAAAATAAATCCTCAATAAAAATAAATACGGTAATTCTCTGAATAATCAGAATTCATTCAATTTCTTACATGCAAATGTGAACATCATGTTCTGATCTTTATTGGGGAATGTTATTTTTTATATAGAGTTTATGTGGTGAGTTTACGCTTTTCATTAAAGAGAGTTTGGATAACACAGGGTTAAACGGAAAGGTCATAAATGAACTGCACATTATCTGGACAAAATGCTTGGGGTGATAGTGATGTGTCCCTGCTTAGGAGATGTATGTTAGCTTGGGGGGGCTGCAAACTCTGCAGGGGCTCCAACAAACACTCGCTGCTATTCCAACCCTTCACATATTTCCACATAAACTTCCCTCCTGGCATTAAACGTTGCCAAGTATTGTGCTCAGCTTACCACCCCAAACTAATGTTCCTCCCTCAGCTCACCTCTCTCCCTGCATGTCCTGTGAGCAGAATAGCTGTGCTCCTCCTCTGGGTTCTCTCATCATATGGCACTGAAGATAGAGGATGGGGGGATTCAGTGGGACACACAGAGCAAGTATACAGGAGACTGGGGGGGGGGGGGTGACGAGACAGAAAATCAGGAGGGGCTAGTGGGGAGGAGAGCATCATGAGAGGTCTGATTAAATACAATCTCTTAGCAGCAGGGACCTGGACTGATCTACCCGTCAGCTAGCTGCGATTGACAGGTAGATCGAAGAGGAAGCTGTCATGGGGCCCTCTACTGGCAATGCCTGAATGGTCAGTCCACCCCTGGTGTGCGACACTTACTATTGCGAGCTGTGTTGGCGGCTGCTTGTGTAGCACCTGCCACACAGCTCACACACTTCAAAGTCTTGCAGGACGCGGCTGCTAACGGGAACTGAGTTCCTGTTGTGGAAAAAGTACAGGAACTCCGTTCCCATGCGTTCCCGCAGGACTTGAGCCCTGTGTATATGGACACTAAAGACCATCAGATAGTGCCTGTTAGTACTGAGTAGTACAAAGGATTTTAGCAGGACACGGTTCCAATGAACTACTTTGTACAGTGATCAACAAAATAGCCAAGAGCTTGTGCACATAGTGGAACTGCTGCTTGTAAGGTCCAATAAATCCTGTAAGTAGTTGGTGGCGGGGGGTTTAGCCAAATGCATTGGGTCCATCGTGATCCAGTTGGGGCTCAAACAGCTTTAAAACTTGAAGTTTAAAATTAGGGTGTATCTAAATTCAAAACAATTTATTTTCATGTTGTATAGAATAGAGAGGTCAAAGAAGAATTACAGGTATGGTATTTTTACATAGTTTCATTGGTCCAGCTTGGACCACTGTAACTGTTGTGAGGGGGAGTTAGCTCAGCAGCGCGTGTGCGTGACCCCCTGGATGAGTTCACTACACAAAAATAAGGCACAGCAAACAGCAGTGAAGGTGAAAAAAAACAAAGGTGCGGTTTATTCACATTATGTACAAATAACAGCAAAACAAAAAGGAACATGAAAAAAAAATCCTTGCCAACTTGGCCACTTACTACACACACAGGTTCCCTATCTGTCAACTAGGTGCAGCCTTGTGCTGCCCCCAATTTCTATCTCCCCGTTTTAGAGGTTTTGCCACACAGGACAGGTATCAAGCTCCCCAGTCTACCCAGATCTGATTTAAGGATGGAGCAACTCCCTAAGCATGCTGGGAACATTTGTAGAGGCCCTAATGAGCCGTCACTTGCTTCAGCTGGGCTCATTACCGTAACCTCACCACTGAAGGACTCAGCACTTCCCCCTAGTGGAATAAATCTGCATAAAATCCGAATCTAGGACACACATCTCTGCCATCCTGGATGCAACCAGGCAATTTTTACCTGCCTGCTGTCACACTATGTATATACAGTGAGGGAAAAAAAGTATTTGATTCCCTGCTGATTTTGTACCTTTGGCCACTGACAAAGAAATGATCAGTCTATAATTTTAATGGTAGGTTTATTGTAGAGAGACAGAATAACAACTAAAAAATCCAGAAAAACGCATTTCAAAAAAGTTATAAATTGATAAATTGATAATTGATAAATTAAATAAACTGTCCCCTTAGTAGAAACACCCCCAAAGCATAATGTTCCCACCTCCATGTTTGACGGTGGGGATGGTGTTCTTGGGGTCACAGGCAGCATTCCTCCTCCTCAAAACATGGAGAGTTGAGTTGATGCCGAAGAGTTCAATTTTGCTCTCATCTGACCACAACACTTTCACCCAGTTCTCCTCTGAATCATTCAGATGTTCATTAGCAAACTTCTGACAGGCCTGTACATGTGCTTTCTTGAGCAGGGGGACCGTGTGGTCACAGCAGGATTTCAGTCCCTCCCGGCGTAGTGTGTTACCAATTGTTTGCTTGGTGACTATGGTCCCAGCTGCCTTGACATCATTTGACAAGATTCTCCCGTGTAGTTCCGGGCTGATTCCTCACCGTTCTCATGATCATTGAGGTCAGATCTTGCATGGGGTCCCAGACCCAGGGAGATTGACAGTTATTTTGTGTTTCTTCGGTTTGTGAATAATCTCACCAACTATTGTCACCCTCTCACCAAGCTGCTTGGCAATGGACTTGTAGCCCATTTCTAGCCTTGTGTAGGTTTACAATCTTGTCCCTGACATCCTTGAATGGCTCTTTGGCCTTGGTGGAGAGATTGGAATCTGATTGATTACTTCTGTGGACAGGTGTCTTTTATACAGGTAGCAAGCTGAGATTAGGAGCACTCCCTTTAAGGGAGTGCTCCTAATCTCAGCTCGTTACTTGTATAGAAGACACTTGGGAGCCAGAAATCTTGCTGATAGGGGATCAAATAGTTATTTCACTCGTTAAAATGCAAATCAATTTATAACTTTTTTGAAATGCGTTTTTATGGATATTTTTGCTGTTCTGTCTCTCACTGGTAAAATAAACCTACCATTAAAATTATAGATCATACCTTTGTCAGTGGGCAAACGTACAAAATCAACAGGTTATCAAAATACTTTTCCCCTCACTGTACCATATCTGTGGGATCCCTCTAGAAACTGCAAATCACTGTAGTAGACACCAGCCTGGATTTCTAATTTATTTCATACTATGAAGAATGCAAAAGTGGGCATGGGAAAACCACAGGTCTAGCAGCAAGCCCAGAATTACAGAGTAGGTAGGAACAGATATCTTTACACTGAAGTTACCAAAAAAATATATATAAGATCCAGAAACTCATCCTTTGGCTCTCCAGTGTCCACCTATAATTTTTTCCACTGGTTTTGAGTAGCCTGACCCTGCTATTTGATCTCTTTTATTTTGTGTTTATTTTAAATTACATTTGCACAGACTATTTCTTTTTTTATTAATATAGCATATTTGACTGGCAGTTTACAGATCAGTGTGAGAAATCAACTAAACTAAATTTAGTTAGTAAAGTGCCACTGCTATCAATGCAATATTTAACTCTATTAAAGCCAGAATGTCCGCTACTATATTTTAAAGAGGATCTGTACTGTGGAAGCTGTGCCCAAAAAAGGCAAATACTAGTCCACCAGTATTGCCTGTAGGCTCCCTGACGCTGATATTATTGACTTATCATGACGTATTCTTCCCTGTCTCTGTGTGACGGCCATATTAGTAGAGGAGCAGGGCTTTGCTTCCTTATGCTAGGGATGCACCTCGATGTCTAGTGATCTGATCACTGATGGAAATATATAAAGGGCAGCAGGAGAGGAGAAGAAAGTGCAGAACCACAAAATTAGAAGCAGGGAGATCCTTGCACTTTGAGTACACAGGTACAGCTTCCTTGATAGCAAAGAGAACAGTAAGCGACACAGTAGTGACATCACTAAAGCTCATTCAAAATCTTATGAGACCTACAGCCACTGGAACACTGCTTTAAATTCACACTGCAGATATACTGTATATACCAGTGATGGCGAACCTTGGCACCCCAGATGTTTTGAAATTACATTTCCCATGATGCTCATGCACTCTGCAGTGTAGTTGAGCATCATGGGAAATGTAGTTCCAAAACATCTGGGGTGCCAAGGTTCGCCATTGCTGGTATATACGGTGGCTAGGAACCTGTAGACATAGGAAGTGTGCTTCTTTTTTTCAGAATGAATTCAAAACAATAGAGATAAGATAGGTCATCTTTTGAGTTAAAGTAGAATTCTGAGATAAAATTATCTAATCTGAAAACTGCTTCCACCCCATTTCTAACACCTATACTAACTACTAAGAAAAATGCATATACCTATCTATTCTCAGGCCGGTCACGTGTACTCATCTTTGTCGGCCAGCCACAGGGGAGAGGAGAGAGCGCTCTGACAATGGCTTGAATACCTGTGCGGTGATGGCACCCATGAGCTTACTTTGGGACATCCATTGTCGGAGCCCCCTCCTCTCTCCTGAAGCCCCTGCTTTCTGAGAGAGAAGAGCCGATTACATGACTGGACAAGAGCAGCCTGAGAATAGGTATAGATAATGCATCTATCTTATATCTACAGGGTGGGTAATATAGGTGTTAAAAGGTGGGTGGGAGCAGTTTTAAGATTAGATTAGAATTCGATTTAAGATTTGATTCGTTTTATTTCAGAATTCCACTTTAAGGTATTTTTTATGCTGAGGGAAATATAGAGGCCAAAACATTTTATTACTTTTTGCTGGACTGGTAGCAGTTAGAACTTCAATGAGATTTGGTTGTAACCTCTCCCCCACAACTTTGTCCCATGTAAATCAGCATAAAAAACCCCTAATGAACACTGCTTGTAGATATCTCCTTACTTGCTTAGTATTGTTGTAATCCTTTTTGTTTTGTAGAATGAAGTCACTGAGCATGCCCAGATCTCCCCTGATTTACGGCACACTCTCTATGTGCTTATTTATCTGTTATCAGGACTTCCTACGGCACAGCACTGAACTCCCAGGAGACTTCAGAATCATTCAGAGCTTCCTCCTACACACCATGTGACCATGTGACATGACATGCAGTGTAAACGTGGCCATTACTGCAGTCTTATCAGCTGAAGCTGATAAGACTGACAAAGGGAAACATTAGACAATCGGCACAAATAAATACTATGAAATAAAACAGCTATGAACAGGGAAGCAGGGTTGCCATAGAAACGTTGGATTGAGAAGGAGGCTTGGTTAACAGTACAGGAAGTGCTCAATGTAAGGGCGGAAATACACTCTACTGTGGACTAAGAAAACAATACTTAAGATGGTGCTGCCTAACCCCTGGAAACAAGTTTTTTAAAGTTTCTTTAAACAGTAAGTAATATGCGATTTGGGCTGGATTACAGTGGCTATAGTCTGATAATGACTTATTATAATGGACTAAATGAAAAGAAGCATCAGAGTAGGAGAGTTTACTTCCTCTTTAAAAGCTGCTGGTGTGCCTATTGAGGAGATTTCCCCTCACTTCTTGTTCTGTCTGACAAATGAAAGTAAGGAGAAATCTCTGCAGTGAGGACAGAAATATAAACCTGAGTTTCAAGTGTAGAGGAAAGCCAGGGAGAGAAGGGAGAAATATAAACAGTTGGAAAAGAGCACCACAGGTAGACAGAATCTATTTCTGCAAAGAGGCATGAAGGCAAGGATCCCACACCCATTCAAAAGCAGTAAAAGTGTTATTTATTCTTTCTTTAAGAGCTTCTGTGAGTTTGACTCATTGAATTTGAGAGAATAAGGTGTTGTTAGACCATGTGTCTAGTGACGGGACAAGGTCATCTAGAGCCCAGGGCAAAAATTCCAAATTGTGTCCCCCCCCCCCGGATGTATGAGAATTATTTTTCAGCAAAATACCCCACCCCCAGAAAAAATAAAAATCATGCACTAATCTGCATGCTTACACCTAACCATAAATTCCCCCTCCTCCCAATACAAATCTGCCTCCTACTGAGATCCCCTAGCACAGATCTTTGCCCCCCAGCTCAAATCCTCTCATTACCCATATGCCCCCAGCACAAATCCACTCCCTCACCCCCCAAAAATATTCCCCCTCCTAGTATAAATCCTCTACCCCTCAAATTTCCCCATCTGAGCACAAATACTCTCCCCCCACCCCAAATCCCCCCTCCCCCTCCCAGCATAAATTCTCCCCAATGCCCCATCCTAGCATGAATCTCCCCCAAATTTCCCATCCTAGCACAAATACCCTCAATCATCCCCTTCCCCCACAATTTTACCTTTTATAGCACACTTCCCCAGATTTCCCCTCCTATAAAAATTCTTATCACCTGCCGCCCCCCAAAATCACCCTCCCAACCCAAATCCCCTCCCCCCCCAACCTCCTTGCAGTGCCCCCCCCCACCTCACAAGATACCACAGTGCCCAGGGCAGCCGTCCTTCCTGCCCACCCCTTGTCCCGGCCCTGCATGTGTCCAATTTCAATGAAAGGTGATCAAACATCAGGTGGCAGTAGGTATATTCAGAAGTGGTTTTCTGGCACTGCGGATGGTGAAAGACCCAGCAAGTATGTGTATGGATCAACTGATATTTTAATTTGTAAAAGAGTGTGGACAATAGATTCCACTGTTTGCCTGAATAGCCTTATCTTTGGGCAAATCTAAAATATGTGATAGATTGTTCCTAGTTGGTTGAGGCACCTTCACCAGTGATCCTGTATGTTGAGGCTGAAAGTGTGTAGGAAGGCAGGGGTGTGGTACCAATGATATAGAATTTTAAATTGGTTCCCCTTGTAAAACATACAAAGATAAATTCTGTGACCCGGCCACCCATATTGCATTCCATTCTTCCAGAAATTGAGTTTCTGTTCCCAAATAGTCATGTAGTTGTATTTCAGGGGTGTTTTGGATTGTGGGGTCATCAAGAGCTTATAGATGCATGAGATTAGTCCCCTACCAGTTGCACCAATGCAAAGCTTTTCAAAGGTGAGTGAGGAGGGAGAACGTTAATCGGGTGCAGTAGATTGTGCAGTGTTTGATTTGGAGGTAGCTGAGTAGAGCCTGCAAGTCTAATGCCACGTACACACGATCGGAATTCTGGCCAGAAAAAGACCGATGAGAGATTTTCATCGGAAAATGCGACCGTGTGTATGCTCCATCGGAATTTAGCTGTCCGAATTTCCGCCAGCCAAAAATTTATAACATGTTCTCAATTTTCCCGACGGAAAAACTTTCTATGGGTAATTCCGATCGTGTGTATGCAATTCCGACACGCCAAAAATCATGCATGCTCCGATTCAACTACGAGACAGAAGCTATTGGCTACTGGCTATTGAACTTCCTTTTTCTAGTCACGTCGTACGCGTTGTATGTCACCGCGTTATAAATGATCGGAATTTGATGTGACCGTGTGTAGGCAAGACAGCTTGAGCCGAATTCCGTCGGAATTCCGTCGGGAAAACCATCAGAGCTTTTTCCGACGAGAATTCCGATCGTGTGTACGCGGCATAACTGATTTGTGTCCTGAAGGTTTGCAAAAGGTAGAAAAGATTTTGTCATCGCATCAAGAATGTTGCCAATGCAGAAGAGGGATTGGTGTTTTTATGGTAGTATGAAAAGGTGGGTAGATGAAGCATATAATGGGGGAGGCGGATTCTTAAGTGTAGTAACCTGTAGCAATCAATAAAAAAAAATCACCTTGTACAGGTCTATAGCAGAATGGATCTTAAATGGTTACTATGGGTTACCTCCCTTAAAAATTAGCAGTCTATATTTTGTCAAGTGATCTTTATTAATTTTTTCTTGATCAATGCAGCCAAATAATAATTCCACGCAAAATTGATATATTTTTGACATTTATAAATAAAAACCTGCCAGATAAGTTTTATATTTTATAACAATAGCTAGTTCTGATGCAGAATGCAGTATTAGGTCCGGTTTACACTGAGGCAGCACGACTTACAGCGCAACTGCCTCAGGCGACCTGCACGCGACCACTGCGGCGACTTGCAAAATTACTTTTGTATAGAAGTCAATGCAAGTCACCTCAAGTCTCCCCAAAAGTCGTACAGGACCCTTTCTTCTAAGTCGGAGCGACTTGAGTCGCTCCAATTAGAACGGTTCCATTGCACAGAGCGGGACGTGACTTTTCAGGCGGCTAAGTCGCCTAACGAGTCGCCCCTGTGTGAACCGGCTCTTATAGAATTTCATTAAAATGTAGCAGTTTTTCTTTCAAATAAAAATAAAGTGTAACAATCCAGGTTCACACTCTGAATCGCACAGGAATGTGTAGCGCATTCCTGTGCAAGTCACATGCATTTCAGTGCGATGCAATTTGAGACCATTCATTTTGAATGGGCTCAAATGGCACAGCATTGCACCAAAAAAAATGCCCTATTTTTGGAAACGCACTGCAGCCGGATCACATGGTACTTTTGTACCGTGTGATCTGTTACAGGCATATGCACTGCATTTGCAACCCGTGTTTGGGGCGTTGTCAACTTAACATTGACACCTGCTGCAGATAGCAACTGCAGTGTGTTTTCAACGTGGAGTGGGAAAGACACGTGGATCGTGGGTTTCCCGCAGCGCGTTCTAGTGTGAGCCTAACATAATACAATGTGGAAAGAAATTATCATTGCCATCTAAAACAATTGCACACCTAAAGTGGTCACAAGGAAGTAACATTGAACATGATGAAACAAAAATCTTGTGGCGCTAGCAGTTATGATACACATGGGAGAGTTGAAAAGGAGCCACTCTTCTTCTTCTGCATTTTACAACTGTAATTAAGCACAGATAATATACTGTAATCCTCACTAACTGCTGAGCATTCTAAAACAGGCTGAGGACAGGCAACACATATTACCAGATCCTTAGTTAGGTTTAACTTAAAGTAGGGCTCTACTTTAATAAAGAATTGCAAGCGTTAAAGTTTTATTATGATGCAGTAAAGCCCACTAACTATAATGCTGGCATTGATGACAGCTTAAGCTTGCAGTTGGCACCTTCTCACGGAAGGTATAGACATTAAAGAGTAACTCCACTTTTGTTGACAAAAAACAATCCCCTCTGGGCGATGAATGTACATTGCAAGGTTTTCTGGAGAAGTTCTGTACACCAAGTCTGTAAAGAACACTTCCAGGTTGCCATATTGCATTGAATATTACAAAAGATTATAACACCACAGATTGAAAAGGAAATTTGATGTTTAACCACTTGCTTACTGGGCACTTAAACCCCCTTCCTATCCAGACCAATGTTCAGCTTTCAGCGCTGATGCACTTTGAATGACAATCGCGTGGTCATACAACACTGTGCCCAAATTACATTTTTATATTTTTTTCCCCCAAATAGAGCTTTCTTTTGGTGGTATTTGATCACCTCTGCGATTTTTATTTTTTGTTAAATTTAAAAAAAAAATTATATTTTTTTATTTTGTTATAAAATAAAAATTTTAAAACGGTTAATTTTTCTCCGTCATTGATGTACGCTGATGAGGCGGCAGTGATGGGCACTGATAGGTGTCAGTGATGGGCGGCAGTGATGGACACTGATCGGTTACACTGATTGGCAGCACTTCTGTGTGGCACTGATTGGCACCACTGGTGGGCATTGATAGGTGGCACTTGTGGGCATTGATAGGTGGTACTTGTAGGCATTGATAGGTGGCACTTGTGGGCATTGATAGGTGGCACTTGTGGGCACTTTCAGGTTCAATTTAATCATTTCCTCTTCGTTTCGGGACCGATGTCCCTTTAAGCTGAGCCGGTGATCGGCTTTTTTTCTTCTCGATCACTGAACTTTTGTTTTGATCATGTGATCAGCTGTCATTGGCTGACAGATGATCACATGGTAAGGGGCCGGGACCGGCCCCTTACTCAGATCAGCGATCACCCGAGTCTCAGTGACTCGTGATCACAGTGCGCTCCGCTCATGCCCTGCATGGAGCGTGCACAGTGGAGGCCGTCATATGAATTCACATCCGCGCTGTGGCCGTCATTGGGCCATAGCGCAGATGTCAGATGGTTAAATACAATACATGACAATACAGTATGGCTTGTGACATAATTCTGTATGCTATATATGCTTTTTTTATTTGCAATATTTTTTTCCCACAAAAGTGGAGTTGCCCTTTAAGCTACTTTGGATTTCAATAAGGACTCCCAAAGTTATTATTGAGTGTTAGTGCTTCTATACTTGTATTTTCCAAGCCAAGCATGCATGTTTTTTTTAAGCATTTTTATATCAGCAAATAAAAAAAACTCACTGCAATTGCATTGACACCTGTTTCAAAAATATTTAATTTGGGATTCTTGTGGGGAGGGCACTGACGACTATCTGGAACGGAAACAACAAAGCCGAACGAGACATTAGTGACATCTGCACAGGGACTTTTAAATATTTTAATGAAATGTATGGACAAATCAATAATCAAGTTAATTAAAAAATAAATACATCTTTCTTAGCCCTTGTACACACGGTCGGACATTCCGACAACAAAATCCGTCCGAAACTGCTGTTGCCTACACACAGCCGGACAAAGTTGACGGAAAATCCGATCGTTCAGAACGTGATGACGTTATTTCGTTATGACTACGGGGACTACGTTCAGGCTAGTAGCCAATAGCTTTGGTCTAGGAATTTGATCTGAGCATGCGTGGCACTTTGTCCGATCGGAATTCTCTACAAACAATTGGACAAAGTCCGATCGGACCATGTTTTCGGAAAATTTTATAGCCCAGCTCTAAAACTTTGTCGATCGGATATTCCGACGAAAACAGTCCGATGGAGCCCACACACGGTCGGATTATCTGACAACGCGGTCCGATCGGACATTTTCCGTCGGAATGACCGACCGTGTGTACAAGGGCTTAATAGTTTTACGTTCAATCAAGAATGCAGGACAACTGAGATCAGGTCCGATCTGACATTTTCCGTCGGAATGTCCGAACGCGTGTACAAGGGCTTAATAGTTTTATGTTCAAGAATGCAGGACAACTGAGATCAGGTGAAATTTCCCATCAACAAAGAACACTAGGGCTGAAACAACTAATCGATTAATCGACAACTAATCGATTAATTTAACAATCGATTACTATTTTCATAATCTATTAATCGGCCAGTAACAAAATGGGGTTAAAGTTAATGAGTCCAGATTCACCATTTAATAGTACATCTTTCCTCTAATAGTATATACAGTATTTCTCTCCTCTAATAGTATATACAGTATTTCTCTCCTCTAATAGTATATACAGTATTTCTCTCCTCTAACTATAGTACTATATCTCTCCTCTAATAGTATATACAGTATATCTCTCCTCTAATATTATATACAGTATATCTCTCCTCTAAAATTATATACAGTATATCTCCTCTAATAGTACTATATCTCTCTTCTAATAGTATATACAGTATATCTCTCCTCTAATAGTATATATCTCCTCTAATATTATATACAGTATCTATCTCCTCTAATATTATATACAGTATTTCTCTCCTCTAAAATTATATACAGTATATCTCTCCTCTTATGGTGTATATACAGTATATCCCCTCTAATAGTATATGCAGTATATATCCCCTCTAATGGTATATACAGTATATCTCTCCTCTAATAGTATATATAGCCTCTAATAGTATATCTCTTCTAATAGTATAAATAGTACCGTATATCTCTCCTCTAATAGTATATACAGTATATATCCCCTCTAATATATACAGTATATCTCTTCTGTCTGTTATTCTCAGAGTGGATTAGATATTTTGCTCCCTAACCATATAGTTGATAATTTATATTTACCACTGCATAGAGATATTTAAAAATAAATTGCCTTTTTTTTAAACTTTACATATTAAAGCGGAGGTCCACCCTAAAATGGACCTTCCGCTCATCGGAATCCTCCCCCCCTCCGGCGCCACAATTGGCACCTTTCAGGGGGGAGGGGGGTGCAGTTACCTGGATAATCCAGGTAACTGCACCCACTTCCGGGATAGCTCTCTGCGGAAAGGGGCGTAAATTACGCCCCTTTCCGCAAGTGCCCGCCCCCTTCCGCAAGTGCCCCGCTGCCTGCTGGGAAACACACAGATCCCAGAGGCAGCGGGGACCGTCCTTATTGCGCAGCGCGACTCGCGCATGCGCAGTAGGGAAACGGGAAATGAAGCCGAAAGGCTCCATTTCCTGATTCCCATACCCAAGATGGCGGCGGCAGCACCCGAGTGACGATCTAGAGATCGGCTTCGGGTGCCGACATCGCGGGCGCGCTGGACAGGTAAGTGTCACTATTTTAAAAGTCAGCAGCTGCAGTATTTGTAGCTGCTGGCTTTTAAAAAAAAAAAAAACGCGGAGTCCCGGCGGACTCCCGCTTTAACTAAATTATACACCACACCTTTTTTTAAAGTTATTAACCAATTAATCGATTAATCGAAACAATAATCGACCAACTAATCGATTATGAAAATAATTGTTGGTTGCAGCCCTAAAGAGCACCTGTGGATTCAAATATTGCAAACATTTTAAAACATATTTATTTACTATTATCTTTTTTTGTAACCCGTTAGCTATTTTATCTAAATTCTCGGTACCTAAAAAAAAAATGCTAAATATGCAATTGATATTGCTTTTTATTTTGAAAAGGCAACTTAACAGTTCAGGACTTCATTTCATACCAGAGTATGGTTAATGGACGGCCAAATAAAGAATGGCTTGTAGAACATTATGATAGGCTAAGGAATAAAAATAGTTAGACCAAAAAAAATAAGGCGTATTAAAATAAAGGTGTAAATGCTGTTCACAATGAAAAGTGTTAGGGAATGCAGGAACGAATGTAAATGTTGAAGACTGAAATAAAGAGGGTGAGAAGGAGGGGAAAGAGAGCGAGACAGAGAGAGGGGGAGGGGATGTGTGTGCGAGGGGGAGAGAGAGAGAGAGAGAGAGAGAGAGAGAGTGAGAGACACAAAGCAAAAGGGTCTCCTTCAACCATCCAAGAACCCCCCCAAAGCTAGGAGCCAATGTGCTGATATCGCTGAAGGAGACAGATGTGAGACTGCAGCTGTCACACAAGGGGGGTTAAACCCAGGAGTAGAGGGGCTACAAGCATCGTTCAGGATGGATCGGCAGAACCTTGCATGGACCAGCGGAAGAGAGGGGATGGTGAGTCCAGGTAGCTGCTGCTATCTCTACCCTTCTCTCTGAGAGGCAGCGCAGATCTACGGGGCTAAGCTCCAGCCATTTTATATACAACATTACTGGCTCTACAGAACATGGAGATGCATCTCTTTGCAGAGGGAGGTTGCTAGACTCTACATCCCATATTGAGGCATCAAGAGCATGCAGCAATGTAAGAATACTTTGCTATGTTTAGGCACCTGCACCTGCTATGTTGCTTGTCTGTTGTGTGCTCCTGTTGCAGTAATTCCTTCAGTACCGGTGCTGCAGGCCTCCCTTGGATCTGAATGGGTTCTTCTACTATTTGAGGGGACCGGTTCCCATTGTACTAACTGCTTAGCCAAAGGATGATGCTTCACACAGCCGTAAAAAAAAAACAAAAAAACTGACAGTTGCAGCTAAAAATAGACCCGGCTCTACTGGGCTTCTGGCAATGTTTAGCTTTTGGTGCTGTGTGCGTGAAGCAGCATACACCACGAAGGGTTAATAGATGTTGCAATGGGGAAGGTAGCAAAAGGCTCGGTAGGCTTTATGTTTTTTCATATAATGAGATTCAGCTAATCAATGTGCTGTTTAGAAATGCAGATTTTAATAAATCAATATATATATATTTCTATGGGAATGTAGCTAAGGACAGTTGACTTGGTAACAAATTATTTTTTTATATGAACGTAAGAGATAACATTTTGCTGTGTGATGGCGAATCCTATGGATCTGTAAAGGAATTTTATGTTACTGTGCACTGAAATTGGTACAACTTGTACATTGACTGTCCATTGCATGTCTGTATAGTGTCACACAATGTCATATGCAAGTCAAATATTTTTTTTTAGGAGATATGGTAAACCGACCAGCCCAGTAGTTAAAGCGAACAGAAACCCTAAAATTACAAAATGTATCACTACATTTGTTCAAAATGTTCCATTAAAAAAAAAAAGTTTTTTTATTTTTTTTATTTCTGCATAATCTAAAGGAAGTACCCGTTCCTTTCTCAGTGCAAGGCTTCCTGTGGTTACTGACCATCCAATCCAAAGAAGCAGATCCGTGTTAGCGTGGTCAGTTTGCATCCTTTCCTCTTCCCATAGGAACTACAGAACAACGTGCAGACGCACAGCGCACCAGTAGTCAGCCCGCAGGCGAACACACCCCCTGCCCGGCCTTACAGAGACTGACTGACAGTGGATCCTGCCAGAGATCATCAATAGGAGACTCCGCTCAGGGGAAAAAAAGAAAAGGGATATAGCCATCACATGGTAGTGTAGTTTGCATTAATTATTTAATATAGCATGTTTAAAGAATGTAATGTGAACATGAATATTTTAGACTTGTTTGGGTCTAGGGCAGCACAGTAGCTAAGTGGTTAGAAATTCCGCCTAGCAGCACTTAGCCCTTGTACACACGGTCGGAGATTCCGACAACCAAATCCGTCGGATTATGTCTGAAACTGTTGCATACACACGGTCACGGACAAAGTTGACGGAAAATCCGACGTGATGACGTTATTTCGTTACGACGGGACTACGTTCACGCTAGTAGCCAATAGCTTTGGTGTAGGAATTTGATCTGAACATGCGTGGCACTTTGTCCGATCGGAATTCTCTACACATGATCGGAGTATGTCCAATCGGAGCATTTTGTCAGAAAATTTTACCAACAAGTTGGAAAACTTGGTCCGTCGGATACTCCGATGGAAACAGTCCGATGTAGACCACACACAGTCGGAATATCCGACAAATCGGTCCGGAATCTCGGACCGTGTGTACAAGGACTAAGGCTGTTGGTTCAGATTCCAACCATGGCAGTACCTGCCTGTAGTTTGCACATTCTCTCTGTGCCTGCATAGGGGTGCCCTGGTTTCCTCCCACACTCCAGAGATATGCTGGCAGGTTATTGATTGCCTAAATTAGCTCTAGTACATGTATGCATGTTAGTTAGGGACTTTAGATTCTAAGCTCTGTGAGGGCAGAGACTCATATGAATGCTTAATATATATGTAAATTGACAGTGCTATATAAGTACCTGTAATAAATAGACTGAAATGTTTACATACACTTCTAAGCCCAACTCTAGGAAACTTAAACATCATCCCATACTTTAAGGGTTATGCAGGCCATACACGGTCGAATTTCGTACGAATTTTCTTTTCAAAATCAGAAAGTTTTTTTTTTTTTTGTGATCCGATGATGCCACCATTGATTTTCAAAAATTCGGCCGACCAAGCCTTCAATTTCACCTCATGTTGCTACAGAAAAGAATTTTCGTGGCCGGGGATCTTCTTTTCTATTCCGTAAATTTTCTTTTCTTATCACATTTCTCGCACGATTCTCCCATCATTGATTAGAATATGGTTAGTTTTTCCAAAAATTTCCAACATGTCCGATTCCTCAAATTTGATTTCCGCACAAAAATCGCCTGTTGCTACAGCCCACTAATTTATTTATTTATTTCAGTTACTTATATAGCACCATCAATTTACGCAGCGCTTTACATATACATTGTACATTCACATCAGTCCCTACCCTCAAGGAGCTTACAATCTAAGGTCTCTAACCCACATTCATACATACTAGGGACAATTTAGACAGGATCCAATTAACCTACCAGCATGTCTTTGGAGTGTGGGAGGAAACTGGAGTACTTGGAGGAAACCCACACAGGCACAGGGAGAACATGCAAACTCCAGGCAGGTAGTGTCATGGTTGGGATTTGAACCAGCGACCCTTCTTACTGCTAGGTGAGAGTGCTACCCACTACACCACTGTGCCACCCATGGTGTGAAATTCATACGAAAATTCTTATGCCGCATACACACGATCGGAATTCTCGTCAGAAAAAGCTCTGATGGTTTTTCAGACGGAATTCGGCTCAAGCTGTCTTGCCTACACATGGTCACATCAGATTCCGATCATTTATAACGTGGTGACGTACAACACGTACGACGTGACTAGAAAAAGGAAGTTCAATAGCCAGTAGCCAACAGCTTCTGTCTCGTAGTTGAATCTGAGAATGCGTGATTTTTGGCGTGTCAGAATTGCGATTGGAATTACCGATAGAAAGTTTTTCCGTCGGGAAAATTGAGAACATGCTATCAATTTTTGGCTGGCGGAAATTCGGACAGCTAAATTCCGATGGAGCATACACACGGTCGCATTTTCCGATGAAAAGCTCTCATCGGTCTTTTTCTGGCCGGAATTCCGAACGTGTGTACGCGGCATAAGATACAATTTTCGAAAGAAAATTCTTTCGAATTTCGAACCGTGTATGGCCAGCATTAATTGCTCATCTGGGTCCTCAAGTACCCCCAACGGGCCATGTTTTGGGAACTTCCCTTATGCCGGCCATACACGGTTCGAAATTCGAAAGAAATTTCTTTCGAAAATCGTATCTAAGAATTTTCGTATGAATTTCGCACCATTAGTGAGGCTGCAACAACAGCCGATTTTTGTGCGAAAATCGAAATTTGAGGAATCAGACATGTTGGAAATTTTTGGAAAAACTAACGATATTCTAATCAATGATGGGAGAATCGTGCGAGAAATGTAATAAGAAAAGAAAATTTACGGAGAGAAAAGAAGATTCCCGGCCACGAAAATTATTTTCTGTAGCAACATGAGGTGAAATTGAAGGCTTGGTCGGCCGAATTTCGAAAATCAATGGTGGCATCATCGGATCACAAAAAAAAAAAACTTTCTGATTTTGAAAAGAAAATTTGTTTGAAATTCGACCGTGTATGGCCTGCATTAGATAAAATAGCTTTTATCAATACCATGTCATTGATATTGATTTAAAGCAGCTGTGCAAAGTAAAGGAAAACCTGAAAACGTGGACCGTTGAGGCTACTTGAGGACTGATATTGAGAACCACTGGTCTGGGGGATATAGAAAAGAAGATCTACTTACCTGATTCTTTTCTCCAAGCTGCTAGGTTGGTCCCCACAGCATCTTCCTCATGCTTCAGCGGTCTAAGGTCCTGATGCCATCAGACCAATGCAGGGTCCATAGTGGTGATGTCCAGAAAAAGTCCACCACCAGAGTGTGGGGAGCCCCATATGCTGGGAAGGAGTGGAAGATCGGGTAAATTGAAGCATAAGTTCACCTTTGTGAAAATATAATAAATGCACAGGTATTACAGCGCTGCCCCATTGATTTCAATGGGGAGCAGCGGTGGAGGAGCGGTAAACACACCGCTCCTTCACCGCTCCAAAGAAGCTGCTGGCAGGACTTTTCCCTGACGTCCTGCCAGCACAACGCTGCAGTGTGAAAGCCCTCGGGGCTTTCACACTACAGACAATGGTGCAGCTTTTTTAGGACGGATTGCAGGCGCTATTTCTAACGTTATAGCGCCTGCAAAACGCCCTGGTGTGAAAGGGGTCTAAAGCATAGGATGCATTAAGGTGAAAAAACACGAACCTTTACAACCCCTTTAAGTTCAGATCAGAGGCCTGAACCACCACATAGCCCTTATCTGTGGAGAGAATGTCATTTTAGCTTCTAGGTAAAATGATGAAGACTGTGTGTTAAGTGATTCCCTCAATTATCTCCTCTTAAATGCAGAGCTACGTATGCACTACCTCTGCAGACAACAGTCTCCTTGTTCACACATAGTCTGTGTCTGCCTGCCTCCGTTCACAGCGTGACCTCCTGTTGAAACATCTGTTGCTAGGAGGAAAATGCTTCCCTGCAGTACATCACTAATTTCAGCGTTACCATAGCTTTCTTGGTAGAAGGGTCATGGCCCGGTATGCTAGTGACTGATGCAATTACTTCTCACTTTACCTGATCATAAAAGAAAGCAGTGGTGTTTTTTCAGGTAAACTAAGTATTGTGTTGTCTTCTGAGCCTACGGCTTCTAATTAAACAGACACAAAATGTGATGACACATTTGATTAATACAACGCCATCTTCACTGACAAACAGACCAAAGGTGTAGAGTGAGCGGGCCCTCCAGCATCAGTTCAGATCACCTAGGTTCCAAGCCAGGGATTTAACTGTGTCTAGCTCATGAATACATAATATAAGACTACATTTAAAGTGGAAGTAAACCCATCGATTTGAACAGTTTCAAAAAATGGCATGCTGGGAATGCTAACTGCACATTGGCTGTGATCTCAACCAAACTGTCAAACCACCCAATGGCTGGTGTCATAACGGATCACATGTGCAGCACCGTGGCAGCTGAAGATTAAACAGAGTCAAAGATGGCAGCTTCCGTGGATGAAAACGATAGGGGAGTTTACTTCCACTTTAAGCCCTTGTACACACGGTCGGACATTCCGACGGAAAATGTCCGATCGCACCGTGTTGTCGGATAATCCGACTGTGTGTGGGCTCCGGCAGACAAAGTTTTAGAGCTGGGCTATAAAACTTTCCGACAACATGATCCGATCGGACTTTGTCTGATTGTGTGTAGAGAATTTCCGATCGGACAAAGTGCCACGCATGCTCAGATCAAATTCCTAGACCAAAGCTATTGACTACTAGCCTGAACGTAGTCCCGTCGTAACGAAATAATGTCACCACGTTACGTACGATCGGATTTTCCGACAACTTTGTCCGACCGTGTGTATACAACACAAGTTTCGGGCAAAATCCGACGGATTTTGTTGTCGGAATGTCTGACCGTGTGTACAGGGGCTAACAGGAAATAATTATTGATCATGGAAACCAGTAGTGAGGAGGTACGGGGCTGTCATAGCTGAACCCTAATTTTGAAAAATGCTAGTTCCGGTACTTTTTAATTGACTGGAACAAGTAGGCCAGGAGCTCTGATTTCGCCATTGTTTTTCCTAATCTACATGCTTATTCTGAACCGGTGTTTTAGGAAGTATTGAAAACAGAGACAGACAAATAACATTTTCAGTACTGGTTTCCTTTATTGGTAGGCCCAGGCTTGCCGACTGGAAAGTCTGGCATTAGTCCTGTGTTTTTTTTTAGTTTTTTTTATAATGCTGATTTCAAGTTCAGCTGCAGGCTGCTTACAAGTTGCCTCCATACTACCAGCATTCAATATAGCAAAGCAGGATTACGACTGGACCCTTCTTGAGGTTTCCATGTAGCCCAAAAATCTTTTTGTTCTGGATCGAAAAATCATTTCAAGGATCAAGAGATATGTTGTTGTCATTCAACGATGCCATACTTGAGGCCAGTTTTAGTTGGTGTGGGCACCATTGAGTTGCTTACTGCACATCAGCTTGTTGTCTATTTGTACTTGGTCCTCAATCCTATATAACGGTGTTACCAGCATTACAAACCTCATTCCTCGTTGGCCTAGGATAGGTAAGACACAAATATGAGCTGGGGGCTTTATAAATCAGGGATGTTTCTCAGTACCAGTACCACATTGGTTATTAGACATTTAAGATATTTGTGTGTAATACCCGCTGTGATATAATATTAAAAGATGAGATCTTTTCTGATGACAAAGTGCTGTGATATGTGCTATATAGCAGCTGCATATGGATTCCTAAGATGTGGCTATTTTCAGCCATAATACGCTTTATTGGTTTTGATAAAATAATCCCTTGTGTATGGGATTGTACGGATCTTGCACAAAATGATGTGTGAATAATCCGCTGGGATTTGCCAATGTGCCCATCATATTAGTGCATCTGCAGATATCCTGCACAGCATTTTGTTACTATATTTATGATGTGGCCTATTTTATAATGGAAGGTTTGACATTAAAGTGACACCCTTCGTTGGCCAACTTTAATTTTAAACATGCAAACTTTTGAAAAAAGCACGTTCAGGTTTCTTCATTGGGCATTTACATGGGCAAGATCATTTTGAAATACGGTGCTAATGCTATTGCTTACCATACTTGATTAACTTTTATGGCAAAGAGAGAGATCTTCCAATATGCAGTCCAGTGTCTGACACCCTGACAAATACTATGTGTGCACCCACCCCCTTCACTTATTATGATAACTAATAAGACAGCTTTCATTGAACAGAATGGGGCGAGTCTGCACTGCATCATGGAAATTAAACTTTTTTTTTGGTTAGCTATAAGACGGGGCAGCACAGTGGTGTAGTGGTTAGCACTCACACCTAGAAGTCAGAAGGTTCACTGGTTTGAATCCCAACCACAACACTACCTGCCTGCAGTCTCCCTGTGCCTGCATGGGTTTTCTCCAGGTACTCCGGTTTCCTCCCACAATCCAAAGACATGCAGGTAGGTTAATTGGCTTCTGTCCAAAATTGGCCCTAGTATATGAATGGGGACCTTGGATTGTGGGCTCCTTGAGGGTAGGGACCGATGTGAGTGTGCAGTGTACAGGGATAGGGACAATTGTAGACACTCACTCAGGTTGGACTGGTGTCTTTATTCAACCTTACTAACTATGAAACTATGAAGATATTGAAGAAAAGAACAGACCAAAAATATATCCACCTGGACCTGATTGGTTATGGATTGCTGAATATTGCACTACCCAAATAAGCTTGAGTTTTTATTGCATGGTCTAGTAGAAATGCTAAATGTATACAGTAACCCAGTGCACCCAGGCAGTAATTTTGATAATGATCATACACCGAGAAGAATGATCATTTGTGTCCAAATAATTAGACCCTCAGCATGTCCATAATTACCCTGACATGAACATTTCATATTCAGATCTTTTCCCGCTTACCATTGTAGATAGTATAATGTTACACCATATATACGCATTATCTCTACCGAATCAGCATAAAACAGTGACTCTTTTCTGAGATTTTCTAGACTGTCAGATCACGCCCAACAGTGACATAGACAGCAACAGGATCAACGTGTATTGTCAAAGAATATCGGATACATGAAGAATACGTTTAAATGTTTAGTCCATCCACTATTAATATTTTAGTTTTGATGTGATCCTGAAGAACTGATTCCCTTAACCTCCCTGGCGGTAATCCCGAGCCTGGCTCGGGCTGGAATTTCAGTACCACGAGCGGTAACCCCGAGCCACACCCGGGATCGCATTGCAGGATACAGGGAGACTTACTTACCTTGTCCCCTGGATCCAGCGATGTCCTCCCCGCTGTGTGTGGGAGCCGTCCTCCGCTCGATTCACACAGTGCCCGAGTGCCGCCGAGCTCCGTTCCCTGCAACGTTACGGCGCACGGGAGTGGAGATCGGCGCCAAATTCAAAAAAGTTAAAATACACAATACACATACAGAACTGTAATCTTACAGATTACAGTACTGTATAAAAAAATACACATCCCCTTTGTCCCTAGTGGTCTGTCCAGTGCCCTGCATGCACTTTTTATATTATAAATACTGTTTTTTTTTCTGCCTGGAATTTGGAGATTGTCCATAGCAACCAAAAAGTGTCCCTTTTATGTCAAAAGTGATTTTAGACCAGCTAGAAAACAGCGATAATAAATTAGAATCACTTGCACAATTGAGCGATAGCGATTTGTGGGGAGATCCGTCATGAAACACTAAATCTAATGACAGCGACAATTCTGCAAATGAGCAAATTTCTGTGTTTTTGGATTTGATTACATTATTGAATAATTGTTATTATTATTTTTTATCATTATTTATAGTTATTTATTATATTATAAACTTTATCATACCCGGGATGTCTACTAGACTCTGGTTTGAACAGATTTAAGAGAGTCATTCCTAAGAATTACAGGCCTACAATATAAAACGCCAAATTTCCATGCAAAATAATTGCACTGCTTTCAGCACCTAAAATCAGAAATAATCATACCGCCAGGGAGGTTAATGGTTTCTGGGAACTTCCCAACCTGTCGATTATTACAAGATTCACCTTTCCTTTGTTTTTCATTTACTATATATTATGTTAAATGCACCAAGAGAGGTGAGACCCTAAGGTTGTGGAATTAAAACAGGAACTGACAGCCACCAGTGTTTAAAAGAATCAAAAAAACACTTATTCAAACCAACATCTACCAAACACTGAAATACAACTTTTAGTTCAAAATACCTTTTAAAATGTTCAGTCAGTTTTTAGGAAGTTGTATTGAGATGGCGTTTTGACAGTTTTATGGCACCATCTTTTTCTGACAATATAGCACTTGTATAGTCACAATATCTATAGCCAATGATGCATGATTTTCTGCTTATTTGGAAAATGTCTAAGCAAGCCAAGAGAAAAAAAAACGTCAATTGTCAGCACGCTGGATAATACCTCCTACTGTTTATTTGTGGGAACAATGCTTTCACTGTCCCTAAATCTTTTTATTAAGGCCGGGTTCACGGCGATCTGAATGCAGAGAGATTGCATGCTTATGTGTTTTTAGGTGTGATCACATTGACTTCTATTAGAATGTGCATTTTTGGGAAAGTGCATCAAAGTTCTGCATGCTGCATTTTTTATGTACTTTCGGAAAAGGCAAAGTCTAATAGAAGTCAATAGGAACACACCTAAAATTGCATGTAAAATGCACATACAGTTTTTGGCCACTTGGGATTTAGGTCTTCCAGCCCACCTTTGTGTGTTGCAGAACCTCCCTCATATTAGGAAACATAAAAAAGGAAAAAATAAATCTCCCATAATGACCAGATTAGGTGTGTAGACCAAGGCCATCTTTAATATTGATTGGACCCTGGGCAAAACTTTTCTTCATAATGAAAACCTGTGGCCTTGTGTAACTAAAAGGTAGGCTTGATTTACCTGCTGGCTTGTACCGTATTTTCCGGCGTATAAGATTACTTTTTATACTTAAAAAAATCCCCCAAATATCGGGGGTCGTCTTATACGCCGGTATATGGATGTCAGCATTAATGTCCGCGCCGAGCCAATCATGGCGAGCAATGTATTCTTTTATTGAATACAAAGCCTGCACGGATTGGCTTTGAGATTCAGAGAGGCATTGGTTGATGATGTTCCAACCTGTGCCAATCACGGCGAGCGATGTATTCTATTAATGAATACAAAGCCTGCTCGGATTGGCAGAGGCTGTAATATCATCAGCCCGCGCCTCTCTGAATCTCAAAGCCAATCCGTGCAGGCTTTGTATTCATTAATAGAATACATCGCTTGCCGTGATTGGCTCGGCGCGGTACACTGTAATACTGTATACAGTATGAATGCGGCTACCCCTCGGCTCCTCTTCCCTCCACGGCCACCTCGCCATTCAACACCGGAGATTTGGTTTTAAGCACCCGACCCTCCATCTGGCACCCGACCCTCCATCTGGCACCCGACCATCCATCAGTGTATTTTGCCAGGCACATGAGGTATTTACCACCACAGCACTAGTCGAAAGGGGGTCTTCTTATAGGGCGAGCATATGTCAAAACCAACGTTTTAGCTGGACAATTAGGGGGTCGCCTTATACGCCCAGTCGCCTTATACGCCGGCAAATACGGTATATCATTTTTTTAGCAATTTCTAGCGATTTTGCCAAGACACCCCTGAAGAAGTGAACAAGACAGTTGCAATTCAACTGCTCAAATTCCGCGCCATGTGAACAAGAAAAAAATAAAAAAATATATACACAAAAGAGCAGCTCCCTGGAAAAGTGAAACAAACACCTGTGGAGTGATAACAATGATTAAGGGTGCTCTGTAAAGAATATTAAAACTAAACCACTAATTAGCAAAAAACATATTTTTCTCTTCCAAAACCACTGAATCAAAATGGCTGAAAAAGAAAGTGCTTAAAATAATGTGAACATCACCAGAGTGAAAAATATACACATCATAACAATGATTATACTGGAAAAATGGTGGACATCAGTGAACCACCATACATAATAATAGTAATTGAAAATGTAAAGTCCCAATAAAGTGTCTCTACAACGAATGAATTCTATCGAATTCTGCCGATCCGGAAGGTGAAAAACAAATAATAATCGTGATATAGCAATGGTTAGCAACAAATCGGAAGAAAACTTGCGACTCCCTCCACCATGAACGTAGAACTACACCAGTAGTGATAATACAAGTCCAAACTGCTTACCAGATCCGTTTGACTTTAATTAAAAAGTAAGTCAAACAACACTTGTACAGGATAATGCCTGCTCATATGGATACCAATGCAGATGATGTTAGATGGTGTGCCTCTCTTCACAGACTCAAGCGGCAAATGTGAAAAAATACAAAAAGATCCATAGCATAATACTGACTTTAATAAAAAATAAGTAAAAAACAGACAGCCAAAAGGCTCCTTACATGGTTAGGTGCCTAGCCTGGCACTGGGACTGCTCGCTCTGACCAAAAGAATCGCTCTTCAACTCAAGGAAAAATTCTTCCGCATTCGATATTGGCGTGCGTTCCAGACTTACAGACCGACAAACCAGAGGGCCGGAAATGGCGTTGAATAGCGTGAACAAGTGCCGCTCCGACGTACGTTTCGCTGTTAACGTCTTCAGGAAGCGGAAGAAACCTCAAGGCACCCTGGTTGAAAAAGGTTGCTCTAGAGCAATTATTTTCAATCAGGGTTCTGTTTGATCCTAGGTTTCCTTAAAAGATTAATAGTGTTCTTTGAGCAATGAACATTTTTTGTTTCTCAGTAACCGCTAACACCAATAACATTTTAGCTGTCTCAGAGGTTGACAATCTTCCATTACACCAACAATGTAATCTAAGAGACCACTATATTAACCACAAATGTATAGGAGCTATTCTCTAATAGCCACCAATGTAAGGGGGCAACACTGACCACCAATGTAAAGGGGCATTTCTACAATGGCCACCAATGTAAGGGGACATCTCTCTATTGATCACCAATGTAAGGGGGGCAATTCTCCACTGGCCACTAATGTAAGGGGGCATATCTCCACTGACCTTCATTAAAATTGGCTGCCAATGTTTATCTGGCCAAACACTATACAGTTTTGTCCTATAGAGCAGGATCGTGTTAATAAAAATAATCTGCTCTGTGTGTCCAATATGCCTGGTATACCAGATTTATAACCATTTTATTATTATTATATATCTTTATCTTGCTGAACATGCTTGTTTATGTTGAATTGTAGATATGATAATGTAGCAGGGATTTCACAAGAGCTAAAATAGTTTGAAGGGTTCCTCTGTGTTAGACAGGTTAAGAAAGGCTGCTGTGGTGCCCTCTTGTCATAGTAAATGTGGTCCATGGGATATGTAGCAAATATTGGCACAGTTACACTCATATTTATGTTGTATAAGTCTAGTCTTCATATTCATATTTTGATGCTGTCATGCTTGAATCCATACTGCCAGGACTTTAGGAGACACTCTTCATCTTATATGTGACTGTCATTCTGTACAATTACATAAAGGCATGGTTCACACTGATGTGATCTCAGATGTGACTTGGGTTGCTCTGGACTCATGAAAATGGACATAACGTGGCTGCCAATGGTGCCCATTCACATCAATGCAGAGCCACTTTGGGGAAGGTCTTGTGCTACTTTGGTGTTATGCAGTGTGGTTTTTGTGGTCCATAGATCACTTTTGTGTACAGCTTGTGCTGGTTGTTAGGAGCAAGTATCCACCAACATCAGCAGCAGGGATGAGTCATTGGTTATTAAGGAGCCCGCACCCGCAGGATCCCTGCTGTCGGTAGGGGATTTCCCTCTGACAGCAGAATGCAAACAAAAGAGCCGACATAAAAATGTAGGTACACTCTCTTCGGGTCTGATATGGATTTTAAAGGGGACCCCATGCCAAAAAATAAAAATAAAATTTGTGGGGTCCCCCCCAAAATCCATACCAATCTCTTCGGTCTGGTATGGGCAACCCGTGCCATAAAAATTTTTAAAATATATACCAGATCTGGCAGGCCAAAAGGAGGGGGGAGGAATGAGTGAATGAGCCTTCCCCCCCTCCTGAACTACACCAGGCCACGCGCCCTCAACATGGGGGGGATTGCCCCCCCAGAAAAGCACCTTGTCCCCTTGTTGTTGAGAACCAGGGCATCTTACTTACAACCCTAGCCCAGTGGTTGTGGGGATGCAGGGGGTAGCTCATCAGAATCTGGAAGCCCCCTATAAAAGGGGACCCTCGGATCAATGCCCCCCATGTGAATGGGTAAGGGGTACATAGTACTCATTCACCAAAAAAAATGTCAACAGTTAACAAAAAATACAAGTTCTTTATTAAAAATTTTTTAAATGACCCCTCACAGCAAAGTGCCATCTTGTGTTGAGGTTGTGTGGTCTGATATGGTTCAGGGGGGCACTCACTCGTTCCCCTCTTTTCCTGGCCTGCCAAGCTGCATGCTCGGATATGGATCTGCTATGGGTTTTGGCGGGGGGGGGGCTCACTTCATCTTTTTTTTGTTTAATGTTTGTTTTTTTGCTGTGTGATCCCCTTCAAAATCCATACTAGATCCGAAGGACCTGGTAGGAACTGGGGGGGCCCACACGCTTTTTTTTTTATGTCGGCTCTTTTGTATACCCAATCCTGCACTGATAGCAGGGGGGGACTCATCCTTGTTAAGATACTGGCAGGTGCCGGCTCCTTAAAAACCAATACCTTATCCCTGCTGCTAACAGCAGGAATGAGTCTCAGTAGTAAGAATTGCATTAGGGTCCAATTCACACTTATGCAGGTTTGCATATTCCAGGTGCATTTTGCGTTTTTCAATACATTCTTTTCATCCATTGAAGTCTATGGAACCAAAAACCAGAAAAAAAAGTCCCTGGCCCTTTCCATAAAATGCACAGATGTGAAGTACATCCATAGGAAACCATGTTAAATGGACTGTAGTGTGTTTCTGCAAAACTGAAAACTATGAAAAAATGCACAGGTGCGAACCAGGCCTAAAAAAATACCAAAAACTCACCAAGTCGCACTGTAGCTGCACTACAAAATTTGCATTAAAAATCGAATTAAAATCGCATTACACTAGTGTGAACCTAGCAGATTTGATATATCTGATGTTGGTAAACCATATCCTTAACAGAATTGTAAATAAGGATACTTTGTCTTGCAGCATGCATTTTTATAACCTTCTGAAGCACATTAATAAGTATGCCTCAAGGGATAATATGGTTCTGTGATATTATGAGGGTATTCACATAGGCATTTGTGCTTATGTAGGACATACTAGGCATGAATAAATGCCTGTTTCAATTCGGGTCACATGTGTGAAGGACCATGGTGCTTTGAATCTTATTGTAGAAATGCATGTATTAATGGGCTTATTTACTAAAGGGGTCATTTTGTGCTGGCCTCCCTATTTCCAAAGTACAGACAGGTCAGGTGATATAGGGCTACATTCACAAGGTGGTATTTTCCTCTTTAAAATTTGTTTCCTATGTGTACCAATTTGTAAACAGGTGCAATAATACATAATACATATCAACATGTAATCAGTGAAAAATTCTATAATTAGTAAAAAAGAACACATAATAAAAGATAAAAATAAAAATTGTCTATAATTCTCATTGAATGTTCCAATAAAAAATGTGATTGATTCAATCAATAAGTGTAGATATCCTCCACCGCTTGTAAACATCCAACGACACCCAACGTAAAATAATCTGCTCACCAGACAGCCGTGACCCCTTTAACCAAAAGAAGGTTAGAGGCAGAACGGGAAGCTGGGACCATTGTACCATAGAATTAAACCACTGCCAAAATATAGTGCGTAATATGGACAGGGAATCCCTTCTAACTACCACTACAAAAAATAAGTTTCAGGATGACCTAGCTTTCATTATGGGATTCCATTGGCAATATAAGGAAGTGGAAAAAAAATCTTTAGAACACATTGGCCAATTCTTCTTAAAGAGTAAGTAAAGGCTAAAAAAACAAAAAAAAAAACACACACCCTGTAAAGCAAAGGCATAATGAGCTAATATGCATAGCATACTAGCTCATTATGAATAACTTACCTGAGAACGAAACCCCCGAAGCGGTCCTCCGTCCCCATGTCCACCGCTGCCATGGATCCCGGAGTGACTTCCGGGTCATTGACATCATGACATCACTCCCGCGCCTGCGCACGGGAGCCGACACTCGTGGCATATCGCCGCGATCTGCGGCCTGCCCAGTGTGCCTGTGCGCCGCTGTCTACGGCGCATGCGGCGTAGACAGCGGTGGCTGTCTTCGGGTAAATATCTCCTAAATCCCTTAATCCCTTAATCTAGGCTTACCTGTAGGTCAAAGTTGGTTGTAAGGGTTTACAACCACTTTAAAGACCTCAAAAAGATTCTGCCAAACAAACCAAAAATTATCTATAGGCGGGCTCCAGGGCTCAGAAATAGAATAGCACCTAACATTCCAGATCTCCCCAAAAATATTAGTAAATTTCTAGATAGAACAGTATTCCATTTTAGCACTAGGTACAAAGCATGTAACACTATCAAAAGAAAAGAAAAATTGAAAGTTTTTATTCGATAGCCACCCAGAGCGAATATGAAATGTTCCCCCTGATCACGTGTGATTCTGAATATGTCACTCATGTGTAGGAATGCCCATGTCCCATACAATATGTGGGTAGGACCACAAATAAGGTGCGTAGAAGAATCAATGAGCACATCACCAACATCAAAAATGGGTTCCCAAAACATAGTGTGTCGAGACACTTCAAAACACATCATAATCAGGACCCTAAGTTACTTATTTTTTTCGGAATAGATAAGATTTCACAGCATTGGAGGGGCACCCACCTTAAATGGGCGGTGTTCCAGAATGTAACTAAATGGATATATCTGCTGGACACTTTGCAACCAGCCGGTATGAACATTGATTTCGTTTTAAATTGTTTTTTAATCAGTGATTGAATTCTTGCAGTTTAGTTTGTTTTTTATTATTTCAATCTAGCAAAATTTTGAATTTTATATAGATTTCAATATATTCAGATTTCAATCATAACATAGTAATTGTCCATTGTAGAGAATATGACCAATATCAAATACACACCTATATATTATTAGTGGCCTCACTGGCTGGTTTCTAGCTTAATAGTAAAATAATAATTGCTTATATGTTTTAATAATCATATTAATTACACATATGGTCATTATTTTATTCAATTGTTTTTCTGTATGTAAACCATTATGTTTTGCCTTTTTAACAAACAAAAGTAAGCTGATATTAGCCCGAAGGGTTGTGAGGGGCGGGAGGTTGCCATCTCCGCCAATCACAATCCACAATCAGGCTATTTAGAGTTTCCTGCCTAGTGACCAGAACGCTTCCTGATGACGTAGCAATACGAAGCGTACGTCGAGGCGCCTTCCGGTCACGTCACTTCGGGGTCCCAGCTTCCGGTTCTGTCTCTAGCGGCGGTGGAACGCATGCCGATTCCCAGCGCGAGCAAGGCATCTCGCGGCATCCATCTGACCACATATGCTTTACCATCCAATGCCGAGACACAAGCACTTATTAATGTAAGCAGGCAATTTTTATTTCTTAAATGTTTTAATAAACTAAGCAATATTACACTATTGGATCCTCCTTGTCTTTTCTCAACTCGTGTACCCGTTGTGGAGGAGAGGAGAGCACAGTGTTGGATAGTTCAAGATTCCACCCCAGGCTGCAAGATTGCAGCACAAACGAATTCTGACCTTCTTTTTGGTTAAAGAGGTCATGCCTGCTTTGTGAGTAGATTATTTTACAAGAGCACGTTGGGTGTTGTTGAATGTTTACAAGCAGTGGAGGATATCTACACTTATTGATTGAATCAATCACATTTTTTATTGGAACATTCACAGAGAATTATGGACTATTTTTTTATTTTTTATCTTTTTTGTCATGTGTTCATTTTTACTAATTATAGAATTTCACTGATTATATTTTGATATATATATTATGTATTACTGCATCGGTTCACAAATTGGTACACATTAGAATTCATTTATTTAATCAATAGTCACAGCGCCCCCTACTATCACTTCTCATTCATTGCACAGTAGGCATTCTACAAGCACTTTGGGGCGCAGCTTAATTAGCACAATTATTAGATATTGGTGCAAGGTTTATATCAAATCAAAAGAAAAAAAGGTGAGTGGAATACCACTCAAAGGGAAGCTGCTTTCACATGGTGTATCAAAAACAACTAAGTCCAATTAGGTAAAAATTGTAAAAAAGTTATCTTTAAAAATGTCAAATAATGAATGAAAATAGTATAAAAAATTCCACCAATACAAAATGACAACGATGTATTTTTTATTGATGGAAGAAGGGTATTTATATATGTGTGTCATTTCTGATACTATTTTCCCCTGGTAACCTCTGGAGGAACCCTGCTTTATAGTCAATTTTGCTGTGATATTTAATAAAGCCATTACTATATCTTTGAACGGGTCCGTTTTTTTCTTGTTAGAGAATAGTCATTGTAATTCTGTGATGTTCTGGAAAGTGTTATTCGGGTATCCATCAGTCAAACCTTTAAGTTGATGACACCCCTCTCCTAACAGCTCAAGTTCCACACCTTTTGTAAGAATACTTGTTTATTCATAACCCCATTCTATCTTGTGAATATTTGAGTCTCTGGCTCTAATCACGTGCTCCTAAAAAAAACAAAAGAAAAAAACAAAAAAGAAAAAACATTGAAATCAATGCGTCCAGCGCCCTGCATGTTGATTAGGGGCCAGGCACATGGATTAGGGGGTGACACCCCTGCACCCCTTATGGACGGGCCACCATTCCATATGACATATGTTCTAACAAGGGATTAGACCGTTGTGATATCCATGTAAATTGTGTTATGTTTAAAGTGATTGGGAGGTTTGCAAGTCATGATGGATATGCTTTTATATTCACAACAAAAGTCCCCAAAAATCTGGCAAAATGACCAGAGAAAATAGAATTACATCACTACATGTAATGGAGTTGATTTACTAAAGGCACATAGACTGAGAACTGCAAGTGCAGTTTCTCCAGAGCATAGTAAATGAGGGGGATCTCTGCTGACTTCCATCATCCAATCATGTGTAAGCAAAAATTCATTTTTTTTCCTTGCATGGGATTGGGTATTCTTTGTAAAGTGAAGCTTTATCTAATTTACTGAGCTCTGGAGCAACTTGCAAATTGCACAATCTATTCGGCTTAAAGTGGTTGTAAAGGCAGAATTTTTTTTTTATCTCAATGCATTCTATGCAATTAAGATAAAAAACCTTCTGTGTGCAGCATAACCCTTGTCAGTTTTTGTTTTTTTGCCATTGGAACTTTTATTCATTGTATATTAGTTCTTTCATTTATGGAGGCTCAGCATCATATGTTGGAGTTAACCTAGAAAGGTCTGCATGCATTTGTCTTGCCTAGGAATGCCTATTCTTACAGACTGACATCCATCCATCAAGGCATTTTAATATCTGTATAGCCCCTGTCATGTCACATTCAGCTACCCATCACATTTTGCTACCCGCTGGAGTGCTCATGCGCGACGCCACCATATGCGTTCCAACACTGTTGTAAGACCACTTTGCCACAGGGCCCCTCACGGGCTCGCTAGGCTCGCCACGCTTCGCTCGCCATGCTTCGGGCACAGCCTCGCTTCGATCGGCATAATTATAATCTAACTCTATTTCCACTTGGATGGTGGGGCTTGAACCTGGACTCAGGGGTGTGGCCACAAAATTCTGCACAAGCACAGATCGCCACAGTGTTGGAACGCATATGGTGGCGTCACGCATGCACAGTCCAGTGGGTAGCCAAAATGTGATGGGTCGCCATATGTGACGAAACACCCCTACCAAGAGCCATCCCAGCATTTGAATCATTGCTAAAGGCTCTTGAGAAGAGTACAGAGGCAGGGTGCTGGGATTTCTTTAGGGAGAGACATGCAGCATTTAGTTGGCCCATTCCACCAGACTGCATTGCATAGAGAAGCACTAAGGTCAGGTCTGATATAAGGTATGTAAAGAGAAGAGGATTTATTTAACAATTGCATTTGTGGAGTGAATGCTAGCTTGGCTCAACAGTTAATCCTGGTGTAGTTCCACAGGGATCTACTGGATATCCCCACAGGACCTTGGTACACTGATATAGTATGTATGCTATATTGGTACAGTGGTATAGGCCACAGTATAGGACCCTTTTAGGAATAATACCACCCTATATTTGCTGGGCAATGCTCCTTGCCAATTATGAGTGCAGGGTCAGACTGACCATTGTGCCACTCGGGCACTGCCCGAGGGCCCCATACCACTAGGGGGCCTCATCAGGGTTGCCAGCCTCAATAAAACCAGGAACAGTATGTAAAAATTTGTGTTTTTTTTTACATCTGTCTCTGAAATGTCCCTTACCGACATCCTTTTGGTCTAAAAATCCTGAGATTATAGCTGCCCCACCTCTCCAGTATTTTCTCAGCCAATAGAAACATGTCTGTGTATACTGTGTGATTGTATACTGTGTGTGTGCGTTTGAGTATATTGTGTGGCCCCATAATCTCTGATTGCCCGGGGGCCCCATAATCTCTTATTTCCCGGGGGCCCCATGAGTTCTCAGTCTGCCCCTGTATGAGTGTTGCGGTCAAGTGTATATAAGGCCAAGTTGATAGAGCCACGGGGGAGAAACGTGGAAACCCTCTGGTGCTGTAGAAGGGAACAGAGAATATTGTTCCTTTTTATATTGGTCCTGCACAGGAAGGAATCTATTGGGTAGTTTAGACTGTGATTTCCCACTTTTTGCTGGTGGTGTGACACAGGAATTCTCATCTCTCTCCTTTGAGGATCCTTGTAACTCATCTCCCTCTTTTCCTCCATATCGTAAGAACTGTTGTAACTTGTTCAAACATGGCTGACTGTCCACTTAACATACTTCAGTAAAGGCAAACATCGTGTTAAGGAACCTGGTATATTTAATCTTTTCCAGTGGGGGAATACTATTTTTTATCTTTATTTTTTGCATTTCGGCTAAACCTGATGAGAAAAAACAAACACTTTTTCAGCATATATGTTTATTATTAAAACATTAAATGGAATCCGTGGGAGTAAAAATATGAGCATTGTCATTGCTGACTTATATTTTACAGTACAGATTCCAGAGCTGTTAAATTCTTTCACTACTTGGTGATTGGCTGATCCGGAACGAGCTTGAGTAGAAGCTCCCTCAAATGTATGAAAATTCAGTAGCGGAAAATTGGTAGCCTTTCTGTGTAACGATTTGCCAGACTATTCAGTAGAGCAGACTTTCTCAACCTTTTCAACACAGAGGAACCCTTGAAATAGTTGGTCGGTCTCGGGGGAACCCCTGCTAAAAATTAGAAATCTACAACTCATGATACATTAGTGTGATGGTCAGTGGGAAGAATGGTCCTTACACTTGTGGTCATTGGGAAGAGTTACCTCTTTACAGATAGCTAAAAAGATCAATGGTGTCAGTGGAACTTATCTGAGAGGCAGAAATTGCCCAATGCTGAAGGAACCCCTAGCAACCTCTGGAGGAACCCTGGTTGAGAATCACTGGTGTAGACCAATCTGGTCTTCAAACCTACTAAACAAAGGGCCAATTTACTGTCCTTCAGGTTTTAGGGGGGCCAGACCATGACCAATGGGAGAAGAAAATGTCCTGGCGTCAAGTGGGAGTAAGCTATACCCTATCTTTGATGTCAGTGGGAGGACTAGTGCCCCATTCTTGGCGTCAGTGGGAAGAATCGTGCCCCTTCATGGTGTTGGTGGGAAGAAAAGTGTCCCAGCTTTGGTATTAGGGGGAGGAATGGTGCCCTATTGTTGGTGTCAGAGGAAGGAATAGTGCCCCATCGTGGTATCAATGGAATGAATTCTGCCTCACTGCAGTGCAGCATTAAACCTTTAGTTCAATCATAGTTGAAGGGACATAATTTACCTGCTGGAGAGGAATTGAAGGGGAAGTAGATTAGGAGAGTTTGTGTGGACTGCATTCAGATTTGTATCTGCTTTAGGGAGTAGATTAATGGCACTAGAACCTGGGAAAGGTGTTGGCTTTTGTACCCAAATAATGTTTGGAATAAACTTAATTTGGTCTCAAACATTTTGGTGTGGGGCTTCATTTCCAGATTAATTCCTTTCAGATTTATATCATACTGAGATGGTCTGAATTTAAATTGTGACTAAGCTGGGACATGATTCATCTAGTGTCATCCCTGGGAGCTCATCTATTGTTATCAAGAGATATGCCTCATGTATTCTAATTCTATAAATGCTGCAGGTTTTTACATAACCAACTTTGACAAACTCTTTTTTACTTATTTTTTCTGTTTTTCTATGTGAAGAGAATGTCAGGAAGTATTCTTGCTGTTAACTTACTAAGATAAAATATAGCTTAAGGCAAAACTTTTTAAGATTTGGCTAGAGTGGTAAGTTGTTAGAACCACTGTTTTTATTGCTGTCCCTGTTAGCCCTTGTACACACGGTCGGACATTCCGACAACAAAATCCGTCGGATTTTGTCTGACGGATTTTGTCCGAAACTTTTGTTGCATACACACAGTCGGACAAAGTTGTCGGAAAATCCGATCGTACGTAACGTGATGTTCAGGCTAGTAGCCAATAGCTTTGGTCTAGGAATTTGATCTGAGCTTGCGTGGCACTTTGTCCGATCGGAATTCTCTACACACAATCGGACAAAGTCTGATCGGATCATGTTGTCGGAAAGTTTTATAGCCCAGCTCTAAAACTTTGTCCGTCGGATATTCCGATGGAAACAGTCCGATGGAGCCCACACACAGTCGGATTATCCGACAACACGGTCCGATCGGATATTTTCCGTCGGAATGTCCGACCATGTGTACAAGGGCTTAGAGATCCATTCTCTAATTGTCCTGATCAGCAATATCAGTGGTAATGAAAGTCAGGGTAAATCCAAAAATGTGTGTTGCCACCAGAACAAAAATAGAGAGGAAATCTTCCAGTGGGGCCATTTTGCCCTTATGAGGGGATTTCAGCCCCCCGCATTCACATTTTCATCAGCCCTTCATTGATCCTGCCAGTTTCCTCAGCCCTTCCCAGTTAACCTTGTAAAAAAAGCTAGGATTTACAGTCTGTGTAACTGATGGCTGGGAGAGGAGTAAGAATACAATGCTTAACTTTTCTAGGTTTTATCTGTCAAGTCTCGGCACAGTACAAAGCTAAAGTTCAAAGACCTTTAGTGGTAAATAGTACGTTAATGGTCAAAGAGTAAACATTATGATGTTGGTAGATGCTGAAGCATTCAGAAGTGTAACCAGGTAACATTCTTAACTTTTAAAAGGAATGCAAATTTGAAAAATATTTCCAATAAATACTACAGACGTGAGTGAATGGTAAAATGTATCCTAGGGCAATGTGGTGGCTAACATTCTTGCCTTGCAGTGCAGGGACTGGGTTTGGGATACAAAGGGTGGTGCTCTTCAAAGGTCTGAGGGTTCAAACCGAAAGGGCAAAATGAAGACCAGTCGGATGGTTCAGAGTGTCCACTGGAAAAAAAAAAAAAAATATATATATATATATATTGGTGAACTAAAGAAAATGTAGGCAGAAAAAAAAGGAAATTAAATATGCAACCTTCCAGGGACACAAATGGTCAAAACCCCTGTCTCCATGCAGGTTCAGGCTAGTCGTTCTCGATACCTTGGGGGTGCTGATCCTAGATCCTTTGAGGGGTTCTCAGGCAGGTGGTAAACTTGCTGGCTAGGGGGAGGCAAAAAAAAAAAACATTGGTGGTCCGAAATGGCAGAGGTGGCCTTTGTGGTGTGTAATGAGGATATGGTGTGTCTGGGGATGGATCATAGTCATCATGTTTGACGAACATACTAAAGCTTTATTTCACTGAAAAGATGTGTTTCTTGGCTCACAGCCATTGAATGGACTATTCATAGTCTTGTGAACATTTATTTCTGTCTTAATTCAATGTACAATTATAACAAAAACACAGAAATTACCTTACAGCTGTAGCACTGTCATTTATATTTTATCTTAATTATTATCAATAATATCTACTTTTCCTAATTTAATAACACTAACCCTTTAAGTGGTTCTAAAGGCTGAAGGATTTTAACCTTAATGCATTCTCTGCATTCGGGTAAAAAACCTTCTGAGCCCCATCTAGATCCCCATCTCCACTCCTCATAGCTTCAGTGGCAGAACGTGGCTTGTGAACAATTCTGCATGTGCGCTAGAGGTCCGCATCTTCACTGGTCTTACGATTACAATTATCCTGGTAGCGATTCGATTCGATTCCACGAGGCATCATGATTACTGCCCATGGTTTTCATCAAAAAAATTCAAGCAGTCAGAAGAACTCCATTTTTTTTTTATTTTATCTGCTTCCTAAAAAAAAAAAAAGACAACACTCTCTGCATGTAGCAAAGTCTAAACATGGCAGACATCTTATAGAGGAGCTCCAGGCTCCCCCCAAAATACTAGAGGAGATGGTCAGAGACTGCAGACATAGCAGAGGAGATAGTCAGAGACTGCAGACATTGTACAAGAGATATCAGAGACTGCAGACATTGTACAAGAGATGTCAGAGACTGCAGACATTGTACAAGAGATATCAGAGACTGCAGACATTGTACAAGATATGTCAGAGACTGCAGACATTGTACAAGAGATATCAGAGACTGCAGACATTGTACAAGAGATATCAGAGACTGCAGACATTGTACAAGAGATGTCAGAGACTGCACACATTGTACAAGAGATATCAGAGACTGCAGACATTGTACAAGAGATATCAGAGACTGCAGACATTGTACAAGAGATGTCAGAGACTGCAGACATTGTACAAGAGATGTCAGAGACTGCAGACATTGTACAAGATATGTCAGAGACTGGAGACATGGTACAAGAGATGTCAGAGAAATTGCTATGCATCAATGCTGCTATTAAATTCAACACCTCTAATGTGTGCCCCCTCAGACAGCCTTTTTACACAATGCAGAGGATTGACCCCTTAGGTTCCACAGTGAGCATAACAAGCATGCTTTACTGAATATACAGACTGATTCTACTATTGAGGGTTTAGTAACACCTTAAAGAGGATGTAAACCCCGATGGGTTTTACTTCCTCTTTGATTCCCTGCAAAGGTAAAGCATAATGGACTACTATGCATCGCATAGTAGCCAATTATGTGCCACTTACCTGACACAGGAACCAGTAAAGTCACCGCTGTCCCCTCTTCCACGAAGCATCCATCTTCCTTCTGGGTATCGTGGCTCCGGCGCTGTGATTGGCCGGGGCCGCAATGACATCGCTCCAGTGCATGCGTGCAGGAGCCGCCACTAACGGTATGATCGCCGTTAGCAGCGGCACGCTCAGTACGCCTGCGCGCTGTCTTCAGCGGTGCCTGTCTTTTGCAAATATCTCCTAAACCATGTAGGTTTAGGAGATATTACTTGCACCTACAGGTAAGCCTTAATCTAGGCTTACCTGTAGGTAAAAGTGGTCTGTAAGGGTTTACAACCACTTTAAGGCTTTAGATTCACTTTAACTTGAGAGGGACTCCATACTGTATCCAAAATGAAAAAAAAAGAGTTTTGCCCCTAGATACACGTTAGGCATCAGTAATTATTATAACCTGTCTTTGAAAACCTCTAACAACTGTAAAATGTTGTCAGAACTCGGTTTTGTACATATAGTTAGGCACAATGCTGTACACCGACGGGAATCAGACGTAGAATGATGTGTCTTGACATAAAACAGCAGGTTTTTTCCCCAGTATACTGAGAGCCAAATAAATAACATGCATTGTTACACTGACTGACCTGCTTTCTGCTCTCAGGCCTATGAGCTGACTGTGTAAAACCTGTCTATGCAGCATTTCTACGGAACATGCCCCTCTCTCATTACTTGGCCTACAAAGGCAACCTGATTAGAGATCTGCTGTAGCTGTAGTTCTTGTCCCCAACCCTGTTACTAGTTATTTTATATGCAGTGCTTTGCCAAAGAGAAACACTGAATATAATTAGTGTATTTCTGCGGCAGGATTTGTTACAAGATAAGAATTTTCAGATTAGACCCACTACAGCTAAAAATGTAAAACGCGTATAACGTAATTAAAAGCTTTTGTGGGTACACACGAAGAACGGCAGAACTCATTTTCTGAAGGTTCTGAAAATCTTGTATTTAAAAACCTGTGCTAAAAGAAGCCACATTCCAAATAAATGTAATTATTCTAAAGCTCTGATATTACATAAGTAACTCTACAACCTTTGCCTTTCCTGATATATAGTTTGGCGAGCCAATATCTCTAGTTTTGGTCATGTACAAAATCATTATTCTGTTGACACAGTGCAGCTTTCCATGTTCTCTGTAATGACTGTTAGCCCCTGTACACACGGTCGGAGATTTCCACAAATCGGGATTTTTTTTTTTCAAATATATAATTTTATTGATTTTCAGAGGGGTCGAAGCTCCTCAGTACATATAATAAAACATATACACAGGGCAAAGATTACAAAAGAGGCAGTACAAAAACCAAGTCATAAGACAGGAGATAACAAATAGTATTCCGTTGTACATGCAACCAAAAGAAAGAAGGAGAATAATTATTAGTAGCCCCTGTCAACGTTCAGTTGGAAAGCATTGGAGCACGAGTCGACCCCTATGTCCCCCCCCCTGTAAATAGGGGGGGGGGACGTCCCGAGCTACTAAATAGGGAAGCTCGGGACCAAAAGGTAACAGAAGCTAAAGACATAGAGGGGTCAGAAAAGGAAAGAGAAAGAAAAAGGGAGAAAAAAGAGAAAGAAAAAAAAAAAAAAAAAAAAAGGGGGGGGGGGGGGAAAAGAGAAAGGCAGGGATCAGGCATAAAAGAGATTAAAGGGGAAGAACTAGCATGGACACGACGGTGGCCCCAGCCCACCCCTCACTCGGGATGGTGGAGAAGGATCAGGACGACAATAGACGCTGACCTTCGGTCGAAAATATAAATATGCACCAGATGTCCCAGGTCTTCTTAAAGACTTCTTGTTTGTGTTGCGCTGTGAGAATCACATCCTCCAGCCTCCGCACGTCCTCCACCTTCCTCAACCAATGTGCCACAGTTGGGGGAGAGCTTTGCTTCCAATACAGAGGGATGCACGCTTTGGCCGCATTGAGAAGATGGCAGACCAGAGATCTCTTATATTGTTTGACTGGTGTCGGACAAATCGGGATTTTGCCCGTCGGATCTTGTCCGAAACTGTTGCATACACACGGTCGGACAAAGTTGGCGAAAAATCCGATCTTTCAGAACGTGATGACGTAATTTCATTACGATGGGACTACATTCAGGCTAGTAGCCAATAGCTTTGATGTAGGAATTTGATCTGAGCATGCGTGGCACTTGGTCCGATCAAAATTCTATACACATGATCGGAGTATGTCCGACCGACCCAGTTGGTCGGGAAATATTCAGACGGAATCAGTCTGATGCATACCACACACAGTCGGATTATCCGATGACACGGTCCGATAGGACACATTCCGACGGATTCTTTGACCGTCTGTACAAGGGCTTTAATGTGTGGGTTGCATCAAAAACACGATTTTAATGTGATATACGTTTATTGTATATCACATTAGAAATGATTCAGAATGCTGGGAAATCTATCATTTTATGGCAATATTGGCTAAAAAGCAGCAGTCGGCCAAGTCATGAACATTTCATTCAGCAACAAACTGAGGACAGCAGTTCACTATCTCACTATTGATGTGAACGGCTTTAAAAAGGATCTTCATTTTTTTAAAGTCAGCAGCTATACACAATGTAGATGCTGACTTTTAAAAATCCGGTACATACCAGTGCCTGGAGTCCAGCGCTGACCTCCCATAGCCGTCTCTTCTTACTGGTGCAGGTTCCCGGAACAGCCATCTCGGATATTGCACCCTGCTGTGGCAATCACAGGTGGCTCCTCACTGGGCATGAATACGCTCGCCCGGCACTCTGTGACTGGTCCTGCCACCTCCTGGGACATGGAACGTGTCTGAGGAGGCTGCAGGAAATGGGAGGGCAAGACAAGCTTTTGTTGTTCTTGCCTACTTAGGGATTGTAGGGATTGCGGAAGTGGGAGCACGTACCGATTAAAAATCAATACTCACTACCCCCAAAAAAAACTGTTGTAGGCTGGGGGTAGGGAGCAAACCAGTGGTACTTGTCTTTTTGATTAAAGTTCCACTTTTAAATGTGCATGGTGAACTCTTACACGGTTTGTTATTGCGGAGTCTAAAAGCCTCACCTTACCAAACTCATTCTTGAAGCCATACATGGATCGAAATTCAGCCGATTCAGCAGACTGTCCGAATTTCCAGTCATATATGGGCAGGTTTTTCGGGAATGCCACCGACTGTAGTTGAATGGAAAAAAAAGCTAAATGTATGGCCTGCCTTCCTGCCTTACACCACCCCCCCCCCCCCCCCATAGCTCCCCTCTCTCTCTCTTAGCCCTTGTACACACGGTCGGACATTCCGACAACAAAATCCGTCGGATTTTGTCCGACGGATTTTGTCCGAAACTGGTGTTGCATACACACAGTCAGACAAAGTTGTCGGAAAATCCGATCGTATGTAACGTGATGACGTTATTTCGTTACAACGGGACTACGTTCAGGCTAGTAGCCAATAGCTTTGGTCTCGTAATTTGATCTGAGCATGCGTGGCACTTTGTCCGATCGGAATTCTCTACAAACGATCGGACAAAGTCCGATCGGATCATGTTGTCGGAAAATTTTATAGCCCAGCTCTAAGCCCTTGTACACACGGTCGGACATTCCGAAGGAAAATGTCCGATCGGACCGTGTTGTCAGATAATCCGACCGTGTGTGGGCTCCATCGGACTGTTTCCTTCGGAATATCCGACCGACAAAGTTTTAGAGCTAGGCTATAAAATTTTATGACAACATGGTCCGAACTGACTTTGTCTTATTGTTTGTAGATTCTAAATGTTTTTTTTCTTAGTTTTCTTTGTCTGAATTTCTCACTTCCTGTTCCTCCTCAGTAAGCTGTTCTGGCTGACTAAACACCGCTCGGATGATGGTGTGAAGTTTACTGAGGAGAAACAGGAAGTGAGAAATTCAGACAAAGAAAAAAACATTTAGAAGGGAAATCGAAGGAAAAGGTAAGTGAACCAACAATGCACTAGCTTAAAGGAACTTATTTAGAAAATAAAAAACAAAGCTTTACAACCCCTTTAAGTCAATGCCAATGATATTTGTGAAAATGGGTAAAATTATCTGATACAAAAAAATATATAGAGTGTCCCAAACAATGTATACACAGTTTGAATAATTATAAAGTCAGTATTTATTACCATACAGTTAAAGGTTGAAAACCACCGAGTATGCATCAAAATACTTAACTTAGAATGATGCCCTGCAGTGCCACCTCCACTCCACTCCCATGGCCGACATCTTTCGTGGAGTTACTTCTGTGTTCGCTGGCTCCAGTGCTGTGATTGGCTGGAACCACAATAACATCACTCCCACGCATGTGCACGAGTGCCGCCGGTCACGGCACGGGTCCTGAAGAAACGGCACGAGCGGGCCATTCCTTCAGCGCGCCGATGAGGTTGGTGGCAGCGTATATAGTAAATATCTCCTAAACGGTGCAAGTTCAGGAGATATTTACAGTACCTACAGGTAAGCCTTACTATAGGCTTACCTGTAGGTATAATTAACCTCCTTAGCGGTATTCCTGAAAGTGGCTCGGGTTGAATTTTCAGTACGAAGAGCAGTAACCTTGAGCCACACTCGGGATCACATCGCAAGATCCAGGCAAAGTTATTTACCTTGTCCCCAGGATCCTGCGATGTCTCCCCGCTGTGTGTGTGTGAGACGTGTCCTCCGCCAGATCTATCACAGTGCCGATCTCCGTTCCCTGCAAGCGTTTGGGACGGAGAACGGCGCCAAATTCAAAAAGTTAAAAACACACAATACATATAGTAATGTAATCTTACAGATTACATTAGTGTATCAAATTATTTCACATCCCTTTTGTCCCCAGTGGTTTGTCCAGTGCCCTGCATGCAGTTTTATATCATAAATACCGTTCTTTCTGCCTGGAAACTGGAGATTGTTTATAGCAACCAAAAAGCGCCCCTTTACATCAAAAACTAGAAAACAGCGATAATAAATTGGAATCACTTGCAGAATTTAGCGATAGTGATTTGTGGGGAGATCCGTCATCAAATACTGAAAGTAATGACAGCGACAATTCTGCAACTGAGAAAATTTCAGCGTTTTTGATTTGATTACATTATTGAATCATTTTTATTATTATTAAATTATTATTTGTTATAATTATTTATAGTTATTTATTATATTTCCTGTTTCAAACTTTATCATACCTGGGATGTCTACTAGACTGTTGTTTGGACAGATTTAAGTGAGTTATTCCTAAGAATTACAGGCCTACAATATAAAATGCCAAATTTCCATGCAAAACATTGTACTGCTTTGAGTATCAAAATTTTGAAATAATCATACCGCCAGGGAGGTTAAAGAGTAAAACTTTACTTCCTTTTTAACTTTCAAATTTTAAAATCAATGACATAAATGTATTTTTTTAAATTAGCGCCTGTTCTCAAATCAATAAGCATTGCTGACAACGTTAAGCACTGAAACGCAAACATCAAGAATCTTTTTGTTTGCTATTTGGGCACATTCTCTTTTAATGACTACTCATAATTTGTCCATGGTTGCTGGTTTTGTAGCATAAACTTTATCTTTTAAAAAGTCCAGTGGCGTTGGGTCTGGTGAACACTGAGGGTATTCGACTGAACCTCTTCACCCAATCCATCTATTCGGCAGATTCTCATCAAGATAGGCCCTTACATCACAATGGTAGTTTGGAGGTGCCCCATCTTGTTGGAAATAAAAGTCCTCATCTCCAAAATCTTCTTGAATACATGGCATGACAGATTCCAACAGCAAATTCAAGTAAATGACACCAGTTATAGTACCATCAAAAAAGAATGGTCCAATTATTCCATGCCCTGACAAGCCACACCACACCACTCCATTATTCTTGGTAAATTAACATGAAGTTCCTCCGTAATGTGCAGATTCTGAGGTGGCTATTAAGTGCAATTGTGGCGGTTGATTGAACCAGACACTAAAGCCTCATACACACGGTACGATTGTTGGCAGGGGATTGTCTGTTGACAGACTGTTGTCCTAAAATCTTACAGTTAGTACGCTCCTTTTGACAATTGTTGTCTAACTTTCGGCCAGCAATGTTGAATGGCAGGCTAGTAAATTTTCGGCTGACAACGGTTTGACTTTAGATTTTCGTATGGCCAGTACACAAATCCGTCACACAATAGTCGAAAAGTACAAATGCGCATGCTCGGAATCAATGCTCACCAAACACGAAATTAGCAAAAGGGGCCCAAAGGGTGGCGCTCAAGAGCTGAAATTCCTTGTAGTACAATTTCATTACACTATGTCCGTGTTTGTGGCGTGACAATTGTGTAACGTTAATATGCAAGACAAGATCCTGGCACACGGTTGGCCAACAATCTTACCATGTGTAGGAGGCTTAAGTATAAAAAAAAAATACATTTTATGTATCTTATATTTAAATATGAAAATTAACTCTATGGTTTGGAAACTCTAAAAAAATACTGACTATATAATTAAAATTGTGTATACATTTTTGTGACACCATGTATGTACCCATTTTTTTTTTTTTATTATTGAAAAAAACAACTTTATTGAAGTATGTATGGTTGGTACATAAATCGACAGAGACCAACATGGCCAAAACAGTAGTACATATATAGACACATTGAAGTAACCGTATAGCATAAAGCAAAATACCCAAAAGAGGTAAAACCATCACACAGTATATATGTATATATAAAAAGAAGACAAAAGAAAGAGGGAGAGACAGAGAAGGAGGAAGAAGAAAAAAGGAGGGGGAGGGAAAGGGGGAGATGAAGGGCGAGTATATAAGGTACACGTTTCACTATCTGCTAACCATCTACCCCAGACCTTGCCTTGACTACTGCAACTCTCTCCTTAATGGCCTACCCTTAAGCAGGCTATCCCCCCTTCAGTCTACTATGAATGCTGCTGCTAGACTAATACACCTCACTAATCGTTCCGTGACTGCTGCCCCTCTCTGCCAATCCCTTCACTGGCTTCCCCTACCCCACCATGTAAAATTCTAACCATAATATACAAAGCCATCCACAACCTCGCCCCCATCTACATCACCAACCTCATCTGCAGATATCGCCCAAATCGTCCCCTCCGCTCCTCCGACGACCTCCTGCTCTCTAGCTCCCTTGTTACCTCCTCTCGTGCTCGCCTTCAATACTTCTCCAGAGCCTCTCCCATCCTCTGGAACTCCCTGCCCCAGTCTGTCCGCTCAGCCCCTACCCTGTCCACCTTTAAGAGTTCCTTGAAAACTAATTTATTCAGGGAAACCTATCCCACACCCAACTAACTGTCCCCGAGCCTTTAGGACTTCTCCAGAGCCTCTCCCATCCTCTGGAACTCCCTGCCCCGGTATATCCAATCAGCCCCTACCCTGTCCACCTTTAGGAGATCCCTGAAAACTCATTTATTCAGGGAAGCCTATCCCACACCCACCTAACAACTGTTCCCGAGCCACCCCCATCAAATCATTCTCTGCAGCTATTACCTTTTGTACCACCCCCAACCCCTTTAGAATGTAAGGTCTATGAGCAGGACCCACCTGAGCCTTTTGTATTGTACTGTAATTGTGTTGTCCCCCTTATACATTGTAAAGCGCTGCGTAAACTGTTGGCGCTATATAAATCGTTAATAATAATAATAATAATAATAATAATAATAATAACACCCCCTGTGCACATAAATCAGCTTCTTATATGGAAGAGTATCATTTACCTCTTTTTTCCAACACTGGATTGTGGGGGGGGGGGCAGGGCCTGCATCCACCTTCAAGCCACCGCTTTCCTTGCCAGGAATAGGGTCTCATGCAAAAAGGTGCAAAGAGGTTTATCAGCTTCTAAGCTAGGCATCAGACCGAGCAGGCACATTGTGGGGTCTAGGGTAGCAGGTGAACCCATCTGGTCATGCAGGAATCGTATCACTTGCATCCAGTATTGAATAGTTGGGCAGGTCCATAGAAGGTGATAGAAGGAGCCCGGGGTATGGCCACATTGACGGCATCCCGGATTGTACATGGGCTATGTATGTACCCATTTTAATGCATTTCCACAAATGTCCCTTTAATAAAACAGCCCTGAAATGTTCCTCTAGATTCTGGCCCCACTCATACACGCTTTTACTCCTTGCCCCAATAACACATTGTCATCCCCTGCACCCTCTTTTAGTGCCCTTGTTCCCCCCCCCCACCAGCTCATATAAAGGGGTGCTTTGTATTCATTGCAGCAGCTTCATCCATCTTATCAAGCCCACTGTTGCCTTGAAAAAAAAGGATTAATCGCCATCCTTGGTCGCAGCTTCCTGATTGACAGCTAAATCCCTATGCCTCCTGCTTAGCATGCGTCCAGCCCGCCTCGCATGACACTGCCACTGCCTCTCTCACAGAGCCGCAGCAGCACCAGAAGCAGCTTCTATATCTGTGGAGGGCTCAGCTCATGCACAGCCCTATCTGCACGGAATCCAATTAAAATGCAAGAGAGACACTGAGACACACGCAGCTCTACTCTCTTCTCTTTTCTTCTGCTAGAGATTTCTGCATTTTCAAGTCCCAGCAGACATTCCCCCCCCCCCCCCCCCCCTCTTTTCACTCCATAAGTGGTTGGAGCAAAGACGTGAACAAAAAAAAAAAAAATCAGAATTAAGATTAAAGAGGGGGAACAAATTACAGTGAAGGGGGAAAGAGAAACCTTGTGGCCCCCCCTTCTACTCTATCATGGTGGATGCATGGACAGTTTTGCAGAGCAAAGATTGACACCTCAAAATCTTCCAGCCCCCCGCCTCGACCATTACAATGTGTTGCACTGCACTATGACCTTGGATGTCCAAACTGTGGTGGTATTCGCTGTGATCGTGGTCTTGCTGCTGGTGAACGTGATTCTTATGTTTTTCCTGGGCACTCGTTGAACGGATTTCTTCCCTTCCGAGCCATCGGCAGGAGCTTTGCAAGAGAGCACAATACAGTACCGAGCTCGCATTGCAACTGAGCCTCATCATGGACTCACTGTGATATGTATGACGTTGCTATATTATCTCTGCCTAAATCTTTTTTTTTTTTTTTTTTTTTTGTGTCCTATTAAACCCTTTCACTGCCTGAGGGGCCTTGCAGTACATTGCCTGGCAATGCATCGTCACCCTTTTGGTGGTGAGGGTTAATGTTTCTGACCAGTGTAAAGTCTCAGTGTTCCATGCGTAGTATAGGACTAAAGAATGTTGGAAATACTTAGTCATTCTACCTTTTTTTATTTATTTTTTTTTACGTTTTTTTCTTTTTAAATGGTAAAAGCATGTCTTTTTAATCAACGTGTCCTAAATGGTTATTTAGACTGTTAGAATGTCGCTGTTAAGAATCTTATGTGTAACCGTCTTCTGCTTTTAGAAAATATTTCTTAGCGGTACAAAGTAGGATTATAATTCTGCAAAAAAAAAAAAAAAATCATTTTAATAGGACTGTGCTAACCGTTTTGATAATGAGCGAAGTGCAGTAAGCTGTAGCAGCCAATCAAAATGTGCTTTTCATCGGAGGAAAGCTTCTAGGACATGTGAAAAAAAATGGCATTTGTTTGGTTACCATGTGTTTCTGCACTTTTCAGATTTGTATTTTGCGTCATAAAATAAAATGGAAGGACTGTGAGGGGTTAATGGTAAATTGAGATGTGACAAGCAAGAGAGAGACTTAAGGGAGAGCGTATAAAAAAAAAAAAAAAAAAAAAAGTTAAAGGGATGAGAGAAAATGGTGGCATCTTGAAGGGTAGAAAGGCGTAATTGTAATAAGTATAATATTTAATCAATGCAATAGAAGAGAAAGAGAATGCAATAGAAGAGAAAGAGAATGCAATAGAAGAGAAAGAGAATGCAATAGAAGAGAAAGAGAATGCAATAGAAGAGAAAGAGAATGCAATAGAAGAGAAAGAGAATGTAATAGAAGAGAAAGAGAATGCAATAGAAGAGAAAGAGAATGCAATAGAAGAGAAAGAATGCAATAGAAGGGAAAGAATGCAATAGAAGGGAAATAATAAAATAGAAGAGAAAGAATGCAATAGAAGGGAAAGAATGTAATAGAAGGGAAATAATGCAATAGAAGGGAAAGAATGCAATAGAAGGGAAAGAATGCAATAGAAGAGAAAGAATGCAATAGAAGAGAAAGAGAATGCAATAGAAGAGAAAGAATGCAATAGAAGGAAAAGAATGCAATAGAAGAGAAAGAAGCAAGAATTATGTCTGTAGATATTTGCCCTGAATTCATAGTATATAGAGAAATGAGACTGGGTGCCAGTGATAAAGGGCCGTTGTGTTTTTTTTATCAGTCAGAGGTGATTGGATCTGGAATTGTGTTTTTTTATTTTATTTAGAAAAGCAGTGCAGAGCTTTATCTTAGCTCAGGACACAGCGGGGCTGCGCAGGGTCTGTGACTCGAATCCGAAATGCAAGCCTTATCAGCACCCCCGCCAACTCTTTGCTCTCCCTTTTGTATCGTATAAGGTGGCGCCTAAACTATCTAGTCTTAATGGCCTTTTTTTTAAAAAGGATTGACTTTGTACTGGGGGTATTCTGTGAATATATAAACATGGTTTAAGTTGCCGGTGCCAGCCGCAATTTCTTGTTTTATGTGTCTTCTTGTAGCCATTGACAAGACCATAAAAGATTGCCTTAAACAGCATTTTTTTTTTTTTTTAATGTGAGTGCTTTAGCCGTGTTAAAAATATAAATCGTTCTATGACAGCAGAAACTGACTTACTTAAAATTGTGCATATAGGTATAATCAAGGCGAAGAGTTGGCGGTATGTACTGTATGTGTTATAGAAGGGGTCTCCAAACTTTTTAAACGGAGGGCCACTTTACTGTCCTTCAGACTTTAAGGGGGATTGTGGTTAGTGGGGGGGGGGGGGTTGAATATGTCAGAGCATCAGTGAGAGAAAACAATTCTTCAGGCTTGGTGGTCGTTGGGCGTCGAAAAATTTCATAGCACCTGTGGTCGGTAAAAGGAGAAATAGTGCCCCATCATTGGTATTAGTGGGAGAAATAGTGCCCCACCATTGGTACTAGTAGGAGAAATAGTGACCCATCATTAGTATTAGTGGGAGAAATAGTGCCCCATCATTGGTATTAGTGGGAGAAATAGTGCCCCATCATTGGTATTAGTGGGAGAAATATTGCCCCATCATTGGTATTAGTGGGAGAAATATTGCCCCATCATTGGTATTAGTGGGAGAAATAGTGCCCCACCATTGGTACTAGTAGGAGAAATAGTGACCCATCATTAGTATTAGTGGGAGAAATAGTGCCCCATCATTGGTATTAGTGGGAGAAATATTGCCCCATCATTGGTACTAGTAGGAGAAATAGTGCCCCACCATTGCTTTTAGTGGGAGGAATAGTGCCCCATCATTGGCATTAGTGGAAGGAATAGTACTCCATCGCTAGTGTTAGTGGGGGGAATAGTGCCCCATCATACATATTAGTGGGAGAAACAGTACCCTATCACTGGTGTCAGGGGGAGGAATAGTGCCCCATCATTGATATCAGAGGAAAGAATAGTGCACCATCATTAGTAGCAGTGGGAGAAATAGTTCTCCATCTCTGGTGTCAGTGGGAGGGATAGTGCCCCATTATTGGTATAAGTGGAAGGAATAATGGCCCATCACTGGTAGGGAAATAATAGTTCACTACCAGTAGTATCGTTGGGAGGAATAGTGCCCCATTATTGGTATAAGTGAAAGGAATAATGTCCCATCACTGGTAGTAGGGAAAGAATAGTTCACTACCAGTAGTATCGGTGGGAGGAATAGTGCCCCATTGTTGGTATCAGTGGAAGGAATAATGTCCCATCACTGATAGTAGGGAAAGAATAGTTCACTACCAGTAGTATCGTTGGGAGGAATAGTGCCCCATTGTTGGTATCAGTGGAAGGAATAATGTCCCATCACTGGTAGAAGGGAAAGAATAGTTCACTACCAGTAGTATCGTTGGGAGGAATAGTGCCCCATTATTGGTATAAGTGGAAGAAATAATGTCCCATCACTGGTAGTAGGGAAAGAATAGTTTACTACCAGTAGTATCGTTGGGAGGAATAGTGCCCCATTGTTGGTATCAGTGGAAGGAATAATGTTCCATCACTGGTAGTAGGGAAAGAATAGTTCACTGCCAGTAATATCGTTGGGAGGAATAGTGCCCCATTGTTGGTATCAGTGGAAGAAATAATGCCCCATCACTGGTATTAGAGAAAGAATAGTTCACTACCAGTAGTATCGTTGGGAGGAATAGTGCCCCATTGTTGGCGTCAGTGGTAGGAATAATGCCCCATCATTGGTGTCAGTGGAAGGAATAGTGCCCCATCATTGGGTTTAGTGGCAGGAACTATGCCCCACTGTTTGTGTCAAAGGGAGGAATTCTGCTTCATATCAATGGGAGGAATAGTGCCCCAGGGGCCTGGTAAAGGCTGGCAAGAGGCCACATGTGGCCTGCAGGCCGCAGTTTGGAGACCACTGTTTTATAGAACCCGTTTTGGTATCAACCGAAAGCCAAAGGTGAGGGTTGCATACTTGCTTATTGTAGTAAGACTTAATATATATTTCATTGACATGTATGCATATGTTTTTCATTATCTGCCTTTGAGACTAATATATTTTGACACCTGTGATTTTCATATCTTTTATTAGTTTCAATATTCTGCGCATAGACAGTATTTCTCAGTAGTATGCTTGTCACATTAAAGGTAAAAGAGATTTATGGACTTACAAAAAAACAAACATTTATACTAGGTATATCTGATTGATGCTGCATCTGTCCCCCACCACCTCTGCAGTGAGAACTGAGTGATCAAACACCACTGATCACTCAGTTCTCCCCCTCCGCTCTGAGCAGAGAGCCATGACTGGTAGGCAGGCCATACAAATTTTCCTGCAACCATGGAAAATTTGCACAATTCCCCCATCAACACAGAAAGTGTTGACAGGGGAATCTGCAATTGTCTTCTCCCGGTGGGGGAAGACAGGGATTATCGCTGATGGCTAGCTAGCTGCTAGTGATAATCGCAAGAGAATATGTCAGGCTGGTTGTACCCAAGCTGATCGATCAACTTCATATTTTCAGCCTGCCCATTAATGGTTTGAATCTCGGCTGGTTCCTGCTGAACTGGCTGAGATTCGACCGTGTATGGTCAGCCTTAGTCACTGGCTCTCTGCTCTGCCCCTCCAGCGCTCACTGGAGCACTGGGCTGTGGAGGAGTGGAAGCGGCTGGCTCAGGCTCTCAGCAGATCATTGAGAGGCTGAGCCTGGTGCTGGTCCAGGCTTCTGGGTGGATCCCGAACATATGGTCAGGATCTTTCCCAAGCCTAGACCTGCAGAGTGTTGTCAGCTGACAGTGGACTTTAGCCCGCTGTCAGCTGAAAATGGAAGGAGATTTGGCTATACTTCTTCTTTAATAAGGGTGATTCATAGGCTGTTGAGGGTCGAAATAAAGACTTCTAAAAAGTACATCAAAACTTGAAAATGAAAGTCTATTGCTTCGCATCTACAGCTCTGTATCAAAAAGGTCCATATACTTTACATATTTGCCACCTGCTTTTTCATTGGTAGTTTTTACTATCTTGCTAGAACAGGGATATGCAATTAGCAGACCTCCAGCTGTTGCAAAACTACAAGTCCCATCATGCTTCTGCCTCTGGATGTCATGTTTGTGGCTGTCAGAGTCTTGCTATGCCTCATGGGACTTGTAGTTCTACAACAGCTGGAGGACCGCTAATTGCATATCCCTGTGCTAGACTATGGCCATCCATTTGAATACAGTAGCATACAGAGCCCAATAGCAGATTTCCTCCTCATTCATTGAACTCCAGGCAAACAGCTTAATACACACAAGAAGTGCATAGCATATATATAATTATACTTTTTTATTTTGCCAAATTATTTGTATTTCTGTCCATTCAGTGCCAGGATTTACACATCTCTGCCATACAGCACTGCCTAGCAGAGCAAAAGACTTGCATTTTTCTGCAGGTAAAGTGACACAAAACTCGGTTTCCTTTTTAATTATATTCAAGTATAAATTCCTAACTCAAAAAAGTACCATCTATAGTTCAGCGCCTCCTCTAAATCTCCAAATACTTTTTTTTTTTTTTTTTGCTGCTGTGATCTATCTGGCTTCCTGTTAGAGGGTGGCTACATTCATTCTCCATGGTCCCTATCTATGTAGGAATATAGCCATCCTCAATTACTTCCTTCCAGCATGGACTATGGGACTTGTAGCGTGCATACAGTGGTGTACATGACCGCAATTAGCGTGCACTGCTCATTCCAAACAATCAGAGCTCAGAGGGAAAAGGGCAATTTAGGAGCTCATGGAAGATGTAAGAAAAAATTAATGAAAATGAGATTACAGAGCCATTAACCACTTTCAGCCCCGGACCATTTTGCTGGCTTAAGACCAGACCGCTTTTTGCGAATCGGCACTGCGTCGCTTTAACTGACAATTGCGCGGTCGTGCGACGTGGCTCCCAAACAAAATTGACTTCCTTTTTTTTCCCCACAAATAGAGCTTTCTTTTGGTGGTATTTGATCACCCCTGTGGTTTTTATTTTTTGCGCTATAAACAAAAATAGAGCGACAATTTTGAAAAAAACGCATTATTTTTTTACTTTTTGTTATAATAAATATCCCTAAAAAATAAATAAAAAAACATTTTTTTCCTTCAGTTTAGGCCGATACGTATTCTTCTACATATTTTTGGTAAAAAAAAAAACGCAATAAGCGATTATTGATTGGTTTGCGCAAAAGGTATAGCATTTACAAAATAGGGGATAGTTTTATGGCATTTTTATTACAAATTTTTTTTTCACTAGTAATGGCAGCGATCAGCGATTTTATTGTGACTGCGACATTATGGCGGACACATCGGACATTTTTGACACATTTTTGGGACCATTGTCATTTATACAGCAATCAGTGCTATACAAATGCACTGATTCCTATGCAAATGACACTGGCAGTGAAGGGGTTAACCAGGGGGTGGCAGTGTAGGAGTTAAGTGTTCCTAGGGGGCGTGCTACTAACTGTGGGGGGGCTGGGCTTTGTTTTAGTGAACACTGATCTCTGCTCCAATCACATGGAGCAGAGATCAGTGTCACTTGTTGCTAGGCAGAACGGGGTGATGCTGTTTACAACGGCATCTCCCCGTTCAGCCTCCCCGTGAGACGATCGCGGGTATCCCCGCGGCGATCGAGTCCGCGGGACCCGTGACCGGACTCACGGGGGGTCCCGACCGTCACGCGAGAGCGCCGGCGGCAGTGCGCACGCAATGGCAGGGCGGCATATTATTATTGGAAAAAACTGCGCTATGAAAAAAATATTATACTAATCGTCCACAATGGAACTTTGATCAGCTGCGGCTTGACTGTATTACATAATTACAGAAAAAAAACACATGAAAAATTGAGTAAGCTGCGCTAAATCATAAACTCACATAAAATTAAATGAAGTAAAAAACATTAGACACAATTTCAATAATAATGTGCAAAATTAGGCCTATTACCCCCAGTCCTAAAAAATAAGGGTTATAGGATAATTGATCACAGTGAACAACGAAAAAAGAAAAAAGAAAAACCAAAATATATAAAACAAAATAGTGAACACCCAATGTGTAATTATATAGACATTTAAATTCCAACAGAGTCCAATATAGATGAAATCGTCAAATCTTCTACTGTGTAACAAGTGCTTGATCCACCACCATACAGCCAAAATTGCTTCTTACCAGAATTTCTTGACCCCCCCCCACTACAGAGGGTCACCAACAGCATGTCACAATAGATATCTCCCACTTCAGAAGGGTCTCAGCTGTTCTCCTCCCTCCACCGATATCATGACCAGGTTGTCAAACAAGTATCTTTAGTTATCTCCCATATATTAGGTCATATGTGCCAATTCCATGCAAAAGAAATGAAGCTCCAATAGTGTAAAACCTTTTAATATAACTCAAATATAAAAACAAAAATGCACTTACAAAGCACAAAGGAAAGATCAGCCTTAAGTCCGATGCGCCGGCCGGACGCAAACGGACACACTCGTCGTTCCTGGGTACAATTCCTTCGTAAGGGGTGACGTCAGCGCATATAATGATTTATATAGAATAAATAGGTCCAAGAAATATCTCCTAAACCTACACGCTTTAGGAGAAATTTGCCAAAACACAGGCACCGAGCGCGCAGCTGTCAGCGGCTATATGCCACGCGTGGCGGGTTCGTCGAATGACAGCGCCGGAGCAGCAAGACCCACCAAGAAGATGGAGGCTCCGTACACAAGGGGACAGCGGTGACTTCGCTGGCTTCTGTGTCAGGTAAGTGACACATAATGGACTACTATGCGATGCGATGCGATGCATAGTAGTCCATTATGCTTTACCTTTGCAGGGAATCAAAGAGGAAGTAAACTCATCAGGGTTTACTTCCTCTTTAAATATATGCAATAACAAGTTGGAAGAGGATGTTTTGAAAACCATACCATTGGAAGCTATTTTTATGCCTCACGGCGCTACGATTCGCTCTTGTAAAGCTTGCTTTAGTCTTACTTGGTTTATATTGATTTCCCTGAAAATGAAGTACCAAATTAAATATGATAAGCTTTATACAAGCGACAGAGGCGAGTAGTAACATTTTCACATGTGGTGGCTGTGTTAGGTTGTAGCTAATAAAGCAAATTGATAAAGAGTCTGCCCACAAGCTGTGGATTTTAGTTTTGCTTTACGTTTTTTTTTTGTTGTTTTTTTCCTGGCCATTAAGGACAGCAGCCATTGCAGATACAGCCAGGCCTTGGGTTTTTGTTAGCTGACTGTAGTCATGGTAATAAGTTGCCAGCTACCTGATCTGAAAAGTGTTCAGCAGAATTATAATCAACTGCATCTTGACTCTTGTTACCTGATGTTCTCCGTGAGTCAGATTGCGGCAGGCAAGTATTCAATATTTTAACTGCTTTGAAACCACAGCGATACTTTGAAAACCATATGGCTGTGCGATTCAAAGAGGTCATAGAGCTGATGATTGCAAGCAGGTTAAACAGAGTGAGGTATGTAGGCATTTTAACATATATTGACTGCAAAACTGTCTCTTTCTCGATAAGCTGAGAATCACATGCGGAGTAGCATTGATGCAGAGATTTTGTCTTCCTCCATGTTTTTTTTTTTTTTCCCCCAATGTTTTTATTGCATAATAAAATTAAATAGTTTGAAACTTAGCATTTTTAATGGTTCACGCACACACACAAAAAAAAAAAACAGACATAAATAGGTCATTCCTTTTTTTTTCCTCCAAGCACGTGATGCATGAATTGCTTCGGAGGTAAATCTGCCTGGACTTATGCTCTTATCTAGTTACGGCAGACAATTCTTTAAATGGTCATGTATCATCGATTATTGTGACGTTGTTTTCAATGCATGATAAGAGCGGGTTGTTGTTGTTTACAAAAAAAAAAATGGACAACTGAAAGTATTGCCCATTGCAGCTTGTCTGATTTTTGCTATTGCTTCTATAGTTTAGAATAGGAGATATGTAATTAGCGGAATCTCCAGCTGTTCCAAAACTACAAGTCCCATCATGCCTCTGCCTCTGGGTGTCATGCTTGTGTCTGTCAAGCCCCATACACACTATCAGATTGTCTGCTGAGTTTTTCCTTCAGATTTACCAAAACCATATAATATGAGGTCAAACCTTAGGAGTTTCAATGTGTATGCAATCAGGCAGGCCCTTCTACTACATGGTTTTGGTAAATCTGAAGGAAAAACTCAGCAGACAATCTGATAGTGTGTATGGGGCTTCAGAGTCTTGCTATGCCTCATGGGATTTGTAGTTCTGCATAAGCTGGAGGTCCGCTAATTGCATATCTCTGGTTTAGACTAAGAAAAGAAAGCAAGATCTAGAATTAAACGGACACTTTTATGGTTCAGATTAAGGCAGAAAAGCATTTTGTTTTTAGTGGCAGTTTAGTTGTAGATTGTGTCATTGGTATGTGATGATGGCTTTGGTTTCACAATCATGAATATTAGGTGAGTGCTGCATGCAAATCTCAAGGGTTCTTGTTAAAAAAGGGAGTTTAGTCCCACCCTCCTCACTCCTGAGCTTCCCTATTGGACAGTACGCCTGCCCATCACATTAAGAGACCAATAGGGAGAGTTCAATTAGACTTTTACCTGCAAAAATTGAGATTTGCATATAAATTAAGATGTTTTCACCTCTTGATTCACTGAACATTTTGGCATGCAGAGGTAATCACTGATTATGCATTTTTTTTTTTTTTCATTCTGTGTTCAGTTTTAATTTCCTAGATTTGCAATAGGCTTACTTTAAATTTGAAAAAAAAAAAAAAAAACAGCTGTTGGTGCTGCAGTGAATTCATTCATTGTGATTCTCATCACACCACAGTCAGTCACTATCCTCGCTTTTCTTGTCCAAGCCTTTAGGTAATGTATTATTATCCTGAGCTGTAGATATTCTTCTGTACCTGCAGTCTTCTTCAAAGCTCCCTGTATCAATTATGATCATGAATGATCATTTTTGTCACCAACTGTCCCATTTTCTTAACACAGGTACATGGATTTTTTTTTTGTCTTAACCATAAGGTTAAAGGGATTGTAAAGTCAGAAGGTTTTTTTATTTTAATGCATTAAGATAAAAAACCTTCTGTGTGCAGCAGCTGCCCCAGCAACCCCTAATACTTACCTGAGCCCCCTCTCTGTCCCTGAGTGTCTTAGCAGTCCGGGACTCTCCCTCCTGATTGGCTGAGACACAGCAGAAGCACCATTGGCTCCTGCTGCTGTCAATCAAAGTAAGTTAGCCAATCAAGAGAAAGGGAACGGGTCTGAATGGACACAGGGAGCTGTGACTCAGCTTGGGTTCCCCTATAGTAAGCTGCTTGCTGTGGGGGCACTCAACAGGAGGGAGGGGCCAGGAGTACTGAAGAGGGACCAGAGAAGGCAGATCCAGGCTGCTCTGTGCAAATCCACTGCACAGGGCAGGTAAGTATAACATGTTTTTTATTTTTATCATTTAAAATCCTGAAAGTATTTGGCAGTGTGCCCTCTTGCATTGCTTGAAGTGGATCTCAGCAAAAAAAAACTTTTTTTAGTTTTCAGGAGAGAGATCTCTAGAAACAATCGTTGGCAGGTTTCAACCACTTTCTGTGTCGCCAATGGGGAGGTGTCCCCTTACGAACTGATTTTTAAAGGCACAGGCTGGCCATTTTGCCTATAGCAAAATTGGTTTCATTTATGGAGCAAATATAGCTCATATGGGCTCTCGATATGGCTACCCCTTCTGCTTAACAGGATCCAAAATATTTGTACGTGGAAATATATTGTATTGTCCTTTAAAGGCTTTCATATGCCACAGGAAATATGGAATAACAGAAATTGTTTTGCATGCAATAACTGGATAAAAGAAGGCATAGATTAGCGTTTTTTCGTGGAGTAGCTGTTTTCTAGAAATATAACATGTTGTTATCACTAATGTGGCTGAATATCAAGCTTTGCATTTGCTTTAAATTAAAAAAAGTAATATTTGCTTCTGCTATAAAAAATCTGTACAGGCTAGTACACAGGGAAGCACCTTCCTATCTCTTAGCAGCACCCTGAAAACCCTATTATTATTCACGATTTATATAGCGCCAACAGTTTACACAGCGCTTTACAATGTATAGGGGGGACAACACAATTACAGTACAGTTCAATACAAAAGGTACAGGAGGGCCCGGCTCGTAGAGCTTACATTCTAAAGGGAGGGGGTGGTGGTACAAAAGGTAATAGCTGCAGAGAATGATTTGATGGGGGGTGGCTCGTGGAACAGTTGTTGGGTGGGTGTGGGATAGGCTTCCCTGAATAAGTGAGTTTTCAGAGATCTCCTAAAGGTGGACAGGGTAGGGGCTGATTGGATATACCGGGGCAGGGAGTTCCAGAGGATGGGAGAGGCTCTGGAGAAGTCCTAAGGGCGAGCATGGGAGGAGAATCTGTATATATAACCCTAGAATCTGTATCTATAACCTGCATTATCACAGCACAAAGCCAGTCCACTGGCAGGCCTTTGTGTATGAAAACTGGGTTTCCCTTTATTAAAAACACATCACTGTATGCAATTGTGCATAATTAATACTCTAAGGGCCAATTTATTTTGTATATTGTATGGTTGCTGGTGAGCACTTTGAAGGGCTGCAGTGCATTGTTAGTTCTTTTGTTTGTTTATTTTAGACTTTTATCGAAATGTCTTCATTTCAATTATCTTTATGAACCACAGTGAATTGCAGTGTGGTGTTACAGCACTGTGCTGCGTAAAAATGCAGCATGTCGCACTCTTTTTTTCAGCACACACCAGCGCAGTGTATAGATGTGAACTGACATGGTAGGACAAAATGCCTTTTCTATGTGTTGGAACTGCTTTTGGAAAACCTTGCCAGTGGAGCACAATGCATATAGTGTGAATGGCCCCTAACTTAGTGATAATCAGTTGATCCGTGTGTGATGCCACTGCTCCAAAGTACCCTGTGGAAAGGTGAAGCCTGGTAGATGACTTCCATTCCACATAATGCACAAGCTGAAAACATCTGGCTGCTCACTGATGACGCTGACGAAATCTGACGAAAGCTGGTGTTTGTTTTGTTTTGGGGGGCAAACGGTGCACCCACAGCCACCCCCCCAGTCGGTCTGGTCACCCGCACCCCCCAATGGGTGGGAGGGTGAGTTGGTCAGTCGGCCCCTCACATACCCCACCTGTGGCGTAGGCAGCGCTACCCCCAGGGCGGAGGCTTCTTCTTCGTCTCCTCATGGTGGCCACGCATCTCCACCCTCCCTTCTGGATTGGCAGGGAGAAGAATTAGTGTTATAACAGCGATTGTCACACAGCTGGTTGTATACGGGGCGCAGTGCTTTGAAGCCTATTAGAGGCTCTGGCTCTAATCACATGCATCAAAAAAAAAAAAAAACATTGGAATGCATGCGTCCGGCGCCCTGCATGTAGATTAGGGGACCGGATGCATGGATAGGGGGGTGGCGCTTCTGAGCCCTGCATTACGGGCTGCCCCTACCCTGAACACACCAAAAAAGACTCTCACCTGAGGCTAAGCCTGGGAAGCTCTTTGGTGTGTGCTTTGTGCCCTCTCTGCATGATCACTAAACCTATTGGATTTTGTCAACGTCATCAGTCTGTGGTCAGATCTTTTGCGTCAGTGATACAAGTTACAAGATATAGGGGGCCCTGATTTTACCAAAGAGCCTCATGAAATATTCAGAGACTTCTGGCTCTAGGGAACACTGCTCTTTAGACACCATTTGTAAGGTAATATACATTATTATCTCATACCTAAACACCATCTTGGAAATCTGTGTGGCCCCTTTGGATGCCTTGATAATTTGTTTTATAAGACTTGTGCTGGTTTTATGTTTTAACGTGTACCCTTGGAGGGAGTAACCAGTTTTTTTTTTCTGGGATGCTCTCTGGTTATATTCCTTCCTTTTGGAGGCATCTCTTATAGAACTTGGTAGATTTATTTTCCTTTTGCACACTAATGTATGGATGACATATTCTAGTCCGGGGGTGCTAAACTTTTTAATACCCAGTGAAGTGAACAGCCTCAGATGATACACAGAGGTGAAACAAATCTCCCTACATAAGTTTTACATGTATATCTGCTGTATTCAGCTTTATATATTCTTTAGAAAGTTCAGATTGTGTTAGATTTTCTCTTCCTGGTCAGCACTGCAGTGAAGCCTGGGCATTCAGCCAAGACAGCTGATTGGAGGAAAGACACACCCCCCTCTCCTCATAGGTAGAGACTTTTAGAACTGTTCATTGAATAGTTCAGCATTCTGCTAATCTATTTATAGCATCTTCCCCAACACAAAACTCTGACGGAAGTTATCATGCTGATAACAGAAGAATGGAGAAGGAGACAGCCGTGAAACATAGTGCTTTGAAGAGAGATAAGAAAACACTGCAGAAAAATTTGCCCAACTCAAATTTCCTTAATTGTGTTTACATCCACTTTAAGTGATTTGGTAACCACAATGAACTATAGGGTTTTACTGCCCTCCAATCCGCAAATGTAAATGAGCCTTTACTATCCTGAACCCCCTATATGGCTGCTTACACAATGATGTGCTGCTGTCATTTACCTGGTTTGTGAGCCTGATGTGTAGAGGAGAGCCTCTTGCACCACCCTTGTGGGTCACTGAGGTTGAGACAGCAGCCACAGAAGCATGGTAGCGTAGGAGTGCCTAGGATCAGTCCAGTATTCAGTATGGCTGCTTGTCCGTGGCTGGATATGCAGCAGGCAGACCAGTAAAAGTTAGGCAAACCAGAACTGTGGCAGGCTGGGATCGCAGCAGGAGCAGGAACCGGATGCGATTCACAGAGCAGAGCCATAGCAGAATGCAAAAGCATATGCAGGGTCAGGCAGGCCGGGTTGGTAATGTTCAGGCAGATCAGTAGAGCAGCGGACAGAAGAGAAGTCCAAAAACAAGCCCAGGTTGGGGTATCAAGCAGACAGCATTAGAGAGAACAGGCCGGATCAGATCAGAGGTCAGCAAAGATTACAGGTCAGGACACACAGAAGCTGCAGACCAAACAGCAAAGAGTCTTTGGTGCACTCTGTTTAAATAGCCCCTTTGGCGCCAACGTTGGTGGCGGGCGTACATGTGCGCCGACACACCGTGAACGTGCGTGACTGCCGTGCAATTCCTGCTGCATGGCTATGCCTTTCCTGACAGCTGCGGTTTTACCTGCACCGCAGGTGCAACACATTGCACGTGCGGCTTTCCTGCAGGTTAGCTGCACTAAGCCATAGACTTCTATTAAATCTTGTGGGTGTGGTGCCCTTTCTGAAAGGGCACCAAAACTTCTGCATTCATGCATTTGTAAGTGCTAATATTTTTTCTGCATTGCTCCCCAGGCTGTTAGAAAGGTCCCAGGTGAAGTGTGGTATCACTCCAGTTGGCACAAGTAAATCTGGTGCTACAGATGGAAGTATTGGCTTATGCGGCTCCTGCTCCCTCCGTGGCCGCCTACTGGCACTGGCACCATGCTCTCTGATGCTTTGGGATGGTGGATCGGCAACCCATTGAATGCAATATAAGCTTGCCAACCCACCATCACAGGGCATGGACATGCACTTCTCTGGTTTGAGGTCGCGGGGCACATCAGAGGGCTCCGAGGGCCACAGGTTGAGCACCCCTAGTCAAGCTAATTTGGGGCTTAGATTACTCATTGGGGTTTATTTACTAAAATTAGAGAGTGCAGAATCATATGCAGCTGTGCATGGTAGCCAATCAGCTTCCAACTGCAGCTTGTTCAATTAAAGGGGAAGTAGAGCCAAAGCTCGTTTGGCTGTACTCCTATGGATCACAGGACTGCATTTTGTTCTGCACTCCTGTGACCCAGTTTCGGCAAACAGCGGGCTGAAGTCCGCTGTCTGCTGATATCACAGAGCATCACCTAGATAAGTATGATTCTGAAAACAAAATCCCATACATCTCTTTTAAGCTTTGAAAAAAAAAAAAGTCCCCTTTCACACTGGGGCGTTTTTCAGGCGTTTCTCAGGCGCTTTAGCGTTAAAAAAAGCGCCTGTAAAGCGCTTGAAAGAAGCCTCATCTGCAGTCCCAATGTGAAAGCCCAAGTGCTTTAAGAGCCCTTTCACAATGTCAGCGCCCGAAAAACGCTCGTAAAGCGCCGCTTAAACTAGCATTGCTTTACCAGCGTTTTTCGAGCATTATTGGGGCGCTTTTAACCCCTGCTAGTGGGCAAATAAAGGGTTAAAAGCGCCCACAAAACGCTGCTGCCAATAGCGTTTTACAGGCGCTTTTCAGGCATTTTACAGGCGCTTCCCATTGATTTCAATGGGAAGGGGCGCTTTAGGAGCGTTGTATTCACCGCTCCAAAAGCGCTGCAAAGAAGCTGCTTGCAGGACTTTTTTTGACTCCCTGCCAGCGCAGCGCCTCAGTGTGAAAGCACTCTGGCTTTTACATTGGGATTGCAGTTGCAGATTCTTTCAGGCACTTTTTTTAATGCTAAAGCGCCTGAAAAATGCCCCAGTGTGAAAGGGATCTCAGTGTGAAAGCACTCGGGCTTTTACATTGGGATTGCAGTTGCAGCTTCTTTCAGGCGCTTTTTTTAACGCTAAAGCGCCTGAAAAACGCCCCAGTGTGAAAGGGATCTCAGTGTGAAAGCACTCGGGCATTTACATTGGGATTGCAGTTGCGGCTTTTTTCAGGCGCTTTTTTGAACGCTAAAGCGCATGAAAAACGCCTGAAAAACGCCCCAGTGTGAAAGGGGTCTAAAAGCTGGTTTCTACGCAAAGCTGCACCAAACGTCGCACTCTCTAATTTTAGTAAATCAACCCCATTGTGTATATAAACCTATTGGATTTCTTCATCAGTCATCAGTGTGTGGTCAGATCTTTTCAGTCAGCGATAGTCAAGTTACAAGATATAGGGAGCCCCTGATTTTACCAAGGAGCCTCATGAAATATTCAATATATGTAACGCTACAGAAGAATGTCGCAGATGGCACACATATTACAGCAGATAGCCAGGGGGGGTGCAGACATAACAGGAGATAGTCACGGCGTGCGAACATGCTACAGGGGTGTTTGGAGACCGGAGACAGCCAGAGACTGGGCACATGGAGACTGGTAGAGAACACTGCCAATACAATTCCTTAACAAGCCCTCTACTGGCTGCTGGCACTGCAGGCCGCACCACAAGTACCAAAGGTTCTCCACGAGGAGTTTGGCTGTTTCAGAGCTGATAAAATATAATGAATTATTATCATTTGGGATCAATTGATGTTGGATTGACCAGGGCTTTATTTTCTTCTTGTGTGTTTTTTTTTTTTTTCACATTTAGCCAAAGGCAGACAGTTGGTAATCGCTTAGCCATGTGGCCGCTGTTATTGCTGATAAAAATAACAATGAGCTTGTGGAAGCTTTAACCTCTTCTGTTTCCGATGAGCGTGTACATTAAGATCTGGAGTTAGAATGTTGCCACGAGTTCTTTTTTTTTTTTTTTTTTCAAGGAAATGTGTACAGTTTTTTTTTTTTTTTTCCCTTACTGAAACCTGTTGCCATGGCAATTTGCATCTCCCTATAGACACTGCAATACAAGGTAGCTGGAGAACTGCTCACAGCATCTGCGCAAGGGAGCATAGAATGCACCAAATCTGCCATTCTGGGATTCGCTACAATCCTTGGCTTTGACAAGAACCTTGTTGTATTTTTTTTTGTTAAGCTATTCTCCTTTAACTGTGTTTCAGACTCTCTGATCGCTCTTTGGAGCAATAATAAAGGTCAGTGGATTTGAATGCGCTCCTCTAAAGATTTCTGGCCAACATGCGACCAGCTGACGTGACTTCTTAGCAGCGGTTTCTAGTGCAGTTGGTAACTATGTATTCAGTAAGCGTTTAATTAGCTTTTCTGACTTTCTATTCTGTCAACGCAGCCAATGAAATGAAAGTGCTGAAATAAAAACTGACTGGGGATTGATTTAATAAAAAACTGTTTTAGTAAATCAACCCCCTGATGTCTACGGCAATAAACCTGGCAGCCTTGGTAACAGAACATGAATGATATGCTGTGTGGACTTGATTTTAAATATTATCTTAAAAAAAGTTATGGCGTGAAGTAATCAGTAGTAACCGACGCGTTCGGCGTTCCCTAGCAAACAGACAAGTGCTACAATTTGCCTTGTGATTGGTTGCTATGGGCTTATGAAGACCATTTTATTATAGAGGGAGCTGCTGGAATAGACATAGTATAAAAAAAAAAGAACGATCCTGTAGATCCATTTCCATGGATACCTTATTGCCGCATGGACAATTTTAGCTTTAACTTTATTTAATGCAGTCTAGGAAAAAAAAAAACGGGTATGTTAGTGCTTATCACTACTGCGCTTATCATATAAGACAAAGAGCAACAGGCAAAGTGCATTAACCCTTCAGTGACCAACTTGTTTGAGCAGTTCATTGCTTGGACAGATATACGCTTGTAAGGGTCCTTTCACACAGGGCGGATCCGCCCCGTGGATATCCGCTTGCTCAGCAGGGATCGCCGGAGTGATCTCCGCTGAGCAGGAAGATGACAGGTCCATCTCTGCACACTGCGCAGGGACGGACCTGTCACAGCGCCGCTCTCCCCTACAGTTTTTACATGCGGACCTGAACGGACGCTCCATAGAGGTCTATCGAGCGTCACCCGATCCGATGACGGATGGAAAAATAGCTTTTTCCTCCATCACACTTTTTCGGATCGGAGCGGGTCAGATGTCAGCGGACTTGTCACCGCTGACATCTGACCCGCTCCGATCCGAAAAAGTGTGACGGAGGAAAAAGCTATTTTTCCATCCGTCATCGGATCGGGTGATGACGGACACTGCGGTCCGTCGTCACCCAATCCGATCCAATGACGGATGGAAAAATAGCTTTTTCCTCCGTCACACTTTTTCGGATCGGAGCGGGTCAGATGTCAGCGGACTTGTCACCGCTGACATCCGACGCTCCATAGACCTCTATGGAGCATCCGTTCAGGTCCGCCTGAAAAGCTGACAGGCGGACCTGAAGGGATCGTCCGTGTGAAAGGGGCCTTAAAGTTAGATTTTAAAGTGGTATTAAAGCTTTGTTTTTTGTTCTGACCATTGAAATGAATTAATGCTCAAAGCTAAAAGCACCTAGTGTTAAAGTGTTACTAAACTCAATTTATTTTTTGTTTTTTGTTAAAATAACAAACATCTTATACTTACCTGCTCTGTGTAGTGGTTTTGCACAGAGCAGCTTTGATCCTCTTCTTTTTGGGTCCCTTACCATTGCTCCCGGCTCCTCCACCTCGAGCAGTGCCCCCGGAGAAAGCCGATTGCCCCGGGGCACTGCTGCATTGCTCACTCCCACGCTGCTGCTCAATGCGTCCATAAGACACATAGGGGGGAGAATTACTAAAGCTAGAACTCTCAGACTCTGGTGCAGCTGTGCATTGTAGCCAATAAGCTTCTAACTTTAGTTTGTTCAATTAAGCTTTATCAATAAAACCTGGAAGCTGATTGGTTTGCAGAGCTGAGCTGCAGAGCTACACCAGACTTTGCACTCTCCAGTTTTAGTAAATACCCTCCATAGAGTTGTGGCTCGCCCCCCCGCTTCTCTCTCCTCATTGGCTCACTGGCTGTGATTGACAGTAGTGGGAGCCAATGGGCTCCCGCCGCTGTCTCAGCCAATGAGGAGGGAGAGTTCCAGTACAGCCAAGACTATCATAAACATTGCTGGATTGGAGGGAGCTCAGGTAAGGAGGTTTCTCTGAACCTCAATGAAGACTATGAGGGGTGAAATTTGATATTCAATTTTTTGAGGGGTTAAAAACAAACCATTGTCAAAAAGAGGAATAAGAAGCCTGGCACTGCCATGGGAGCAGTACCAATGCCAATGGCAAAAACCAACAGCAGGGAGAGGGCCTTTTCCTGAAGAGGGCTAAATTGAAGATGTGCAAGTCATATACATGACTGGTTTGGATAATATGTTAAATCTGTATGTGGTGGTATTAAACAGCATGATGTTCACGAATGCCCTCAGAGAGGAGGAAAGGAAAAATGGAACATTAGTAATGCTAAGAGACAACTGTCTGCTCTACAGGTGATGATAATGAGGTCTGATGAACCCCAAACTAAGTGGGGAAAATGGAGGAGTCACAATGAACACAGTACTATCCTCATTTCTGCAAAATGCACAAGACAATAATAAAAATGGTTAGCAGATAAGTTAGAGAGAATAAATCACTATCATAAATCCTACTTAGCCAGGGTCTGCATAGCCTCAAAAGACTAATAATTAGGTCCTATCATAAAAATTGTCATGTCATAAATAGTCTGGCATAGCAGTTTATAGCAATAAACATTCTGGCTTTAATTATTATTATTTTTTTTTTATTTAAACTGCTTTATATTGTAAAATTTCGGTTATTATGAAGTTACATTCATAGGATGTACCAGTGTTAAGTCGACTAAAATACAACTAAAACAATTCAGATGACTTAAATATGTCAAATACGATTTTGTTTTAGCCATAGTCTACAGTCAAAAACAAAATATGGCTGCATTTGCAACTCCGTAGCATTCTCTTAGTATTTATGATAGGCAGTGACTCTGATATATGAGATTGGACTTGCTCTGCATGGAACCAAAGACCAGGCCATTTGGCTAAGTATTTTTCACTTTTAACCCTGTCTAGATTGCTGTTGCCAGTTCTGGTTTGGTATATCTGTTCTGTAAATATTTCATTGCATTTGATTTCATTAAATCCTTTTGCTAAAATCGTTAAGCTGAATCTCTGAAACCTCAAATCAGAAATTAAAGAATCTTTTTCTCTGTGACAAAAACTCTGCTACGTTCCTGTCTGGGAGTGGCAGCAAGTGTCAAAGACAATTCCTAAAGATCAGAATTGCAGCAGCAGATGCTTTGAATGGTCCGTGTCTCCATTTAAATGCACGGAGCAAATGTTTGTCCATAAATTAAGAGTTTCGCTGTAACATCCTCCTCAAACCACAGATGGCTTTGAATCTCAACTAATATTAAATTATAAGGCTGATTTTTTTTAGGTACCCTTGCAGATAAATAAAACAACTAATTGTCTTTATGCATACCTGCAGGCCCTTGGTTTTGTCATAGAGTAAGGCAAGTAAAGTTGAAAAATAGATCAATTATTTCTCACTGTAACAAAGATATTCTAAAATGGCCTGGGCATATTTGTGAGTACCCTTAAAAAAGATTATAAATAGACCAGCAAGTCAAATGTAGCCCATCTTGCAAGACGCTTAGTGTTCTTGTGGCTACAGTTTGTGGAATCAATAGTAGCTATGCCATTCCAAACTTGCCCCAAACTAATATAGTATAGCTAGTTTTACAGTGTTGATGGCGTCAATGTGTGGCCATTTAATTTCTACTTGACAAGTGGTTCCTGTGAATACAGGTGCAAACATTATTAGGAATTTTAACAATGAACAAAGAAATATCACGAGTGGTAGACAGAGACCCAAGAAAAACCTCCCAAGATATATAAGCCGAACTCTACGATCAAGGTACGCAAGTATCAGATTGCACCATTCATCACGTTTTGAGTGACAGTGGGCCCAAAGGAAGAAGGCCCAGGAGGACTTCAATGTTGAAAGAAAACTGTAAAAAAGGCAGATTTGAATTTGTATTGAATCTCCTTTGCACAGATGAAACAAGACTGGAGCTTTTTTTGACAATTTCCATCAACATGGAGGGGGCTCGGTTATGATTTGTGGCTGCTCTGCTGTGTTTAGCACATGGTGTCTTGATTATGTCCAGTGCACAATGAAATCTCAAGACTATTGAGGAATTCTGGATTGAAATTTACTGCCCATTGTCAGAAAGCTCTTCGCCAACAGGATAATGGCCCAAAAGATTAAAAAAAAAGCACTGAAGAATGACCAAGGACCAAACATTGGATGATCCTGAAGCTGCCTTCTATGAGCTCTTACATGAATCCTGTGGAAAAAGAGCTGAAACATGCAGGCTGGAGAAGGGATCCTTCAGACTTGAGATAGATAGAACAGTTTTTTTTCAGAAGGGTGTAACAAAATACCTGTTCACTGGTGCAGAAGTCTCATTTAGAGCTACAGGAATTTCTTGTAGCGATTGCCTCTAAGTCCTTGTACACACGGTTGGACATTCCGACAACAAAATCCATCGGATTTTGTCTTACGGATTTTGTCCAAAACTTGTGTTGCATACACACGGTCGGACAAAGTTGTCGGAAAATCCGATCGGACTTAACGTGATGACGTTATTTCGTTACGACGGGACTACGTTCAGGCTAGTAGCCAATAGCTTTGGTCTAGGACTTTGATCTGAGCATGCGTGGCACTTTGTCCGATCGGAATTCTCTACACACAATCGGACAAAGTCCGATCGGATCATGTTGTCGGAAAGTTTTATAGCCTAGCTCTAATACTTTGTCTGTCAGATATTCCAATGGAAACAGTCCGATGGAGCCCACACACAGTTGGATTATCCGACAACACGGTCCGCCGGACATTTTCCGCCCATGTGTACAAGGCTAAAGGGTGTGCATCAAAATGTTAGGTTAGGGGACCCTTCATTTTTGTCCATAACATTTTTATTTGTTTTATTATTTAAAATATTATGTTAAATTGGATATCAAAAGCAAAGTCTCATTTTTATTAAATGTGACAGAAATATTGCTGGATGCCAATTACTTTTGTCACTTTCATGTTATTTCAGAGAAAATTTCGTCTTTTTTCCCCTGGAAGGGTACCAGCAAATTTTTCCACTATATATAGTGTATAAGTGTATTATAGTTTTATGTGCCAATGGATTTAAAGTGTTGCCCAGCAATTCTTATGTTACACACTCTTTTCCTAGTCAGAATTATTGCTTGGCTACTTTCTGGTTTAGCATTTTCTGCCTAGGTCGGTTCCTTGTTCACAGAACAGAAGGGACGGTGCTGCTTAAAGTGGTTCTAAAGGTAGAAAAAGGTTCACCCTAATGAAGGTAAAAAAAAAACTATGTGCAGATCCCCTCCAGTCCCCCTTATACTGACTTAAGCCCGATCTTGATCCAGCACTGTAACCAAGAGCAGAGCCATTGACTCCTGCTGCTGTCAATCACAGTCAGTGAGCAGAGAGCAGAGGCGTGTCCTTTGACAAACAGATGGCGGCTCGGGAGCAAGCCCACATGGATGCCCCCATAGCAAGCCACTCAGTGGGGGGAGGAGCCAGGAGTGCCAATGGGGGACCCCAGAAGTGGAGGATTGGGGCTGCTCTGTGCAGAACTATACACTTACAGTGCTGTCTGCATGATGCAACCACTCCATGATTGGAGAAGAGGCTGGTCACAGAATTTTGATAGGTCATGTGACTGGACTCTCTGCCTCCCAGCTTTTATTCTCCCATTCTTAACACAGTTCTTAAGCACACCACTGTGCTTTATAAATGTTCATCTTTTATTAACCCAGCAGTTTGGCCATGGCAAGGCCACGCTGCTTCCTCAAAACTGGATCCCTAAATGAACATTCACTTTTCTTAGTAAATATTTTCTACTGCTTTAGAAAAATCAACCTAATTTGTTCACTTAATATCTTCGTTCTTTTGCAGTTTGCTTATGCAGGCAGTAGTTTGGCGGTGCTTTACATATGATGCAATGACAGACATCCTCTTTGGGCCACTCGCAAAACATAAAAATTATACTCTGGAATCTGCGTAGTTTTTTAAACGGTGGTTATAACTGTGCAAAATAAAGTTACCATATACGAACCGTCTTGAAGGCTTACACTATATACTGTAGATGTAGTATAAGCAGTGGGCTTTTGTGATGGATGTCCACATATATGCATAATTATATACTGTATTTATAGTTATAATTTAAGTAGTTATATATTTATTCAAAATAGATCTAAAGATTAATTTCCATTCACTTCCTGTCCCATAGCCAAAACAGGAAGTAAGAGGAAATCCCTCCAAATCCTGGAGCGGCACCAGGGTCACCAGAACGAGTATCCCCATTGGAAAATTTTCCTCTATTACAGTTCTGGTGTCAATTGAAAATACTGGATATCATCTCCCTTATGCCGCGTACACACGACAGGACTTAAGTCTGACAGAGTTCTGACAGAATTCTGACGGAGTTCTGACAGAGTTCTGACGGACTTTCCGAATGAACGGACTTGGCCACACACAATCACACCAAAGTCCGACGGATTCGAACGTGATGACGTACGACTGGACTAGAATAAGGAAGTTCATAGCCAGTAGCCAATAGCTGCCCTAGCGTCAGTTTTAGTCCGTCAGACTAGCACACACACGAGCGGATTTCTGGGTCCGGCAGAGTTCTGGCGGAAAAATTTGAAGCATGTTCCATTTCTAAAGTCTGTCAGACTTTTGTGAATCAAAAGTCCGTTGCAGCCCACACACGATCGAATAGTCCGCCGGAATCATTCCTTCAGACTTTGGATGTTGAAAAGTCCGCTCGTGTGTACGGGGCTTTACACTTTCAATCTTAACTGTAAACCCTTGTACACACGGTCGGACATTCTGACGGAAAATGTCCGATCGGACCGTGTTGTCGGATAATCCGACCGTGTGTGGGCTCCATCAGGCAAAGTTTTAGAGCTGGGCTATAAAATGTTCCGACAACATGATCCGATCGGACATACTCCGATCGTGTGTAGAGAATTCCGATTGGACAAAGTGCCACGCATGCTCAGATCAAATTCCTACATCAAAGCTATTGGCTACTAGCCTGAACGTAGTCCCGTCGTAACGAAATAACGTCATCACATTATGTACGATCGGATTTTCGGATAACTTTGTCCGACCGTGTGTATGCAACACAAGTTTCGGACAAAATCCGTCAGACAAAATCCGACGGATTTTGTTGTCGGAATGTCCGACCGTGTGTACAAGGGCTAAGGCCTTATGCATGCTGGACGTTTTGCTATCTCTCCTTTCCTCCTGGCAGCAATGTTTTAGCAGAAAAAACACTTGACGCCTGTAAATGCATGTAACGAGTTTAGGCTAGCCAAGTGCTTTGGCGTTAATTCATTTAATTGGCCAGAATAATAATTTATTCTGACCATTAAAATGCATTGTTGCTCAAAGCTAAAGGCACCTAGTGTTAATATACACGTGTAGGTGTGAATGGGTCCTTAAAGATTCTCTTTAAAAAAAACACACTAAACTGCAGTGCAGAGATGTAAACCAGCCACATTGGAACTAGTATGATTTCGACTTGAAACGCAATTTAATGCAGTACAATCTTGCAGGGAAATGGGCAAGTGTAAAAAGGCCCAAAATGTCTTTAATCTGTTATGGACCGCCCCGCACAGATATACTGCAGCAGGGCGGCCCTCCTGCGTAAAATCACATACCTGTACGTGATTTCATACACTGGGTCTGGGGCGTGCAAGCCAATCAGCGGGTCTGGCGGACACGATGTCCACCCGGACATGCGTTCTGCCTATGTAAATAAGGCAGCCCACCATTCTGTGAGAAGGGAAGATGGAGATCTTGTATTCCTGCTAAGCAGGAACATGGATCTCTGTCTTCCCCCGGTCTCAGCATCCCCTACACAGTTAGGAAGCACTCCCTAAGAGCACATTTAACCTTTGGATTGACCTTGATGTTAACCCCTTCCCTGCCAGTGTCATTAGTACAGTGACAGTACATTTTTTTTTTTAGCTCACTGTATTAGTGTCACTTGTCCCCAAAAAGTGTCACTTAGTTTCAGATTTGTCCGCCGCAATGTCACAGTCCCGCTAAAAATCACTGATCGCTGCCATTACTAGTAAAAAAAAATTCAACAAATATATCCCATAGCTTGTAGATGCTATAACTTTTATGGAAATCAATCAACATACGCTTATTGGGATTTTTTTTTTTACCAAAAATATGTAGCAGAATACATATTGGCCTAAATTGATGAAGATATTTGATTTTTTTTTTTTTTTAATTTTAGTGGATATGTTTTATAGCATAAAGTAAAAAATTATGTTTTTTTTTTCAAAATTGTAGTTTTTTTTGTTTCTAGCGCAAAAAATAAAAACTGCAGAAGTTATAAAATCTCTTCTATAGAGCAAAAGATTTCAACGGATACATGTCCACTGACACCTGCCGCCATCCCATCCAATCCTGTCCGCCAAAAACAGAGGAATAGGAGACCTATTCCCCATCCATCCGGCAGATCGCATTGGATTGCCCCATAGAGGAGAGCGGGACTGTGTCTGCTCTGCATAGCAGAGCAGAGCGGACAGGACCTGTTACCCGCCTGCTCAGCGGGGATGAGCAGAGGGATCCTCCTCTGAGCAAGCGGATTTCACTTAGTAGAGGCGCCCATGTGAAAGGGACCTTAAAGCGTAACTCCACTTTTGTTGAGAAAAAACATTCCCCTCTGGGTGATCTATGCACATTACAAGGATTTTACCAAACTTTGTTGCAGATTTCTACCTTTTGTTATTCTGAAGTAATTCCTGTGTTTCTCTGTGTCCATGTGCATAGTGAATCTAATGGGAGTGGTTTCATAATTATCAATTAGCTGCTGCACCTGCAGGGCATTAATGAGGAAGGCTGCAGGGTCTGCATCCCTTTATATGCGATTTCCTATTGGGAGTATCTCACCGAAAAGTAAAATTTTTGTTGCAGGGGTTGCCTAAAATCCATCTTGGCATCGTAGTATAGATGTCTGGGAAAGTCAGTGAGCCAATCAAACAAGCAGGAAATGACATATCTAAATGGCGTTCTGTACACATTCTGTGTACAGAACACCTCCGGGTAGCCATATTGCATTGCATTTTACAGAAAATTACGGAGCTGCAGATTGAAAGGGAAAAGGTAATTTTTAATACCATTCAATTACAATATGACTTGTGTCGCAATTGTATATGCTATATTATTTTTTTTTATTTTTTTATTTGCTCTGTTGAGTTACCCTTTAAGTGTAAATCAGGCTCCGTTGCAGTGCACATGTGCTGACAGGGAACATGCCAAGATGAGGAGAGAGTAGAGAGAGCAAACGTGCCTCTGTTCCTTCATTGTCCAATCAGAAACGCTGGTTTGTGTTTGATCAAGGTTGTGCTGTCTGGCAGGAATGTTTGGGTCAAAAGAGTGGCTGCAATGAAATCCAAATTCTTTGGCAGGAAAGTAAGTTAATATTTTAATATAATATTAACTTAATTAAATATATTCAAATAATATTAAATTAATATTTAATATATAGTTATATTTCAGTATGCTGATTTTAAAATGATATGATATGCTTAGATTAAAAAATTCTTTAATATTTAATTCATATTTAATATATAGTTATATTTTAGTAATAATTTTAAAAAGAAATTATGCTTACATTAAAAAATACTATAATATTACATTAATATTTAATATATAGTTCTATTTCAGTATACCATTTTTAAAAAGATATTATATGCTTACATTAAAAAATACTATAATATTACATTAATATTTAATATATAGTTATATTTCAGTATACAGGTTTTAAAAAGATATTATACGCTTACATTAAAAAATGCTATAATATTAAATTCATATTTAATATATAGTTATATTTCAGTATACAGATTTTAAAAAGATATGATATGCTTACATTAAAAATGATATAATGTTAAATTAATATTTAATATATAATTATATTTCAGTATACAGGTTTTAAAAAGATATTATATGCTTACATAAAAAAATGCTATAATATTAAATTCATATTTAATATTTAATTATATTTCAGTATAACGGTTTTAAAAAGATATTATACGCTTACATTAAAAAAATGCTATAATATTACATTCATATTTAATATATAATTATATTTCAGTATACAGCTTTTTAAAAGATATTGTATGCTTACATTAAAAAATACTATAATATTAAATTAATATTTAATATATAGTTATATTCAGTATACAGATTTAAAAAAAATATTATATGCTTACATAAAAAAATGCTATAATATTAACTTCATATTTAATATATAGTTATATTTCAGTATACAGATTTTAAAAAGATATTATATGCTTACATAAAAAAAATGCTATAATATTAACTTCATATTTAATATTTAGTTAAATTTCAGTATACAGGTTTTAAAAAGATATTATATGCTTACATAAAAAAATGCTATAATATTAACTTCACATTTAATATTTAGTTATATTTCAGTATACAGGTTTTAAAAAGATATTATATGCTTACATTAAAAAATACAAATTTTAATAGGCTTTATGCTGACCTCATATGCATAGATCAAAATGCTTAACTCAAGTATTGATGTCTGAATCTCTATCAGCACTGTTTTTTTATTTTTGTTTTTGTTTTTGTTTTTACATTGACATCCAGATGTGAAAAAACAGCAGTCCTTGCCATTGATTCGTTTTTTGTTGTTGCCCACAATAAATGGTGGAAATGTTCATATATGAATTGTAGCGTGCGATCATCTAGAGTTTCAATATATCCAATAAAATGATCTGATCAGCAGTGATGTTCACTATGTGTGGCAGTACTTTTATACACACAATGCATTTGGAAAATTGCGACCAATAGGTTTAGAACAGGGATGTGCAATTAGCGGACCTCCAGATGTTGCAGAACTACAACTCCCATCATGCCTCTGCCTCTGGGTGTCATGCTTGTGGCTGTCAGTTTCGCTATGCCTCATGGGACTTGTAGTTCTGCAACAGCTGGAGGTCCGCTAATTGCATATCCCTCTACTAAAACTGGAGAGTGCAAAATCTGGTGTAGCTGTGAATGGTAGCTAATCAGCTTCTGGGTTTGTTGGTCAAAGCTTAATTGAACAAGCTAAAGTTAGTCCCATGAGGCATAGCAAGACACTGACAGCCACAAGCATGACACCCAGAGGCGGATGCATGATGGGAGTTGTAGTTTTGCAACAGCTGGAGGTCCACTAATTGCATATCCCTGGTTTAGAATGTTTTAATTGTTTTTCCTTTGCACTACACCAATTGGGAACATGAAATGGCTTTATGTCGGACAATCTGCCTTTCAGCCATGCTTTGTTTTTTTTCTGTCTCTCTTTTGCTGACTTAAGTCAGTTATTATCTGCAGTGCTTTGCTTCCTGGGGAATCTCTGCCGTTTTCTGGCAGATGGCAGTATGCTTACTTCGTGTGATCATCTCTTATTCTGACCAAATATTCACACGTCAGAGAAGCTAATATGACAGGCTGTGTAATATACATTCTTTTATTTCCACGCCCTCATACCATATTGATCTCCCCTTGACGTAGTATCTAAAAACCATTTGTCCAACGCTAAATCATTGTTACTTTATGACAGTCGTATTAGACGCAGTTCAATTGCAGCCTTTACTGCTTTTTCTCCTTTGAGAAAGGAAAGAGGAATTGTAACAAAGCGTCATTGTACGGTGCAGGGGGAGTGCCATCCACACAGCGTGTCGCTACTCACGTTCTCTGGATAAATAAAATGTAGCTTCTGTGTTGTATGTTTTACACGTGATGGTTTGCAGCAAGACTGTGGCGAAAACAATTTTGTCTTTGTTATCTGTTCTTTCAGAATAATAATGCATATTTCCATTGAAAATTGTATTTTTAAAGAAATCTTATCATCAGGCTTCCTAACAATACAGCTTTGTTCTGGGCTGACCAATAGAAAACATATAAACACTATATTGTCAAAAGCATCGGCACGCCTTCCTTTACACATGAACTTTAATGGCACCCCGGTCTTAGTGCGTAGAGTTCAATTTTGAGTTTGCCCACCGTTTGCATCTATTACAGCTTCAACCCTTCTGGGAATTCTGTCTACAAGGTTTAGGAGTGTGTCTTTGGGATTGTTTGACCATTCTTCCAGCGTATTTGTGAGGTCAAGCGCGGATGTTGGACAAGAAGGCCTCCACTCTAATTCATTCCAAAGGTTCTATCGTGTTGCGGTCTTGTGTAGGCCAGTCAAGTTCCTCCCCAGTCATGTTGGAACAGAAAGGGGCCAACCCCAAATTGTTCCCATAACGTTGGGAGCATGAGATTGTCCAAAATGGCTTGGTATGCTGATGCCTTAAGAGTTCCCTTCACTGGAACTAAGGGGCCAAGCCCAACCCCTAAGTATCAACCCCACACAATAATCCCCCTTCCACCAAATGATTTGGACCAGTGCACAAAGCAAGGTCCATAAAGACATGGATGAGCGAGTTTGGGGTGAAGGAACTTGACTGGCCGGCACAGAGTCCTGACCTCAATCCAATAGAACACCTTTGGGATTAATTACAACGGAGATTGTGAACCAGGCCTTCTCGTCCAACATTAGTGCCTGACCTCACAAATGCGCTACTGGAAGAATGGTCATACATTTCCATAGACACACTCCTAAACCTTGTGGACAGCCTTCCCAGAAGAGTTGAAGCTGTTGTAGCTGAAAAAGGGTGGGCCAACTCAATATTGAACCCTATGGACTAAGACTGGGATGCCACTAAAGTTCATGTGCAGGTAAAGGCAGTTGTGCCAATACTTTTGACAATATAGCGTATGTTTAGTGCTTCTTGCATTCAATCAGAACCACAATGGTAAAAGTGAGAATAACCAGTTTGGTGTCTTTCTGTGATGATAAATTAGAAAGCTTAAGTTTGTTTACAGCAGCGATCTCCTAAGGGCGGCTGGGTGCTGGATGTGGCCCTTTGTTTCATTTACCTGACTTTTGGGGCACTATTCTTATCCACTGATACCAAAAAATGGGGCACTATTCCTCTCACAGACACCAACGATGTGGCAGAATTAATTTAATTGATGCCAACAATGAGGCAGAATTCATTCCATTGATACCACAATGGGGCACTATTCCTTCCTCTGACACCAACAATAGGGCACAATTCCTCCCCCTAATACCAAAGCTGGGACACTTTTCTTCCCACCAACACCATGAAGGGGCACGATTCCTCCCACTGACGCCAAGAATGGGGCACTAGTCCTCTCACTGACATCAAAGATAGGGTATAGCTTACTTCCACTTGACACCAGGACATTTTCTTCTCCCATTGGTCATGGTCTGGCCCCCCTAAAACCTGAAGGACAGTAAATTGGCCCTTTGTTTAGTAGGTTTGAAGACCAGATTGGTCTACACCAGTGATTCTCAACCAGGGTTCCTCCAGAGGTTGCTAGGGGTTCCTTCAGCATTGGGCCATTTCTGCCTCTCAGATTAGTTCCCACTGACACCATTGATCTTTTTAGCTATCTGTAAGGAGGTAATTCTTCCCAATGACCACAAGTGTAAGGACCATTCTTCCCACTGACCATCACACTAATGTATCATGAGTTGTAGATTTCTAATTTTTAGCAGGGGTTCCCCCGAGACTGGACAAATATTTCAAGGGTTCCTCTGTGTTGAAAAGGTTGAGAAAGGCTGCACCATCAAAAGTATTATCTTGATTTTTCTTTTACCCAAATGAGGTTTACGTGCTTAAAAGAGGGATACATTGTATGAGGGATTTGTACATATCAGGTATTATTAAAGCAGATGTAATGCCAACTCCCTGCAGATAAAAAGACACAAATGAATGCAACTCTGTCATTTAATGATGTCAAATACATCAATAAATGTATTTGTTTAACTACTTCACCTCCAGAACGTTTTATTCCTTCATGACCAGGGCATTGTTTTGCTATTCAGCACTGTGCTACTTTAATTACCAATTGCTCGGTCATGCAACACGCATGCAATACGCAAAAGAACATTATATAATTTATTTCACACAAATAGAGCTTTCTTTTAGTGGTATTTGATCACCACTGGGTTTCTATATTTTTTTTGTTTCCATGGGTATTCTATTTTTTTTTTTATTATATAAATGGAAAAAGGCAGAAATCACAATGTTTTCTACCTTCCGTTATGAAACATATTCAATAAAAATCTAATTTCTTCATAAATATAGGCCAAAATGCATTCTGCTACATGTCTTTGGTAAAAACCAAACTGCATTTTTTGGCACACTGTACTATTGGGGACATTAGTATAGTTCTGATCATGATCGAGCTACTGATCTGATACTGTACTAGTAATGGCGGTGATCAGCAAATTATAGTGTGACTGTTATAATGTGTAGGGCAATCTGGCACTAACGGACACTGGCTGGGAGGGACACTAATTGACACTGATGATAGTGACACTAATACAGTGAACAGTAATAGTACTGTACGCCGACTATACTAATGACACTGGCTAGGAAGGGGTTACCATCAATGGGCTAACTGTGTGCATAACAAGTGTAAAGTGTGTAATGTGTGCTGATTTTACTCACAGATCTGGCTGCTTTTTCTCCCTGAACTCAGAGTTGATTTCGGGGAGAAGAAACAGCCAGATTGCTGTCTGTGTACAGAATTCTGTGTCTTTGTAAACACATAACTCTGTGCTGTGACACAGCCGATTAGCAGGTATAGAGCCAAAATCATTGGTTTAAATCTGCTGACAAACTTGTGCTGTGCCCAATCACAGCACAGGTCAAAAGGGAGCATGCGCATATGCGCCCAGAAACCCGTAAACAGGCAGCGACGTACAGATAGGTTTCCTAGCCTGTAGCTTCCACCCGCAGTAAATGTACCAAGGGAGGGTGGCAAGTGGTTACATGCAAGCAGTGCAAGTACTTTTAATTCAGTATCATCAGCCTATTGCAATCCCTTGTTCAGCAGATTTCAGAGAGGGAGGGGAAAGCAGCACAGTGAGCTAGTCAGTTGTGTTTTCACTTCAGCTCATGTGCTATCAAGGAACATGCTGATAGGAGGAGAGCGGAGCAACAAAGCAATGAGCTCATTAGTGTGCTGCTTTCACATTCACTGTCCAGTCAGAGGCTGGGGAAGACTTGTAAATGTAACTTTACTATGGCAGAGAAAAATTAAGTCGTCCCACTTACTGGACAGGGATGGCAGAGCTGTAGGGACCTTAGAACCGAATGAACAGAAATACAAATGTGAGTATGTGTGGATGTATGTATGTATTGTATGTATATATGGTTTTAAAAAATATATATTCTTCTATTCTGGTATGTATTCTTAAAGTGATTGTAAAGGTTTTTTTTTTTTTAAATAACAAACATGTTATACTTACCTGCTTTGTGCAAGGGTTTTATCACAGAACGGCCCTGATCCTCCATTTCTGGGCCCCCCTCCCCCCCGGTGGTGCTCCTGGCTCCTCCTCTTTTTGAGTGTCCCCACGGAGAACTGCATTTCATGAGGGCACTCGTGCATGCGCCCTACTGAGTACTGTTGCTCCGTTTATTGGCACAGACAGCAGGACAGCTCCCGCATCATTGGATTTGATTGACAGCAGCTATCAGTCTTTCCAATAAGGACCTGAGACAGCAGCTGGAGCTGCTGTGCTCGTCCCTGTCGTTGGAACGATCTGGCTCAGGTAAGAAAAGGGGGAGTTTTAGCCCCCCCATAGAATGCATTAAGGTTAAAAACCTTGAGGGTTTACAATTCCTTGGATTTTGGGGGGACCCCATGCCATTTTTTTTCAATTTTGGCGCAAGGTTCCCCTTAAAATCCATACCAGACCCTTCAGGCCTGGTATGGAATTTGGGGGACTCCACGCAATTTTTTTTTTACATTTTGGTTCAGGGTTCCCCTTAATATTCATACCAGACCTAAAGGGCCTGGTATGGATTTTTGGGGGGACCACCATGCCATTTTTTCAATGACTTTTATCTGTATTGCCAAGACACGACAATTCATTATAGCCACTAGTAGTTTTAAATTACTTTTTTTCCTTTAGAAATGTCATTTTGTGCAGGGACCGTTCTAAACACCGGAAAAATGCACCACTTTACAGGCATACTATAGACACCACCCAGGTATGAAATTTAAAGGAATAGTTCACTTTTATTGTTTCACTTTAAGCATTATTGAAATCACTGCTCCTGAAAAAACAGCCATTTTTAAAACTTTTTTTGCATTGATACATGTCCCCTGGGGCAGGACCCAGGTCCCCAAACACTTTTTATGACAATACCATTCATATAAGCCTTTAAAATTAGCACTTTTGATTTTGCCCATAGACAATTCATTATAGCCGCGAGTACTTTTAAATTACTTTTTTTTCCTTTTAGAAAGGTCATTTTGTGCAGGGACTGTTCTAAACACGGGAAAAATGTGCCACTTTACAGGCATACTATAGACACCCCCCAGGTACAAAATTTAAAGGAATATTTCCCTTTTATTGTTTCACTATAAGCATTATTAAAATAACTGCTCCCAAACAAATGGCCATTTTTAAAACTTTTTTTTGCACTGATACATGTCCCCTGGGGCAGGACCCGGGCCCCCAAACACTTTTTATGACAATACCAAGCATATAAGCCTTTAAAATGAGCACCTTTGATTTCTCCCATAGGTTTTTAAAGGGTGTTCCGCGGATTTCGAATTTGCTGTGAACACCCCAAATTGTTCGCTATTCGGCAAACACCCGAACCCCTCGAACATCGGGGCCAATGAGTGCCGCCTATCAGTGCTGCATATCAGTGCCACCTATCGTGCCCATCAGTGCTGCATATCAGTGCCAACTATTAGTGCCTCCTCATCATTGCCCATCAGTGCCACCTTATCAGTGCCCACTCATCAGTACCCATCAGTGCTGCCTTGTCAGTGCCCATCAGTGAAGGAGAAAACAAAATTTTATAACTGAAATGTAGAAAAATGTTTAAAAAAAAAAATGTTGGCCTTTTTTAGTTTGTTTAGCAAAAAATAAAACCCCCAGTGGTGATCAAATACCACCAAAAGAAAGCTCTATGTGTGGGAAGAAAATTATAACAATTTTGTGTTGGTATAATGTTGTATGACCGTGCAATTGTCATTCAAAATGCCACAGCGCTAGACATGTGCAGAACGAAAAAATTTGTTTAGTTTCGATTTGTTATTTACATAAATTAGTTCTGTTAAATCTGTTTCATTAGTTTAATTAGTTTTTGGTATACGTTTAGTTTATTCATTTTCAAATTGATTCAAAAAGTTTTTGAATCAATTTCAAATAGTTTTTGAATTTGAAAAGTTTTCGAATAGTTTTTAAATTTGAAGTTTTAGAATATGAAACATTTTCGAATAGTTTTCGATTTGAAAAGTTTTCAAATTCAAATAGTTTTCCAATTTCCAAAAAGAATAAAATAGAATAGAAAATAAAGGAATATAAATATATATATATTTTATTCTATTCTATTCCTTTATTTTCTATTGTATTTATTTCTCTTTGGAAATTGGAAAACTGTTTGAATTCGAAAAATGATTCAAAAACTATTCGAACTTTGTCCGAATTTGAATGTCGTTATTTCAGATTTGTTTAAATTTGGTACTTTTCTAAATTTTTTAAATTCTATTATAAAATTATATAATTCTATTATTCTAAAATTTCGAAAAATTCCTCCAAATTTTAATTTGGAACTTAATGAACCGCACATGTCTAGACAGTGCTCAAAGCTGAAAATTGTCCTGGGCAGAAATGGTTTCCCCCCTATTTGAAGTGGTTAAATAATGCATTAAAATTTAACTAAATCCATTTCGATTTTAGTTGACTAAAAAGATTTTAGAGGCCAAAAATGTACTGGAGATTTTAGTCTACAAAAATGTAGGAGATTTCAGTCGACTATAAAAAGGCTAAAAATAAAATAATTCAGTTGATTAAATGCAACTAAACCTAAAAAGGCATTTTGGTAAAAAGACTATGACTAAAACTAAATGAAAATTTGACATCATATAAGCACCGCTTACCAGAAACGTAAACCTCTAGGTTTAGGAGTCCTCACAGAACTTTACCTAGATAACCATATTCTCAGTAGTAGCCCAGACAAACCTCTACAGCTTAAAATCTCAGACCAATCAGATCAGATAACATCCAATATGAAGGAGTGAAAAAAAGAGTGTAGTATTAAAAAGTTTATTATAAAAGAAAGCACAAAGAGACAAACAGAGCAGCTCAGCTGAACAGGTGTGATGACATCAGCACTAGGCTCCGTCCACTTTATTTAATTATGGAAACCAGACAACAAAAAAAATCTCCTGCAGGGGAGTATTTCATTTCAATACAGAGATACAATATGGTAATTTTTCAACATCCTGGCCACCGTTTGGTCTGTTTTGGCTCTCAGTCTGTTCCGGCGCAGACTCTATGGGGTTGTTTTACTATCCTTTCACAGTGAGACACTTCTTAGCCCTTGTACACACGGTCGGAGAATCTGTCGGAATGTGTCCTATCGGACCGTGTTGTCGGATAATCCGACTGTGTGTGGTATGCATCGGACTGTTTCCGTCGGAATATGCGTCGGACCCAATTTTCCAACTTGTTGGAAATATTTTCCGACAAACTGGTCCGATAGGACATACTCCGATCATGTGTAGAGAATTCCGATCGGACAAAGTGCCACGCATGCTCAGATCAAATACCTACATCAAAGCTATTGGCTACTAGCGTGAATGTAGTCCCGTCGTAACGAAATAACGTCATCACGTTCTGAACGATCGGATTTTCCGACAACTTGGTCCGACCGTGTGTATGCAACAGTTTCGGACACAATCCGCCGGACAAAATCCAACGGATTTGGTTGGCAGAATGTCCGACAGTGTGTACAGGGGCTAAGGCACTCTTATGTCCCGTACACACGATCGGACATTGATCGGACATTCCGACAACAAAATCCATGGATTTTTTTTCCGACAGATGTTGGCTCAAACTTGTCTTGTATACACACGGTCACACATAGTTGGTCGGAAATTGTGAACGTCAAGAACGTGGTGACTTACGACACGTAGGACGAGCCACGAAAAATGAAGTTCAATAGCCAATGCAGCTCTTCTGCTTGATTCCGAGCATGCATGGAACTTTGTGCATCAGAATTGTGTACGCACGATCGGAATTTCCGACAACGGATTTTGTTGTCGGAAAATTTGAGAACCGGATCTCAAATTTTGTGCGACAGAAATTCCGATGGAAAATGTCCAATGGACGGTCGGAATTTCCGACAAAAAGCTCCCATCGAACATTTTCAGTTGCACTGTGCACAGTTGTTTCAAAGCTTAGTAAATGAGGGAAGCTCTGCCGACTTCCATTATCGAATCACATGAACCCAAAATGCAGTTTTTTTTGGGGGGGGGGTTTATTTGTTTTTTTGCATGTGATTGGGTATTCTTTGCAAAGTATAACTGTACCTCATTTACTAAGCTCTGGAGCAACTGCATGTGCAAAGTGTAGTCTATTTGCTTTTAGTAAATCATCTCTTTTGATGCTCTTTCAGATGTTTGCCCATTCATTGTTCACACATAGACCCTCCTTCCCTCTTGATAGTCCCTAGCATTCACATCAAGCTTTTCTCTCATTTAGATGCCTGTCTGTTTAGGTTAGCCAATCCTGGACATGCGCTCCAAACCTATCCTCCCAGGCTCGCAGAGCCCTGACTGAGTGCAGATTCTTCCCATTTATGTTCAAAACCAACCTGTCTCTAACGGGGCTCTTCTACTGGGCTGTCTTCTCTGCCTGAGCTGGCTCTCCCAGTGCCATTCCGTCAGTCCATCTGTCATTATACAGTCCCTGACAAAAGTTGCTTCTCTATTTTGTAGAAACTCCTGATATTAACCTGACTTTTAATTAATCAATTGGTGTTAGAAATAGCTTATATGAAAAGCTAAAGCCCTCCCAAATTATGTTTAATGCACTGAAATAAATTAGTTTCACTGAAAAAAGATTTATAATTTAATCAAGACAGACAGGTCAAATTTTGGCAAGACAAAAGTTTTGTTGCCTATACAGAAATTGAACAACTTTACTGAAAATCCCAAAATATGTGAGCAAATTAAAGTGGTTGTATACCCACATTTTTTACTTTTACCTACAGGAAAGCCTATAATAAGCCTATAATGACTGCAGCGGCGCATTCGCACAAGGGGTTTCTCGCCGTCAAAATCCGGCAGCAGCCGAGCTGCCAGACTGAAATCTCCCGCGCGCATGCGCGGGAGTGACGATATCGTGGCTCCGGCCACTCACAGCGCCGGAGCCGCGATACCCGGAAGAAACGCAGAGGGAGCATGTCAGCTCCCTCGGCGTGGATCGGGCCAGATGTCGGGGCCTCGTTCTAAGGTAAGTATTTCATAATGAACTAGTATGCGGTGCATACTAGCTCATTATGCCTTTTGCTTTGCAGGTTTAAAAAAAAATAAAAAAATGTGCGGGTTTACTACCGCTTTAAGTAGTGGTGCTGTGAGATCCAAATTTAATATCTTGTATGACTTCCATGAGCTTGAAGGACAGCATCCATGCGGTTTGGCAAGGATTCATACAATTTATTGATGAAGTCATCAGGAATAGCAAAGAAAACAGTCTTGCATGCCTCCCAGAGTTCATCAATATTCTTTGGTTTCGTCTTCCATGCTTCATCTTTCATCCTACACCACATATGCTCAATGATGTTCATGTCTGGTGACTGGGCTGGCCAATCCTGGAGCATCTTGATCTTCTTTGCCTTAAGGAACTTTGATGTGGAGATGGAAGTATATTATGGAGCACCATCCTACTACAAAATTTTCCCTTTTTTATGGTGGGGAATATAAGAGGTAGCTAAGATTTCTTGGTATTTTAGACTATTGATGTTGCCTTCCACTCTGCAGATCCCTCGCACACCCCCATACTGGATGTAACCCCAGACCATGATTTTGCCTCCACCAAACTTCACTGTTTTCTGGGTAAATCTCGGCTCCATGCAGGTTCCAGTAGGTCTCCTGCAATATTTGCGGCGACTGTGGTGTAATTCAACAGAAGATTCATCTGAAAAATCCACCTTCTGCCACTTTTCCAGAGTCCATCCTTTTAGCAGGCTGTGGCCCTTGGCAAATGCCTCACGGTTTTTCAATTGTCTTTTGTTTAGTGCTGGCTTATGGGCACTGATTCGACCAAGGAGGCCATTTCGAGACAGAATCCGACAAACTGTTCTGGTTGACACAGGGACTTCAGGTGACCAGGTCTCGTGGAGCTCTGCTGCAGTGGAAAATGGGCTGGCCTTGGATTTTCGAGCCAACAAATGGTCCTCTCGAGCAGTTGTCTTGCGGGGTCGGCTTGACCTGGCCTTATCCAAAATGTCTCTTCAAATCTTTTTTTTATCCTCTGAACTTGACGCTGAGACACATTGAAGGTGTCTGCCACATCAGCAGTGGATCTGGTCTTCAGCCTCTTGATAATCAACACTTTAGTCTCCGGGTAAATCTTAGCCCTTGTACACACGGTCGGAGATTCTGACAACCAAATCTGTCGGATTTTGTCCGACGGATTTTGTCTGTCCGACGGATTTTGTCTGACGGATTTTTCTGACTGTTGCATACACACGGTCGGGCAAAGTTGTCAGAAAATCCAACGTGATTACGTTATTTCGTTACGACGGGACTACGTTCACGCTAGTAGCCAATAGCTTTGGTGTAGGAATTTGATCTGAGCATGTGTAGCACTTTGTCCGATCGGAATTCTCTACACATGATCGGAGTATGTCCAATCGGAGCATTTTGTCTGAAAATTTTACCAACAAGTTGGAAAACTTGGTCCGTCGGATACTCGGACGGAAACAGTCCGATGTAGACCATTTCTCTACACATGATCGGAGTATGTCCAATCGGAGCATTTTGTCCAAAAATTTTACCAACAAGTTGGAAAACTTGGTCCGTCGGATACTCCGATGGAAACAGTCTGATGTAGACCACACACACAGTCGGAATATCCGACAAAACGGTCCGATCGGACACATTCTGTCAGAATCTCCAACCGTGTGTACAAGGGCTAAGGCATGTTTGCAGAGGTCTAGTTGCAGTTGAGAGGGTCTAGTGTACTGGTGTTCTTTTTAAACACACCTGAGACCTAATTGATCCATTATTAGTCACAGGTGAAGCTCACATAACAAGGCGACAACACTTATGTCTTGGCAAAAATTGACTCAATGGGCTTTACCAAGCTGTGAATATTAGAATACTTTTTGTCAGTTTCGTTTTGCACTGAAACATTATTACAAAAGCTGTTGGGATTAAAATGACCCATTTCTTGTAACAAAATCTTGATTAGAAATATATTTTAGCGGTACTTCAGGTCAATTTGTACACAAGCGACAACTGGGACTGTATGTAGTTGTCATGGGAAACAAACGTCACACTTGCCACACTTTACACTTCCAGCCCATTGTTTTGAACTATTTTAGGTTACCTGGATTATAGAGTTTATGAGTTTTCATGTCGTAAGGCCGCATATTTTATGGTAACTCATTCTAATAGAATATTTCTGATTGCTGCCATGTTTTGCTGCAATTAGAACAATCAAACTGATTTCATTTTCACTGTCTCTCTGATTACACAGAGAATATGCATGCGATGACTGTTACCTTTTTTTTTTTTTTCTAAATTGAAAAATCATCTAATTTCCGCACAAAGTAGCAACCAATTTGAAGAGAGATGTGTTAAGGTGATAAAATAAGACTAAAGTGATGGATTGTCAAGGAAAAGCGGCTTCTTTTTTTTTTGTGTGTGTCTTAATTTGTTCTAAGACAATCCTCATTTAGAAGATTATTAGAATAGAGTTGCAGTGACACACGTAGACGATGTAAAAATGTCCCTCTAAAAGACAGAACACAAAGTGTCTGGGCTGTTATCTATGGAGAAGGGAGACGGCCAGGAAACTCGACAGATGCTGTTAATTATAAATAAATCCGTTTATTTCTCACAGCCCTCATGGATCATCCTTTGCAGCAGAAATAATTTGCAGTGCTAAAAAATCTGTAGAGTAGTTTCTTATTGGAGCAGAAGCGGGGTCCATTTCATATTCAGAGGTTTACTTCTATGCACGTTCTGCAGAATGTCACAGGGATAGGCTGCTCATTTACTAAAAACATTTTTATTTGAAATACATGGGCAATAATAGGCAGTCCGAACCATCCAAACAGCAACTAAATTTTCCCAGTAGTGCAAGCAAATGGGTGAACATTTAGGGGTCTATGTATTAACCTCCCTGGCGGTACGATTATTTCAGATTTTAGGTGCTGAAAGCGGTACCATTATTTTGCATGGAAATTTGGCGTTTTATATTGTAGGCCTGCAATTCTTAGAAATAACTCACTTAAATCTGTCCAAACAAGAGTCTAATAAACATCCTGGTTATGATAAAATTTGAAATATGAAATCATAAATTATAATATATATATATATCTATATATATATATATATATATAAAAAATAAATAACTATAAATAATTCTAACAAATAATAATAAAAATTATTCAATGATGTAATCAAATCAAAAACACTTAGCATTGTATTAGTGTCACTGGTTCCTGCAAAGTGTCAGTTAGGGGCTGACTGTCCACCGCAATATTGCAGTCCAGCTACAAGTTGCTGATAGTATTAAAAAAAAATTCCAGTATATATCCCATGGATTGTAGACACTATAACGCTCACATTAACCAATCAATTTACGCTTATTGGGATTTTTTTTTAACCAAAAACATACTGCAGAATACATATTACCACAAATTTATGAAGAAATTCGATTAAAAAAAAAGAATAATTTTTTATTGGATTTGTTATATAGTAGAAAGTAATATATATATATATATATATATATATATATATATATATATATTACAAATAAGGGGACCCCCAGATACTGCCCCGCTCTCATGTAAGGTATACATAACATACATTTAAAAATGTTCTACATGGTAACCCTTCACTAGACATATTGTCATAAGCCTTGTACACACGGTCGTAGAATCCGACGGAATGTGTCCTATCGGACCGTGTTGTCGGATAATCCGACTGTGTGTGGTATGCATCGGACTGTTTCTGTCGGAATATCCGTTGGACCCAATTTTCCAACTTGTTTGAAATATTTCCCGACTAACTGGTTCAATCGGACATACTCCGATCATGTGTAGCGAATTTTGATCGGACCACGCATGCTCAGATCAAATTCCTACATCAAAGCTATTGGCTACTAGCCTGAATGTAGTCCCATCGTAACGAAATTACGTCATCACGTTCTGAAAGATCGGATTTTTCAAAAACTTAGTCCTACCGTGTGTATGCAGTTTCGGAACAAGATCCGACGGACAAAATTCGACGGACAAAATCCGACGGATTTGGTTGTCGAAATCTCCGACCATGTGTACAGGGGCATAGAGTGCAAGCTGTCATTTGCTTTGAATGAGCAATGGGATCAGATTGGTCAGCAGGTTGGTGTTTTTTTTTTCTCTAGTGAGTGGAGGAGGTGCATCATTTATAAAGATTGATGAAGATCTGCATAACTGGACCATGTGATTAATGATGGATTTACATCATGGGGCATTTTTGGGAGTTTTATTTTTAATCCATGATTTGTCTAAATGTGCATGTTTTTATTTACTATTTTTTTTTATTTTATTTTTTTTTTGTGATCGAGTACTATGTACTCCTAAGAGCCTGGGATAGATGACGAAGTTCCCTAGCTGCTTTGTTTAAAAACTGGAAGGAAGCATCCAGAAGCTGTAGTTTATCGGCAATTTAAACTGCATTTTTTTTTCTTTGTAAATTTCAATTGTGCTGTAGTAGGTTGTATATATCGCACAGAGACATCACTTCATAGGCAGGTTAAGGGCATCCCCCAGGCATGATATTTAAAAGAATTTTGCAATTTTAATGTTGCCCTTTAAGCAATATTAAAATTGCTGCTCTCTGCCAAAAGGAATGCAAAACATTTTTTTTGCTTTGCAACAGCTGTCACTGACTTCATTGTAGTTTGGATTTGGCACCTGAACTTCAGTAAAGTTTGTAAAACCCATCCCAAACCAAACCCGGGCACACTCAGCTCATCGCTATGTACAACACCATATCATAAATGTAGCAGCTATATGCTACTTTTGCTATTAGGAAACAATTAAATGTCATAAGAGAAGTTAGCAACCTTAAAGTGTTTGTAAACCCTTACAAACCACTGTGACCTACAGGTAAGCCTAGATTGAGGCTTACCTGTAGGTCCAAGAAATATCTCTTAAACCTATACGGTTTAGGAGATATTTGCCGAAAGACAGGCACCGATGTCTACGGCGCATGCGCCGTAGACAGCGGCGCGCAGGCGCACTGAGCGTGCCGCGGTCAACGGCGATATGCCGCGAGTGGCGGCTCCCGTGCACGTGCGTGGGAGTGACGTCATCGGGGCTTCGTCGAATGACAGTGGCGGAGTAGCGAGACCCACCGAGAAGATGGAGGCTCCGGACTACAGGGGACAGCGGTGACATCGCTGGCTCCTGTGTCAGGTAAGTGACACATAATGGACTACTATGCGATGCGATGCGATGCGATGCATAGTAGCCCATTATGCTTTACCTTTGCAGGGAATCAAAGAGGAAGTAAACTCATCAGGGTTTACTTCCTCTTTAATGATACCGTATACTGTATATTTGGTTTCAAAATTGAATACAAAAATGTATTTGAATACAAAGGCTGTCAGACAAGTAGTAAAAGATCTCAGGCATACTGTACCACATTAGAAAAGCAGTTTGTCAATTTTTTTGTCACAAAAAAATGAACTTACATTATGTATATTGAAGATCCATTTTAGCAGAGCATGTACCCGTGTTACCCATTTAGTTTTTGTGTAATGCATGACTAAATCATGTAGTTCCAGTCTGATCTACTTAAAGGGAACAAGCCAAGACAAAAATATAGGAGCTGCCATTGCTGGCTTGTTTTTAAAGGTGCAAGCTTAAAGCGGGAGTTTCGCCGTTTTTTTTTTTTTTTTTAAAGCCAGCAGCTACAAATACTGCGGCTGCTGACTTTTAAAATAAGGACACTTACCCGCCCAGCGCGCCCGCGATGTCGGCACCCGAAGCCGATCTCTCGATCATCTCTTGGGTGCTGCCGCTGCCATCTTGACTATGGGAATCAGGAAGTGGAGCCTTGCGGCTTCATTTCCCGGTTCCCTAATGCGCATGCGCGAGTCGCGCTGCGCAATAAGGATGGTCCCCGCTGTCTCTGGGATCCGTGTGTTTCCCAGCAGACAGCGGGGGACCTGCGGAAAGGGGCGTAGATTCTGCGGACAGGGGCGTAGATTCTGTGGATATCTATGCCGGAAGTGGGTGCAGATACCTGTACTGTACAGGTACCTGCACCCCCCTCCCCCCTGAAAGGTGCCAATTGTGGCGCCGGAGGGGGGAGGGTTCCAATGAGCGGAAGTTCCACTTTAGGGTGGACCTCCGCTTTAAGAACTGTCATCCTTATATGAATATTTAGTCACTGACCTTGAACAAACATGTGGAATACAGATGAAATACAATTGAAATACCAGCCATAATGGGAGTTTGGTGGTTTTTTTTCACCCTCTCATTGTTATTCTTGCTTTTGTGTAATATCCATGTTTCAGAAGGTCACTTTAATTCCCATAACTCTGAATCAACTTCTTCGCACTGGGTCCTGACTCAGGACTCCTGAGTCCTCAGAAAAAGTCAGTAATTATACTTGGCAAATATATATATATATATTTACCTCCTAACTTTTTGAGATGAGGAGGGACACCTACACCTCTCATCAACACTGACTGTGATAATGGGGGAATTAAGCAATTTTATTTCCTGCAACCTGTAGTTGCAGGGAAGAAAATCTCACCATCTGTGGTCAGTTTAAGAAACGACGTGCCCTAGAATTCAGCACATCCACAGTATCCCTGGACAGGAGGAGCGGGAGTAGTCACACTCCTTTATTATCAGCCTTTATTGAATGGCATTCTTTAATTTAAAGGTGACCCTTTAAGTCATTTTAATTTACAATACAATATGGGTCTTGCAACTTTGTTAAAGTGTATCTAAACCCAAGAATAAAATGAGAATGTGTTGCCGTTTACCAGTAGCGCAAACACACTTCATGATATTGTTTGGGATATTAATGCAGAGTGCACAGGACAACACTACATTTCCTACAGAATCAGTTGGAATTTTTTTACTTTTCAAACAGATCTCACAAAATACTTTCAATGGTTGATTAGGGTTTACATATACTTTACATACTGACATTTGAACCCAGTATTTGATTCAGATTTATGTAACTGGTCTGTAAATTCGAAACAGATGAACTCCTGAAGCTTACTTTCGTAAATGTTGACCTTACATAGTTACATAGTTAGTAAGGTTGAATAAAGACACCAGTCCATCCAGTTCAACCTGAGTGAGGTGTCTACAATTGTCCCTATCCCTGTACATTGCACACTCACATCAGTCCCTACCCTCAAGGAGCCCACAATCCAAGGTCCCCATTCATATAGTAGGGTCATTTTTGGACAGAAGCCAATTAACCTACCTGCATGTCTTTGGAGTGTGGGAGGAAACCCACACAGGCACAGGGAGAACATGCAAACTCCAGGCAGGTAGTGTTGTGGTTGGGATTTGAACCAATGACCCTTCTTACTGCTAGATGAGAGTGCTAACCACTACACCACTGTGCCGCCCGACCTTGTTTTGGTGAATTCTTTTCCGATTTCTGAACATTTCTCATCATATCAGGAGCAAAAGGCAACATTTTATAGTGATAGTTGATCTCTTGAGGGACCACAAAAGAAAGGGAAAGGGCTGAAGTTTTCTTTGCAGACTTGATTTAGAGTGTTAGAATGTTTCCAATACACTTATTCTTTGTGCCTTAAAAAATAATAGCAAAGCCCCCTCAGTTTATGCATTGATAATAGCATGCACAGCCCTTAACTCTTTTGGTGCCAAGTATTCCACATACATCCCATGACTGGGAAGACCCTAGAGAATAATGGCAATTTGCCCAGTGAATGCACGGTGCTGTATATAGAAAATGCAGCATCAAGGTAGTAAAAGCTGTGCTTGGCAAAAGCAATTCATGCTTAGAAAACTGCCTTTTAGCAAGATCTAAGGCATGCAATTATATAATAATTTTTTGAGGTTGAGGTGTGGGGCTTGCTTGCTCTTTTGAAAGGTGCAATTGTCCTAATAAATTGCATTTAAATATTGTCTAAACTTTCTTAAGATATTTAAGCTGATTGTTGCTTTTACCTACAAAATTGTTTGTCTGTGCATCTGTTAATTGCCTAGGGCAGTGATTCTCAACCAGGGTTCCTCCAGAGGTTGCTAGGGGTTCCTTCAGCATTGGGCAATTTCTGCCTCTCAGATAAGTTCCCACTGACACCATTGGTCTTTTTAGATATCTGTAAGGAGGTAATTCTTCCCAATGACCACAAGTGTAAGGAGCATTCTTCCCACTGACCATCACACTAATGTATCATGAGTTGTAGATTTCTAATTTTTAGAAGGGGTTCCTCAAGACAGGAGAACTATTTCAAGGGTTCCTCTGTGTTGAAAAGGTTGAGAAAGGCTGGGCTAGGGTGATGGATAGTTAAAGCTGTGCAGCCTCTCATAAGAATTACAAATTTCGTTTTAGAATTGTTAATACTGCATTGTTGCACATAAAGTATTACGTCTTAAGGAGGCAGGATTAGATTGCAAATGTGATGTTTCTGCTTGCGCTTCTGTTAATTTCTTATTTACCACCTTCCTGACAAATAGCAAATTGTTTTACCATGACACTTCCTACATATCAGCTTGTGCAGCATCATATGTTGCTTTTCTATTTTGGTCTGACATGTTAATCAGGAAGGACAGCCAATAGAGCATAAGAATGAACTAAAAAAGGTCTGAATTAACCTCCTCAGTATAAAGATTGAGGAATATGCTTGACTAATTTGTGTCTTAGTGCAGGTAGACAAATATTTTTTTCTAAAATTGGGGCTGGTTTTCTAAACGTGCTTTCGTCGTAGCTTTGTGTTCATGATTGTAAATATGATTAGATATTTGAGTTCAATATTTTTATTACATTTATGAGGAAAATATAGAAATTTTAACAGGAAAAACATACTCCAAAAAATCCATTGGATATATGAAAAATTGCTTTGGCCATGTAGACCACTGAAGGTCATCCAAAGCTCTGACAATGAGAAGCTTATTGGTGCAAGTGTCACAACCATTAGGTAGACAAGTTGTGAGAGAGGACATTCCATAACTCTTATGCCGCGTACACACAGTCAGAGAATCCGTCGGAATGCGTCTTATCGGACCGTGTCATCAGATAATCCGACTGTGTGTGGTATGCATCGGACTGATTCTGTCCGAATCTCAGTCCGACCCAATTTTCCAACATGTTTGAAATATTTCCCGACCAACTGGGCCGGTCGGACCTAATACGATCATGTGTAGCGAATTTTGATCGGACCAAGTGCCACGCATGCTCAGATCAAATTCCTACATCAAAGCTATTGGCTACTAGCCTGAATGTAGTCCCATCGTAACGAAATTACGTCACCGCGTTCTTGGCAACCGCTAAATCAGACAACTTGGCCCGACCGTGTGTATGCAACAGTTTCGGACACAATCCGTCGGACTAAATCCAACAGACAAAATCCGACGGATTTGGTTGGCAAAATCTTCGACCGTGTGTGTACGTGGGCTTATACAATAACCAAGAATTGGAATCACCAGCTAATGTCAAAGATTTGAAATCAGGATTTTTAAACTACAGATATGTTATTTAAGTGTAGATGCTTATATAGAAATGAGATTGGTGATAGAACAGAAAAAAAGTGGAAAAAGAAGAAAATGCAAGGGGGGTAAATTATTATTTACAGATGTGAATGGGCATAGAAAGAGTGTGATCCTCAGGATGGGATTCCTTGGGTATACTCGTGAGTTTTTCATTGATCATAAAACCTTAGTTGATCATTTAGATAGGGAGAATGTTTTCTAAGCCCTTGTGCACACGGTCGGAGATTCCGACAACCAAATCCGTCGGATTTTGTCCGACGGATTTTGTCCGAAACTGTTGCATACACACGGTCGGACAAAGTTGTTGGAAAATCCGACGTGATGATGTTATTTCGTTACGATGGGACTACGTTCATGCTAGTAGCTAATAGCTTTGGTGTAGGAATTTGATCTGAGCATGCGTGGCACTTTGTCCGATCGGAATTCTCTACACATGATCGGAGTATGTCCGATCGGAGCATTTTGTCGGAAAATATTTCCGGCAAGTTGAAAAAGTTGGTCCGACGGATATTCCGACGGAAATAGTCCGATGCAGACCACACACAGTCAGAATATCCGACAAAACGCTCCGATCGGACACATTCCGACAGAATCTCTGACCGTGTGTACAAGGGCTTAGACTTCACAATAATCAGCTTTAGCAGCCAAAAATTAAAGGTCATTTATTTTTGGTCCTAGAAAGCTGTTCTATGTTTCAGCGTGAGGTGCCTTTTTAAAGACATCCAATTTTCAATGTCCAACTACAGGGCATTCATGTAAACTGCGCAGTTCAATCACAGCAACCATAAGAGCTTTGGTCAGGACAGTTTGAGATATTTAGGTCAATATTGTCAGACAGGTAAGAAGAATGTATAAATGAACAACTCCAGAAGCAGAGAGGGGGAAAGCATGAAAGTAAGGGGTCAAGCAGAGAGAGGGTAAGGACGAAAGTAAGGGGCCAATTGATAAAAAAAATGCAGCTTGTTAATGTCTCAACACAGCGTGGGTGGCCAGGAAAGGGAAATGGGGGGGTGGGGTACAGGTATGCTGTCCTCCCTCCCTGAACCATATAAGACCCTGGCAAAGTATATTGTCCCCATGTTGATGGCCTGTGGTTGTGGGGGTTTTTGGGTGGAGGGCATAGTACATCCTACTCATTCACAAAAAAACTTGATGTTACGCTAAAAATAAAAACACACATAAATATTTGACAAGTCCTTTACTAAAAAAAATGCACTGCTTTAGTCTAAGCCCTTGTACACACGGTCGGAGATTCCGACAACCAAATCCGTTGGATTTTAACCGTTGGATTTTGTCCGTCGGATCTTGTCCGAAACTGTTGCATACACGCGGTCGGACAAAGTTGTCGAAAAATCCGATCTTTCAGAACGTGATGACGTAATTTTGTTACGACGAGACTACGTTCAGGCTAGTAGCCAATAGCTTTGATGTAGGAATTTGATCTGAGCATGCGTGGCACTTTGTCCGATCGGAATTCTCTACACATGATCGGAGTATGTCCTATCGGACCAGTTTGTCGGAAAATATTTCCAGCAAGTTGGAAAATTTGGTCCGACGGAAACAGTCCGATGCATACCACACACAGTCGGAATATCCGACAACACGGTCCGATAGGACACATTCCTACGGATTCTCCGACCGTGTGTACAAGGGCTAAAAGTGACACCTAATATAGAACAGAAGCTCTAGAGGATAGGGTGGTCAGCTAGCAAGGAGGGGAGTGATGTTAAGCGTAAAACAAAAGCAGGTAAATGGGAGATCCCTGTTTATCGTTTATGTTGTAAGAGTGTACACAAGGAAAACAAGGCTTTCACCCCTTTCTTTGCTCAGTTTGAAAAATCAAATGATAGTGATGTGATAATACTGAAGTCATGCAGTCGTTTTGCAGTAGTATCTTTTGGAGGACCACATGACCATTTGGAGTCTGCAGACAAACCCTAGTTTTTCTACTTGCGTAGAGGGCAGTAATACCTTATATAGAGCAGTGTCTGTGGTGTTGGATATTAAAATTGCTAAACCTAGACCTATATACACTTTATTTGGAGATTGAGACGTGTAACACTTAAAAGGAAGTGAGTAATTTTAGTTGTTAGCTGGAAACTGTTTAGTTTTCTCTTTAGTTTCTAGATAGCATGGGGCACAGCCTGATCAGAAAATTAAATGATAATTAAGCCCCATAATGAAAGGAAATCAACAAGAATATGATAGGCTAATTTTATTTAGAGAATTGTTAGAGAAACTCTGGATTTTGTCTTTAATATTTTACTTTTGAACAAATACCACTCTCTCTACTATAAATTTTTCACTTAAATGTCACCTACCGGTCATGCAAGCATTTATGTTGGTGTGTTTTAATAAATAGGTATAATAAATGCAGATCTTAAGAGCTCCAAGAAAAATGATTGACTATAGTGTTATGATAGTTTATCTATGTTAGCAATGTTTATCACTTCTGTGATAGCAGGCGTTGCAGGCTGAGTTTTTTTTTTACCCTTGCCAGACAGCACAGTTAAGCTTTTGACCTCACTTTTTATAATTGTCATCAGAGCAAGACAACTGTCTTCAGCCTATGAGTGGATAGAGAAGGAGCAGCAGAATAATGATGAGGTTACCTCTGTGCTCTCTTCTAAGTTTGTTGTGTTAGACCAGCCTTTCTCAACCTTTTCAGCACAGAGGAACCCTTGAAATAGTTCTCCGGGTCTCAGGGAACCCCTGCTAAAAATTAGATAGATAGATTAATGATACATTAGTGTGATGGTCAGTGGGACGAATGGTCCTTACACTTGTGGTCATTGGGAAGAATTACCTCCTTACAGATAGTTAGAAAGATCAATGGTGTCAGTGGAAACTTATCTGAGAGGCAGAAATTGCCCAATGGCGAAGGAACCCCTAGCAACCTCTGGAGGAACCCTGGTTGAGAATCACTGTGTTAGCCCACGTACACACGGTCGGAGATTTTGCCAACCAAATCCGTCGGATTTTGCCCGTCGGATTTAGTCCGACAGATTGTGTCCGAAACTGTTGCATACACACGGTCGGGCCAAGTTGGCGAAAAATCCGATCTTTCAGAACGTGATGACGTAATTTTGTTACGATGGGACTACGTTCAGGCTAGTAGACAATAGCTTTGATGTAGGAATTTGATCTGAGCATGCGTGGCACTTGGTCTGATGAAAATGCTCTACACATGATCGGATTAGGTCCGTCCGGCCCAGTTGGTCGGGAAATATTTCCAACATGTTGGAAAATTGGGTCGGACGGAGATTCGGTTGGAATCAGTCCGATGCATACCACACACAGTCGGATTATCTGATGACACGGTCTGATAAGACTCATTCCGACAGATTCTCCGACCGTGTGTACAAGGGCTTAGACAGTGACAGCATTGTAAAATACAGCACTTTAAGAGTGCTACCCTCTTCCAGACGGAATCCTGCTAAACAAGGGTATATTAGCAACTAATATAAAAACTGAGTTATTGAATATATTTAAGGTTTCTTTTTTTAAGGATTCTTTAAAATGTTTGTAAACCTGAAAAAACAAAAAACAAACAAACCTTGTAAGACAAAAGCATAATGAGCTAGTATGCATCGCATACTAGCTCATTATGAAATACTTACTTTAGATCAAAGCTGTTACAGCGGCCCTGCACACCGCTGTGACTGGCAACATGTCTCCCGGAGTTATTTCCCGGTTCGAGGCTCCGCCGCTGTGATTGGTCATAGCCGTGATGACGTCACTCCCGTGCTTGCATGCAGGAGCCGCCGATCACGGCACGCTGCTGAAAAAATGTCACGAGCCAGCCGTTTCTTCAGTCTGCATACACCGATGATGTTGGCCCAAGCGTTTATGGTAAATATCTACGTGCAGGTTTAGAGCCGGTTCACACAGGGGCGACACGACTTCTAGGACGACTTTGTGAGGCAACTTGGAGACGACTTGAACACGACCTGGGGCGACTTACAACACGACTTTAAGTCGCCCCAGGCCAGGCGACTTTTGCCGTGGCCAATCAGAGAATGAGCTCTGAAGAGGGAACTCCACGCCAAATTTATTTAAAAAAATTTGGCGTGGGTTCCCTCTCCGAGAGTATACCAGGCCCTTAGGTCTGGTACGGCTCAGGAGGGGGGGGGGTGCTCGCTCGTCCCCACCCTCTTTCCTGGCCGGCCAGGCAGCGTGCTCGGATAAGGGTCTGGTATGGATCTGGGGAGACCCCCAAGCCGTTTTTTCGGCGTAGGGGGTTCCCCTTAGAATCCATACCAGACCTAAGGGCCTGGTATGCTCTCGGAGGGGGAAGCCACGCCAGATTATTTTTAAATAAATTTAGCGTGGAGTTCCCTCTTCAGAGCTGATAATTCCGTGAGAATCGCCTCCGTATAGACGGAGATCCGACTTGTAGGCGACCTCCATTGAAATCAACGGGTACCGGTCGCCTACAAGTCGGATTGAAGTAGTACAGGAACCTTTTCTGAAGTCGGAGCGACTTCAGTAGTGTGCATTAAGACGGCTCTCATTCACTTACATTGATTTTTACATGTTGTCCGACCTGAGGCGACTAGGGGCGACCTGAAGTCGGATCTGAGTCGCCCCTGTGTGAACCAGCTCTTAGGCCCCTTTCACACATGCGGACATTATGTCCATATTTCATCCATCCGTTTGCGGATGAAATACGGACATACATGCATCCCTATGGGATAGCGGGTGTCTGCGGATGAACATCCGCAGACACCCGCTATTGTCCGCCTCCGCTATGGTCCGATTCTGCAGACGGAGGAAAATCCTATTTTTCTATCCGTCTGCATAGTGGATCGGAAGAACACGGACAGACGGTCCGTGCTCATCCGATCCCCATAGAGGAGAGCGGAGAGCTGACAGGGCAGACCCTGCACAGTGTGCGGAGACCTCCCTGTCCGCCGCCGGCTCAGCGGGGACAACGGAGCGATCCCTGCTGAGCGAGCGGATCATCACGGGGCGGATCATTACTGATCCGTCCCGTGTGAAAGGGGCCTCAGGAGATATTTACAGTACCCACGGGTAAGCCTTATTATAGGCTTACCTGTAGGTACAAGTGGTGTAACAGGGTTTACAACCACTTTCATAAATACATAACTAGAATAAATGCAGATCTTGAGAGTTCTTCGAAAATTGGTGTTATGATATTTCATGAGCTCACAAAATAGTAGGTTCTGTTGTGTGTAAGTAAGAAAGAAACATTCAATAAAATATTATGTGTTATTAAATAAAATAGATGATTTGTTATGTTTGGATGTGGTTGGGATGTTTGAAATGCTGCATTTATCCTGTAGGAAATTAATTTATATAGTATACGCTGTGTGTGTTTGTTTTACTTATACACAACAATTAACTTGCAGACATCTATGCAGATATGATTTATTGAAGAAAATATTATTTTTTGTGGAATGAAATGTAGCAGTGGTTATTCCTTTTGTGGAGTAAAGACATTTCCGCAGTAACCCTTCCTTCCCTTCATTTCCTCTTTGGAGGGCCCTCTTTCTTTAGGATAGAGCACAATAAGCTGAGTTAGACAATAAGAGAAGACTTCCTGAAGCTGACCACAAAAAGAATTGCTGGGGAAGCACCTTTACCCTCTGCCAACCTGGAACAGAATTAGAATGCTTTAATCACTTATTCAAATTGTCATAGTCTAGATCTGAGTAAAGTGCAAGATTTCCAAGGAAACTGTCTCTATTTTTAGATAAAATGTGTTTATTTAATATTAACAGACAGGAATTAAATGTACAAAAAAAATAATGAAAATACAGACCACAGTATGCATTGTGTGCGTAGAATAATGTAGAAAAAAATGACTGAGGTTGATTACCATTTCCAGAGGTTTACTTATTGTTTCCACAGTGATTGCAGATGTTGGCTGCTACTCACTTGTACTTACCTATTCAGTCACCAATCACTGCCTGTAAGCCCTTGTACACACAGTCGGAGATTCCGACGGAATGTGTCCTATCGGACCGTTTTGTCAGATATTCCGACTGTGTGTGGTCTGAATCGGACTGTTTCCGTCGGAATATCCGACGGACCAAGTTTTCCAACTTGCCGGTAAAATTTTTCGACAAAATGCTCCGAACGGACATACTCCGATCATGTGTAGCCTACTCCGACGGACAAAGTGCCACGCATGCTCAGATCAAATTCCTAGACCAAAGCTATTGGCTACTAGCCTGAACGTAGTCCCGTCGTAACGAAATAACGTCATCACGTTATGTACAATCGGATTTTCCGACAACTTAGTCCGACCGTGTGTATGCAACATCACTTCCGGACCTCTTCCGGAATTAATCCGTCGGAATTACTCTGACAGATTTGGTTGTCGGGATCTCCGACCGTGTGTACAAGGGCTTACAGTGCTTAGCATAAATGAGTACACCCCTTTTAAAAAGTACGCTTTTGATCAATATCTTAATGAACACAAAAAACAATTTTCAACATTTTGACAAAACTGAGTTTTATAGAACATTTGTTTAGATCATTACATGAAAGTAAGGGCAATAATATAACTTCAATTACAAAATCTTTAGTTTTACTCAAATTAGTTGAGGCAAAAATGAATGCACTGCACAACAAAAACTACTACATCTAGTATTTTATATGTTTTAAGCCATTAGGGAGGGAATATTTTATTGGTACAGTCAAGAACATTACAATCACATAGGATCAAAACACCTTTATTACATTTCTAAAAAAAGATATACAAATATTCCACAATAAAACCAATAATTAAAATGGACCCATTACAGTGGCTTCTCTGTGACTATAATATTTTACCCATGCTATTGAGCACAATATACAGTACAGATGTTAGCCAGTTAGGCAATATTCAACATGTTTGTAGTTAGAACCGCTTCATCAGGAGTGCAGAAATGGGGGGACAGTAATCCTATAACATAGAAATATGTAATTGATAAAGTATAGGTAACAACAATGTCTGGGGAATGCCCAGGGAAAAACCAAAGCCTACTTACCACCAGCTCGCAGACAACCAAATTAACCTGTCTAACAGTATGCGTTAAAAACAGGGGTTTAGTCCGCACGCATTTGCAAACGCATGCGTGAGCCACAGAGCCACGTTCGTAGTTGCGGGGTGTCAGACGGACACCCGGCAACAACGATCGCCACGATGCGCGCCCCCGGGGGGGGCTCAAAATACTGATCACATCATATGACTTCCGGTCAGGATTTTGAAACCACTTTGCCACCGTGTTTCTGCTATAGGGTGGGTGGCAAGTGGTTAAATAAATGTAGATTATTGTACACACCGTAAATAAATAAGACATCCCCTGAAAATAAAGCCCTGGTGTATTATTTGTAGGCAACATTAATATAAGACCCAATTTTTTTTTCGAGTGGAGACACTGTAGTCATTCCTTTAAAGAAGCTCCCTTAGCACCCTAGCATGTTTTTTTTGTTTTTTTTGCTCTATTTCTCCTGCTTGTGGGAATTCTATTTATTTTCTAGCCTGGGAGTATAACAGGAATTTAGGAACCTAAAGAAAAGCTTTCCAAAGTGAGGGGCAGTTCTCTCTTAGCCCTTGTACACACGATCGGAGATTCCGGCAGGAATGTGTCCGATCGGAGCGTTTTGTCGGATATTCCGACTGTGTGTGGTCTGCATCGGACTGTTTCCGTCGGAATATCCGTCAAGCCAAATTTTCCAACTTGCTGGAAATATTTTCCGACAAAATGCTCCGATTGGACATACTCCGATCATGTGTAGAGAATTCCGATCGGACAAAGTGGCACGCATGCTCAGATCAAATTCCTACATCAAAGCTATTGGCTACTAGCCTGAACGTAGTCCCATTGTAACGAAATTATGTCATCACGTTCTGAACGATCTGATTTTCCGACAACTTCGTGTGTATACAACAATTACGGACAAAATCTGACGGACAAAATCCGACGGATTTGGTTGTCGGAATCTCCGACCGTGTGTACAAGGGCTTAGAAGGGCATTGGAAGATTTCCTTGCACCCTCTGTGTCGGTGACAACTGTAAGAATTTTTGATTTCCCATCATTTTCTGTCCCAGCGACAATGGTCACCAAGACAAATGGAGAGGTTGCATTTTCCAAGTAGGGACACCAATTAAAAGCTGACAGGGCTTCCAAATATTCTTTATGCTATCCAAAACTAAAAATATGTTCAATTTCAGTTACAGTGTGTGAAGCCCTTATACCTCTGTCAAGTACGTGTACACAAATATGAGCCTTTGACCTGGGACAGGCCCCTCTTCATCATTGGTACAGCTCAGCTCTAATCATGTAATGTTTTTCCTACTTTGATCCTGCAAGAGCTGTACCTGATCAGGATTATGGAAAAACCGATTTCCTTTACTCTTTTTAACCTGGTTAGAAATTTGAAGTAAATGTAGACGACTGTGAAAAGAGAGAGTATTTTTAAAATACTTAGCTATACCTAGACTTCTGCAGTGTCAGATCCATTTAACCCAGTGATTCTCAACCAGGGTTCCTCCAGAAGTTGCTAGGGGTTCCTTCAGCATTGGGCAATTTCTGCCTCTCAGATAAGTTCCCGCTGACACCATTGATCTTTTTAGCTATCTGTAAGGGGGTAATTCTTCCCAATGACCACAACTGTAAGGACCATTCTTCCCACTGACCATCACACTAATGTATCATGAGTTGTAGAGTTCTCATTTTTAGCAGGGGGTTCCTCGAGACCGGAGAACTATTTCAAGGGTTCCTCTGTGTTGTAAAGGTTGAGAAAGGCTGATTTAACCACTTAATTGAATTAAATAATCTGGGTTGCTAATCTTTCAACTAATGAGATTAAGGAATAAACTGCATTTGATTACAGGATTTACTTACAAGCAAGCCCTAACAAACAGCTGTACATGTCCAAGTGTTATAAAATGGCAGCCTGGCCAACATCACAAAACAAATTTTCACTGAGCAGTAGCTGTAACATTTGTGTGTCTAATTTTTATAGCTAATGAACCAGCCGTCCATTTGATGATGTAAATGCATGTGCATCTGACCCACTTACTGTATTTCCATTGATGTTTCATTATCAAGTCTCCTGTAGTAAGCAGCGCCCAAGAGACATGCAGCCTCACGGATATGTGCCTACGCACTTTCCAAAACGTTCACATTTCTGAGTTGCTTTTATGAGAAGATCATATTATTTCTCTTGTGTATCTGGATTATCAAGCAAGCAGCTAAACTCATTATGAGTTGAACTCTGTATGGACACTTGGTGACTTAGCAGTGCACTGTTTTATGGATTCCTGTGCAGTGTACAATCTGTGTACTGCCACGGGAGGCTCTCATAATCATTTCATTGATGCTCATACTCATTCAGCTGTCTCTTCAGAAAACTTATTGCGTCGAAACCTGGTAGCTAATACAAAACAGTCTGTTTTCGATTTTTCATCCTAGAAAAGTTATTAAGCTTTTGGAGTACATATTGCAGCTTGTTGAAATAGTGACTGAAATCAGTGATTTTAAAACTACGATTTAAATAAAAAAATAATATTATATATATATTATTCCTCAATATGATTTGTCGACTACAGGTATTATTTCTTTGATCCACTGTTTAAAGGGATTTTACCCCATTTTTACCTTTTATTTCCAAAACATTTTGTGTGCACTGTTAAGAGCTAATTTCCACTGGTAAGCCAAGCTGTTTAAAAAGCATCTGCCATGGCTGGGGATACCCATCCTGTAGGAAGCAACTTCCATCCTCCAAAAGCTTTGGCTACTGTCTGAATGAGTTACACAAAAAGACACTATGGGCTGGGATTAAGGACCGGTACCACATAGTTAAAAAAAAGTCAAAAATGTGTTGTATAATGTTTCAAAATCATTGAAACATATGCTCAAGACATAACACGACATATAATTCTATATGTAAGTAGTTTTTATGCTACACAGTATAAGACTGAATCATCCACCCTATTGAGATCAGGTGATGAATGACTTGATGCGACGCCCAACACAGTTGCGTTTCATGGGTCGCTACCCGCTTCTTCAGGAAAGCAAGTTACAGTCAAGTTCTAAATCAGAACATATACAGTTAGAAATTTCCATATTATTGTTTTAGACTAGAGTATGAAGCCTCAGATGTAGGCACTCCACATAACTCAGTATATATAAACATCAGCATAAACAGTGTCAAACATTATTTTCTATGACCAGCTGTTGCCAACTCCTTTGGTTGATGGGGTAGTCCAGAAGGAGCCTCCTCCATAGGTCATCAAAGCTTAAAGCAGAGTTCCACCCATTTAAAAGTCAGCAGCTACAAAAAGTGTAGCAGCTGACTCTTATTAAACAGACACTCACCTGTCCCATGGCCTAGCGATGTGGGCACACAAAGCCCTGGTCCTCTTCTCCTCCTCTCTGTGGCGCCGGCATTGTAACTGTGGGCTCCCGGCTGTGGCTTCTCCGGGACCTGTGACGAGTCCCAGAAGATTGCAGGGAGGGAGGAGAGGTGAAATTTCTTCCGGCGCCAGGGGAGAAAGTGGGGGCTGGGTGCCTGTCAAAATTGGGTACCTGCTTCCCCCTCCCCCATAAAAGGACATGTCAAATGTGTCATGTCAGGGGGTCACCAATACTTAAAGTGGAAGTTCCGTTTTTGGGTGGAAAGCCACTTTAGGTCACCCACTCACATGTAGCGGTTGATTATCTACAGCAACAAATTTTAAGTAGTGATACCAAGGCTAAAAATCTAGTGAACAGGACAATATGGGTATAAAAATTGGGGGAGACACAGAAATTTGCAATAGTCCTCCATGGTGAAAGGCCCTTTATATTCCCAACTACACCCCTAGTACCCAAAGTTTTTGTCCAAATTTTAGAGAGAATCCCTGGTGGTCTGTCCTCCCATTTTTTCTTTTTTACTGTCTGAATGACTGGATGCTAATGTCCCCCACAATGAGCTGGAAAAGGCTCAGCTTCACTGCTGTCAGGGACTGGAAGGAGCCTCTTATAAAGGTACTTGAAGTCACAACAAATGTCCCATTTGACACAAATGATATTTACAATAACTTTCAGATTACTTAATATTTTTCAATTGAGGAATGAATTCATCTCTAGTAGCCCTGTAAATAAAGAACAAAATTCAGTCTTAGATGACAGAGGCTACACATATGCTACTATAATTTTGGAAGGTAACAATGAGAAAAAAACTAAAACTTTTAGCCCTTGTACACACGGTCGGAGAATCCGTTGGAATGTGTCCTATCGGACCGTTTTGTCGGATATTCCGACTGTGTGTGGTATGCATCGGACTGTTTCCGTCGGAATATCCGTCGGACCCAATTTTCCAACTTGTTGGAAATATTTTCCGACAAACTGGTCCGATAGGACGTACTCCGATCATGTGTAGAGAATTCCGATCGGACAAAGTGCCACGCATGCTCAGATCAAATTCCTACATCAAAGCTATTGGCTACTAGCCTGAACATAGTCCCGTCGTAACGAAATAACGTCATCACGTTCTGAACGATCGGATTTTCCGACAACCTCGTCCGACCGTGTGTATGCAACAGTTTCGGACACAATCCGTTGGACAGAATCCGTCGGATTTGGTTGTCGGAATCTCCGACCGTGTGTACAAGGGCATAGGATGATTTGCCTAGATACATGAAAATCAAAACAGCCACGCTCACCTGCAGCATCTCCCACTGGCTCTAGTAGCCTTGCTGATTTTTAATGGGCTATTATGTAGGCCAGTCTACTCTGGCATCTGTCAACCATAATAGGTTGACTGTAGTGAAGAACCAGGATGCTGTTTGAGATGAGAACATCAATACTTATAAGTTGATTTTTCATTAAAAACAAGAAAGAAAAATGTCTCTTGTCTGTAGCAGCCAAATTATAACTGCTGTTCTTGTAATTCAAAGTAAGTAATGAAAATTCAAACATCACTGCTCTTTAGAAAACTGGACAATTTTCTTATCTTATTTTGTATGTCTGTTTACAAATTATCCCAATGGTTTTAGTTTTTTTCCATTGTTACGGTACCTTCCAAAATTTTAGTAACAATTGTGTGTGTTGGTGGTTGTATCCTTTAGCATTTCCTAAATATTCTTGTCGGCTAGATTAAGAACAGGCTTTGATTTTACCAGATAAGAGTTAAGACCCTTTCAGTAACTATGTGGTTAGAGCTATTCTGTTTGATGGAAGGTGCCCTGTCATAGACAGCTGACACTAAATCGGTGAGAAATGCATTGACTCTCAAATTTTAAAGAGTCAGACCATATAAAAGTGATGTTTAAATTAAAAATTGAGCTGTTGGGTGAGCCAACTCTTGGATTTGAATTTGTTCTGGATACTCTAGTAGTGACATCTTTCTGCTAAAATTTTAGACTGTGTTTTTGCCTACCTTAGATTGCTTTGGAATGGATGGTATTGGGGGTCCCTCCATCCATCTTTGTGTGTCCCAGCACTTCAATGTTGCATTCTTAATAATATAAATTAAACAAAAAATCAACAAGCCACAACCTTGAATGCATGCCCAAAATCCCAAACTCAGAAATGTCACCAATCAAGCCAATGAAAGACAGGAGACTTTGGGGTGATTTACTAGAGGCAAATATGTTATTCACTTTGCAAGGGAGTTTTAAGAACAGCTTGTCCTCAAACATGTGCAAGCAAAATACTTGGGGATGTGACACCCAGGTAACACTGCTCAAGGACAGGATGCACCTATGGCCGGCTATATAAACAGGATACTGAAGAAAGTGACCCCAATGAAGCACATCCTTACAGAGGCTCTGATTAATGTCTGCTGCCCAAATTACAAATTGGTATGCAGATCTAATGTAAATGTACACTGTTACACAGGAGCATTATTAATTCCTGCCCGTGTCCAGCTTTGACAAAATTAACCAACTTTTTAAGTGTTCCTTTCCCACCTTGGGTTGTTCCCACTTGGCTTGCATTCTCCCTAGTATAAAGGACATTTAGAATTGAATGACAATTATACAGACTTTGGAATGTATGCACTGAGATTTTACCATTGGGGATATGAAAAGAACAAGGTGATTTAAATCTGAATGTATTTGGTAAGATACATTTGTAATAGGGGGAATTCTCAGTAATGCCGCGTACACACGATTGGATTGTCCGGCGTACTTAGTCCGCCGAAACGTATTTCAGCGGACAATTTGACCGTGTGTGGGCTTCAGTGGACTTTTCCAGCGTGAAGTCCGGAAGGCTAAGAAAGTATTTTTGCACTCCAATCTTCCCGTCGGACTTGAGTTTCAGCGGGCAATACTTTCGTCAGTATGCTAGTACGGCGGACTAAGAATGACGCATGCTCAGAAGCAAGTACGAAAAAGGAAGCTATTGGCTACTGGCTATTGAACTTCCTTTTTCTAGTCCCGTCGTACGTACTGTACGTCATCGCGCAAGCGAACGTCGGACTTTCTGTGTGTCCGTGTGTGGCCAAGTCCGTTCGGTAGAAAGTCCGCCGGATTATCCGCCGGATTGTATGTCGGACTAAGTACGCCAGACAATTCGACCGTGTGTACGCGGCATTAGGTTGACATCACAATCTTGCTAGAGTTCAGGCTTCGTGTACACTGGCAGCTCCTAAACTTGAGTTTAGGGACTTGTGGCTTTTTTTTTTTTTTTTTGCCAAAGCTCCTAAACTCAACTCCGTAAAAGCCTATGGGGTTAATTTACTAAAGGCAAATAAACTTTTGCTCCAGAGCTTAGTAAATAAACAGAAGCTTTACTGACTTCCATCATCCAATCATGTGCAAGCAAAAATTCATTTTTTTTAAATTTCCTTGCATGTGATTGGGTATACTTTGCAAAGTGAAGCTTTATCTCATATATTAAGCTCTGAAGCAACTGCACTTGCAGAAAGTGCACCGTTTTATTTGCTTTTAGCAAATCAGCCCCTATGTGTTCATGTACACACAGGCTTTTAGCAGATTTTAGCAGCTGCTGCATGTAGGTGAGGTTAAACCTCTCTCTCCTGAATGAGGAAGAATCATGTTCAGGTTAGCAATGTTTTGACCACCAACCACGAGAAAGCGCAAAATGCGGCACATACACATTTTGCATTTTCACGCGGCCATGGTCAGGGTTGGCTACTATACATGTAGCCTTATTGAGTTCTGTCAATGTTAGGCAATTTTAAAGTATTCATATCAATACTTTATATAGATATTTCTTTTTTTCAGACATCCTTATTTAATCTTAATTTTTATGTATCGTTTGTGAATTTCTTGACGGTTGGCAACTTATGTGTAAATCAACCTGATGCACATCTTTGAGGACATTCAGTAAAGAAAGGACCATTAAAAGTTTTACCCATACTTCCCAATCACATTTTTCTTTTATGTTCAAACTTGCATTACTGTTGTCAACTGGAATCTGATTGGTTGCTTTGAATTTTACTTCTACGAATTCTTTACTTATATCGAATATTACTGTAAGAATATATTTATTACTAATTAAATTATAGGAGTTCTGTATATACCCAAGGAGACTTGATTACATTTAATCTCAGGCTTTTGTTTTCATCTGTCGTGAATTGTAAAGTCGTTTGCTGTTCATTTAGCTGATTTCCCGGGGGGGGGGTTAGCACAAGGAATGTGGTACACGGTTTTATAAGAAATTACAAGGACTTCACAGCATCACTCAAACTGAAGTTTTTTGGTGCTGATGGGTTTGGTAATGATGGGTGCAGGGGCGGACTGACAACTCATGGGGCCCCCGGGCAATAGGAGATTATGGGGCCCCCGGGCAATAGTAGATTATGGGGCCCCCGGACAATAGGAGATTATGGGGTCCCCGGGCAATCGGAGATTATGGGGCCACACAGTATACACAGACATGTTTCTATTGGCTGAGAAGGTACTGGAGAGGTGGGGCAGCTATAATCTCGGGACTTTTAGACCAAAAGGATGTCGGTAAGGGACATTTCAGAGACAGATGTAAAAAAAAAAAACACAAATTTTTACATACTGTTCCTGGTTTTACTGAGGCTGGCAACCCTGATGGGGCCCCCTAGTGGCATGGGGCAGTGCCCGAGTGGCCCAATGGTCAGTCCGCCCCTGGATGGGTGATGTCAGCCAACAGTTAGAAGTTCTCCGTCTACAATGTTTTTTTTGTTGGTTTTTTTTTTTTTGCTTTTTTTTTTTACTAATTTGTTACACTGTAAATGCATTGGCTCTTCCAACATACTGACACATGAGCATTTTATTAAATGCATTTTTTAAAGCAAGCTAAACAAAACTGGAGCAGCCAGAATCTGGATCAGCTGTTCATAACAACCAACCGGCTTCTAGACTATATTTTCAAAGCTCAGCTGAACAACCTAATGCTAGAATTTGACTGGTTACTATACACTGCTATTCCAGATTCGGACTGCTCCAGTTTTTGTAAACTCCCCCCAATTTATTTCCCAGCACATATACTAGCTAAGTTTTAGTGCCGCACTGACTTGTCAATGTATACATTAATGGCAGGTAGTATGCATGGAGGGAGCCTATTAGATCATTCAGATGCCATTGTGCTCTTTGGCGCATCTGTGTGTCCCTGCACCTTTAAGGGGGAATGTGCTCCCTCCAGGCTTGCTTTAATGTATCCATTGATATACATATACAGCAGCCCTCAAAATTTCAACTCACCTGCTTGCATTTGGCGAGTGAAATTATGAAGAGTGCGAGTATGGACAGGGCTGTGCTGTTCCAGGAATGCACAGGCTCACAGCGAGGGGCATTTTAATTAAGAGCAATCCACCGCCTGGGACCACTCCCTCTCCACCTCTTTCATGCTGCTCATCCCTGCCCCCTCGCACAGGCTCACAGCAAGGAGCATTTCAATAGGGGCAGTCCGCCGTCTGAGTCCACCCCTCTCCACCTCCCTCATGCCACTCCTGCTGCTCACCCCTGCCCCCTCACACAGGCTTGCAGCGAGGGGCATTTCAATAGGAGCAGTCCATCACCTGGGACCACCCCTCTTCACCTCCCTCATGACCCCTCGGCTGCAGGAGAGAGGTAAATGTCAGTGTTCTGTAATTGAAAGCAGCACATCTGCTTGATGGGGTTGGAGGCATTGAATGGGGTATTTAACAAGATGTGTGCTGGGAGGAAAGGGGGGGTTAATTGGAGGCATAGGTCTGAATCATACTTATGCCTCCAATTCCACACCAACCCCCTCCCCCCCAATACCTATGCCTTCAATTCCACTGCATTGCTTTGAGGCTGCACTGATGGGCACTGATCAGGCTGCATTGATGGGCACTGATCAAGCTGCATTGATGGGCACTGATCGAGTTGCATTGATGGGCACTGATTGGGCTGCACTGATGGGCTCTGATCAGGCTGCATTGATGGGTACTGACCGGGCTGCATTGATGGGCACTGAACGGGCTGCACTGAAGGGCATTGATGAGGTTGCACTGAAGGGCACTGATGAGGCTGCATTGATGGGCACTGATCGGGCTGCATTGATGAGCACTGAACGGGCTGCACTGATGGGCACTGATGAGGCTGCACTGAAGGGCATTGATGAGGCTGCATTGATGGGTACTGATGAGGCTGCAATGGTGGGCACTGATGAGGCTGCATTGATGGGCACTGATGAAGCTGCACTGATGGGCACTGGTGAGGCTACACTGATGGCCACTGGTGAGGCTGCACTGATGGGCACTGATGAGGCTGCATTAATGGGCACTGGTGAGGCTGCATTGATAGGCACTGATGAGGTAGCATTACTGGGCACTGGTGAGGTGGCATTGATGGCCACTGGTGAGGCTGCATTGAAGGCCACTGGCGAGGCTGCATTGATGGCTACTGATCAGGATGCATTAATTGGCACTGGTGAGGCTGCATTGGTGGGCACTGGCGAGGCTGCATTGATGAGCACTGATGAGGCTGCATTGATGGGCACCGATGAGGGGGCACTGATGAGCCAACACTATGGGCACTGATAAGCTGCACTGATATGTGGCACTGATAGGCTGCATTGATTCTGTACAACACTAATAAATGTGAATTACTCAAGCCCTGTCCCATGAAGCTCATAAAATGCTGCAAAAATACATTATGATAAGACCGGAACAAATACTAAATAACACAGATGGGTTCAATTGCCTTTACGTAACATACTGTAATTGTAAGTTACAGTGCTCAGCCATTCTGTCTGAGATTACCCTAAATCTGATTTCTTAAAATAAAAGTTGTGATAAAAATGAAGACTCAGCTAAATGTTTTGAATTGTTTGTGCTCTGATGCTTCCAGCATTTATATGACACCCTTGTGCACTTCACTTGTTCATGCAAGATCAGTCAAGCTCATTACGCAGCTTCCACCCGTTGATAATAGCATTTACTTCAGCAAGTTTAACCCGTCACTTTCAGCGAATCTATGATTCAAACTGATTGGCATACTTTAGATGTCACTATCAATTTTACTGCTATTTGTCATCATGACAATATGATTTTAATTCAATTATAATGTATAACTATAGGTAATGTAAAAGATGCATTGATAGGGATATTGTCATGACTCTGCAGTAATACTTTCATGCCCTGTCTGTCTCTTACCTGGTCTGTGTATCAGCCTTAGGGCTTGCACTCTCACACCTGCATAGTTAAGTAATCTTCCCTCAGTATGGCTCCACCCTATCCTCAACAGGAACTACTATTTAACACCATATTCTCCAAGCCTGCCTTGCTGAGCAATATTGTGTGTTTGGTTTCCTGTTTCCTGCTTGCCGTGTGTTCTACGCCTGTCTCTGTTACCGATCTTGGCTTGTTCTTGACTATCCCTGCCTGCTTGTGACCCTGACCTTTTACTTGTTCTTTATTTGTCCTTGTCTGCTAGCTACCCTGAACTTTGGCTTATCTCCTTACTATCCCTTGTAGTCCAGGGCTGCTGCTTCCTCCCTATCCTCCTGTAGCCTACCGTGAGTGTGAGCTGGGAGACCGTGGTGGCCGCGACCTGGAGCCAGTTGCAACGCAGTGCATCCTCACCACTAAAGGCTCTGGTGGACACCAATTAAAGTGCTCAGAGCAGTCCAGATCCTCGTCTTCTTGCTTCCTCGCTGGTGCTCCTGGCCCCTCCCTCCTACCAAGTGCCCCCAGAGCAAGCAGCTTGTTCTGGGGCACCAGAGCCGATCCCCTGCTCTGTGTGTCCAGACACGGAGCCGTGGCTCGGCCCCTCTGTCTCCTAATTGGCTCACTGACTTTGATTGACAGCAGCGCAAGCCAATGGCGCCTGCTGCTGTGCCTCAGTCAATCATTAGGTAGAGTCCTGGGACTTTGTGGCTTTCATGGCTGGATCAAGAGGGGGCTCCGGTAAGTATTGGGGGGGCTGAGGGGGGCTGCTGCACACAGAAGGTTTTTTTATCTTAATGCCTAGAATGCATTAAGATAAAAAAAAAAAACTTCTGCCTTTAGAATCACTTTAAGTAATTTTTACAAAACATTTGTGACACTTTGTGTTGCAAGTGAACATATGTTCTGCCAGTCAGAAGACAGCGGCCTGCAAGAATTTGGTAATACCACATAAAGATGTTTCTAGCCATTCCCTACTCAGTCCAAAACTAAAAAAAAAACAAACGGGCTGAGGTCCACTTTAAACGGTTTGCTAATTTTAAGGTGGGAGGAGCCCTTAGGCTTCATGTACACAGACCGACATTTATTGCAGCCACAGGAAAATGTAAAATGCGACACAATCGTGCCACGTTTTTACCACATTTTGTGTTTTCCTGCCGCTGGCGGTCAAAACTTTGCTATCCTGAACGCAATTCTTCCGCATTCAGAAGGAAGTTGAAGCTCACCTAAACACTGCAGCTCATGGGGGGGTTATTTACGAAAGGAAAATCCACTTTGCACTGAAGTGCACTTGGAAGTAAAGTCACTGTAGATCCCAGGGGTACATGCAAGGAAAATAAAAAACAGCATTTTCGCTTGCACATGATTGGATGATAAAATCAGCAGAGCTTCCCCTCATTTCAGATCTACCCCTTAGATTTAGAGCGACTAAACTTTCAAGTGCACTTCCAGTGCAAAGTGGATTTGCCTTTCGTAAATAACCCCCATAGGCTTTTATGGAGTTGAATTTATGAGCTTTGGCAAAAAAAAAAATGCCAAAAGCTCCTAAACTCAAGTTTAGGAGCTGCCAGTGTAGACTAGTGTATATGAAATCCCATCATACCTCTGCCTCTAGGAGTCATGCCTGTGATTGTCAGGGTCTTGCAATGTCTCATGGGAAATGTAGTTCCACCATAGCTGTAGGGCCGAGGTTGCCTACCCCTGCCTTGTGGTGTAGTAGTGCAAACATTGGATCAAAGTGATTTTAATATAAGAAGGTAGGAATGTGTGGCTTACTCGTGACTTACTGATGAACTTGAGTGTGATGTGGTTGATCGGCTAAGAGAATCTTCAGAAAGGCCCTTTAGTAGTATTAGCACTTGCATGAAAAAAATGAAAATATGTATGTATATATATATATATATATATATATATATATATATATATATATATATATATATATACAGCTGTGCAAAAAAGTATTTGCCCCCTTCCTGATTTTAGATTTTTTTTTCTTATATGCTTATTTTTCACACTTAAATGATTCAGATCATCAGACAAATTTTAATATTACACAAAGATAACCAAGTAGATCCAAGATGCAGTTTTTAAATTATTATTTCATTTATTAAGGGAAAAAAGCTGTTCAAACCTGATTGTGAAAAAGTAATTTCTGAATCACGAATGAACTGTTGTTAACCACAATTTTTTGGAAAGCTGAGTTAAATTTCACTTGATAGGTGGCACTTGTGGGCACTGTTAGACTCTATAACTGAGGCATAATCGCCTCTTCTGTTTCAGGACTGATGTCCCTTTAAGATAAGCCGGTGATCTGCGTTTTTTTCCTCCTCCGCTGTCAGCGTGAGGAGAAATAAAAACGATCACCGAGCTTTTGTTTTGATCATGTGATTAGCTGTCATTGGCTGACAGCTGATCACATGGTAAGGGGTCTCATTGACTTAGTGATCACAGCGCGCTCCGCTCGCGCCCCACAGGCCTCCCGGGAATTCACATCCACACTGTGGCCTTCATTCGGCCATAGTGGGGATGTCAGGTGGTTAAAGTGTGACAAATATGCAAAAAAAAAAAAGAAAATCAGAAAGGGAGCAAATACTTTTTCACACAACTGTATAATATATTTCTTTAGAAATTGTTTAATTTATGTTAAACATCTTATCACTACATCAAATGGACAGTAATGTCTTATGCTAGCGCATTTCTTGATGGGATAGAGCTAGTATAACTCTATGACAATATCCTGCACTGTGGAGACCCCCCTTTGGGTTTTGATATTTGATATATTTTTGCATATGACATTTTATAGCATATTTCTTTTGGGTCATAATAAGCCATCAAGGAGTGACTTAGAAGTTACATGGGGATAACCAAACTGCTGACAAAAGTACGAAAAAAAAAGTTATTTCCCACTTTTCCAATTTTGTGGTGAATTGTTTTAAGACATAAGTAGTCTATGTGTGGGAGTTTCTTCAATGTGTGTGTGTGTGTTAGCCAGTAGGACTATTGTTGCAGATGTGATAAAAGTTCTTTCACTCCTCTGATTATTCCATAGATCTTAATGCAAGGTTTAAATTGACCATTGACATTATAACAAATACCAGGAAACAATCCAATTTTTAAAAGATATTTTTTATTCCTTGCCCATTTTCACTACGTTTTTACGTAATACTTCTATGTTATGTTTGAGATTAAATATGTGAATTGCAGAGACCCATGGCTACAAATTTTTCCTTACACAATAACAAAGGGGTAGATTTGACATGGACTACTCCATAGTTTCATAGTTCGTTAGGTTGAATAAAGACTTCAGTCCATCCAGTTCAACCTGAGTGAGTGTCTACAATTGTCCCTATCCCTGTACATTGCACACTCATGTCAGTCCCTACCCTCAAAGATCCCACAATCCAAGGTCCCCATTCATATACTAGGGTCAATTTTCGACAGAAGCCAATTAACCTACCTGTATGTCTTTGGAGTGTGGGAGGAAACCGGAGTACCCAGAGAAAACCCACGCAGGCACAGGGAGAACATGCAAACTCCAGGCAGGTAGTGTCGTGGTGTGGTTGGGATTTGAACCAATCACCCTTCTTACTGCTAGGTGAGAGTGCTAACCACTACACCACTGTGCTGCCCAGATAGTTTACCATGTACCATCAGTGGAATTGAGGACTATCTTGATACCCAAAGGATTAGACTAAATAAATAAAAATTGCATATATTTTATTCAAAAGAAACTTGTATTCAAAAAGAAACTTGTATTCAAAAAGAAATTTGTATTCAAAAGAAATTTTTCAGATTAAAAGCATTTGTTGGTAACCAATCATTTGACAAATTTATACATTGTAGCACAAACGATATTACAATGAAATGGCACCCGGCCTCCCATAGAGGAGAAGCTAAGGGTACAGCAGCTTATGCCCAAGTTGGTGACATTTCTCTACTAGTTTTGCGACGAAGTCGCTTCTTCGGGAGATCTCTTAGCGCATCTAAGGTTAAATAAATTTAAAGTTTTACAAAGCTTATCACACTAAGCCCCCATACATACGGTCGGAGATTGCGGCAACCAAATCCGTCGGATTAATTCCGACGGATTAATTCCGGAAGAGGTCCGGAAGTGATGTTGCATACACAGGGTCGGACTCAGTTGTCGGAAAATCCGATTGTACATAACGTGATGACGTTATTTCGTTACGATGGGACTACGTTCAGGCTAGTAGCCAATAGCTTTGGTCTAGGAATTTGATCTGAGCATGCGTGGCACTTTGTCCGTCGGAGTAGGCTACACATGATCGGAGTATGTCCGATCGGAGCATTTTGTCGGAAAATTTTACCGGGAAGTTAGAAAAGTTGGTCCGTCGGATATTCCGATGGAAATTGTCCGATGCAGACCACACACAGTTGGAATATCCGACAAAACGGTCCGACAGGAAACATTCCGACGGAATCTCCGACCGTGTGTACAAGGGCTTGGTTATGGAGTAATTTTACAAGAATTTTACAAGAATTGTTGTAATAATATGGCTTACCACTGGGGTCCCCAAAAGGGGCCTACAAATAGGCATGGGTGGCTCCCAATATAGGGATCTATCACCCCCGAGGCGGACACGATATTATTATTTTATATATATATATATTTTTTATTATTATTACACAATAAGCTATCAGCTGCAAAGTTTTCAATCCAAATGTCACCTTTTGCCCCCTGTGCTGGTAGCATTCCAAGTCATTTGAAGGAGAAACTACCCCAAAGACAGAACAGCTTTCTTGTGAACCTGTTAAAAGTATTGGATCCAGGATGTGTAATATATTTGGGTACTGTTACTCCTGAATTAAGGCATCATATGAAAACATGCTTGCCTTCTGTGGTCATTTGCTCCATTTAAGAAAGCAATAACTTACCAAGTTTTATTATCCTGGGGCTTCCAATAGGAAGACTATGAGGACACCGGTGTCAAGAAGGTAAAGGCTCTTCTAATTCATTACACAAAAATAGCTTAACAGGGCAGTTCTGCTATAACAAAGGTAATTTTGCCCCTGACGATTTATCACATCCAGAAGTGAAAAGGTTTGTTAGGAGAGCCAAGGGCTTTCAAGCTGTTGATAAATCACATTACCTCTATGGTAATAAAGCATTACAAGGAAGGATGGGGAATATGACAAATGGAAAGGCAGTTCTTGGTGAGCCTCACGGCTATGCTGGGAACATGAATTACATCTTTAAGATTCAAGAGATGCAAAATGAATGTCGATTAGTATACTAAAGGAAACATATTACTAGTAGCTGCCCTTGGAATTGATGTGCTGTCAGTTTAAAATCCACACCTTGCATGTAATTGTTAAGAATTCATAGTAGGAATGAGAAGCAAATTAGGCTGAAAGGCTTGGCCAAGGGAGACAAATAACAGGTAAAGTCTCAATATATTATTTTAAAAACCTTCAACATTTCCAATTTTGCTAAGTTACAGATGTATTTAAATAGATTTCTTGCAAGAGAAGAAAATAAACATTTGACAATATTTCAGTCTGAATTATAATACTGAATTGGTTATGGCAAAACAACAAATGAGCCTGTAAAAGAAAGCTTCATGATTTGGTCAAATAATCCAAAAACAGAATGTTGATTGGTACAGAGCTATGAATGTCACACCTAATGACACATTCTTGTAATGAAATCACCATATTTAAAGTGGTTGTAAAAGCACAAAGTGTCATTTCTGTCTGCTGTTCCTCTGCTATCAGCACGAGTCACTTCTGACAATTTTTCCTGACACCAAGAGAGAAATGGTGACTGGGAGGTACATTCAGCAGATTGACAGCCTCAGCTCTGTTCTTGTGTTCTTTGTGGATGGGAGTGTGTTTCTTCCCTCTAATTAGCTCTCAGACCTCTCCTAACAGAGCGTGACTTCAGCTCTCCTCCCCCTTTTTTCTGAACTCTCAGACAAGATTATAAATTCTGCACTTTAACCAGTTGAGACCCGCGCTGTAGCCGTCATTCGGATCTCCTTTGCCGGGACTTCGCCGTGCTCTCTGTGATCGGCGAGTCTATGAGACTCGCCTGATCACCGATCCGAGCAAGGGGTCGATCCCGACCCCTTATCACGTGATCAGCTGTCAGCCAATGACAGCTGATCATGTGATATAATGGAGCCGGTAATTGGCTATTATTCCTCCTCACGGTGACAGTGTGAGGAGAAAAAAAAAGAGCCGATCACCGGCGGCCGTGATCGAGACATCAGTCCCGATCACGGCCAGCCCTGCCAGTGCCCACCTGCCCCCTGCCAGTGCCCACCTGCTATTAAATACCACCAAAAGAAAGCTCTATTTGTGGGAAAAAAATTATAAAAATTTCATTTGGGTACAGTGTTGTATGGCCGCGCAATTGTCATTCAACGTGCATCAGCTGAAAATTGGTCTGGTACTTAGGGGGGTTTAAGTGCCCAGTAAGCAAGTGGTTAAATAGATGTAGAGAAGAGAAATCTGCAGGTAGACAGATACAACGTATGTAGGAGGATTTGTTTAATCTCTGTGTATCCCCTGTAGATAGTCCCTTCACTGGGTATATGTAAGGATTTACAACCACTTTAACTGCATCCTAAGGCCTTGTATACACGGTCGGACATTCCGACAACAAAATCCGTCATACACGGTCAGACAAAGTTGTCGGAAAATCCGATCTTTCGGGAACGTGTTGGCGTTATTTCATTACGACGGGACGACATTCAGGCTAGTAGCCAATAGCTTTGGTCTAGGAATTTGATCTGAGTATGCGTGGCACTTTGACTGATCGGAATTCTCTACACACAATCGGACAAAGTCCGATCGGATCATTTTGTCGGAAAGTTTTATAGCCCAGCTCTAAAACTTTGTCTGTCGGATATTCCGACGGAAACAGTCTGATGGAGCCCACACACAGTCAGATTGTCCGACAACACGGTCCGATCGGACATTTTCCGTCGGAATGTCCAACCGTGTGTACAAGGGCTAAAACAATTACATTTAAGGCATGCATCTGGTGATAACAGTTACCAGTGTGCTTATGTCAGCTCTCAAACAAAACTTCAAATCCTAGAATGGCTTTTGTCATAGCTGGTCATGTATGCAGCACCATGACAACAGCAGATCTACAGAAAAGCTAAGATGGCACCCCCTTTGGCTGCTTTAAATTATTAGCAAGGGTGAACAGAAAATCACTATCCATCAAGGTCAACATCTTCTTATAAAACATATCACTATTGATCCAGAGCAAGGCATAAGGACACCTCAGTGAGGCACGTGTCTGGCTTTCTTCACAACTGGGAAATATCTCTTTCTGACCCTAAGGGTAGTTAGCTTTGCTCCCAAGATAAATAATTCTCTCAAATAATTCTAATAATTATTGCTAGAACTTTGTATAGGAGGGAGGTGCATCTAGCCCACTTTTATGCCAACTGATGTTCTTTGGCAAACACATGCCAAAGTATCTGTTCCTTTGTTGGCAGTGCCAATAGAAGTGCTTTAGTTTAAATCAAGTTATTTCACTTTCTAAAAGAAAAAGACATACAGTGACACTAAAGTTTGTAAACCCTTTGGAAATTTCAATATTTATGCATAAATATGACCCAAAATATGATCTGTTTTTCACGCCTATGACAGACTAGAGCCAAATTAAACCGTGAAATTATCTGACGTTACCTATTTACGTGTGGCAAACTAATTTAAACTTGTTAAAATGTCAGTGTTCATAAGCCTGCCATCGGGAGGACACTGGACAGCAATGGTGTGCATGGCAGGATTGCAAGGAGAAAGCCAACACAATTCCATATAACAATGGCTATCTATGGCTTTCTGCTTTGGAAATCACCTGAACCTCCTTCTTACCAAATGTGGTTATCATACACGGGGTATGTCATGGTAGGCTTTTGGAGGGGCTCCTAAGTAAGGCCTAGCTGCCAAATTAAATATAGTGACTGCTTCATACTGTTGGGACTCATAGCCTATGCTGATGTCATCAGAAAGCCACCTGTCTGAGGCTGTCTCCTATAATGTGTTTATTGCAAGTATGTCTAGTGAACTTACTAAGGGTCTTCCACCCATTGTTTATTGTGCTAATTAACTCAGCTATTGTCTACTAGCACACTACCCTTGTGGTCTGTGTCTATACTTATTATAAAGTGGATTGTGTCTTCTTAGCTAGGCGACGACAAGTCTGACCTGAAAGGTCAAACTGCTGAGTCACCTAGGCTGATTAAATGACTAGTTCATTAGCTCATGTTAAATTATGTTTCTGGTTACAGTTGTATTGTTAGGGTAATATGATTGGGGGAGGGGGGGTGTCTTTCTCAAGTGTATATAAGCCTGTATTCTTGTTCTAATAAACAGTTCTATTTCTGGTGTACTCCAAAACAGGTGTTGCCTGGTTGTTGGGGTTACTATAGCCAGCTACATTGGTCTCATGTTCCAGGACTATGGCAACAGTCTTTAACCTCTTCACGCAAAATTACGTACCCATACGTCTGTACTTTGATGCTAAATACTGGGGTTATGGCAGCAGCTATCTGCCATAACCCTGGTATTTACGGGAACGCTGTGCGTTTCTCTTTATGATAAAGGTTTGAGAGGTGCCCACCCACCTCCCGCCACGCTCCGGTCATCTCTGCCCCTTACTGGAACCACCGGTACTGGCGAAGACGATCATGTCATCTTCTGTGGATGCCTGGCTGTTGACTGAGGGGAAGATGGCCCCTGCTCGGCGGCTCCATGGCATGGGAGGGCAGAGGTAAAATAAATAAGAAAAAATGTGCTCTGTCCCAATGAGCTCATCTGCAGAAGCAAACGTATACGTGAGTAGCGCCCGCATATGAAAACGGTGTTCGAAATACACGTGAGGTATCGCCACTATCGTTAGAGTGAGAGCGATAATTCTAGACCTCCTCTGTATCTCAAAATTTGTAACCTGTAGAAAATTTAAACATCGCCTATGGAGATTTTTAAGGGTAAAAGATTGTCTCCATTCCACAACCGGGCACAATTTTGAAGCGTGACATGTTGGGTATCAATTTACTTGGCGTAACATTATCTTTCACAATATAAAACATAATTTTGGCTGTTTACTGTTGTCTTATTTTTTAATTCAAAAAAGTGTATTTTTTCCAAAAAAAAGTGTGCTTGTAAGACCGCTGCGCAAATGCGGTGTGACAGAAAGTATTTCAACAACCGCCATTTTATTCTCTAGGGTTTTAGAAAAAAAATATGTTGGGGGGTTCTAAGTAATTTTCTTGCAAAAAAAAATAATAATTTTAACAATAAGAGTAAAAAAGAGGCTTGGTCCTTAAGTGGTCCTTAACAGTTCCTAACAGAAAGCTGAACAGTTCCTTTCTATTGCACTACAATCACTCCTTGTAGTTCTTCAGCCCACTGAGCTCCCGGTCTCTCACTATACCCTCTGATTCACTGCCACTGAATCCCTTGAGCTCCTCCAATCTTCACGGTGGTATATTCCTCAAGCGCCACCTCCGCTTCTGTGCTGAGTCCGTAGCTTGACACTCATGATACCTCTCTATCTTCAACCCACTGGCCTGCTCAGTCTCTGTCTTGATACACAAGGCTGCTCTGCAAGCTTCACCTCCACTGGCTAGATTCCTGGCTTGATACCCACTTAACTTTCCTGATTCTTCACCATCCCCGGTTGGTGAGAATGCTGCTCCAGTACTTGCTTAAGTTACTCACTGTGGTCCCTGGTAATTAGGCGGATATTCCCTTACTGGCGTCGGCTTCCCCTCTACCTCCGATCACGACAGGTTCTCTGGCCAGCAGAACCGTCACTTTTGGTTGGACTACAAGCCGCAGTCCCAACCCTGCACTGCTCTCTTGCTTCTGGATAGGCCCTCAAACAGGCCCCATCTCAGGCCTAACAGCCCGGGCAGTACAACACGTGTCCACCCTGACAGCCATCCAGGTGGCACAGAACACAGATCACCTGACTACACCTGAATATATAGGCCCTCACATCAGGCCAGTGGATTCAAGAAGATACCCCATATACCCATAAGCTGACCTTGCATTGCCCTTGTTATATCTAGTACCACCAAGTACCTGGCAACCTAGTGGTAGAAGAGAAAAGTGCAACAAGGCCAAACTTAGGGACAATCAATAAATCTCTAACAATAAAAAAGGATAATTATTTCTGGCTGCTTCTGGGATAGTTTGCATCATGATTGGCTGGGACTCGGGCAGGGGGTGTGGTCAGTTCATCAGCTTCAGGTGCATGCAGATATGAGAGAGCTGCATGGAAGGTAAGTCACAAAAAGTTAGTGTGTGCTGCTGTGCCCCTGTGCTTTATATTTGGACTTTATTTAATATCCTTCTCCTTGGATGGGACACCTGAGGCTGCCAAGCTGGCATGATGAAGTTGCATTGTGAAAATGGATAAGGGTGACTCCATCATCTTCATCCCCACCCAGAATCACCCATCCCTCTCTCCATAATGTATCCCCATTCACACCCAGCATCCCCCATCCCTCTCTCCACAATGTGTCCCCATATATCTACGCCCAGCATCACCCATCCCTCTTACCATAATGTATCCCCATCCACGCCCAGCATCCCCCATACCTCTCTCCACAATGTATCCTCATCCACGCCCAGCACCCCCCATCCCTCTCTCCACAATGTATGACCATCCACGCCCAGCATCACCCATCCCTCCAGTCTCTACAATGTATCCCTAGTCATACCCAGCATCACCCATCCCTCCAGTCTCCGCAATTAATCCCTATCCACACCCAGTCACCCATACTTCTCCAGGATGCTGGCCATGGATGGGGGATAAAGGTATTGTGCTTTAGTCAGTCAAGAGTTGTAATATTGATTGATTCATATATCACACCACACCGAAGGACTCAGTGGGATGGTCAGTGGGCGGATTCGTTAGGGTTGCCAGTGGGCGGGCCCTGGGGAATGTCGGTGGTCAGGCCGCAGGGGCCCAGGCCTAAAGCTGTGTAAGGGGCCCCAAAACTTCTGATGGCTGCCCTGCTTGCATATTATTGAGTATCCTTTGCAAAGTGAAACTTTGCCACATTTACAAAGCTCTGTGGAAAATGAGTGCAACTGCACATGCAAAGCGCACAATCCATTTGCCTTTAGTACATACACCCCTATGTATCTACAATGAAACTGTGAGCATGCCAACATTACAGGATAAAGCCTATCAAGACTATGGGGTTGATTTACTAGTGCAAAATCTGGTGCAGCTCTGCATGGTAGACAATCAGCTTCTAACTTCAGCTTTTTCAGTTAAGCTTTGACAAAAAAAAAAAAAAAAAAAACCTGGAAGCAGATTGGTTTCTATGCAGAGCTGCACCCGATTTTGCATGCTCCAGTTTTAATTAACCCCGTGTGTATGAGCTATTTAAGTGATAGCAAAACATGCCTTTTTGCAAAGAGTGGCGGTGTAAATGTGAATCCACTGATATATAGGGGATACAGGGTACAAGGCTTTGGTTCCTGTGATCTACACTCATCATTATGCCAGGCCAGTGTAAGAACCGCACCATAATTTTGTACAGATTATGTGTCAATCAGGAGCAAGAAGCAGCCACACACATCTCTCACAATAGCAGTCATGTAGCGACAGCAATCTTTTTGTGCTATATTTGGAGCTACAAATATATTAATGAAATCCATTTGGATTGTGTAATACAGAGTGACACATTTGCAGAGTTAGATGTCAATTAGTGACACGTATCTGAAGGTAAATCTTAGCAAGAGACAGAAAGAGACCTGTGCCATCTTCAAGAAGGAGATTAATATTAGATTATATGTACAGTGTGCTCTCTTATTGCACAGTATCACTTATAAATCTTTTAATATTGTGCTAACATAAGACAGACAGAAGTTTACTGTCTGATGAAAAACATTTTTCTCTGACTTGAAACGGTATTAACCTGGTAATGACACAATTAGGCTCCATGCACACTGAAGCTCCAAAAAGCTTTTTCTGGACGCCAGATTGCTGGCAGAAAACGCTGGTTGAAAGACGTGCTTTTAACAGCGTTTTGTACTAGCGTTTATTAGCGTTAGCGTTTATGGGCGTTTTCAATAAAAATACACAGAGGACACTCCAAAAATCCCACAGTGCATTCCAAACTCCCACAATGCATTGAAAAAATAGAATCCCGAACACTAATTAACGCGTGTTTATGAGCGTTTATCGGCGTTTGCCGTTTTTTGGCGGTGAAAAACAGCACTTTGAATGCGAATTTCTGGCGTTCAGAAAAAAGCCCATAAACTCCACTGCTCATTAAAGCTAAAAAAAACGTCCATGTGTGCATGGACACATAGGCTAACATAGAGTGGAGTTTATGAGCTTTTTAAAAAAAACACCCAAACTCCTATAAACTGCAGTTTATGAGCTCCAGTGTGCATGGAGCCTTAGCCCTTGTACACACGGTCGGAGATTCCGACGGAATGTGTCCGATCGGAACGTTTTGTCAGATATTCTGACTGTGTGTGGTCTACATCGGACTGTTTCCGTCGGAGTATCCGATGGACCAAGTTTTCCAACTTAGTGGTAAAATTTTCCGACAAAATGCTCCGATCGGACATACTCCGATCATGTGTAGAGAATTCCGATCGGACAAAGTGCCACGCATGCTCAGATCAAAGTCCTACACCAAAGCTATTGGCTACTAGCGTGAACGTAGTCATGTCATAACGTCATCACGTCGGATTTTCCGACAACTTTGTCCGACCGTGTGTATGCAACAGTTTCGGACAAAATCCGTCAGACAAAATCCGATGGATTTGGTTGTCGGAATCTCCGACCGTGTGTACAAGGGCTTAGACTTTTTTTACTTTGGGGCAGTGCTAGTTTCCTTTGATTGGAATGGAAACACATCTCCGGGGGCAGATCAGATCCAAGTGAGAATAAGATTTACAGGGGTTCATAAATGAATGTTTTCACCTAAGACTCTCACAACTTTCACATAATATTCACACTTTTTTTTTTCCTAATTGAATATTTTTGGAAAAGGGGTAAATGTTGGGTAAAAGTTGTGTGAATCTTTGGTTCAAAAACTGATAGACTCTATAGTTGGAGAGATGCAGGTTAGTAGGTAATAGAGTGCAGACAAATACAATGGTTACAGGATCAAATCTAGACTGATCCAGCATAACAGGATTAAATCCAGCCAGATTTCATATGCCATTTTTTTTTTTTAATGGATCCCATAAAACAATGTAATGTTCATAGCAGTATACATAGATTATTTTTTCCTTCATAAAACATGTGCAGCAGCTACATGAGACATCGGACAGGTGCCAGAACAGTAAGCACTGACTCATTGACAAGGATTTATTGCTGTTACTACAATTTGACAACAGATCTGCTTGATACATAGACAACAATGAACTGTTAGATAATGAAAAACAGTAGCAACAAAGACTCCTGGGGAAAATCTGCTGGGCAGGGACAGCTCTGCAGCAATCCTGGCACAGCACGATACCTGGGAGTTCTTGTAAGGAGAGTCATAGGCCTCTAACACAGCATGTACCTGCAATAATGAAGCAAACTGAAAGGTTATATTTCTAGAGGAATTCAACTTGAATCAAAGAATAGGAGAGCAAGGGATTCTGTGATGCTGGCATCACCTCCACATAATACAATGGATGTCCACTAAGGGATTTTATTTACTGTATGGGATTTGTGAGACCAAAACCCTGCATACATTTTTTGGTAGTGCTCTACCTGGAGAAAGAGAAGAATCATATATAAACCAGGTTTAAAGTGGTTGTAAACCCTCCCCCACAACTTTGTCCCATGTAAATCAGCATAAAAAACCCTAATGAACACTGCTTGTAGATATCTCCTTACTTAGTATTGTTGTAATCCTTTTTATTCTTTAGAATGAAGTCACTGAGCATGCCCAGATCTCCCCTGATTTACGGCACACTCTCTATGTCTTATCTATCTGTTATCAGGACTTCCTATGGCACAACACTGAACTCCCAGCAGGCCGCAGAGCTTCCTTCTACACACCATGTGACCATGTGACCTCACATTCTGTGTAACGCAGGGCATGGAACAGAAATAGTTGCAGTCTTATCAGCTGAAGCTGATAGGACTCACACAGGCAAACTCTAGATCAGCATCACAAGTAAATACTATGAAATAAAACAAGTCAGCTATGAGCAGGGAAGCAGGGTTGCCATAGAAACATTGGATTGAGAAGGAGGCTTGGTTAACAGTACAGGAAGTGCTCAATGTAAGGGCGGAAATACACTCCACTGTGGACAATACTTAAGATGGCGCTGCCTAACCCCTGGAAACAAGTTTTTTAAAGGTTCTTTAAACAGTAAGTAATATGCAATTTGGGCTGGATTACAGTGGCTATAGTTTGATAATTACTATTACTAGTAATAGTAACTATAGTAACTAGTAACTATATTACTAATAATGGACTAAATGAAAAACGGCATCAGAGTGGGAGAGTTTACTTCCTCTTTAACTGTAGATCTAAAAAAAAGTCCTACATGTTTTTCGCATGTGAGAATACAACAAATGGCACTTTTCACTAACTGGCCCAGGAGAGCTTCATCATCATAAGGCCCCTTTCACACGGGATGGATCAGTAATGATCCGCTTGCGTGATGATCCGCTTGCTCAGCGGGGATCGCTCCGTTGTCCCCGCTGAGCCGGCGGATAAGAGGGCGGTCCCGGCACACTGTGACGGGACCACCCTGTCAGCTCTCTGCTCTCCTCTATGGGGGATCGGATGAGAACGGACCATCTGTCCGTGTTCATCCAAACAGCTCTGCAGACGGATAGAAAAATAGGATTTTCCTCCGTCTGCAGAATCGGACAATAGCGGAGGTGGATGATATCGGGTGTCTGCGGATGTTTATCCGCAAACACCCGCTATCCCAAAGGGATGCATATATGTCCGTATTTCATCCACAAACGGATGGATGAAATACGGACATAATGTCCGCATGTGTGAAAGGGGCCTAAGACATAATATGATGATGTCATCACTCTGCTTTATCTATGACAACATTTCCCTTCACATTGAAACCATTTAATCTCACCAGCACAATATAAGCTCAAAGCACAAAATGTTCAACTTTTCTGAGAACTCAGCCCTTTCATTATGAAAACAGTGACCACTGATAAAGGGGCAAAGTGCTCCAAAATGTTGCAAGTATTGTGAATAATAAAGGGCTCTATATTAAGCTTAGCATGTGCTAATAAGGTTCAGTTTACTGATATCTTTGGTAAACTGTATCGCCCACTCTTTCCACTGAACCACTCATATTTTTGTGCTGAAAATCGTATGGAGTGCACTCTTCTTTTTCTACCCTTGACACTGAGTTCTGGGCTTACTTTAGGAGAATTGTCGATTCATCACTGATTGATTCCCTGAATATTTCTTAGTACAATAGGTAAATTAGATTTTTGAAGACTTAAGCAATTTAAAGGCTATTGTCATAACTATTATTTATAAATTTAATGATTTTCTGGCAAAACGGGATTTGCTGAACACTGTTGTAATCAGCTGGAAGCTCTGCAAGGACAAGAAAAATTAACTGGGGCCCACAATTCCCTGCCAATGTTATAAAGAGTACAGTAGAGCCCATGCCCCATTCAGCTTAATGGGGTCACTATATGTACTGTATGTTCTGTAAACAACAGTGCAACAAGGCAGAACTCGTACGTACCTTCAACTAGCCTCATTGTTCGCTATACATACACACTTTTAACAACCTACTATTTAGCCCATTTGAAACCTTAATACAACTGTCTATATCCAAATGTAAAATGCCACTTGCCCTGCCGGGAGAACATTAATAAACCTTGCAGCAGAAAACTAGGAATGTGCAATGGTGTGTGTTTGTAGCTTACCAACCCACTGCCAGTTAAAAGTATTACCGGTAGTTACAGAGATAAGTTCAATGACATGTTCTATTGCTGCTAGATTTCCTCTGGGCATCTAAAGGTAAAAAAATATTCAGTAAAATCTATTTTGCAGATAGATTTTTCCATTGTTTAAGGCCTTCTTAAATCTGAAAAATATACTTTGCTAAAATTCACCAACTTATGCCACCAGACTATTAATTTCAGTTACACCGCTCTTTGACATTGCAAATGTCAAGCTTTTTTTTTATAGACAAGAAGCAAAACAGATGAAAGGTATTAGAATATTTATGAAGCTGGTTTGCACACCATTGCCTGTTGGATCATTCTCTGTAGATATACAGCACATACTGCCTTTATGTTCACAGAATCAGATCACATACACAAAACAATTGGAATTTCCATTTTCAATGGTTTATGTTGTAAATAATACCAGTCGGCAGAGTCAAAACCCCAATGTCCATAGTTTTGCAGGTATAGACTATAGAATACACTAAAATGAGTAAATTTTTTGAAGTACTTTTTAAACAGGTTCTTTGAATGCACACAGAGCTAGGATTTGCCAGTAGTTTTTTTGATGGCAGAAATCTAGTACTGGTAGATTTTCTAAATTTAAACCTAAGGCCCCTTTCACACATGCGGACATTATGTCCGTATTTCATCCATCCGTTTGCGGATGAAATACGGACATACATGCATCCTTATGGGATAGCGTGTGTCTGCGGATGAACATCCGCAGACACCCGCTGTTGTCCGCCTCCGCTACTGTCCGATTCTGCAGACGGAGGAAAATCCTATTTTTCTATCCATCTACAGAGCGGATCGGATGAACATGGACAGACGGTCCGTGCTCATCCGATCCCCATAGAGGAGAGCGGAGAGCTGACAGGGCGGTCCCTGCACAGTGTGCGGAGACCGCCCTGTCCGCCGCCAGCACAGCAGGGACAACGGAGCGATCCCCGCTGAGCAAGCAGATCATCACGGGGTGGAAAAGGGGCCTAACTTCTAAAGTGATTTTATAAGTTTATACACCAATGAAAAATTTTTTTATTACATCTCTGCTAACATGCACACAGGAGCTTGCTGTATTTTTGGATGATCAAAATGTATTTTTTCAGCATTTGCAGCTGCAAATATGAATACCAATAATAATATAAAAATATACCCTAAAAAAGATTTAAGAAAAAACAAAAAACTATCTTTAAAGTATTTTTAAGGGTCCCTTTACACCATAATGAAGGAGAGTCAGTGTCACTTCCGGAACGCATGGAATGAAGGTAGCCGTGATGTATGCGGAAGACGTGTTGATGTCATTTCCGGTGAGTGGGACGCACGCGCGGCCTAATGGCTAATCACGCCGTACACAAAGGCGTCATAACGTCATTTCCGGCCAATGGAGTGCATGCGCATACTAATCGTGGCGTACACAAAGGCGTCATAATGTCGTTTCCAGCCAATGGAGCACATGCGGGGCCTAATGATTAACCATTAATGATTAACCACAGTGTACACAATTGAGCCATGATGTAATTTCCGGGCAATGAAGCGCACGCGGAATCCGGCGAGGTGTTCCAGGTGGAAGGATGTTTCCCCATGTGGAAAGTTTCACCTGTTTAAGGTTATTATGATTTATTACATTCCCTATAAAAGACCCCAAGCACATGTCATAGCCACGCTCCTGAAGATGCACAATTGTGACGAAACGTTGGGTGTATGAGGGACTAGTCATATGCTGAGGAGTTCGGGAGTGGCTTCCATTTTGGTGCTAGGAAGTGCTGGTCACTTTCCTATCTTTATGCTGGCAAACTTCACATAGAATTTTTGAATAAAGATCGTTTTGGATTTTTATGGTATTTGCGCAATTATTTTCTTCATTCCTGCATGTGGCCATTGAATTACTATTAAGGATATATCTGTTGGAGTGTGGTGGAGTTAAGACCTATATATGCACCATCTGATGATATATTCTGGATTGGATTGCTGAGTCAGGATAAGGAAGAGACCAGCGGATCTGATTGTCCAGGAACGTGCTTTATGTGCATGGTTAGATTGCACTGATGGTAAGAGTCAGTGTTGTTGGGTGCTGGTGATGGTCCCTTTCCTCTTTACTTCTCTGGACTGACACAGATGGATTTTTCTTCTCTTGGAGCTTAAACTACACAAACAATTTATATGAATTTTGTTTTTGGTTATGTTTCCTATTTAAGCGCTACACTGTAACTTTTAAATATTTCAGTACCTATGTTTTGAACTTTGAAAATGAATTCCCCCACAACGCCTATAGCTGTAGCTTTACTGCTTATTCAGAATAGGCAAATACTTTTGTGTGTAATATCTAGGAACAGATTCGTTTTATGTAACCTCCAAAAAAAATCTAATCTAATCTCAATCATACTCTTAAAAGTGAAACTAAACCCTCTTATTCCAATCTTAAATAAAACCCCACCAGTAAATGTATCGATAAATACAGTTGGTTCAAAAGATCCGTACACCCGCTATTTATGTACCATCATTGCGCCAGGAGTACCCTAAGGCTCGGTTCACACAGTACGCGGCACGACTTGCAGCACCGCGACCTGCCGCGACCTCAGCGGCGACTTGCAAAAAGACTTCTGTATAGAAGTCAATGCAAGTCGCCCGAAGTCGCCGCAAAAGTAGTACAGGAACCTTTTTTCTAAGTCGGAGCGACTCGAGTCGCTCCTATTAGAACGGTTCCGTAGTACAGAATGGGGCGCTACTTGTCAGGCGGCGAAGTCGCCTGGACAAGTCGCCCCTGTGTGAACCAAGCCTAAATGTGCAAAAGCTGCTACTTTAAAATAAGATAATATATAAAAAACATTTACAATATGAGTTAAAGTAAATTGTAGCACTGACTTAATAAACACTATAAATCAATAAACCCAGTGACAGGTGATAGTAATTGAAAACAAATACATTAGTGAACAAATTAAAAATAATAATAAAAAATAATAATAAAATAATAATAATAAAGTCTGTGATTAAACAGTCCATAAATGAGACCAGCATGTTTTAAACATGTCTTAAGCATGTCTTAAACAAAAGATAAAATTATACTGATGTGAAATCTTCAAAGCTTTCACCACACCGCGTGCAATCAGTGTTTCCACTCCTTTTGGTTATGCACTCACCAAATAGCGAAGCCTTGCGCTCTCATGCTCGCGCAAAACAGCATCAACCCTTGAAGGGTTAAACATCCAACGATATCCATGTGTGACACCCGATATCATGGACTCTCCATATGTAATAAAACAAATTGCTCCAATAGTGCAGTATCGTTGTGAAAAATGTATTTTTATTAAAAGGCTTCAAACATTGCACTCACATAAGCTAAGATAAAATAAAGCATAGAGACATTCACTTGCAACAGCAAGTACTGGCGTAGTATGGTCACAGCGGACACAGCATGTGTGAACTGAACCTCACCAACGTGGTCCTCGGAAAGTCACTTCTGGTATAGCGTCAATCGTTGACAACTGGTTGCCATACAGCCAACGTCCTGACGTTTCATCATGACGACTTACTCACGGGATAGCCATAAATTTATCTATAGCCAAGTTTGTTTTCTTTTAGCTAGATTAGGAAATGTTAAAACTCTTGTCAGGTTTTTACTATGTATGTGCTCTTGGGGAAATTTGTGTTCACTCTCAGTCCTAGAGATGCATCAGAATGCCTGATTTTGACATGATATACAGCTGAGCTGATAGTGGGAAAAGGAGAAGCAGCACAAGGAGCCACTCAGCTCTGCTGCAGTGCCCAGGTGCTAACAATAAATATACTGAAAGGAGGAGAGCAAACAGAAAGATGAGCTTATTAATCTACTGCTCCCTCATACACTGTTTAGTCACAGGCTGGGGAGGGTCAATACCTGTTAGCCCTTGTACACACGGTCGGAGATTCCGACGGAATGTGTCAGATCGGACCATTTTGTCGGATATTCCGACTGTGAGTGGTCTCCATTGGACTGTTTCCATCGGATTATCCGACGGACCAAGTTTTCCAACTTGTTGGTAAAATTTTCAGACAAAATGCTCCGATCGGACATACTCCGATCATGTGTAGAGAATTCCGATCGGACAAAGTGCCACGCATGCTCAGATCAAATTCCTACACCAAAGCTATTGGCTACTAGCCTGATGGTAGTCCCGTTGTAACGAAATAACGTCATCACGTTCTGAACGATCGGATTTTCCAACAACTTTGTCCGACCGTGTGTATGCAACAGTTTCGGACAAAATCCGTCGGACAAAATCCGACGGATTTGGTTGTCGGAATGTCCGACCGTGTGTACAAGGGCTAAGAGTTGCGTAAAGTGTTACTAAACCCAGTAATATGAAAATAGTCCACACCCCCCCCTGCAGTGCCCACAGCTTATAAATCTTTTTTTACATAAAATACTGTCACTATATACCTTTTTGGCTGATCTGTATACCACGGTCATGTGATAAACTGCAGGGTCCGTCCGAATACTGAGTGTTCAGGCAGGAGGAGATTTCCACTACAGCCTATGTCCTCATTCTGTTATGGGAGGCTGATCATCCATCAATTAAGATGTGACATCCCACCCACTGTGTTCTTTTTTAGTCACTGGGCATGGAGGAGGAGGGAGGGACTAGACTGTAATTTAGGATCTGTATACACGCCCATGTGTGATGTCAATATCATGTGACCTGACTAGCTCCGCTCAACAAGGAAATATTCTCTCCAGCAATAGAGACAAAGCATGTGCAGGGGGACCACTCTGACTGCGTCTTATCTTGCCTTGCCCAGAGCGACCCTGCAGGAGGGGGGGGGGGGGGATCTGTGCATACAGGATCAAAGAGCCTTTTTACACAATACAGAATGTTAACCCCTCAAGTTCCACAGTGACTATAACAAGCATGCTATTCTGCAAATACAGACTGATTTTACTGTTGTGGGTTTAGTAACACTTTAACTGCAGCAGATATAAATCTGGTCGCCTGCCCTGCCAGGCAGGTATGTGCTGTGGGGCCAAGCTGTAAATATCCAGACTGGATAAACAGAAATACAAATCCTTTGTCAGTTAAAACAGCTTCCATATAAGAATTTAAGCAGTTCTAATGGAGGTCAGCTTAAACAGTAATCTTTATGATGTTTTAGACTTCTTATTCAAGAGTGGTAAAAAAAAAACTAAAAACTAAGCTCAAACTTTACGTAAAGACCCCATTGGGCAGAGGAACACTCTGAAGATGCATTTTCTGCATGTGTTGTAGCCACATCTGGCCTTCTATAAATTAATAAACCTGATATTTGATGCTTGCCATGGGCTGCCACATTCTCTACTGCTGGGTACACACTATCCAAATTTCGGTCAGTTTGTACAGCAGTCTCTCCAACAGAAACCGGCTTTTGTCAAAAGGACATACTGGAAACCCAGCATGCGATCGGCGCTCACGGACAATGGCTGCAAGCTGTGATCAGTGTATTCTGGTGGGGGGGGGGGGAGAGAAATCACTGCACCAACATCGCTTGTGTTGTACGGCGATCTGTCAGCTATTTTTATTTCCTCCAACCCACTGGGTTGAAGGAAAAATAACTGACAGTGTGTACCAGGCTTTACTCTGACTTTTAATAACAAGGGCAGCGCGATGTCCTTACTTATAGCTAAGTATTACTGTAGATCTGCATTTTATGCTTTTTTGTTTTTTTTAATTAATAGTTGTCATATGTATGTATAAACCTATTGGCAATGTTTTTCCTGGTTTTTAATTATATGAAACTGCGTCTGGCTTCATGTTCAAAAACTTGGTTACTTGTGATGGTAATTAATTCATGTGGGTAATTAATTATTAAAGACTGATTGTTAATTTGTGGCAGAATGATGAAATGGAACCTATTAGAAGTACATTCTTTTCTTGAAAGTTTGTAAAGGGGAAATTAGAAGACACAGAGCAACAATCTTTGGTTTATGTTACATGCTTAATAATTTTCCAGATCAACAATATTGTAATTACATGGACAATAAGATAATGTGATAAAAAATGTAGAAAAATATCTGCAGTCAGGGACACTAGGGCACCTGTTGCTAGCACCAAAAAAACAACATAATATGATAATGGCCATGTATTGTTCATATAATAAAATACCACTCATCCATTACATATGATTTTACCAGTTTTGGAGCTGCACTTAGAACAAAAAAAATGTTGTTCAATAATAAGTTTTTATTGAAAAAAATTGTCAAATTTTAACGGTTTCAAATATCTAAACATTTTTAAGCATGGGCAAAATCCAACAGAAAAAAAAGGCAGCAAACTAAAAAAACAGAACAAAATTAAAATAATAAATAAGGTAGTAAGGAAATAAGTGTGCAGTTCCCTGGAATCACCTTCTGGGTGCAGGTACGAGTATGATCTTGTCCAGAAGCTGTAGTAATATGGCTGAACCAGAGTGACTCCATCTTTATAAGTTCATATGGGATTGTGCTTATATTCTGTATCTGCAGACTGTAGCAGTTTTTCTGTAAACATGCACATAGGGAAATATAGCTTGCATAGGCAGTCTCGTTCTATGCTGTCTAAATAAAGAGATTGTGTCACAATATGTCTGAGCCACATATCCCATGACTGTGATTCAGAAGCAGATGACATGAGTAATGATATGTAATGAACGCCTCTGTATTAACCACACCCATGTTCTATACAATGATTGGCTGATAAGGGTGCATATAAAATGCAGCCCCTCCTATAATACATTAGACAACTCCTTAACTTTGGTTGTGACTCGTCTCTAATTGTCTTTGTCAGGATGTTTGTCTCCTAATGCTGCAGCATTAGTATAAAGGGTTTTGTGAGTATTGTAATTGCGTTAGTTACACCTAGCTGGTCTTTGTCAGGTATGTAGAAATACCATTTTAATCACAACAGAAGCTACTACAAACGGCCCTTCCATACTAATTTGACATCTCTCCATACCTTACCTACCAAGGGTTGCCACAAAGAAGTTTAAGCGTTGCATAACAAAACAAAAAAGTGAGGGGTAGGGGAGTGGGAAGAAGAAGGAAATGAGGGTGGAAAGATGAAAGATGGAGACCAAAAGAGGGAGGGATATATATGGGATGCTGGATTGTGTCTCTCTCCTCTAAGCCCTTGTACACACGATCGGAGATTCCGACGGAATGTGTCCAATCGGAGCGTTTTGTCGGATATTCTGACTGTGTGTGGTCTGCATCGGACTGTTTCCGTCGGAATATCCGTCGGACCAAATTTTCCAACTTGCCGGAAATATTTTCCGACAAAATGCTCCGATCAGACATACTCCGATCATGTGTAGAGAATTCCAATCGGACAAAGTGCCACGCATGCTCAGATCAAATCCCTACATCAAAGCTATTGGCTACTAGCCTGAACATAGTCCCGTCGTAACGAAATAACGTCATCACGTTCTGAACGATCGGGTTTTCAGACAACTTCGTCCGACCGTGTGCATACAACAGTTTCGGACAAAATCCGTCAGACAAAATCCGACGGATTTGGTTGTCAGAATCTCCGATTGTGTGTACAAGGGCTAACTCCTATCCACACGCACCAGCCAGAAACCCTAGTTGCTGACAGAATGCCTCCACAGATCCCCCCGATTCTCAAGGTGTATCGAGGCTGTTTGCATTCCTGTGAGAGAATGCAGAAAATTGGGCAGTATGAAGGAACTCCTCCATTTCCTCCAATCGGTTCGACCACAAACAAGTTTATTTAGGACATAATAGTTGGACAAAATCTAACGCAAATTTTTTTTTATAATTCAGAAAATGCATCACAGTAAGGCTCCTTTGACACTAGCAGTACACCAAGCCTTCAGTAGGTGATACTGATCCTGTTTTTCTTTTTTTTTATTGCTGAGCTGCAATTTTATATTTCAGAACCACTCTGTATCTTTGAGACAAGTGTTTGGCTTGTGATTGAGACATGGGGGAGTTTGACAGATGGTGCTGCCTGTCAGTTGCTGTAAGTAGTTTTAAAATTGCGGTGTGGCAATGTGGCCCTAATATCCTGCAGTAGCACCCCCTATTGGGTTTAGTGGTAGTTCTTGGTGAAGCAGATATAAATAGGGGATTTGGGAGGAGTTAGCTGTTCATTTGTAAAACTCAGATACGACGGTGTGCTCCTGATTCCCTTATGGTAATCCAAGGGCCTCAGCATGAAATACTATGTAACCAACCAGACACCAGTGTTACCTTTTGGAGACATTGGGAATTCTCCTTCCCCTGAATGGGCTAGACCCGAAAAAGCTGAGGAAAATTCATCAGAGACTGTTGCAGAGTGGACAAAGGATGGGACTCCATGCAACTTTGAAGAGTTTCCTGTTTATTTTACTAATCTGTGTTATGCAAGTTCATGTTCAGTAAAGCAAGAAAAAAGAAGAACATTGAGTCAATCTCTTTATTGCCAATTAAGGTGGGTGGCCTATACCTGAGGAAGCTTGTCTGGAAAATGTCTCAGTGAGAGGCAGTAGTGTCCTGGTGACTTGGGTTGGTCAGCATGTTGGTAGAGACAGGTCTCCTGTCTGCACCATGTATCCAGTAGCTTGGCAACCTTGAGGCCAAGTGGTTGGCATAACCCTGAAGATAACAGGCTGGCAACCATAGGAGATGGGACCCTGTTAACAATGTGAATCTGATCAGTGGTGGGACAAGGCCATCCAAAGCCCAGGGCAAACTTGCCAAATTGCACCCCCCCCCACAAAAAAAAATATTGCCACTCTACGATATTACTTTTATAACACAAACCCCCCAAACCCCCCCCTTCTAGCACAAATCCTCCTCTCTCATCCCTCTTCCCAACACCAATCCCCCCAAATCACCACTCCTAGCACGTCTCCCAAATTTGCCCTCCTAGAACAATTCTTACCACCTGACGCCCCCCCCCCCCCCACCCGACTCCCTTTCATAACACAAATTCCCCTCCCCCCAGCCTCCTGTTAATTTAAATTCAAAGAAATTCTGTTGCATTAATAATGCAGGCTTACTTTATACATTTTTGAGCAATGTGCATTAAAGTGATTTGATTAAAAAATCCTGGCAACAATAATGTATTTTTTAAACATTTAAGTACACAGTGGTTATCAGCAAATTCATATTTTCTTATTTCTAACATACAAAGTAGGCCAGTTTCCCTCTCTGCTCTAGTTTGTTTATGGTGAAACAGTGTTATCAGCTTAGCGATGCTTGCTGTGCTTTAAGAATGGTTAACCAATTTCCTTTGGATACCCAGTCATATAAGCATTTACCCTGTAAGTCTCTATCAGATTTTGTGGATATCATAGAAAATGTTGAATCCGTGTAGTGATATAATGCTTGGAAATTAAGATACACAAATGTGTCTATTTGTCTTAACCTGTTGATATGGAAAATATAACATCATTGGCTGTTCTGTTCTGCTGAACGAAAGATATTTCTATTTCTGGGGACACGTCAATGGAAATAGTTTTGAAAAGGCTTGTGTTTCTAATGGATTTGGTAGAGTATTTCATTTCACAGCAGTGTCTTAGCCCTTGTACACACGGTCGGACATTCCGACAACCAAATCTGTCAGATTTTGTCCGAAACTGTTGCATACACACCATCGGACAAAGTTGTCGGAAAATCTGATTGTTCAGAACGTGATGACATTATTTCGTTACGACGGGACTACGTTCAGGCTAGTAGCCAATAGCTTTGGTGTAGGAATTTGATCTGAGCATGCGTGGCACTTTGTCCGATTGGAATTCTCTACAAACGATTGGACTTTGTCATGTTGTCGGAAAATTTTATAGCCAAGCTGGAAAACTTGGTCCGTCGGATAATCCGATGGAAACAATCCGATGGAGCCCACACACGGTCGGATTATCCGACAACGCAGTCCGATCGGACATTTTCCGTCGGAATGTCCGACCGTGTGTACAAGGGCGTAGACCTTTTTTGCATAATGCCCTTTACCTTATGTTTCTATGTTTGGGGACTGAGATGCCATTCTTGTAAGTGGGACAATCTCCTGTTGTGATATGTGTAGTATTTGCTGGGGATACTGATTGAGTTATTGCAAACAAATTTTAAATGGCTTTTTTTTCTAGTGATATCAAGAATAATATTATTATGCTTTTTTTGGGCCAATTATCACAACACTATTATCCCGTAGTTTTTAAGATCAAAGCTACGACTTTGTTAAATATTCATTGTATTTTTTAAAATGGAACTGCCTACTCCCAAAATGTAATTTGAAGTAAAACACATAGCCAAGTATTATTCTACACATTTTTTTTATTGTGCATTAAAAAAATAAAGCAAATAAAATTAGACATGTTATCTGCCAATAGAACTTAACCAAAAAGTGCATTCTATGCATCTAAAAATATAGAAAATATAACAAATCACTTTATTATTCAACCAAGCAATCCAAAGCAATAACTCCAAGGCCAATAATAAATAACACGTTATCTCCTCCGATTCCACAACATGTCTGGTTGACAAACAGCCGTTCAGAAACAAACTGAAAAGCGCAAACTGAAAAGTGCGAAATGAAAAGTGTTAAATGAAAAGCGCGAATCAACACTCACCAAAGTTCTACTAACATTAAATTAGCAGAAGGAGCCCAAAGGGTGACGCTAATGAGCTGAAAAACCACATAGCACGTCTAGTACGTCACTACTTTCGTAATTGTTGGCCAACAATTGTGGGACCGTGTGTATGCAAGACAAGTTTGGGCCAACTCCCTTCGGACAAAATTCCACGGTTTTGTTGGCGGAAAGTCCGATCGTGTTTATGAGGCATGACTGTCACAATAGTTGTGCTCACAACCATAATGTCAGGGTTTACTTCCACTTTAAGAAGGAATTGAAGGCAATGCAGGTGGTGATATATTGTATAGAATTTAATGCTTATGCATAAGGTTCTTGGACATGAGTCCTTATTAGACATGTGCGATTAGTTTCATACGAATCTCAAATTCGTACGAATTTCCACAAATTCGTACCTTCAGGAGGATCCGAAATACGAATTGCCATGCGTCCGAATTTTGTACGAAATACGAACTTTTGTTTACGAATCCCCAGGAGGAAGTCAGCACAGCACAGGGATGGTGGGAGCCCTTCATCTAATGAAAAATTTGTATTTTGGATAGGAAATTCTTCCAACGGAAATTTCGTATTTCGGATAAAAACCAAACTTCCATCAGAATCGACTGTCATATTGAGGTATATTTTTGCCTTTAAATTCATTGTAAAGAATGTTCGTACAAGTTAACGAACCTAACGAAATTTCGTATTTCGTACGAATTGAAATTGAATTTCAGACACGAAATACGAAGTACGAATTAATTCTAATACGAACCATAACGGAACGAAACGAATTTATTGACGGCGCCCATGTCTAGTCCTTATAATAGAAATGCATTTCACGTGCAGTGAATAGCAAAAGAAAACAGACTTCCACAAAAGAGTAAGCCCTTGTACACACGGTCGGACATTCCGACTTAAAATGTCCGATCGGACCGTGTTGTCGGATAATCCGACCGTGTGTGAGCTCCATCGGAATGTTTCCGTTGGAATATCCGACGGACAAAGTTTTAGAGCTCGGCTATAAAACTTTCCGACAACATGATCTGATCAGACTTTCTCCGATTGTCTGTAGAGAATTCCGATCGGACAAAGTACCACGCCTGCTCAGATCAAATTTCTAGACTCAAAGCTATTGGCTACTAGCCTGAACGTAGTCCCGTCGTAACGAAATAACGTCATCACGTTCTGAACGATCGGATTTTCCGTCAACGTGTGTATGCAACACAAGTTTCAGACAAAATCCGACGGATTTTGTTGTCGGAATGTCCAATTGTGTGTACAAGGGCTAATAATTTGAGTCAATTATGCGTATTCTGCTTTTCCATAATGCTTATTAAAAGGGAATCCTTCTATGTAATATAACTATGTGGTTTCCTCCTGTATTTTGTTGTCATGTTAAATGCTGTATGTTCTCTTGGCACTGTATAAATGAAATAGCACCTTCGTAGAAAAATGACACTTTTAGGTAGAGAAAATGTGTTCATTTGAAACGACCAGCTGGCGCTCACAGGACAACAGGGAAAAGTCTCTTTCATAAACCAGCACAGCAGACGAAAAAAAAAAAAAAATATATATATATATATTAAATATTCAGCCCCCACAATAAAACCATAACAGTGTGCACTGCTAATCATTCCCCTCTGATAGTGGAGGCAGAATAGAAGGTGTGTGTTTATAGAAAATGAAACCTGGAGTGCAAATGTCGCCAATCATTGTCTTTCCCACAGTATAAGCCACAGATTGAATTCCAGCACGCTCTAGTAAATGGTTTTTGCGTGACAATACAGAACGGTTATTGGCTCTGTTGCCTCCGGGGCTGCCGGCATAAAATCAATCCACATGGTCATGTTTTCAGAGTGGTGATCATTTTGTTAAACGTGTTGTGAAAAGACAGTTAATTACAGGAGGTAAAATAAGACTTCTGCTACATCATAGCAGTTTTTAGCTTTAACAGCTTTTATTCTGGGCATTTGTAGTGCTAAGTGAGTCTTAAACTTAGGCTTCTACTTGTTATCGCTCACGAAAACCTAAAATTGTGCGGAGAAAGTTTTTATTTTTGTGGTCTATAGAGTGATTCAAGCTGAAACGCTGACAGATCTATAAAGTACCGATTTGTTTAGATATGTGTGCATTACTGAGGTTGTGTTTCAAAAATCAAGTAGAGTAAAGCCTCGTGTACACGATCAGATTTTCTTTACAACGGGAATTGTGTGATGATAGGCCGTTGGCAGGAAAATCTGACCGTGTGTACGCTCCATCAGACAATTGTTGTCGGATTTTCCGTGGACAAATGTTGGATAGCATGTTTAAAATTTTCCGCGGACAAATGTCTGTTGTTGGATTTTCCAAGCGTGTGTACACAAGTCCGTCAGACAAAAGTCCAAAGTACAAACACGCATGCTTGGAAGCAAGGACGAGCCAGAAGCGGTCGGTCTTGTAAGCTAGCGTTCGTAATGGAGAATTAACATTTGTGAGGTGGCAAATTATGAAATCTAGAAATACACCGCACAATTCTCTTCTTCATAGTTTCATAGTTAGTAAGGTTGAATAAAGACACCAGTCCATCCAGTTCAACCTGAGTGAGTGTCTACAATTGTCCCTGTACATTGCATGCTCACATCGGTCCCTACCCTCAAGGAGCCCACAATCCAAGGTCCCCATTCATATACTAGGGCTAATTTTGGACAGAAGCCAATTAGCCTACCTGCATGTCTTTGGATTGTGGGAGGAAACCGCAGTACCCATAGGAAACCCAATTCTTTAATGGGATAATAATGAAGCTGCTTTTCTGGTGATACTGATGGAGTTATTGCAAACACATTTTCAAAGACTTTTTTTTCTAGTGAAATCAAGAATAATATTATTATATATATATATATTTATTTTTTTGGGCAAGTTACCACAACACCATTATCCTGTTGTGTTTAAGATCAAAGGTACAACTATGTTGGTGTCCCTTGTCAATTTTACATTGTCTTTTTTTAAATGTAACTGCCTACTCCCAAACTGTCATTTGAAGTAAAACACATAGCCAAGTATTATTCTTCACGATTTTTTTAATTGTGCATTAAAAAAATAAAAATAATAAAATTTGAATTATTCAAATTATTGCACGCTATCTGTCAATAGAACTTAACCAAAAAGTGCATTCTATGTGTTCAAAAATATAGAAAATATAGCAAATCAAATCATTATTCAACCAAAAAAACAATGTCAAAGCAATAACTCCAAGGCCAATAATAAATAACACGTTATCTCCTCCGTTTCCGCAATATGTCTGGTTGACGAACGGCCATTCAGAAATGAACTGAAAAGTGTGAAATGCAAAGCGATAAATAAAAAGCGCAAAAAGAAAAGCGCGAATCAACACTCACCAAACTTCTACCAACATGAAATTAGCAGAAGGATCGCTAAAGAGCTGAAGTACGTCACTACATTGGCCAATAATTATGTGCCGTGGGTATGGAAGACAAGTTTGGGCCAACGCCCTTTGGACAAAAGCCCACGGTTTTGTTGGCCAACAATCCGATTGTGTGTATGAGGCTTTAGTATCTGAATTTAATTTGGTATCAATGGGGTTTATTTTCCTAAAACTGGAGAGTGCAAAATCTAGTGCAGCTCTGCATAAAAACCAATCAGCTTCCAGGTTTTTTTCATCATACCTTAATTGAACAAGCTGAAGTTAGAAGCTGATTGGCTACCATGAACAGCTGCACAAGGTTTTACACTCTCTAATTTCAGTAACTCAACCTCAGTGTTTTACAATTCCATGTGCAGCAGGACACGGATTAGGAGAGAGAAAAGCATCAAAAGGAGCCAATCAACTGTGATGCAGTGTTCATGTAGTAACAAGGAAAAATGCTAATAGGAGGGCAGGGAAGAGTGAACTAGAGATGAGCTCACTAGCTCGTTGCTTCTGCTTTATTGTCCAATCATAGACCAAGGGCAAAGACAAGACCTTGTGGAACTACTTAATTGCAGTAAATAAAAGTGAGCTCTTTAGGTTGGTTGTGCTGTCTTGTAAGGCTGTATAAATCTTAGCCCTTGTACACACGGTCGGACATTTTGCCAACCAAATCCGTTGGACGGGAAACTGTTGCATACACACGGTCGGACCAAGTTGTCGGAAAATCCGATCGTTCAGAACGTGATGACGTTATTTCGTTACGATGGGACTACATTCAGGCTAGTAGCCAATAGCTTTGGTGTAGGAATTTGATCTGAGCATGCGTGGCACTTTGTCCGATCAAAATTCCCTACACATGATTGGAGTATGTCCGATCGGACCAGTTTGTAGGAAAATATTTCCAACAAGTTGGAAAATTGGGTCGGACGGATATTCCGACCGAAACAGTCCGATGCATACCATACACAGTCGGATTATCGGACAACACGGTCCGATAGGACACATTCCGACGGATTCTCCGACCGTGTGTACAAGGGCTTAGACTGGATGAATGGATTGACATACACACCCTTTGGCAGATAAAACAGCTCTCATATATGTATTTCGCCTGTTGAATGAGATGTTTGCTTGGAGTTCAGTTGTAGCCACCCTAGCAGTATAATTATGTCAGATTTTTGCATCTCAAAGAGGTACAATTGTTTTTCATAGAAATTTGGCATTTTGTATTGTAGGCCTGTAATTTTTAGCAATAACACGCTTAAATCTGTCCATTAAATCTGACATTACAGGATCCTGGGGACAAGGTAAGTACACTGCACCAGGATCCTGAGATGCACTCCCAAGAGTGGTTCGGGGTTACTCCTAATGGTAGTGAAATTTAACCCCGAGCCACAATCTGAAAAACTGCCATGGAGGTTAAAGTGGTTGTAAACATGTTTTTTTATATAAAAAATATGTCATACTTACCTGTTTTGTGCATTGGTTTTGCATAGAGCAGTCCCGATCCTCCTCTTCTGGTGTTTCCCACCAGCTCTTTTGGCTTCTCCCCCCTGTTGAGTGTCCTCATAGCACCAAACACTCAGCCTATTTAGTGCATTAAAGCTTTCCCTTTTCTACTTTGTGTAAACTTTGCTGTCTGTTGGCATGATCTACTAGAGGGGGTGGACATAGACACTAAATATTTCAGGGGGCCAAATCACGGATTTTATAATAAATACACACTCATTGCAAGGAAAGAAGAAGCATGAGTCATATGGTCACAGCTTCCATTTATATAACATCATCATCGTAATACAACATAAACAATAGTTATGTTTGACAATACAATACAAGCTTTTTTGAAAAATCTCCTTTCGTGTGTCTGTCTACTGACCATCTCTTTCCACAACTTCCTGGATTCCCTGCATGCTTTGCAGATTCTCCTTTGCTGTTTACTTTCAATTGCCAAGGACTCCATATCCCATGGTACAACGCTGCATGCAAGCAGTAATTCCTGTACTGACTCTGCCCCCTGAGATTCTTCTTTACAGGGCATAGTGATTACCTATCACAGAATTCAACAATATAAATGTGGTGATTTTCACAAAGTACGTTTACAAACTTCAAGATTGTTCAGAGTAATAGCAGTAGGCTAGAAACATTTGAAATACAATGTGGACATTAATATATGATTTAAAATTTCGACTACACGTACACTTTTTAATTGGTTGTATTTAATGATTTCAGTTAATCCCCATTTGAAAATAAATGTTGCTCCTAAGTTACATTTATTAAGTAGTACATTTCCCCATACAGACGTAAATGAGGAAGAGCTGCGGAGAAAAGATGAAAAAGTAAGATCTATGCAAAAGGCTGATTGTAGCTTGTATTTATTCCTAAACCGTTGATCGGCAAACCTTCCATAGTCCACATAAAATAGCAAACATTTTCCAAAGCAATCTCTTTGTACAGAGCTAGAAAAGCGTGGAGGTGCTTAGAATAGATCTTCTATGTGTATGGTAGACAGTCATTGCCCCATTGTGGTCATAACCCCAAAGCCTCTGATAGTTGGGGAAACTCTTTTAAACTCTTTTAAACTCCTTTAAACACAACAAGTAAAGCTGAGGGTCACACAGCTGATGTGTGAATGATCTTGGAACGATTTGATGGGCCTGTCACAAGCGTTACCTGGTGCTCTTGTCACAAGCCCAGCAGCTCTGACAGCTTTCCCCTCACTCTAGTATTTTTGAGCTGCGCTCTTGCCACTTCATATTTATCCCACGCTGCAGCAAAGAGGCTCTCTGCTTCCAATCAGTTATTCCCAGTGACACCGGTGAAAGAGTAGCTTGCAGTTTGACAGTATGGAAAGTAGGCATGTTGTCAACTAATGAGTGGGCTCAGTCATTAAACTGATACACTAAAGGTCAAAGACAGCGCTCTGTGGATTTTCTTAATCTTATATATATATATATATATATATATATATATATATATATATATATATATATATATATATATATTGCAACCTGATTATTCCGTTTAAATAATTGCAACCATGATCATTTAAACATAAGCCACTTTATCTTAGTACTTGTACCATCTGATTGCTTATTATAGCCTTTCCTTTGTAATTTTATTATATTCCTATTTTACTTCCTGTTTGATTATATTATTTTGTAGTTTCTTAAAAAACAATAAAAATTACAAAAATTATAAAAAAAAAAGCACAAGCCACCTTGATGAATTGACAGGAAGGAAAACTAAGCTAAAAAATATTTTCCTATTTTTGGGGATTTTTCCTGGAAAATGTGAAACCTTAGATTTGTTCATTATGTTCATGATTGCCAGGCTGATCATAAGAACTAACTTTTTTTTGGTCTATATGAGATTCACTTATTTTAACCTAAACAAAAATGTTACTGTAATTTCTAATAGAAAGAATCTGTCAGTGGAGAAAGACAAAAATAAACAGCCGCGAGTATAAATTGCAGGCACATACAGGTGAACAAACCGGCAGCACAGTTCCAAACTTTTTGAGTCACAGCCAATGCAAAGCTTCAGCAATTCTTCATCATTCCAAAGCTTGCCTGTCCTTTTTTTGCATCCTGCATCTTCCTATTGGCTAATAAGGCTGCTCATCACAGCGATAGCTTGCCTGTCCTTTTTTGCATCCTGCATATTCCTATTGGCTATTGCTCATCACAGCGATAGGCCAGTAGAAAGGAGGGGCTAAGTGGCAAACACTAACACTATCTGGAAGCGTTGAACCTTGGGCTGTCAAAACAGCTTGACATTGGTCTAGGGCAGGATGGTTTTCGACAAGGCACAGGCAATTGTAGCTGCCTAGTGTCCTGCAGCAATTTAGCTCCTTCCCCCAAGACACAGGGGCTGATTTACTAAAACCAGAGATAGCAAAATCTGGTGCAGCTCTGCATAGAAACCAATGAGCTTCCAGGTTTTTTTTTGTCAAAGCATAATTGAACAAGCTGAGGTTAGAAGCTGATTGGCTGCCATGTAAAGCAGCACCAGATTTTGCACTCTCCAGTTTTAGTAAATCAACCCCAGTGTCTCTTTAATCTATTCAAAATGCTGTTTCTTTGCTAACAATGGCATGATTGTTAATACGCAAATTAACTGATCTCCTAAACCAGACAACCAGACTATTATCTCCGGGGATATAATGGTCCGTTGTCCTTCAAGACAAACATGACAAGCTTGGTTGCACTAGCTTAGCTGCAAAATTACCTTGGAAACTGCTGCACTGTTCAGGGCACAGCACAGATATGGATATATGGATCCTATGGTAACTGTTCTTTTTTTTTTTACTTATGTTGCTTGACTTCTAGATTTTTTTTTTTTACTTTTAAAAAGCAAAGAAAGGAATTTGTGATCACTGGTCAGCTCCAGTGATCACAAGGCATGCAGCTGCACCTAGGCTACCAAAGATGATGTTTGAGTCCATTGTGTCACAGGTTAATATGATTATTGATACTTTTGGTTTCCTGTATATGTAGAGTCTACTGAAATCTCTCCATATAAAAGAATGATATAGGTGTAATATATACTGTATATTAAAAAGTATTGGTACTCAGTCTTAAAAACTAGTATCGATGCATCCCAGATATATATATATATATATCAGGAATGCAACGATACTAGTTTTTAAGACCAAGTACGAGTACTGATACTTTTTCTGAAGTGCTCGCTGATACCTATTTTAATGTAATTATTAGGCTCCTTTGACATGGGCTTCTGATCAGGTCCGCCTGTTAGTTTTTCAGGCAGGCCTGAATGGACCTTGCACTCTCAACCAATGGAGCGGCAGATGTCCCCTGACATCTACCGCCTTCCGATCCGATCCTGACTGCAAAATCCAGACGAATAGTGGTCCTATTTTTCATCCATCAGGTGGATTGGTTTGGATGAAAATGGACAGATGGTCAGTTTTCCCCAGATTTCTCCCATAGAGGACAGTGTCCGGGACAGTGTCCGTGTCCTCTCTGCACAGTGAGCTGAGACAGACCGGTCATCCGCCTGCTCAGCGGGGATCAGCGGGAATCAGTGGAGCGATTACCCCCTCGCGCTGAGCAAGCAAATCTCGCAAAACGGAGGCGCATGTGTGAAAAGGGCCTAAGTGTCATTCCAGTGCGATTTAAAAAATAGTCAGGTATGATTTTCAGTCCAATTCAGATGCGATTTCCAGTGTCATACACTTTAAAAATTCACACCCAAACTGGTGAACGAAATGGCACCTAACTCTTTTTACAAATCGCAATGAAACTGGCCCTGCACATGAACCCAGACTTGAAGATATCTGCTTTAGTACTGGAGCATTTGCACAAGTACAAGTACTCGTGCAAATGCTTAGTATTGGCAACGATACTGGTATCTGTGCAAGACATATACCGTATATACTCGAGTATAGGCCGACCCGAATATAAGCCGAGGCCCCCAATTTACCCCCAAAAAAACTGGCAAACTTATTGACTCGTGTATAAGCCGAGGGTGAGACATGCCTGTCCATCCCTGTGTGTGTGTCCGTCCATCCCTGTGTGTCCGTCCATCCCTGTGTGTCCGTCCATCCCTGTGTGTCCGTCCATCCATCCCTGTGTGTGTGTGTGTCCATCCATCCATCCCTGTGTGTGTGTGTCTCCATCCATCCATCCCTGTGTGTGTGTGTCTCCATCCATCCATCCATCCCTGTGTGTGTGTGTATCCATCCATCCCTGTGTGTGTGTGTGTCTCCATCCATCCATCCGTGTGTGTGTGTGTGTGTGTGTGTGTGTGTGTGTGTGTGTGTGTGTGTGTGTGTGTGTGTGTGTGTCCAGCCTACCTGTGTCCCGAGCCTTTGTCCCCAGCCTCCGTCCCGTGCCTTGCCTCCTTGCCTCCGTCCCGTGCCGTGCCTTGCCTCCGTCCCGTGTCGTGCCTTGCCTTGCCTCCGTCCCGTCCCGTGCCGTGCCTTGCCTTGCCTCCGTCCCGTGCCCTCTTCGTCGGCGCCTCGGCGGCCATTGTAAAATTCAAAAGCCGCGCCTCCGCCTTCGCCTGTGATAGGCGGAACACTGAATTTCCCAGCAGCCTGTGTTCCGCCTATCACGGACATCGTATCATCCTCGTCCGTAGTACGAGGATGAGACGATGTCCGTGATAGGCGGAACACAGGCTGCTGGGAAATTCAGTGTTCCGCCTATCACAGGCGAAGGCGGAGCCGGAGGCGCGGCTTTTGAATTATAGAATGGCCGCTGTCTGTCTGCTCGACACGCTGATCGAGCGGGCAGACAGCGATGACTCGAGTATAAGCCGAGGGGGGCACTTTCAGCCTCAAAAAAGAGGCTGAAAATCTCGGCTTATACTCGAGTATATACGGTATACTGTGTGTGCAGTGTAAACCACTTTGGAGCAAAATAATGGTCAGTGAGCATCAATGCAGCCCGATTAGTGCCCATCTGCAGCCTCAATGCAGCCTAATCTGTGCCCATCTGCAGCTTCAGTGCAGCCTGATCTGTGCAGATCTGCAGCTTCAGTGCAGCCTGATCTGTGCCCATGTGTAGCCTGATCTGTGCCCATCTGCAGCTTCAGTGCAGCCTGATCTTTGCCCTTCTGCAGCCTGATCTGTGCCCATCTGCAGCCTTATCTGCTCCCATCTCCCCCATCAATGCAGTTCATCATCTCTCGCAGGAAATCACCGAGCCGCCATCTCCTGTTTACTCGGCTCTCAGTTGGCAGTCACATACACAGTCTCGCCTCTGCCATCGGCATTGGACCAGCTCCTGTAATGAACAGAACACTGGTCCAATGCCGGTGGCGAAGGCGGGACTGTGTGTGTGTGATGTGAGAGCCAAGTGAGAGCCGAGTTAGAGCTGAGTGAGAGCCGAGCAGAGAGCCGGATGGAGAGGAGATGACAGCTCAGTGAATTCTGGCGGCACTCGTCTCCCTCCTTCCTTCCTAGGTACGCTGTCGGCGTAAAACACGCACCCGTTAAAAAAAGTGCGTGTAAGTCCTTGTACACACGGTCGGACATTCCGATGGACAATGTCCGATCGGACCGTGTTGTCAGATAATCCGACAGTGTGTGGGCTCCATCGGACTGTTTCCAGCTGGGCTATAAAATTTTCCGACAACATGATCCGATCAGACTCTGTCCGATCATGTATAGAGAATTCCGATCGGACAAAGTGCCACGCATGCTCAGATCAAATTCCTAGACCAAAACTATTGGCTACTAGCCTGAACGTAGTCCCATCGTAACGAAATAACGTCATCACGTTAAGTACGATCGGATTTTCTGACAACTTTGTCCGACTGTGTGTATGCAACAGTTTCGGACAAAATCCGTCGGACAAAATCCGTCAGACAAAATCCGACGGATTTGGTTGTCGGAATGTCCAACCGTGTGTACAAGGGCTTATAAATACGGTATATAAAAAAAATGCTACCAATGATACAATTCCAGTATTGGGGTCTATCTACCAAAACATAAACCCACAGGGGGACTGCACAGTAGATAAATAGCCTAGATTAAAATTGCAACTATATTGTATCTGAGTATCAACTGTGATGTCCATCATACCAAAAAATATATGTCCAAGCATACAGTAGAAAAGAGCTTTTGGGGTGGCCATTACTGCTTGTTGGCAGAAAATCATTCTCATACTGTATGTGCCTGTTTAGCACTAGTTTTATGTATTTTGCAAGTCTGGAGATTTATTGATGTTCTATGCGGTAGAAGCAAATATATATTTTTTCTTTTTTTCTAACCTTTTCTGTAGCGTGTGTTTGCCTGGTTGAGTGCTTAAATTCTAATTATACTAGCTCATTTTCTCATGCAGTTTCTGACATTTTCATGACCCCGTTTGCAGCACTTTCATATCCACAGTTAGTTGTACAAAAAAGGGTTAAAGCCTCTAACTTTCTTGGCCTGAATTTCTAAATATAGATCAGGGTAGGATGGGAGCGTAGGAGGAATCACAATCAGTGACTCACACAGCAGCAGTTGCCTGAAAATCTCCTACAGAGCATACAATAATTCAGGAGCAAAGCACTGGCAAAGCTTAAATGATGTATTAGGCCCAGTTATGTGTTCCAGCGGATTGCAGGCAAAAATTGTCCTAGCCCCGCTACGCTATGCATCTCCCAGATATTGTCTTAAACAAGTGTACGGCTAGCGAGATGACATGGCGATGTATGAATTAGGCTGTGATAGAGAATGGTGACTGATCACAGCAAGCTTTCCTTACCAGTGATAAGCAGATGTTATTATCTGCAAATCACTGTAAGTTCATTCTTAAATTTGCATAGGAGGTTTACAAATGTAGTACAGCAAACACAATGCTTAAAGAGCAGCAAGGTTCAAAGTAAATCATAGAAGCACACTGAAGTCACTGGGAACATTTAAGCCCCATACACACGAGAGGATTTATGTCCGACAGACTTCCGAAGGAGTCCTGCCGGAGTTCCGACAGAGTTCTGACGGACTTTTCGACTGAGCGGACTTGGCCACACACAATCACACCAAACTCCGACGGATTCGAGCGTGATGACGTACGACTGGACTCAAGTAAGGAGGTTCATAGCCAGTAGCCAATAGCTGCCCTAGCGTTGGTTTTAGTCCGTCGGAATAGCATACACACGAGCGAATTTTTCGAAGGGACCGGGTCCGGCGGAGTTCCGTCGGAAAAATTTGAAGCATGTTCCATTTTCTAAAGTCCGTCAGACTTTTGCGAATCAAAAGTCCGTTGCAGCCCACACACGATCGAATAGTCTGACGGAATCATTCCGTCGGACTTTGGATGTTGAAAAGTCCGCTCGTGTGTACGCGGCATTAGAAATCTGTGTGCCTGGGATTTTGGGAAGGTGGAGGAGAATGAAAGGGGGCACCATTGCCATTGTGAACTGTGGGGATAATAGTGGTGTGCTTAAAGGGGCACTAGGTATGGGGCCACAATATAGGTGTTACCATTGTAACCTGCAGGGGAATTGTGACAATACTCAGCTAATAAAAATAACAGTGATGTATTAGCCCTTGTACACACGGTCGGAGATTCCGACAACCAAATCCGTTACTGCGACGGATTAATTCCGGACCAGGTCCGGAAGTGATGTTGCATACACACGGTCGGATTAAGTTGTCAGAAAATCCGATTGTACATAACGTGATGACGTTATTTCGTTACAACAGGATTATGTTCAGGCTAGTAGCCAATAGCTTTGGTCTAGGAATTTGATCTGAGCATGCGTGGCACTTTGTCCATCGGAGTAGGCTACACATGATCGGAGTATGTCCGATCGGAGCATTTTGTCAGAAAATATTTCCGGCAAGTTGGAAAAGTTGGTCCGACGGATATTCCGACGGAAACAGTCCGATGCAAACCACACACAGTTGGAATATCCGACAAAACGCTCCGATAGGAAACATTCCGACGGAATCTCCGACCATGTGTACAAGGGCTTAGAGCTCAATCTGCCTTCCTTACATTTACTCCAGGCCTCCAACCAGCTGCATATAGGGGGTCTCCTTTCCCTCTGGTTCCACTTGTCCTTATTGGCCAGAGGGAGAAGAGGAGGAAGACCAGCCCATGCTTTCTGTTGACTCTATTATCCTCTCCAGCACCAACTTGTTACTCTGGCTGGACTCACAGGGATAAGGATGATGATGTTTTTCCTTTCTGAAACTAGCAGTCCCAAGAACTCTTAATAATTAAAGGGAATGTGAACACTAACAATAAACGTCCCTTTTTACCTACCATTTGGTCTATTAAATATGCTAATGAAAGAATTTTGCGAGTAATGAAAGCTTCTTTTAGTCTCTAGATCAGCCTTTTTCAACCTTTTTTAACACAGAGGAACCCTTGAAATAGTTCTCTGGGTCTCGGGGAACCCCTACTAAAAATTAGAAATCTACAACTCATGATACATTAGTGTGATGGTCAGTGGGAAGAATGGTCCTTACACCTGTGGTCATTGGGAAGAATTATCTCCTTACAGGTAGCTAAAAAGATCAGTGGGAACTTATCTGAGAGGCAGAAATTGCCCAATGCTGAAGGAACCCCTAGCAGCCTCTGGAGGAATGCTAAGGCCGCGTACACACGGGCGGACTGTATGGCCTACTTAGTCCGTCATACAATCCGACGGACAGTCCGTCATACTTTCGAATGAATGGACTTGACCACACACGGATAGCCAAACAGTCCGACGAAAGCTTGCGCGATGACGTGTACAGCACGTACGACGGGACTAGAAATAGGAAGTCCAATACACAGCAATGCAACCTTCCGCCGTGTAAATCCTTTCTGAGCATGCGCCATTCTTAGTCCGTCGAACTAGCCTACTCACGAGCGGATTGTCCGCTGAAGCCAAAGTATGACGGACAGAATTACGGAAATTCCTAAATACTTAGTACGCCAGACTGCACGCTGAAAAAGTCAGCTGAAGCCCACACACGAGCGGACTGTCCGCTGAAATGTGTTTAGACGGACTAAGTAGGCCATACAGTCCGCCCGTGTGTACGCGGCCTAAGGTTCCACAGAACCCTGGTTGAGAATCACTGCTCTAGATGCTAGTACTTTAGAGCAGATTTTTATTTATTTTTTTGTATAAGAGATATTAAACCCAAAATCAAAAATTTTATGTTTTCCCCTGGTGATCTGGCTAAGAACACGCCTATTAATTTGAGAGACACCACCTGGTTGATGACTGCAAGTAATGTTTTTTAGAGCTGATGGTCGGCTTTCTTGTAAAAGCAATCCTGGCGGCTAATTAGCCAATTTTGCCCTTCCCCCTCACCACCTTCAGCGGCTTTCTTGTGCTCTCCCGTCCCACCAGGAGACCCAAGTGACCAGCAGGAACTTCTGGTAGCTGATCATAGAAGTAATCAGAGACCGGAATGGCTCTGATCACCTCTGTGATGTAGGAAACTGGAAGCAATGAGCATATAGTACATGAAAATCTAAAGTAAGCTGTAAAGGCTTTTAAGAGCGTCGTCAATGGATAGTAAAATGTAAGCCATTTGTCATCATCGCATGGACATGCGCAATTTGAAGGGTAACATGTTTGGTATTTATCGGTGTATAATACGTGCCGGTGTATAACAAGCTCCCTAATTTTAAGAGGGAAGTTTCAAGAAAAAAAACTATTTTTAAAATAAACAACTTTGAAGCCAATTAAGGGTCAGTGCCCATCAATGTCTATCTGCAGCCTGAATAATGCCCTCAATGCAGCCTGATTAATGTCCTCAATGTAGCCTAAATAAAGTCCTCAATGCAGCCTGATTAATGCCTTTTTTTTAAATCACCGCCATTTGCAGCCTCACCATCTCTCATAAAAGCAGCAGCCTGAATCAGGAAATCACAGAGTCGTCATATACCCTCCAATCGGCTCTCACGTCACACACACACAGTCCCGCCTCCGCTATCAACATTGGACCAGCTCCTATGATAGGCAGAACACTAGTCCAATGACAGTGATGAAGGCGGGACTGTGTGTGTGTGTGTGTGTGTGTGTGTGTGTGTGTGTGTGTGTGTGTGTGTGTGTGTGACATGAGAGCGAGTGGAGAGGAGATGACGGCTTTCCCCCGATTTTCAGGGGAAAAAGGTGCGTGTTATACGCCGATAAATACGATATTTGCTCGGTGTAACATCATCTTTTATATGTTACCAAACAATTGGGTATTATATTGTATTTTTTCTGCATTAAATTAAAAAAAAGTTTAATTTCTCCAGAAGAAAAAACACTGCACAAATACCGTGTGACATAAAAATTGCAACCCCCACCATTTTATTTTCTTGGACCTCTGCTTTAAAAAAAATATATAATGTTTGGGGGTTCTAAGTAATTTTCTAGCAAGAAATCCATTTTTTTGCATCCAGAAAAGATTTAAAGTATGGCTCCAACTGATATATGTAATGAAGGTGTATAGAGGTTGAACCTGAACTGTGGCTTTGCTCACAAAGGAGGGGAGCACAGAAAAGGCAAGCAGTCACAACCCGCGTGTACTTAGACACAATGAGTGAGTTAAGTTATTTGAGGTTAATGCACCTTTAAAATTCAGATTGGGAACTGTTGGAAATGTCCTGTATGTTCTCAACCTTGAGATGCTGAGTAAGTATTATAAGATTATGCCTCTAGCCATAGCGATATTTTATTTCATGTGCTCTTTTTAAGAATTAGGACAACGCAAGTGAGGTAAGAGGAAAGTAAAGGTGTCAGCTATGTTGCAGACTAGATCTTGCTGAGTGCTGGCGCTGACTTGTTTTCTCAGCCCAACACACTTGGCTAGTGTTGCAGACGGTTTTCACAATGGTCTGGCAGTATAAGTGCCCTTATCTCCAGCCTGCAGGCTCGACCATGGGAAAGTATTCATTACACATTCCGTGTTCCTTTCACTGGCCTTTTCTCTGTGTGTCCTGGGCCATCAGTTTATGCTTCTTTTATTATGAAGCATGACAAAGTCTGGACAGAACGGGATAGAATTACTTCCAATGTTATTTAGTGTTAAACGTACATTTGACAATATAATTATACTCTTTAAAGCTAAAATGTTTCTTGGACTCTTAAAAATAACGGGATTAGGGTTGGCTGGACTGAGATTAAGTAACATGTTTGGTGGTAATAAATAGTCATACCCCTCCAATGTAGAGACCCTGGTGCACATGCCAGCATGAAATGCGTATGGTTTATATGAGGTTCTAGTAGACTTCTAATGCTCCTAGTGCGTGCTAAGTACTATTCTGCCATAAAAAATGAAAAAAATATATATATAAAACAGCGCTAGCAGCTTATATCAAGCAATATACATCCTAATAAACTGCCTAATGTATCAATGGTAAGAGAAAACAAAAACATAAAATCTAAGGCCGCGTACACACGGGCAGATTGTCTGGCCAACTAAGTTCGTCAGACAATCCGACAGACAATCCGTCCTACTTTTGAATGAACGGACTTGACCACACACGATGAACAGACAGTCCGCCGAAAGCTTGCGCGATGACGTGTGCAGCACGTACGACGGGACTAGAAATTCGACGTCCAATACACTGCAATGCAACCTTCGGCCGTGTAAATCCTTTCTGAGCATGCGCCATACTTAGTCCGTCGAACTAGCCTACTCACGAGCGGATTGTCCACTGAAACCAAGTTTGGACGGACAATATTACGGAAATTCCGAAAGACTTAGTCCGCCAGACTGTCCACTGAAAAAGTCAGCTGAAGCCCACACACGAGCGGATTGTCCGCTGAAACACGTTTCAGCGGACTAAGTTGGCCAGACAATCCGCCCGTGTGTACGCGGCCTAAAAGTGCTTAGGTGCTGCAGTGAAAAGTGCAAAGGTGCTCCAAAACGTTTGAATCGGTGAAGCAGCTCCCCCTTTGGTGTCCCCAGTCGCCAAAATTATTGGATCCTCAGATTCGCAGTCTGGGATATTCTGGGAATATGCTGGATGGTTCCTCAGTAAAATCTTGCAGGGGGACGTTTTAAGACAGGTTGGATATACCACACTCCATAGATGGGGAAACAGAGAGAAAACTCATAGTGAAATGTTTGCCATCAATTATCAAGCGCATTCAATGCGCAACTTACAGGATTTTTGGCAAAAACAGGCATCAGTAAAAAAAATCATCCGAGTCCTCCGCTGAATGGCGTGCGTTCCACAGAGATGGAAATTTGCATCAATGGTTAACACGAACAAGAAGCAAGTCGATGCATTTCACCCCTCCTCCAGGGCATCATCAAGGACATCCAAAATATATTCTGCCATAGGCTAGGGTCACACAAGTACACAACACTTTTCTTAATGTGTCTTGCTTGGTTGTAGTAGCTTACATATGAAAGAATAAAGAGAGCTTTTCCTCAACATAAGGTTATCGCTATCGATGTTTAAAAATGTTATACAATATTGTGAATCAGAGGAGAACTGATCCCATGTATTTCTATGCTCAGTAGGTTGGAAACACAGGAGTTTTCCATAAAGAAAAGTGTTGTATGCATTACCAACTGGTTGACCTTAGCCAAAATCTGACCATTAAACTTATTCATCTGTATACTTCAAATAAGTATTTACAGTAAATGGTACCATATACTGTAAACATAAATTACAGAAATGCTAACTGAATATTAAAGTTATTTGGAGAACATTTGGAGAACAGGCTTCACCTAAAGTCTTTGCCCTCAAAATTGATGATTGTATCATCAGTAAAACGGACACAATCAGCTTCAAGGCTTTCGTTCCTGTTCACAGTTTTTGTACAATGTGTCTGGTTCGGCTGTCACAGGTAGGGTTTTGTTTGACCTTTTAATTTTTATGCATCATCATTTGTTAGATATCTTGTCACCAGAAACTCGATATCGAGCTTATGAGTTGTTCTTTAAAGAAACCCTACACGTAGCCGTAGTATTAGCCACTGACTCGTGCCTCTATTTTCATACCAAAACATTTCTTGTATTTTACGTACCTCACTCTCCAACTTTCAACCTCAAGGACAGGACATCGCATCTTGGGCACAAGTTACCCAGAGCCATGTCTCAGGCCGACAGTGAAGACCTCACCTCCCCTCTGTCACCTTCTCCGGCTTCAGAGAGCGGCAGCGTGCACTCGCTCAGGGGATGGACCATTCCCAAGTTGCCGGTGGAACTGAGGCGCAGGCAGGTGCCCTTCCCTGCTACAGCCAAGCTCTTCAGGCTCCTCTTACCTCTGCCAGCCACAGTTGGGCCCAGTACCGAGCAGGCGTACCTTCAGTCAATATCTGCCGCAATCCCTCAACTCCACACCATGGTGTCATCCTTGTCTACCACAGTCACAGATGTGCAGGCTAGAGTGGCACTCTTGGAGGCTCGCCTGGTCACGACCATCCCTGACCTGGCCACAGTTCAGGTTCTGACACCCCTTTCCACAGGTACCACAGGGAAGAGTCCCACTGTCCTCCCAGCACACTTGGTCCAAGCCAGCATTAGGAAGGACATTCTGGGTGGCAAGGATGTCAACCTTGCCTCCCTCTTCATTTCAGTCTATGACCTGGCAGAAAAAAAATCTTACACCTGGGGAGAAGTGTCAGTGCTCCTCAAGGCCAAAGATCACAGGCTCAACTGCAAGTTGTCCATTCCAGAATTTGCGTTGGCCTTCAGGATGTCCTATGCTCAGCCTCTCCCAGTAGGAGAGAAGAGCTGGACTTGTATTTTCACAATGTGGTGGACCCAGGCTATAAGTACGGAGGCTTTGCATTTTTTATGATTATCATTGTTCCTTTTCCACCAAGGCGGCAGCCAGGCTTTCACAGTTCCAGACAGCCATGGATTGGAGCCTCATGGACACGAATTGTTCTGACATCACTTTGTCGGCCTGTGCTCCCCTCCATGCTCTATCTGTCAGTCCTCCACCCACACCGCCACCTGGTGTGCCAACGTGACAGCCAGTCACCCCTTCGAATTTCCCTCCACCTCCAATGTAGTCCAGGGCCTGTCGGCCCTTGTACAGAAGCCCCAGGTGGACAAGTTTGGATGCTCCATTCAGACAGTAGGAGGAGCAGCCATCTGCAATAATTTTAACTACAGGTCATGCAATTTCAGCCAATGCCTCCTGCTCCACGTCTGTATCATATGCCACAGGGCACATCCTAAAAATGTATGCCAGGCCAAGCAACAAAAAAAGTAATGACTAGGCCAAGTTAATGCCATATGCCACAGGACCCCGATCAGATCCTTAACTTAGACACTGAGGCAGTAGCGGACCTACCAATGTGGGAGGAGTTCCTTACTACGTGAAACGGTATATCAATGTTTATACCATCAACATCGCCCCTATCACTGCTGGTAGTGACAGATGCTGCAGCTTCCTCAGGCTTCGCTGCAATTATTGGCCACCATTGGTTTGCAGCACCATGGCCTCCAGAGATACTCTTAATTCCCCGGGTTTACCCAGACTTCCTCCCTGTTCAAGCTTTACCCAATCGTGGCAGCTGCTCAGCTCTGGGGTCATCTCTGGACAGGACAAACCATGGCCTTCACCACCGACAACCAGGCCACGGCCGATATTATTAATAAAGGCAGGTCCAAGTCGCTCTTGATTATGTCCTTCCTACACAGGCTGGTACGTCTATCTCTGCAGCACCAATTTAACGTCCATTGTTCATTCATTCCGGGCAAGTACAACCTTGCAGCAGATGCACTGTCCCGCTTTAATTACACTTCCTTTTTTCAGCAGAATCCTGGAGCCGATCCAGTATCAGCCCTTATCCCTACTTGGTCTCAGCTGACTCTGGACTAGAACAGCATCTGCACAGAGCGACCCAGCTCATCAATAAGTCTCTGTCCCACAACATGCTAAAAGCTTACCACACAGCTTGGAACGTATTCAACAAATTCCTGGCATCCTGCTCCGGGGGAAAAACAGACACCAAGCACATACTGGCTTTTATCTCCTATTGCCATAATCAGTTGGCCCTGTCCCATAACACTATCTGACTATACTTATCCGGCATCCAACACTTTCTTGCTTTACGGGACCCCGCAAAACCATCTTTATTCACATCCCACGCGATCCGGGCCATCCTATGCGGCATCCAGAAATGACAACCTATAGTCAATGCCAAACGTCTGCCTATAACAAGTGCCATCTTCAGGGATATGTCGTTGCTAGTTCTCCATTTGGCCTTCTCCCCAGCCTGGTCATACAAGCAGCCTATTACTGGTAACCCCGCCGTCCAAGTTCTAGACATCACCTGGCTCGCTAACAAGACTATTTCATCCTCCACCTTGCAGTATCTAAAACCCAGCAATCAGGCTCCCAGGTAGACACCCACCTCTATAACACAAACAATGTCTGGTGTCCAGCAACCATACTAGATCGCCTACTGTAACTCCTTCTGGTACAGTCGAACTCTAGTCCCCTACTACCTTTTCCGATCAAACCCATAAGTGCCTGCCAGTTTGTCAAACACGTGAGGATACTTCTCCGCAACCTACATCCCAACCCCAGTCAGTATTCCGGTCACTCTTTCCATATTGGAGAAGCTGGGGGGGGGGGGGGCATGGCAATTATTTTTTTGCCTTTTTAACAAAAATATTTATTGATCTGAGCTCTGGCACCTTCATTTTTCTTGCACTAGAGGAGGGGTTTCCAAACTTTCTAGACAAAGAGAGCCAGTTTAGACTTTAGAGGGGTTGGACTAGGGCCAGTGGGAATAGACAATGCCCTGGCATCCAGTGGGAATAAACAATTCTGTGGTGTCAGTGAGTGGAACAGTGCCCCATTCTTGGTGTCAATGGAAGGAATTCTTCCCCATCTTTGGTGTCAGAGGGAGGCATAGTGCCACATTGTTGGTGTCAGTGAAAGGAATTCTGCCCTATTGTTGATGTCAATGGGAGGAATTCCACCCATAGTTAGTGTCAGTGGAAGGAATTGGCCCTTTTGATGGTGAGTGGGAGGAATAGTGTCCCATGTTGGTGTTAGTGACGGGAATTATGCCCCATTGTTGGTGTCATTGGATGGATTAATGCCCCAAGGGCCAGATAAAGGCAAGCAAAGGGCCACAGTCTGGAGACTGCTCCACTAGAGGATAGTGATGTTTTGGCACCTTGTTTCTGTGAATCATTTTTTAAATATTTTTATGCAGTGGGGCAGCCATAGTTGCACTGTAAAAATGCCTGATGTGTTTCCTCCTGATTACTACTATTTATAAAAATGAAGTGAAAAAGTATGAATAAATTAGAGATTGTTTATCATTGGCATTAACTGAAACCAACTGACTTAATAGAGGATTAACTGAGCTTACCTCATTAAAGCTAAACAGCAGGCAAAGATCTAGACGCACAATTGAAATCTGTATTAGTAAACAATTTTACCTACCAAAAGATCTGTGATTCTGTTCAGTCATTCTTGTGATAAAGGCACCCTGCCCAGACAGCACAGACAGGACCTGGGTCTCCATGCAGACCACACAGCAGTAAAGCAATACAGTCAGCCCAGGATGAACCTGGACCTCTGCCTACCCAAAGAGACAGCCTTTGACATTTGTTGGAAGATTAAACCTTCTTTGAGATTTGATATACTTTTTTGGCTCAGCTTTTTTATTGCTCGTAGAATGGAAATGCCTGATCCTAAATTATCGCTCATTTAAGCAATGTGGAACCAAACATAATAATAATAGTGGTTATCTTTAGAGCAACAAAGCTCATTTTTGCCCAAAGAAAAAAATCACAAAGGACTCTTACTAGTTGCTAAGTTGCTATGGTACTTTACAATACTTTATTTTATGAGTAAGTTTCAGCTGTCCTTGGGAACTGAAAAGTTTTGGCATTTAACAATGCAATGTGAAACATGCAAAGTTCAATAACGCACAGTAGTAGTTTAAAATTCATATTACTGAAGCCAGAACAGTGCAAGATGGATTTTGATTACGGGAACTACTTTGTATTGTTTTATTGAGTAAGCCCATTTTATATGTGTGCTTTTGTGTTTGCATGTATAGGTATTTATCACGCCTATGGTATATCAACTTTTTTTTTGTAATAAACTCTTTGGCAATTTTATTTAGCTACAGTGCTTGGTATTGAGCAAAACATTAAGGGCCGGTTCACACAGCGAGGCGCGGCGAGGCGTCTCCGACTTGCCTCGCCGCGACCTGCGGGCACCTCAGCGGCGACTTGCAGAGAACTTCTGTATAGAAGTCAATGCAAGTCGCCCCCGAAGTCGCCCAGAAGTAGTACAGGAACCTTTTTTCTGAGTCGGAGCGACTCGAGTCGCTCCTCTCAGAACGGTTCCATTGTACAGAAAGGGGGCGACTTGCGGGAGCGAGGCGAGGCGAGCCGTGTCGCCTCGCATCGCCTCGCTGTGTGAACCGGCCCTAAAGTATAACGAAAGGCAATTTTGTTTTGTTTTGGATAGAGTGGAGAGGGATTAGAGCGCTTGTCAGTTTTTATTCCTGAATGTGCCCCCATTAAGGAGCTCTATCCTATTTGTCCTGTTTACCATTATCATTGAAAGTGAAACACAAAGAAAAAATCTCAAAATTTTGGTTGTCCCCAGAAAAGTAAGAGGGGGGAAATCGTCTAATGGGACACTAGTTCTGTAGACCCAGGGGTCCCCAAGGAATTCCCTTACTTTGCAGGGATTTCCTCTCACTTTCAGTTTGGCTATTGGATAGGAAGTGAAGAGAAATCTCCCTTGCTCTATCCAAAATAATAAAAAAAAAGCTTTGGCCTATAGTTCTACTTTTTATTTAATATAGTACCCTGTTTCCCCTAAAATAAGACCTAGTGTGATTGTCGGTGATAGCTGCAATAAAAGCCCTACCCCCCAAATAAGCCCTAGTTAAAGTCCTTGTAGGTCTTCTTTTCAGGGTAGGGCTTATTTTTGAGGAAACAGAGTAGGGCTTATTTGGGTGGTAGGGCTTATATTGCAGCCAACACCGACAATCCCGCTAGGCCTTATTTTAGGGGAAACAGGGTATCATGTGGTAGAGCTCTTGTGGGATGAACCAGATTCAAGTTGCATCTTCCATGGTCCCAACCCTTTTTAACAGATAGTAGAGGTTTGGGGGGCTTGTGACATTATCCATTGCCGTCTTCTGTCTTCTGATAGTTAGCTCCGCTCAGCTGCACTGCCTTGTCTGGAAGACTGTTCCTTTCCTGCTGCATTGTTGACGTGAAGAGCTTGGATTTTGCATCTGATAGTGTTGTAGGGAAGAATGTAATCATATAAACACAAAGGTACATAAAGGACTGCAATGTACTAAAATTTCCAATTCTATAAAGTCGTGACATTATGGAATTGGGTTAGCAACCCATCTCTTTCATTGCTGATATGTCAATGTCATATAGGTTATGCAGTAAATTGAATTTCGTTTGTGCATTATCTATAAGTATTCACCAACAGCTACTGTTTCATTTGTACCTGCCAATAATACAAGATACATTACATTTGTAATTCCAGTCCCATGTTAGAGAGTAGGGAAGGATTAGAACCACTGTCAGATTTGTATTGCTGTCTATGTTCCTGGTGGGTAGGTTAATGTTCTCCCCTTCCCTTGAGAATTCACCTGATGGGAACATTTATTGCTGTTGGAATTTCCCAGACAGGATATGAAGGCAATTCTTCCTTCCCAGTGGGACAGACATCCGAAAAAGAAATGGATAGCAGTTTTAGCCAGGGCCGTCTTTAATATTGATTGGACCCTGGGCAAAACTTTTCTTGGGGCCCCCCATGCAGTTTTCGCTCTCCACCTGCTCTGAGACATACAATAAATAGCAGCTAGACTCAAAATCAGTTTACTGAATCAGATCAGGCAGCTATTGCAATTGGTTGCCAGAGGTTATACTGTATCATTACTGCTCGCTGACTGGTTGCTAGAGGGTACAGCACACATTACAGCTCATTGGTTAGTTGCTAGAGGTTACAGCACATGATTTCTGCTTGATGATTGGTTGCTAGAGATTGCTGTGGATATGACCTCAGGGGGGCAAGATATATATATCAATGCTGCTGGCCGCCACTATTTACATATGAATGCAGGTAATTTACATGTAAACACAGGATCTGCAGCTGAGTCTTCTGTACACAACAAAAGGGCAGAGCTGAGCAGCATAAGTAGCAGCACTTCACACTGATATATTGGGACACAGCACAGGACTAAAACCTCAAGGGATGAGGGAATTTAAACCAGGATAGTTGGCAAGTATGAGGCAGCTGCTTTGGGCCCCACAACAATGACAGGGCCCAGGGCAGCTGCCCCTTTTGCCCTGCCTTAAAAACGGCCCTGGTTTTAGCCATTCCCTGCTCTAACCAAAAATATATATTAAAAGTTTTGGTTACACATACACATCAAGGAAAGTTCATAGTGGCAAGGACATTGATAACTTTTACTTGTTTGAATTTCATGGTTGGTAGTTGCGGAGAACAGTTTTTTTTAATTTCACTTTCCCATGGGTATATCATTTCATTTATACTTACTGTGTTCTGCATTTATTTTCTAGGCTTGAAAAGTAGTACTATCAATTTTAGCTCTGTTACATTTATTATATAAACCAGTAGGATGTATCAATGGGGTTGATTTAATAAACGAATAGAGAATGTTTACTTAAAGTGGACTTCCCTCCTCTACCAGAGGTGGCCAAGATCTTCTTTAACTAGATTAATAAGTTAATAATTGTAATGATTGAACAGGCCGGAGTTTGTTTTGTCAACTGTTTTATGAAATTTGCTCAAAGTTCAATGAATTTGTGGAGAACCTTATTGAAGTCTATGGGGGATGAATCTTGTTATACCATTCTGGGCATTTTCTAATAAGCAAGCCATTGTCACACATAAGGCATAGAAAGCTGGGTGTTGCCATAAGAGACATGTACCAAGGCCAACATTCTTTTTTTTATAAATGTAGTTGAACAGCGGGTAGATGACTTTTTAATGTGGATTCAGTGACAGTATTGAAATACACAAATCTGCTTTCCATCTTTTCTTTTTAGACATTGGTAATTCTAAGTAATTGTTGGTCCGATACAACCTCATCGCCAGATAAATGGTGAGGGGTTTTGAGAAGGCCTACTAAGTCAAATAGGTTGATGTTTATCTTATGTTGCTATATATATCTATATATATATTTATATATATATATATATATATATATATATATATATATATATATATATAAATCTAGATATATATATATATATAGACATGGGTTTTGTTCTTATTGGGGGGGGGGGGGGGTTCTTTTCTTCAGAAGCCTTGCTCCTTGAAAAACATGTTCAAGTAGTTCACACCCTGTCACGCATACATTTAAATTATGGCTCAGCTATCTGACCTCATAATGGTTTACGTATGGGTTTTATTCTACTGATCACCTGACTTGCCTATTCTTTTGAAAACTTCAATAAACATTTTTGAAAAGAAATAAATCTTTTAAAGTACAGGCTTGGGCATGCCTTAAAGCTGTACATGGTGTTACACAATTGGGTACCAAAGGATATGTAGCCCACCACTGCAATCCACATTATAGCACTCGAAAGCACATAATAACAGAATATCTCTCTACACAGTATTGTCAGCTTCCCTCTGACAGCTCCAACGCCCACTGACAATATGGCTGCTGTGAGTCCGCCCATTCATTGTGAGGGGACAGGGTTATATACCCCTTCATATAATTGTCTCTTGTGACTTAAGCAACCAGAGGCAAAGGTTAAACAGTGCATTATGAATTGTTCCTAATCTCCGGAGCAAACTCACAAACGTATTATCCAACAGTTTGGTATTGGTTGCAAATGAAAATCCCAAGTATTCGCCTTGAAAATTTGAGGGGAGTTTAAAGAGGAAGTAAACCCTGATGAGTTTACTTCCTCTTTCATTCCCTGCAAAGGTAAAGCATAATGGACTACTATGCACCGCTGTCCTCTGTAGTCCGGCGCATCCATCTTCTCGGTGGGTCTCGCTGTTCCGCCGCTGTCATTCGGCGAAGCTGCGATGATGTCACTCCCGCCCATGCGCACGGGAGCTGCCACGCGCGGCATATCGCCGTTGACGGCGGCGCGCTCAGTGCGCCTGCGCGCCGCTGTCTATGGCGCATGTGCCGTAGAAAGCGGTGCCTGTCTTTCGCCAAATATCTTCTAAACCATGTAGGTTTAAGAGATATTTCTTGGACCTACAGGTAAGCCTTAATCTAGGCTTACCTGTAGGTCAAAGTGTGTTGTAAGGGTTTACAACCACTTTAAATCTCAATTCTAAACAGAGCTTAACTTTATTCACTAAGTGAACATTTTATACTTCTTAAGGGCCAGCTCACATCAGAATGTGGCACGGGAAAAGCTGATTTCCCGCAACGTGTTCAAAATGCACCGCACTTACGATCTGCAGCGGGTGTCAGTGTTAACTTAATCACACCCCAAACGCTGGTCGCAAATACAGTGTGTTTTTAAAAGTAGTGCATGCAGTATTGCGGTCCTGTGAGATTTCAGCCCATTCAAATGAATGAACTGAAATCACATTGCACCTGGGTGGCATGTGAATCGCACAAGAACACACAACATGCTCCTGTGTGATTCATGATGTGACCTGGCCCTAACACCTGACTTTTCATTCAACCAGTTTTTATAAGTTAGACTAAAATGATTTCAATAACAAACAAAACTGTTCATTGTTACTGCTTTACAAATTTACTGTGACTTATATTTTGAATTTGGCGACATATGCTATTGTACAATGTAACTTGTTTACCAATTAATTATATATCATTTAATGTGTGTCTTCAATTAGGGAGTAGTTGATGTGCTTACAGTCTTGCTAGTTTGTGGAAAAGAAAAGTATTGTATGCGTAAAGACAATTATGGTGTAAAAATGCTTTGTCTTGATTTTTCTTAAGGTATTTAACTGGTTCTGGTCCCCTGAATCCAGTTACTGTAATCAGTTTCATCAGCACTGAAACAGAACTTTAGTCAGCAGTGCATATTCTTGCTACTTTAAAGTGTTTGTTACCCTAAAAAAAATAAAAAAAAATAGACCCCCTTCCCTTGGAGCAAGAATAACAACACAGTGCTTGTGTTGTGTAGTTTGCCCCCCCCCCCATATCACCTAAAATACCTGGCTGATCCTGCCTGGTTCTTCCCTTCTCCTATAAACTGACCACGGTTTATCATGACTGCTGAGCCCTAACACCGTGATCAGTTTACGTGCCTCCGTCATCCGTTGTGTCTCCTTGCCCCCTCTCTCCCCCGTCCTCTCCACCCTCCCTGCCTGTCAGCATGTCAATGCCGTTCGCTCCAATCCTGCTGAAAAAATCATTGTTGTATTCCTATAATCCCCAGTGTTATATAACAGTATGTGCCCCAGTGCATGTTATTTATTAAGAAAATGCTGCGTCATACCTAATTTCAGAGTGCCCCTGGGTGCTCACAAGACAGCCCGCAGCTCTCCACCCCTCCTCCCCTACTCCCGGCTGATGTCATCCAGGTATTCTCAGCCCCGTCCGCTGTAGCTGTTGAATTAGGAAAGACAGCGGCCAGGTGAACGCAGAGGGTTGCTCTGAAATTAAGTATGAAGCTACATTTTTTTTATAACATACACTGGGGCACATACTCTAATAGTACAGAGGGGATTATAGAAAGAAGAAAAGTGGCTTTACAACCACTTTAAAGCAAATTTTATTGCAATACAATGCAAGGTCAACATATATGCCTGGCCCCCCTCCCCCCCCCCCTGCAAAAATCACCTGCAGTAGGTGAAAAGTTTACCGCTAAAGAAAAAATATTTTATTTTACCTTACCTCTGTCTTCTGCATTGCTGGGCGTGATGTCACCTTCTTTTCGGGGGTATTCCTGGGGAATATAGAGCTGGCAAAATCTTACAAGAAGACAACCCAGTTTGTTACAAGTGTCTTTTCACAAGATTTTGGCTTCTCTGTATTCACCCAGATCCCGCTATAAGGAGTATGATGTCACCCTTGCCTAGGCTCCACTGCCAGAAGATAATAGGATTTTTTTTTTCTGACTTGTTTCTTTACCGGTATCTTTTACACCTACTATCACCAGGTCATTTTTCAGGGGGGGGGGGGGCAAGCATTACAAGCAGACCTTGCCTTTTACTGCAAGGTCCACTTTAAGTTAGGAAATAAGAAATCTCCGTTACCAACAGATTGAACTAACTGTTGGCGGTTACTTTTTTTTTTTTGTAGCAAGCTGAAATCACGGTTTTCGTTTTGGATAGAATAAGGAAGGGTAAAACCCCTGTCAGGTTGAGATTTCTCCTCAACATTCAAGCAGCTCTAGATTTAGAGTATGGTATATGGGTGTTTTTTAGGCGCTCAGTCACATTACCAAAATGGCTAGAAATGAATTGTTAAGAGCAATGTGTGATTCAGAAAAATGTACCTGATTGCTTTTACGTCAATGGTGCTTTATTCCAACTTTGATGCACTTTGGTGTGTCCTTTTTTATGTCTGTGAATGTACCCAGGTTCTGATTGTAACATGGTGTTAGGGTTACAGTACAGGCTGATTGAGATTGGGATTGTGGTGGTGTAGATTGAATCAGGCCGGGCAGTACCGCTGATGCAATCATTCATTACCTGTCTTCTGTGTGGAGTTTTTTTGTATTCTGTTAGTCCCCTTTTCTGTGTGCTGCACTGTGATCACCCTGTTTAATCTCAGCAGCTCAAATGACTTAATATGACTAACAGCGATTTCCTTTTTAATTTATACAGCTAATCAGCGGTGGATCTATTGTAAGTGCTGAGGCAGCATGGGATCACGTCACCATGGCCAACCGGGAGTTGGCATTTAAAGCCGGCGACGTCATCAAAGTCCTAGATGCTTCCAACAAGGATTGGTGGTGGGGTCAGATTGATGATGAGGAAGGATGGTTTCCTGCCAGCTTTGTGAGGGTAAGTGACCCCAATTAATTGAGGCTATTTAATGAAATGTTATTCTGAGATGTACATAATACAACAAGAATATTTCGATTATGAGAATGTATAAACTGCACAGCAGTGTCATTTCAGCATCAAGAATATTGTTACTTTTCATAACCCGCAAACACTTTGTGTGCTAAAATACAGATCAGTCTCTTTATATGGAATAAAAATATTTTGTAGGGTGTCAAAGAAGAAATGCACTCTAAGCCCTTGTACACACGGTCGGACATTCCGACGGAAAATGTCCGATCGGACCGTGTTGTCGGATAATCCGACTGTATGTGGGCTCCATCGGACTGTTTCCGTCGGAATTTCCGACGGATAAAGTTTTAGAGCTGGGCTATAAAACTTTCCGACAACATGATCCGATCGGACTTTGTCCAATTGTGTGTAGAGTATTCCGATCGGACAAAGTGCCACGCATGCTCAGATCAAATTCCTAGACCAAAGCTATTGGCTACTAGCCTGAACGTAGTCCCGTCGTAATGAAATAACGTCATCACATTACGTACGATTGGATTTTCCGAAAACTTTGTCCGACCGTGTGTATGCAACACCAGTTTCGGACAAAATCCGTCGGATAAAATCCGACGGATTTTGTTATCGGAATGTCCGATCGTGTGTACAAGGGCTAAAAGTTAATAAAAGTTAATAGAGTGAGCTGTTACAATCGCTGAATGTAGTTTTGTGTGGATGATTTTTAGCTTGGGAAAGCTGACAATATGGATATAAGCAGCTCTCTTACTGATGCCATCCTTAGCCCTTGTACACACGATCAGAGATTCCGACAACCAAATCTGTCGGATTTTGTCCGTCGGATTTTGTCCGAAATTGTTGCATACACACAGTCGGACGAAGTTGTCGGAAAATCCGATCGTTCAGAACGTGATGACGTTATTTCGTTACGACGGGACTACGTTCAGGCTAGTAGCCAATAGCTTTGATGTAGGAATTTGATCTGAGCATGCGTGGCACTTTGTCCGATCGGAATTCTCTACACATGATCGGAGTATGTCCGATCCGAGCATTTTGTCAGAAAATATTTCCGGCAAGTTGGAAAATTTGGTCCGACGGATATTTCAACGGAAACAGTCCGATGGAGACCACACACAGTGGGAATATCCAACAAAATGCTCCGATCGGACACATTCCATCGGAATCTCCGATCGTGTGTACAAGGGCTAAGAGATTTAGGACTAAAGCCGCGTACACACGGGCGGAATGTCTGGCCAACTTAGTCCGTCAGACAATCCGACGGACAGTCCGTCCTACTTTTGAATGAACGGACTTGACCACACACGGATGCAAAACAGTCCGTCGAAAGTTTGCGCGATGACGTATACAGCACGTACGACGGGACTAGAAATAGGAAGTCCAATACACAGCAATGCAACCTTTCGCCGTGTAAATCCTTTCTGAGCATGCACCATACTTAGTCCGTCCAACTAGCCTACTGACGAGCGGATTGTCCGCTGAAACCAAAGTCTGACGGACAGTATTACGGAAATTCCGAAATACTTAGTCCGCCAGACTGCACGCTGAAAAAGTCCGCTGAAGCCCACACACGAGTGGACTGTCTGCTGAAATGTGTTTCGGCGGACTAAGTTGGCCAGACAGTCCGCCCGTGTGTACGCGGCTTAAGGGAAATTTATCTAATTGGGTTTTTAATGGGAAATCATGCTAGGATAAAAATGTCTCCTTCATTTAAACAGCCCTTTATTGTCTGTTTTGTCCATAAATCATGAAAACATACAGCTGCTCAGAGAATCACAACAGAAATTAGGAGGCGCCTAAGTTTTGTGAAATCTGGCAACAGAGAAATTCAGTCCCCGGGGACGTAAATAAAAGTCTGGGCGTCCCGCGGAAAAGTTTTGATGGGATGCCCGTCTCCTGGCAGTCTCTCTTTCCAGCATTTTATAATGGTGGCCAACTAAACACAAAGGGGTTGGTTTATTAAAGATAGATAGACGATGCCTAAGCGATTGGTGAACAGCATCTATGCTACCTTTAGTAAATCAACATAATAAAGTGCCTCTATAACATTGAGGATTAGTGGCCTATTGTGCAACTAATAATGCTGCTTGGTTTAAACTGGTAGCTAGCAACCTGTGCACTTCATATACTTTTGCTGCCTTTTTCCACCGGTGGGTAGCAATGTATATTGCACCCCTAAAAGTAGTCTCATTTTTTGCCAGTGTCCTGTCAAGCTACACATTTTTAACCTTTTATAATAACCACTGGCATATTTTACTCCTGTTTAGTAGCATCCATTATCTTGGTGGCCAGTTAGTCCCTCATCGGCGTTAAGAGAGTGACTGAGTAGCACTTGATTTCCTTTCTAGGCAAAGTGCACTGCATAGTTCTATAGAGATACTGGAGTGCCTTGTGAAGTACTGGCAGGCAAGCTCAACCTCTCAGCGTTCTTCTTCCCGACTCTGTAGTGTGCAGCCAGCCGCCAAATCTAGCGCTCTTCTCCTTAGAAGTCATTGGCCAGAACTAAGTGGGTGACTCAATATGCAAGAACGTAGCCCACTCTTGGCAGCCAGCAATAGAAGGAATCCTTCGCAGCAAAAAAAGGGGAGGAATCAATGAAAAAAATCAGACAGGGAATTTTTTGGACACCTTTTTGTAGACTCAAATTCAGAATTCTTGCCTTTCCCTCTCAGCCACATAAGGTGCATTGGCTATAGGTACCTTTAAATGATATGCGAATGAGTTTACTAAAGGCTGTTTATTTTCTAAGGGAAGTTGCACTTTGTAAGGGAATTTGCCCCAAAGTTTAGGGATTGAGGGTGACGCTCTGCTGATTTCCATCATCCAATCATGTACAAGCAAAAATGCAGTTTAAAAAAAATTCCTAGCATGTGATTGGGTATTCTTTGAAAAATAAAACTTCCCTGCATTCATTAGCCACTTCAATACCAGGTCCCCTCCTGCCCAAGCCAATTTTTAGATCTCAGCGCTGTTTAAATGACAATTACGCGGTCATGCTACACTGTACCCAAACAAAACTTTTTTTCATTTTTTTCAAACAAACAGAGCTTCCTTTTGGTGGTATTTGATCACCTCTGCGTTTTTTTTTTTTTTTTTTTGCCAAACAAATGAAAAAAGACCAAAACACTTTTTAAAAAAAAGTTTTTCTTTGTTTCTGTTATAAAATGTTGTAAATAAGTAAGTTTTCTCCTTCACTGATGGGCGCTGATGAGGCTGCACTGACGGGCACTGATAAGGCAGCACTGATAAGGCGGCACTGATGAGGTGGCCCTGATGAGGTGGCACTGATGGGCACTGAAAGGCTGCACTTATGGGCACTTATTGGTGGCACTGATAGGCGGCACTGATGGGTACTGATAGGTGGCACTGATGGACACTGATAGATGACACTGATAGGCATCACTGATGGCACTGGCACTGTCAGGTATTGCTGATGGGCACTGATTGGCATCTGTCTGAGCACTGATTGGCATCTCTTTGGGCACTGGCATCTGTCTGGGCACTGGCTGTCATCCCTGGTGGTCCAGGCTTGCATACCTGGTAACCATACATTGTGGGCATCCCTGGTGGTCCAGTGTGGGCATCTGCAGGGGGGGGGGGCTGCGCTGATAATCAGAGCAGACACCCCTGTCAGGAGAGCTGCCGATCGGCTCTCCTCTACTTGCGTCTGTCCGATGCGAGTGAGGAAAAGTCGATACACGGCTTTTCCCGTTTACGCTGTGATCAGCCGTTATTGGAAACCACTGATCACGTGGTAAAGAGCCTCCATCAGAGGCTCTTTACTGAGATTGGTGTTGCAGTGTGCCAGACTGACACGCCGCACCACCAACAGACCATGCTGCACGCCCCCCACGGGCGCACACCAGCTCTTATCCATATGACGTTCAGCCAGAATAAACGGAACCACCACCTGGCCTAGTTAAGCACTGGGGCAAATTTCCTTTCAAAGTGCAAAGTGAACAGCCTATTTACCTTTAGTAAACCAACGACAAAGTGAGCCTAGTAATAGCTGAAATAGTTTGTCCATAGCTGTCAATATTATCAATAGCTGTCAAATAGGTAGTCCAACATTGCAGAGGATATAAATAAGATATCCCGTTAAAGGTTTATAGCTATTAGCCCTTGTACACACGGTCGGACATTCCGATGGACAATGTCCGATCGGACCGTGTTGTTGGATAATCCGACAGTGTGTGAGCTCCATCGGACTGTTTCCGTCAGAGTATCCGACGGACCAAGTTTTCCAGCTGGGCTATAAAATTTTCCGACAAAATGATCCGATCGGACTTTGTCCGATCATGTGTAGAGAATTCCGATCGGACAAAGTGCCACACATGCTCAGATCAAATTCCTAGACCAAAGCTATTGGCTACCAGCCTGAATGTAGTCCCATCGTAACGAAATAACATCATCACGTTACGTATGATCGGATTTTCCGACAACTTTGTCCGACCGTGTGTATGCAACATTTTCTGACAAAATCCGTCGGACAAAATCCATCGGACAAAATCCATCGGACAAAATCCGACGGATTTAATTGTCGGAATGTGCGACCGTGTGTACAAGGGCTTAGAATTCAAAGGCAACCTTAAGGAATGCTGGGCATTTTCTTTTTTAAGAAATCCAATGGGTTTGGAGCTGTCATTTTTTTTTTTTTAAACATTGAGCACAGAACACCAAAGGTAAGTTCATGTGACTGTTAAAGCTATAAAAAAGTATGTTTCATTCACGTAGAAAGGGTGGATTTTTTATCACTGTATGTCATACTGCCATTTTTGGTACATAGAGTGCCTAATGGAATTTTCTTTGATGCCCACAAAAATATATAGCTCCTTCTTTGTATCAGAAAACCAGTCAAGCAAAGATGACTGAGCTGGTATTGGATTATTTCATTGCTCTTCTGTGCAGAAAAATATATTTGCCTAAAAGTTACACTGAGGGGCATTTAAATGTAAATACGGCTAACTTTCTATTGCTGTTGTATATTTTATGCCTATTGCTAACTTAAATTTTGAAACTTTTTTTTTGCACCAAAATTTACTATAAATAAAAAATTGTATTTTAAATCATGCAGCTTATCTGTTATACAGCAATTCTAGTCATGCACAGGACAAACTCTAGCTTATCCGCTAGAAGCATATTAAAAGGACATTACCACAGCTTTATAAATCAAATGTGTATAATACTAATTCATTCTGAACACAGGGCAGGTGCAAGGATTTTTGACACCCTAGGCTAAACCTCATTTTGCCACCACCCCCTTTGCTCCACCTGTGACTTCATCCCCTTTGCCCTGCCCATGTGACAGGAGGTGGCGCTATACAGGAAGCATCAGCTTTGCTTCCTCTAGCGCTGGCTCGAGTGCTGCGTCTCTAGTTACACTACCGGTCGGACGGAGCAGCTGCCTGAGACTGAGTTAGTTACAGCCTGCAGAGCATGCAAACGCAGAGGGAAACCAATGGCCGGGCGCCCCTAGGCAGCAGTGCGCCCTAGGCGGCTGCCTAGTTTGCCTAGTGGTAGCACCGGCCCTGTCTGAATACATAGAAAAAACCTAGAAGTAACACTGAACCCTAGACAAAAACGTCTTGCCAGTGTTTTATTACTCTTCATACAGCAATGATTTTCATTTTTCTGTTAAACATCAGGTTTTATAGTTATCTTTTTATTACGTGAAATGTGCATGATAGCTTCTTCTTCAGGTTTCTTCCTGTTCATGCACCTGCATCCTTACTGATGATGTTAGATTAGCTCCTTCTTAGGACACAGGCTGAAGGTGTAGGCATCATTACATCTTTCTGCAGCTCAAAACATCGGGGGACAGCCAAGGGTGGCAATGCTGCTCCCCCATGGATGTACAGAGAGGATGAGTCTTATCACACTAAAGCCTTGTACACACTAATAGCTCCTTTTAGTTCAACCCAGTGGGCCACTGTACTAACGATCCAACATTAGTACACGATCTCCCCCGCTGAGCTGTTGTGCTCTGACAGGGGGTGCCCCCCCCCCCATCCCCGCCAGAACACTCCGATCAGCACTCTGCTATTGGCTGACAGCGCTGATTGGGAGCCGGCCGGCTGCTGGTTTTCCAGCATGCTCGCCTGTCAGAAGCCGGCTTCTGTCGGACCCGCTGACATACGCACATTTTTATTGATCCGGACAATGTCTGCCGACATTCGGCCCGTGTGTACTAGGCATAAGAGAGGAAGTGTGTTACTGGCAGGTGGAAATAAAGGAAAAAAGCCTGAAAAATAAATTCTAGGTGAGAGGAATGTGGGGAGCGAGTGATTCATTATAATTTACTGTACTAAAGTCTCAGTTTCAGTGCTGGAAGTTTGGTGCTTACAGTAATGTCCAGGAGGAATTAACCTAACGTAGCACCATTCAGACATGGGACAGCCATCAATAGACGTGATTTATTTTTGCATGGCAAATGTTCAAAAATATTTTTTTCCCGAGTTCAACTTTAATGATTAGGGTTGTGGCAAGGGGTTAGAGAAATGTATGAATTGTAAGGCCCCGTTCACATCAGGCCGATTTGACATGTCAAATCGCACGCCAAATCGGAGCCTATTGCAATCCGAATCGGTGCAATGCCGACTTTGCGGCGCCGCACCGATTCACAAAAGTAGTTTCTGCACTACTTTTGCCTACTTCGGGGGCAATTCCAATAGACATATGTGCATGAACCCGCAAAGATGTCTTTCAAATTGTCCTCGAACTCGCACTGAAATGCGGGTTCAGCTGAATTCGCACGATTTCAAACTGCCCTCAGTGTGAACTTGGGCTCAATAATAAGTTATGTTTCACAGTTTTCAAGTTAGGGGTTAGGGTTACAGTGAGGTTAAGTTTTAAGGCCAAGTTAAGTTTTAAGCATTTCAATTATTTTTTTTTGTTTGTTTTATAAAGACTTTATTGGGCTCCTAATTTTTTTTATTTTACATTTAAAAATTACACCTTTTCTCCCCGCTGTTCCCTACTTGCCAGCTTCAGCCACATGAACTTTTGGCTTAAAATCATTACTGATTGTGCAGTAATAAATTTAAGCCAAAGTTCATGAACTTAACTTGAATCCTGTTGTTTTAAATCAGCAAAGAGATAATAAAAATCAAAAGGCTGCCCCCAGTCGAGTACAAATTTCATATAATACATTAACAAATACAATAAAAAAATACAGTATCAGCAAGATCTTTTACAGTAAAAAGATTTCTGACATGTGTATCTATAATAATTAACCTCCCTGGCGGTAATCCCAAGTCTGGCTCGGGATGGGATTTCAGTACCATAAGCGGTAACCCCGAGCCAGACTCGGGATCGCATCGCTGGATACAGGGAGAGTTACTTACCTTGTCCCCTGGATTCAGTGATGTCCTCCCTGCTGTGTGTGCGAGCCGTCCTCCGCTCGATTCACACAGTGCCCGAGTGCCGCCGAGCTCCGTTCCCTGCGACGTTACGGCACACGGGAGCAGAGATGGGCGCCAAATTCAAAAAAGTAAAAATACACAAAACACATACAGATTACAGTACTGTATAAAAAAATACACACCCCCTTTGTCCCTAGTGGTCTGTCCAGTGCCCTGCCTGCACTTTTATATTATAAATACCAGCTAGAAAACAGCGATAATAAATTAGAATCACTTGCACAATTGAGCGATAGCGATTTGTGGGGAGATCCGTCATCAAACACTAAATCTAATGACAGCGACAATTCTGCAAATGAGCAAATTTCAGTGTTTTTGGATTTGATTACATTATTGAATCATTTTTATTATTATTTGTTATCATTATTTATAGTTTTATTTATTTATATTATTATATATTATATATTTATTATATTTATTATATTATAAACTTTATCATACCCGGGATGTCTACTAGACTCTGGTTTGAACAGATTTAAGAGAGTTATTCCTGAAGCCGCGTACACACGGGCGGACTGTCTGGCCAACTTAGTCCGTCGAAACACATTTCAGCGGACAGTCCGCTCGTGTGTGGGCTTCAGCGGACTTTTTCAGCGTGCAGTCTGGCGGACTAAGTATTTCGGAATTTCCGTAATATTGTCCGTCGTACTTTGGTTTCAGCGGACAATCCGCTCGTGAGTAGGCTAGTTCGACGGACTAAGTATGGCGCATGCTCAGAAAGGATTTACACGGCGAAAGGTTGCATTGCTGTGTATTGGACTTCCTATTTCTAGTCCCGTTGTACGTGCTGTACACGTCATCGCGCAAGCTTTCGACGGACTGTTTGTGCATCTGTGTGTGGTCAAGTCCGTTCATTCGAAAGTAGGACGGACTGTCCGTCGGATTGTCTGACGAACTAAGTTGGCCATACAGTCCGCCCGTGTGTACGCGGCTTAAGAATTACAGGACTACAATATAAAACACCACATTTCCATGCAAAATAATTGTACCGCTTTCAGCACCTAAAATCAGAAATAATTGTACCGCCAGGGAGGTTAAAAATGCTAGAGTTCCCCTTTAGGATTTCCTTCTTAATGTTCGTTTAAGTGTAAGGGTTCAGGTTAAGCATTTATTTAGGGGTTTTAGTTTGGTTTTAAGGTCAGGTTAACAAATGATTATCGGTTTAAGGTCAGGGAGTTTTTTGAAAATGTTTTAACATACAATTGTTATTGACAGCGAAATCCTGGCATCATGAACAGCAGTGCCAGGGGGGCGAAATGCCTGTCCATGTGTAATGGAATCTATATACACACAATGGCATTGATTATTTCTTTGCTGTTTCTCATTTCTCCCATTATCTGTTTTTTTTTTTTGCACAGCTGCTTTTAAAATACATAAGTGCTAAAGACCAGGCCAGCATTCAGGGACCCCCCTCTGCATGCAGAAACGTAACAGTACAGATGGTGTTGGATGTTTTTGAGCATTAGTAAAAGAATCTTTTTCTGCTCTCATCTCTTCATTTACCTTCTGTAGCAATGACCTGGTTAAGCTTCTGCATTGCCAAATCTCAAAGGAATAAGTTCTATTTTTCGAAACCTCTAAGGATTTACCCAAGGATTTCCATATTTATTTTTGTTTCCTTGTCAGGATATTGCACTGCCCACTTATCCTTCATAACTAAATAGTTATATCAAAGCTCTATTAGAATTGTGGATTTGCAGTTATAATCTAGGGTGGCCATTTCAGCTCAGCTCACGCAGTGTCCATAATTGAAACAGATCTGGCCCCTATCTCTAAAAACCCATATAAGCTTTAACATGTTAATGTTATTTCAAATGTTTTTGTTTCCAATAATTTTTATTGCCAGATTTCAGATGTTACGTGTAAAAAAACTGTTACAAATGGTTGAAAAAAGAATTATACAACCTACTCAGCCAATGGTAACATTCAAAATAATAAGAAGCCTATAAAGGAACGTTACTTCTACACCCCCATGATAGTAACATTTCTGCTACTCATCAGATCATTTTCCAAATAGCTAGTCTGGGCAGGGGTGCAAAACTTCACCTCCAAGAAGGATAGGAATTTAAAGAAAGGGGTAAAAAAGAGTATGTAGAGAAGCGATGGAAAAGCTCAATACCAATATTTCAGGACCATCTTTGGACTCTGTGGGGGTTATTTACGAAAGGCAAATCCATTTTGCACTACAAGTGCACTTGGAAGTGCAGTCACTGTAGATCCTGTTGTTCATGATTGGATGATAAAAACAGCAGAGCTTCCCCTCATTTCAGACCTACCGCCCCCCCCCCCCCCCCCGATTTACAGCGACTGCACTTTCAGTGCACTTGTAGGGCAAAGTGGATTTGCCTTTCGTAAATAACCCCCTAAGCCCTTGTACACACGGTCGGAGATTCCGTTGGAATGTGTCCGGTCGGAGTGTTTTGTCGGATATTCCGACTGTGTGTGGTCTGCATCGGACTGTTTCCGTCGGAATATCCGTCGGACCAAGTTTTCCAACTTGCCGGAAATATTTTCCGACAAAATGCCCCGATCGGACATACTCCGATCATGTGTAGAGAATTGCGATCGGACAAAGTGCCACGCATGCTCAGATCAAATTCCTACATCAAAGCTATTGGCTACTAGCCTGAACATAGTCCCGTCTTAACAAAATAACGTCATCACGTTCTGAACGATCAGATTTTCCGACAACTTAGTCCGATCGTGTGTATACAACAGTTTCGGACAAAATCCGACGGACTAAATCCGATGGATTTGGTTGTCGGAATCTCCGACCGTGTGTACAGGGGCTTAGAGTAAGATAGCTGATCCAGGGCTCCCATGTCTTTTTCAACTGGGATATTTTATCATTGAGGATGGCCAAGAGTTTCTCATTGACCATTACCCTGGAGAGTTTGATCTTATTCAGATCAAACAGTATCATGGGAGATTTCCACAACCACGCTATTGCGACGTGAACTGCTAAGAGCACAAAGGAGATCAGCCTTCTCACCTGCCACTGAGCCTCTAAAATGGATCGGCCTAATAGAGCCTGTTTTTTTTTTAAGATTTGCATCTGTCACATAATTTAGAAAATCATAGACACAAATACAGAATCTGCTGACTTTTTATTTTAAATGTTTTTATTTGTTGAGATCCCCCCCCCCCCCCCCATGGTCCCCTGATGAAGACTACTAACCTCTCTGCCAAACACATATTTTACAAGCATGATCCATTGTTGTCACTATCAGCAAGTTGATACAAAATAATGAAATGCAGCCAATGCTGAGATGAATGGCTATGAAATGCTGGGGGGGGGGGCAGCAAGAATGGAAGAAAAATGGTTAAAGCAATGGGGTTGATTTACTTAAGCCTAGGTTCACGATTTCTCTCCCACATGTCAGTCCCGAATTCGGCTGCAATTTCAGAAACATCTGTGCAGGTTTCTGCACAGATGTCAATGTAAATCGCAGCCCAAAATCGTAAAAAGTAGTACATAAACTACTTTTTGAAATCGGTGCAGCGCTGCAGATGGGGCGTCGCACCGATTAGGACGGCGTCATTGACAGGAATTACGTGAGAGTGCATAATCTGGTGCAGCTGTGCATGGTAGCCAATCAGCCTCTAACTTTAGCTTGTTCAATTAAGCTTTGACCAACAAACCCGGAAGCTGATTGGCTACCATTCACAGCTACACCAGATTTTGCACTCTCCAGTTTTAGTAGATCAGGTATTTGCAATTAGCGGACCTCCAGCTGTTGCAGAACTACAAGTCCCATGAGGCATAGCGAGACTGGCAGCCACAAGCATGACACCCAGAGGCAGAGGCATGATGGGACTTGTAGTTTTGCAACAGCTGGAGGTCCGCTAATTGCATATCCCTATAGGACAGTGATGGCAAACCTTGGCACCCCAGATGTTATGGAACTACATTTCCCATGATGCTCAACCACACAGTAGAGTGCATGAGCATCATGGGAAATGTAGTTCCAAAACATCTGGGGTGCCAAGGTTCGCCATCACTGCTATAGGAGATCAACCCCAGTATATTATTAGAAAAAAATGGCAATCGTTTGATTCACAGTGATTTAACTAAAGTCATTTGGCTAGAAATTTGACCATCTTGGAACTATGTGCAAAATAAAAAATATCATAGTTATAGCAATCCTACTAGAATAGTTTTAGCTGGACTTCCAGTGACAAATAAATTAAAGCCCAGCTCCAGTGAACATTTTTTAAGCATTTACAGGTGCAACTTTTTTTCCTTTGGAAAAAAAAAATTTAAACCTTGTGATTAATTGCTGACCGCTGTTAGCGCCGCAGTCAGTATAATAATTTGTCACAATCCCTGTATTAGCTGTCACTTTTTCTGTACAGTGTGGTATGCTTGTAAAAGTGGAGAAAAAGACAAATATAGACCCCTCAAATAAAAGAGAATGCTCAAACTAAATACTCTCATTACAGATAATAACCCTTTTCTGGCGGAGGTCATTGAGGCCTAGATGCCCAGAGAAAGTTAACAGTGTCAGCATGAGTCAGTTAATGTGACAATAACTGTATGAATATTATATGCTGACAAATGTGCAAAAATGTTAAATTTTTTTTGTAATACATTTTCTCTTCATGCAATTCAACATTTATATCCGACAGTTACAGTATTAATTAGATGGCTTTACATCTATCACAGCAATCTATAGGTTGCCTCAAACCTTCATGTGATGCCTATGTCATAGTGATCACATGATTGGGAACCAATCTGATTGGTTCCCTTTTATTAATGGGCATAGAAGCTGTCAGTGACAGCCTGGATTGAGAACCAACAAGGCTGGTGGCTTTGGCAGGCTAGCTATATAGTTGGTAGTGCACACACATCCCATGTGTTACAACATATAATATAGCCATACAAAGCCTACATATAGGTCAGCTGGAACTTTCAAACTATTTTTTTTTTAACTCAGCATCTTTATTACTGAGCTAGATAGCAAGTCTTCTTTTCATCATTCACCATGGAGTACTATACTGTATGCCTCTGCATGTTTACCTGGACTGGGATGCACAGGGGTCCCAAGTATCCCCGTTAGAAAGTCACATTGATGCCGGTTGGGACACAGCAGCTACATGGACACTGCTGCTGTGCCTCAATTTGACATCTGTGTGGGTATGTGTCCCCAAATGCAGACAGTGTGACTAAGCCCTTGTACACACGGTCGGAGATTCCGACGGAATGTGTCCGATCGGACCGTTTTGTCGGATATTCCGACTGTGTGTGGTCTCCATCGGACTGTTTCTGTCGGAGTATCCGACGGACCAAGTTTTCCAACTTGTTGGTAAAATGTTCCGACAAAATGCTCCGATCGGACATACTCCGATCATGTGTAGAGAATTCCGATCGGACAAAGTGCCACGCATGCTCAGATCAAATTCCTACACCAAAGCTGTTGGCTACTAGCGTGAACGTAGTCCCGTCGTAACGAAATAACGTCATCAGGTCGGATTTTCCGACAACTTTGTCCGACCGTGTGTATACAACAGTTTCGGACAAAATTTGACGGATTTGGTTGTCGGAATCTCCGAATGTGTGTACAAGGGCTAATGGGGCAGCATTGGGAGTCTGGCATTGGAACAGAGGCTTGCAAGAGGGGTCCTTCTGAGCCATTTTAAACTTCACTAACCCCTTCTCCTACTTCAACGTGTAAAGAAAAAAATAACACCATCATTTGAAAAATGAAACTTACAGTCCCAGTAGTTTACAATCTATATGGTACATTGATGAGATATAATAAAGATTTATTGTTATTTAACCAGGCCACCTCAGTGGCAAAGTGGCTAACCTTGTAGCACTTGAGTGCTTGGCCCACCTTTCAACAGGGAATTTATTTGCCCTTGTGGGAACATTTAAGTGGTCTTTCCCTTGCTCCCGTGAGTTAGTAAAGGGATCTTTGGATTTCATACTTATTTACTACATTGTAGGATTAAGATTAAGACCCCTTTCACACTGAAGGCATTTTAGCGCTAAAAGTAGCGAATGTAAAGCGCCTGTAAACTGCCTGCCCTGCCAGCCCGAGTGCTTTCACACCAGGGCGGCGCACTTGCAGGATGGAAAAAAAAGTCCTGCAAAGAGCATCTTTGGGGTGGGAGCAATTTATACTTCGCTCCTAAACTGCCCCTGCCATTGAAATCAATGGGCAGCGCTGCCGAAGCACCTGCAAAGTGCTTTGGCAACGGCGATTTGCGCTTTTTAGTGTGATGCCAGAGAGGACTGCTTTCAATTATAAAACACAGAAGCTAAGCTTCTGTGTTTTATAAGTGACAGTAGTGAGCGACATTATGAAACTTAAAGATGCCGGCTTGTCAAGCCCCCCTTTCAAACTCAATGGCATAGAACCCCTACAGGAAGCCCAGGGGTACCCCTTATTGGTGCCCTGACTGTTGGCTATACCAGTGAAAAGCACCTTTCCAAAGGAAACCCTTCATAACAGAAATATTAAGGGTGCCATTGCTAGTTTCTACTTTGGGCTATAATGCTGGTCATCTAACTTCAATGTATTCTGACCCAAAACAAGTATACAGATGAGCAGTTTTGACTTTACTTGTAACATACTTGTTCCAGGTCAATGACAATGTATTCACAGGAACAGGCATGGTTCCTCCATATTTTTCCCTTGACGTATTTCCTTGATCTAAAAGTGTTCTGAAGAAAGTTCTGAAAAAAATATATTAATTGGGTCTCTATGCAGCTTTGGGTAGTGATGGTTAAAGTTGTTAAATAAAAATCAAACACAAATGAAGAGAACCAGGCGTCCTTTACATAATGTTGCTCCCATTTCTCTCATATCTTGATTTATTATGTTCTAAAAATAATCCATGCTTCCATTCTACCCAAACCAGAATTCAATTCCCCCGCGGTGAGATTTGAGTCCTGAGAAATCAAGTGCTCATGGAGAAAGGACAGCTGGATGTTTGCTGGTGTGCAGGCATTTGTAATCAGCAATGGAAGAAAAAAGTGCATTATTTATGAACAGCAGCTGGGAAAACCAGTATGAAAGGTTAAAATATGGAGGCAGCAATGCAATCTTGCAAGCAGACCTTTACACAGGCAACACCGTTTTACTGTGACAGCAGTGAGGGCTCGATGAACTTTACAGCCACGAACGTAACTGTAGAGTAATGCATAATAAGAGTGTTCAAAGAAAAGCTACTTTGATAAAGGACGGGACTTATTTAAGCAAACCAGTGATATTTATGTTCGAAATGATAAATGACAGAAAAAGCCTTTAGGGGAACCTGAAAAGAAAACGGAACTGGATCCATTAATATGTGGCGTCTTGGAATTCTTAATAAGTTCTCTATATAACCAAGCTGAAGTCTACTTATTATGATATTGGTTTGTTTGGAAAGTTCGCCATAGGTTTGCTTGCAAATGGTCTAAAAACTTTCTCCACAAATTAGAAAATTTAAAGTCACTGATTCTCCAGGTTGGTTATTCCTACCAGTCAACGTATAAGTTGGGAAAGATTCAGGATCGCATTGGCTTACTTGGAGTTCTCCATTAAAACTGAACTCCACTCTTTCCAGTAATGTCCCTACTCTGTTCTGATGCCAGCCCTCTTCTGGGTTAAATGGCAGCCCTAGTCATTCAACCCACTTCCTCTAAGCCCTTGTACACACGGTCGGACATTTCGACAACCAAATCCGTCGGATTTTGTCTGTCGGATCTTGTCCCAAACTGTTGCATACACACGGTCGGACAAAGTTGTCGAAAAATCCGATCTTTCAGAACGTGATGACGTCATTTCGTTACGACGGGACTACGTTCAGGCTAGTAGCCAATAGCTTTGATGTAGGAATTTGATCTGAGCATGCGTGGCACTTTGTCCGATCGGAATTCTCTACACATGATCGGAGTATGTCCTATCAGACCAGTTTGTCTGAAAATATTTCCAACAAGTTTGAAAATTTGGTCCGACGGATACAGACAGAAACAGTCCGATGCATACCACACACAGTCGGATTATCCGACAACACGGTCCGATAGGACACATTCCGACGGATTCTCCGACCGTGTATACAAGGGCTTAAGGAAAGACTGCTATGAGCTCACCTCCTGAAAGGTACATCGTTTGTTGTCCTAGGCTCACAGTACAATACTGCAGAGAGCTGCATTAATGACATCAGCGCCACTCTCTTCAGTTTAGAAGATTACCAATCACCAAAGCAGGGACAGGAGAGAGGAAGAAGACCCAAAAATATTATGTGATGGACTAGAAGACATTAGGAAAAAAATGTATAAAGGGAGTTAAAGTTAAAAGAGAAGTATGGGCTTGTGAAAAGAAAAACATTATACACACCTAGATGAATGCAGCACCTCTCTGATGCATCTGTCTCCAGCTGGCTTTTAGCCCTTGTACACACGGTTGGAGATTCTGACAACCAAATCCGTCGGATTTTGTCCATCGGATTTTGTCAGACGGATTTTGTCCGAAACTGTTGCATACACACGATCGGACGAAGTTGTCGGAAAATCCGATCGTTCAGAACGTGATGACGTTATTTCGTTACGACGGGACTACGTTCAGGCTAGTAGCCAATAGCTTTGATGTAGGAATTTGATCTGAGCATGCGTGGCACTTTGTCCGATCGGAATTTTCTACACATGATCGGAGTATGTCCGATCGGAGCATTTTGTCGGAAAATATTTCCGGCAAGTTGGAAAATTTGGTCCGACGGAAACAGTCCGATGCAGACCACACACAGTCGGAATATCCGACAAAACGCTCCGATCGGACACATTCCGACGGAATCTCAGATCGTGTGTACAAGGGCTAAGACTGAAAACCACGCAATCAAAGACCACTGATTGCTCAGTTCTCAGTCTTCAGTCAGTGGCTCTCTGCTCGCTCTGCCCTATTCAGCACTCACTGGAATGCTAAGCTGTAGAGGGGGAGGAAGCGGCTGGCTCAGGCTCTTAGTAGCTTGCTGGGAGGCTGAACCAGCTGCTGATCCAGGCATGTGAAGTTAGGATCTTTTCCGAGCCTGGCTCTGCTGAGTGACATAAGCGAACTTTAGCCCAGTGTCAACTGAAAACAGGTCACAGAAGTTCAGAATGAACATCACTCCTGTGATCCCCAAGAGAAGTATAGCCAAAATAGCTTTGGCTATATACTTCTCCTTTAAAGGTGGTGCTAATTTTAATAAAACAGTTATGCTTTAAGTATGCATTTTTGCCTTTGACCTGAGTGCTTGGAAAGAAGCACATCAAACAAACATACAAGCAGACATAATATTGTAAAATGCATTAACATTACTTTCACATTTTTCTTGCCCTTATTTTGAACGTGAAAGTCTAGTTGTGCAGAGTAAAGAAGCACCCTTTCAGAAAAAATAAATGCTGTTTGAGTTTTTTTTACAAACAATACAGAACACATAAGAATTCAATGACAATATGGATTGTATTGCAGTTATCAGTGTTTTAACAAATGTCGAGTTTTCCGTTCACAAGTTTCTAAATGCTCCCTCTTGTGGTCATCTGTATATTAGGAAATATAATCAAAGTTGAACTCCTGGCAACCGGCTAAATCAGGGGTGCTCAACCTGTGGCTCTCCAGCTGTTGCAAAACTACAAGTCCCATCATGCCTCTGCCTCTGGGTGTCATGCTTGTGGCTGTCGGAGTCTTGCTATGCCTCAAGGGACTTGTAGTTCCGCAACAGCTGGCGAGCCACAGGTTGAGCACCCCTGGGCTAAATGAAGTACCTGAAGTTTTTTTTTTTTTCCTACCAAAGGATTTGCAGTTTAGTTCAGTGATTCTTGTGGTTTTTACATGTCCTCCACACTGCACGGCCTGAAATGTCATTCCACTACTTCCTAGTTGAGTTTTACTACTTCCCATGAAAGTGCACCCTGCAATTACAGTAGTCATTCTGTAGCTGCACCTTTTCTCAGGCACACTGTATTATCCATTGTACAGATTTTTCTGTTTCTAAACCCTGAATACAGTACTGAGGAAATCATCTCTGCAATCAATCAGAAGCAACAGTGGGTAGGGTATGCCTATCAAACTTCTGGTAGGCTTGTGAAACCTTTTTTTCAACCAGGGTTCCTTCAAAGGTTGCCCAGGTTTTGTTGAGCGATAAGCAATTTCTCTACTCTCATATAAGAAACCACTATTACCAAATATCTTTTTTGCTGTCTGTAAGACCCCTTTCACACCGCCGAGCCTATAACGTTGGCTAAAAATAGCTGCGTTTTACCGTTGAATTTACAGCGCATTTCCGCCGCTAGCAGGGTGCTTTTACCCATGCTAGCGGCCGAGAAAGGGTTAAAACCGCCCGAAATACGCCGCAATAGCGGTGTTTTGCCTGCGGTAATACAGAGCTGCCCCATTGATTTCAATGGGGAGCAGTGGTGGAGGAGCGGTAAACACATCGCTCCTTCACCGCTCCAAAGAAGCTGCTGGCAGGACTTTTCCCTGACGTCCTGCTAGCACAACGCTCCCGTGTGAAAGCCCCCGGGGCTTTTACACTGGAGACAAAGGAGCAGCAGTTTGAGGGCGGATTGCAGGCGCTATTTCTAACGCTGTAGCGCCTGCAAAACGCCCTTGGAGTGAAAGGGGTCTAAGGGGGAATTATTCCCACTGACCAACATTGTAGGGGCAGTCTACCCATTAGCCAGTACTGTAAAGAGCATTCCCATCAGGGTAAGGAGCATTCTTCTTACTGATTACAAATGTAAGGTACATTCTTGCCATTGACCACCAATGTAAGGAGCATTTTTCCACTGACCACTAATGTAATGGGGCCTTTCTCCCACTGACTATTAGTGTATGAGGGTCCTTTTCCCACTGACAACCATTGTCAAGAGTTCTTTTCCTACTGGCTACCAATCCAAGGCCTCATACACACAGGACATCAAAAACACCATATTAAGGCTGGGTTCACACTGGTTCAGTGTGAATCCCAGCTCTGCGAAGAGAAAAAGCAGCTGTTCAGCGGTGCCTCTCCATTGTATCTGCAGATCAGCTGAGCAGGGAGAGGGGAGATGTGTAGTGAGGAGGGGGAGAGAATGCCTGTTCACAACGGAACGCATCTGCGAATCAGATGCGTTCCTGTAGAAGAATATGTGCCTGCAATTCGCTCCACACTGCCTAGAAAACGCACTCTTTTTTGGGCAATGCAGAGTGCGAATGCAACGCACATATGTGTACCAGACTGATCGAAACTAATAGATTTTAAAATGTTCTGCGAATTGGATGCGGTGTAAGCTGCATCCAATTCACATACAGTAGGTGTGAACCCAGCCTAAAGGACCTATGAATTTTTTTTCTGCCTCTAAATGCCCCTCTATGTTTGCCTATGTGTCCTTGTACACATAGGTGTTTAGAGGAAGAAAAAAAAAATACCCAGAGCCACTGCATTGCACCAAAAAACAACTGATGTGTATAAACGCATCTAAATGTGCTTAAATGGTAGGCGTGTTTAGCGTTTGAGCATTCGTTCATTCCAGTGGTCAGAATAGATTAATATTGCCATGCCTAAAAGCGTTAGCAAAACATGGCTTCGGGCAGGTTTTTAATGCTGCTTTTTAGTCCGCCGAAACGCATTTCACCGGACAATTCGATCGTGTGTGGGCTTCAGCGGACTTTCTCAGCGTAAAGTCCGGCGGACTTAGAAAGTATTTTTGCACTCCAATCTTACCGCCGGACTTGGGTTTCAGCGGACAATACATTCGTCAGTATGCTAGTACGGCGGACTAAGAATGACGCATGCTCAAATTACGAAAAGGAAGCTATTGGCTACTGAACTTCCTTTTTCTAGTCCCGTCGTACGCGCTGTACGTCATCACGCTAGCAAACACCGGACTTTCTGTGTGTCCGTGTGGCCAAGTCCGTTCGGTAGAAAGTCCGCCGGACTATCCGCTGGATTGTTTGCCGGACTATGTACGCCGGACAATTCGATCGTGTGTACACGGCATAAGGTGCACCTCACTGATCACCAATAGGGAGCATACAATACAACTTTCACTGTTGCTGTTATGATTATTATTTGTATTCTGTTATTACTCAAAAATATTTTGTAATATATACCAGCCCAGATTGTCAAAATATTCTTTAATTTATTGTTATGTCTACAACTTACTGTACACATGAATATACAGTATCTCACAAAAGTAAGTACACCCCTCACATTTTTTAAAAATATTTTATTCTATCTTTTCATGTGACAACACTGAAGAAATGACACTTTGCTACAATGTAAAGTAGTGAGTGTACAGCTTGTATAAGGCCACGTACACACGGGCGGATTGTCTGCCCAACTAAGTCCGTCAGACAATCCGACCGACAGTCCGTTCAACTTTTGAATGAACGGACTTGACCACACACAATGAACAGACAGTCCGCTGAAAACTTGCGCGATGACGTGTACAGCACGTACGACGGGACTAGAAAAACGACGTCCAATACACTGCAATGCAACCTTCGGCCGTGTAAACCCTTTCTGAGCATGCGCCATACTTAGTCCGTCCAACTTGCCTACACACGAGCAGACTGTCCGCTGAAACCAAGTTTGGACGGACAAAACCAAGTTTGGACGGACAAAATTACGGAAATTCCGAAAGACAAAGTCCGTCAGACTGTCCGCTGAAAAAGTCCGCTGAAGCCCACACACGAGCGGATTGTCCGCTGAAACACGGTTCAGCGGACTAAGTTGGGCAGACAATCCACCCGTGTGTACGCGGCCTCACAGTGTAAATTTGCCGTCCCCTCAAAATAACTCAACACACAGCCATTAATGTCTAAACCGCTGGCAACAAAAACGAGTACACCCCTAAGTGAAAATATTCAAATTGTGCCCAAAGTGTCAATATTTTCTGTGGCCACCATTATTTTCCAGCACTGCCTTAACCCTCTTGGGCATGGAGTTCACCAGAGCTTCACAGGTTGACACTGGAGTCCTCTTCCCCTCCTCCATGATGACATCACGGAGCTGGTGGATGTCAGAGACCTTGCGCTCCTCCACCTTCCATTTTAAGATGCCCCACAGATGCTCAATAGGGTTTAGGTCTAGAGACATGCTTGGCCAGTCCATCACCTTTACCCTCAGCTTCTTTAGCAAGGCAGTGGTCGTCTTGGAGGTGTGTTTGGGGTCGTTATCATGTGGGAATACTGCCCTGCGGCCCAGTCTACGAAGGGAGGGGATCATGCTCTGCTTCAGTATGTCACAGTACATGTTGACATTCATGGTTCCCTCAATAAACTGTAGCTCCCCAGTGCCGGCAGCACTTATGCAGCCTCAGACCATGACACTCCCACCACCATGGTTTCCTGCAACACACACTTGACATCATCTGAACCAAATAAGTTTATCTTGGTCGCATCAGACCACAGGACATGGTTCCAGTAATCCATATCCTTGGTCTGCTTGTCTCCAGCAAACTGTTTGCGGGCTTTCTTGTCATGCAGACCAATTCGATGCAGTGTGCAGAGTATGGTCTGAATACTGACAGATTGACCCCCCCACCCCTTAAAACTCTGCAGCAATGCTGGCAGAACTCATACGTCTATTTCCCAAAGACAACCTCTGGATATGAGGCTGAGCGAGTGCACTCAACTCCTTTGGTTGACCATGGCGAAGCCTGTTGTGAGTGGAACCTGACTTGTTAAACCGCTGTATGGTCTTGACCATCATGCTGCAGCTCAGTTTCAGGGTCCTGGCAATCTTCTTATAGCCTAGGCCATCTTTATGTAGAGCAGCAAGTATTTTTTTTCAGATCCTCAGCGAGTTCTTTGCCATGAGGTGCCATATTGAACTTCCAGTGACCGATATGAGAGAGTGAGAGTGATAACACCAAATTTAACACACCTGCTTCCTATTCACACCTGAGACCTTGTAACATTAACGAGTCACATGACATCGGCGAGGGAAAATGGTAATTGCTATTTTTCACTTAGGGGTGTACTCACTTTTGTTGCCAGCGGTTTAAACAATAATGGCTGTGTTGAGCTATTTTGAGGGGACAGCAAATTTACACTGTTATACAAGCTCTATTACTACTTTACATTGTTGCAAAGAGTCAGTTTTTCAGTGTTGTCACTTGAAAAGATATAATAAAATATTTACAAAAATGGGAGGGGTGTACTCAGTTTTGTGAGATACTGTATGTGTCCATGCACACTACTTTAGGCTATGAGCATTTTTGAGCTTCAGTGTCTATGAGCAGAAAAAACATTGTTTTTGGAGTTTTTTTTTTTTTTTTTTCCCCGCAGAAAAAAAAACGCTAAATGCTCTTAAACGCTTCTATACAATACAAAAACTTTCCTAAAAACACTCAGCTTTTTTGTGTTTTTTTTTTTCTTCATGTACTGTAAAAATGATAATAACACTCAAATTCCCTGTACACACGGTTGGATTTTCCGATGGAAAATGTGCGATCAGATTGCGTGTGTGGGCTCCATCTGACTTTTTCCGTCGGAATTTCCGACGCACAAAGTTTGAGAGTCGGATCTAACATTTTCCGACAACAAAATCCGATCGCGTGAATTCCGATCGTGTGTAGACAAGCCCGATGCACGAAGTGCCACCACGCATGCTCAGAATAAATTACGAGACGAAAGCTATTGGCTACTGGCCCATTTATAGTCCCGTTGTACGTGTTTTACGTCACCACGTTCAGAACGATCGGATTTTCTGCCAACTTTGTGCGACCGTGTGTATGCTAGACAAATTTGGGCCAAAATCCATCTGGAAAAATCAGACGGATTTTGTCGTCGGAAAGTCCGACCGTGTGTACAGGGGCATTATGCTGCTAAACACTAATAAAAGCTTCTAAAAGCTACTAAAACGCTACTGCAAACCAGCACAAAACCATATTATCAGCATTTTTTATCCAGCATTTTTTCTGAGCTTATAAACAAATGCTAGTGTGCATGGAGCCTTTAGTTGCACAAAGTTAGAACCCCTGTCAGCTTTTTGTTGCTGTTTGTGATCCCATTCCAATTTATCCTTCGCTTTCTGTTCTGATGAAGGTTCAGACGGGTGTTAGCCCTTGTACACACGGTCGTACATTCCGGCGGAAAATGTCCGATCGGACCGTGTTGTCGGATAATCCGACCGTGTGTGGGCTCCATCGGACTGTTTGCGTTGGAATATCCGACCGACAAAGTTTTAGAGCTGGGTTATAAAATTTTCCGACAACATGATCCGATTGGACTTTGTCCGATCGTTTGTACAGAATTCCGATCGGACAAAGTGCCACGCATGCTCAGATCAAATTCCTAGTCCAAAGCTATTGGCTATATGTGAAGCATGGGTTGCGCTAACTCTACTTTTTTGTTTGACCTAAAGTGCTAAACTCAATTAAAACACCTACTTGCCTGTGAAAAAATATAATATAAATCCCCATATCACAATATTGCAAAAGTGCCAAATGTGAACTAAAAGTTATTCAGAAAATGTTCAAATATATTAGTGCCACTGCAGAGTCAACCCGTTACCTGGGTTGGTCATCTATACATTGGCATCAAATATTTAAAGTGCCTTACAGTGCCTTACCATCCAACAATAAAAGTGCCTAAACACCAAACAAGGGAACACCCACACCCCTGTGATGATTTTCTTAGGACATTCATAGTACTTTTATTTTGTATTGTTCGGTGTTTAGGCACTTTTATTGTTGGATGGCAAGGCACTGTAAAGCCCCGTACACACGAGCGGACTTTTCAACATCCAAAGTCTGACGGAATGATTCCGTCAGACTATTCGATCGTGTGTGGGCTGCAACGGACTTTTGATTCGCAAAAGTCTGACAGACTTTAGAAAATGGAACATGCTTCAAATTTTTCCGACGGAACTCCGCCGGACCCAGTTCCTACCGAAAAATTCACTCGTGTGTATGCTATTCCGACGGACTAAAACCGACGCTAGGGCAGCTATTGGCTACTGGCTATGAACTTCCTTATTCGAGTCCAGTCGTACGTCATCACGTTCGAATCCGTCGGAGTTTGGTGTGATTGTGTGTGGCCAAGTCTGCTCATTCGAAAAGTCCGTCAGAACTCTGTCGGAACTCCGGCGGAACTCCTTCGGAAGTCTGTCGGACATAAGTCCGCTCGTGTGTACGGGGCTTAAGGCACTTTAAATATTTGATGCCAATGCATGGATGACCAACCCAGGTAACGGGTTGACTCTGCAGTGGCACTAATATATTTGAGCATTTTCTGAATAACTTTTAGTTCACATTTGGCACTTTTGTAATATTGTGATATGGGGATTTATATTATATTTTTTTCACAGGCAAGTAGGTGTTTTACTTTAGGTAAAACAAAAGTAGAGTTAGCGCAGCCCATACATTTTATTTAGATTGGTCCACAAAGTGACTTTTTTTTATACCAGGTTGCAGCAAACAAAGAAAATTGAGATCGGATATTGTTTGTGCTCCGGTAGTTTATTCTTTTTATTCAAAGCTATTGGCTACTAGCCTGAACGTAGTCCCGTCATAACTAAAATACGTCATCACGTTACGTACGATTAGATTTTCCGACAACTTTGTCCGACCGTGTGTATGCAACCCAAGTTTCGGACAAAATCCGTCGGACAAAATCGGACGGATTTTGTTGTCGGAATGTCCGACCCGTGTGTACAAGGGCTTAAAGTTTTAAGTGTTAAAAAGCAGACCTTGAGCCACAGCCAAGTGATTGTGCCTAGGCACAGACTTTCAAGGTCTGCCTGGAGGGTGCAGCATGGGATAATTATGTTGTTAATTTGCTTCAATTCAGACTCGCTTTTGATCTATTAATACAATACCTTATATACACATCTGCACTTCCAAAGAAGAAAATTGTACGTTCTTGGAGTCGCACGGTTCTCTCTCCACCCTGTTTCTTGAATCAAAACATATAATAGCGGATGGTAAAGGAACTGACAGCTGGATGACATTCCTTATAATGTAGAAATGTGCTGTTACATAAGAATTTGGTCTTTAAAGTTGAGACTTTGAGTGATAACAAAGCCCTTAGAAAAAAATCTCTTTTCACAATCATGAGCTTCTACCTGGAATATCCTATCCAAAATATACTATACTACTAATACTACTAATATCACTATTAAAGTGGAGGGCCACTCTGAAAAAAGAAAATACATTAAAAATTTGAAAAAAATCATTAGAAAAAAATGAAATTTTTTTTTTATTTTACTTACCAGAAATGCCTGTTGCTAGGCACATCATCCTAATCTGCCTCTTCCTCCTCAGCGGAGATCTTCTTTCTTCTCTCCTCGGTGCGTCGTCTTCTGGGTAATGGGTCGCGCTGTGTTCTGGGAACTGTGTGTCCCAGAACACAGCGCGTCCCATTCACAAAGCGCTGCGTGACTCGCACATGCGCAGTAGGAAACGGGCAGTGAAGCCGCAAGGCTCCACTGCCTGTTTCCCTTACCCAAAATGGCGGCGCCGGGACCCGAGACCGAGGGACGGGTCAGCCTCGGGCGGCTGACATCGCGGGTGCCCTGGACAGGTAAGTGGGCTTATTAAAAGTCAGCAGCTACAGTGTTTGCAGCTGCTGACTTTTAAAAAAAAAAATTCAAAACCGGCCCTCCTCTTTAATACGAACATATATATTTTTTTTGTCTTTGTTGTTTACCAACTTATTCACATTAGTTAATTATGATTAATTATGATAGAATCATATGGCTTGGGTTTAATTAAGACATATGATCAACACTACTATTTTTTAGGTGCATAGGGATTGAAATAGATAAACATGATGGTTTAGGTATCATTAGTATTATTACCTGTATTTTGTTTTAATTTTATATAATATTATTTTTCAGGCTTTCTAAATTAGATTTTAGCTACTGATATTTGCCAAATAGTGTTAGGGAGAATATATTCGTGTTATGACGATCTTTTTGGCTTGCCCTCATAGCACGCTAGGAGATATAGATGTTTTGCCCACACTTAAGATGGCTCCATTGGCTGGACCTCTATGTCTCAGAACGATGTCTGGCTCTATTTAAAGTGGAAGTAAACTCCCCTATCGTTTTCAGCCATGGAAGCTGCCATCTTTGCCTCTGTTTAATCTTCAACTGCTATGGTGCTGCACATGTGATTCGTTATGACACCAGCCATTGGATGGCTTGATAGTTCGGCTGAGAGCACAGCCAATGTGCAGTTAGGATTCCCGGCATTCCTTTTTTTTTTAACTGTTTAAATCGTTGGGTTTACTTCCACTTTAATGGTGGTGCGTTGCGGCGTGCCCGTTCCCCATTGAAAACGTCACGTCTGACAAAACGCGTATGGGAGGGCACGGTGTGACGTCACCACGTGTTACGAGAGGAGGACGGGCTCCCGATTTGCCGGCCGGCTTTGTTTTATATGCGATCTAGCTCTGTATTTATGTAAGTGTATTTCTGTTACAATTAAACAAGTATTAAAAAAATGTTTACACTATGGGAAGCTTCTCTCTCTTTATATTCTGAGCATATGCATTGGGTGTAAATGGAAATGTGGAGCATCATATGATCCTCAATACATGGATCGCTTGTCCCTGATTTGCAAGGCATCTGGTGGAGGCGAGGGGTTGTCATTGGCTTGATACCATAACGCTCCTTACGCTCTACCGTCTGGTAAGCGCATTTATTTGTCGGTGGCTGGGCACAGTAGTGATAAGGAAGTGTTGAATCACTGTGGTGTGATCGGCTTTTTCTTCAATATACAAAACTTTTTTATGAACTTTTATTTATTTATAGTATTGGTTGCTATTTAGTTTCTTATTGGCGTAGTTCCTTTTCTATTTTTTTTTTTTTTTGGCGCAGCTCTTTTTTTATTTGTATCCAAAATCTAGTTTTATCTGTTTTATTGCATTGCTCTTGTATGAAGAAGTAATTGTTATTAATCATGTCAGTAGAAATATATATACACAGTGTCTAGACTCAGTCCATTTTGTACTGTCATTTTGATGCGCTGTGCGATGCCGGTGTCCTGTGTATCGGTGACAGGGTTAATAGGCTAGTTGTGATCGCGTTTTGCGAGATTCCTGCAGCAGAGCTATGGGTGAGTGAATGACAGTGAGCCGCCTCGTCATTAAGTAACAAGTCAAAAGAAGACAAAAAAATTGCTCTGTCACCTAATCAGACAGGATTATGTGCAAAGGCTTAACACGCTTTATTACTTCTCTCTGAAACCAGCAGACATTTTTATTGGGTTCAAAATGTATTTTAATGATGAAATCTATTGATTCTGAGAATATAAAAATGAGGTTTCCCAGATGGGTTCTGCATGCAGTATCCAAGGCAATTCTACTTATCTAAGGAACCCAATTACTTTGATGGTTTTCAAGCGGTATTAATAACTGTGCAGAAAGTTCAACGAAACTTATGACCTGGGTGGCTGTACTAGTTTAGTGTTGAAGGTTAAACCTATCTTATATAAAATGATTGAACTCCTTAGCCCATTTAAATTACATTTTTTTCTTTATCTGATCCCATGGTGGAGAGCTTCAGATTCCTTGTAGACTTTATTGTGCCTTATAGGTTCAGATGCACAAGGTATTGATTGGTGGATTCTGTAGTCCAATGCATACAAGAGCATATTCAGAATTTAAAATTTAAGTCTTGACAAAGGTTGTTCTTTTATTTTTTATTTTGGCTGGAGTGGAAAAAGAATTAACCTCAGTTTATTATTTGGCATCTGTGTCCCTATTAGGCCTGATTCACACCTATGCATTTTTTGTGCTTTTTGCATTTTGCAGAATTGCACTACAGCCCCCATTTAACCTGGTTTCCTATGGAACACGTTCTGTAGAGCAAATCTGCAAAATGCAAAAAGCACTAAAAATGCCATAGGTGTGAATCCAGCCTTAGGGAAGATTTTCCCTCATTCTTACTCTAGCTACCACACAAAAAGGGAATTGCTTAAAGTGGGATCAAACTCTACCTGTTCTTCCTAGTGAGACTCGTGTTTACCAATATGCAGGGTAGTAGCAAAATCGAAAAACAAGGCCTCACCCCCTGACACGTTTCGCCCCCCTTCTAGGAGTTTGTAAACCCTTACAAACCACTTTGACCTACAGGCAGGGGCGTAACTATAGGGGGTGCAGCAGTCGCGACCGCAACCGGGCCCTGTGATGCAGGGGGCCCATGCAGCCCCCTCTACATATGGCCAGCAGCAGCATAAGCAGCTAGGGGTACCAGTGCACCATGCACACGGGTGGCTGGAGGTGGAGGGTGACTAGCAGAGCTCCATGCTCGACTATCGCACTGGCTGCTCTTTAGTTGTGCATTCCCTGCATTGGTGTGTCCTCAGCCGACTCCTCAGAGTACCCCTCTCCTGCTCCATGCATTTCCACTCAGTCCGATGTCTGTTCTCCCCGGCCAGAGTCCCGCCCCCCCCCCCAGTCCGGCCCACACTGCACTGCATACTTCTCCCGGGTAAACAAATTTTAAGCACACAGATGCAGTGCAGCCCTATGAGAGCTCCCCGGAGGACACTGCAGGCTTGTCTGCCAGCCCCCCTCATCCCCGTCATACACAGATGATGAAAGGTCTTTCTGGGAGATATGCTGATCGCCCGTCCAGCACACTGGATGGAGCCCAGGCCAACATGGATGAGTCTCTCGCAGTCCCGAGCGGAGTAGCTCACAGTCACGCCCAGTCCCTGTGTTATGTACATCATAGGGCGGGACTGTGAGCCGAGCCGAGCCGAGCACACTTGGCTATGTATCTCTGTGGGGCCCCCTATTGGGCGGGGCCCATGGGCTTGAGCCCAGTCAAGTCCAATGGTAAGTCCTGCTCTGATTACAGTATGTAAAAAAAAAGGGTCTACCGAGTTGACCTTTCCTAAGGTTTAGGAAAGACAAAATCTGCATGGAAAAGGTCCCTGTAAGAATTAATACAAATTCGGCTGTAATCACAAAGTGAAAAATACTCAGGTCTGTATGTGGTGGTGAGAATATCTCTCCTCCGCAGAGAGTGCTTATCAGCTGCAGTATTCTGGTCCCAGCGGCCTGCGCTCTTCATCCACTTATGATGAACGCAGTCTGACAGCTAGCTTTTTTTTTTTTTTTTTTTTTTCATTTTACAGTAGTGCCATGGCTACTGTTTCTCCGGTCCTGCAACATCAGGATATCGTTATTTTCAGCATCCTACCTGGCCCAGGTATAAGCTATGCCAATCTTTGCTTGCTAATTGAGGAACAAATATTATTATTTTTTATATACCTATAAGATTACTTAATTATTTATTTATTTTTTTATAGGTATTTTTTTTTAAATTGTTTTTAACATTTTCCTTTCTACATATAGCTTACAAGTATTTATATTAGACTTGTGCACAAAGGAAAATTTCGTTTAGTTTCGGTTCGTTGTCATTCGTAAAATACATCATTTCGTTCTGTTATATCCGTTATGTTACGTTAATACGTTTTTCGGATAATTTGTTATTATTCGTAGAGTGTCTAATTCATTAGTTCGTATTCATTGAAATTCACTATTTATGTATGTATAGACATTCGTGATAATGATTCGTAGTTTGGAAAGTCGTTTGTTTATTGAATCTTTTAACACACACAATGACAACGTCTCTTCTCATCGGCTCAAATACAATACAACACCCTTCTAACTCAGTTCTCAGGAATGTCACTTTGCCAGTAATCCATCCTCCGGTACAAAATTAATTAGATGATTGGACTATAAGATTTACTTTGAGCTGACCTTTTGTTTCATTAGATCTTTAAAGAATTATCGAATTCATTCGTTATATTTCTTTCGTATTCGTTGTTATTGGTTATTTTTTTATTCGGACATTCGGATGCATCCAAATGTCCGAAAGATGCAAAATTCAGCCGAATTTTGATTCGTTACGAAACGAATTGCACAAGCCTAATTTATATGTATAGAACATGCGTATTTGCTGCATAGTAGTGTTGCACAATGTTTTCACCATGCCTATCATTTCACTGAAAGTCTGTCAAACAGGGGCTGTCTGACCAGGAAGAATACAGGCTCTATAAATGAATCAACTCCAATGCTCCCAGTTGTCAGACGCCATGGGGTTGATTTACTAAAACCTGGAGAGTGCAAAATCTGGTGCAGTTGTGCACGGTAGCCAATCAGCTTCTAACTTCAGCTTCTTTAATTAAATTGTTTGTTACCCCAACACTTCATATTCCTCATATCTGCCTGATGTACTTGTATGAGAAAGTATCCTGTTCTCTTTGTATTGATTCCTTTATGTGAAATCCCTGGTGTTCCTGCTAGCCCCCTTTCCTATTAATAACTGACCACACTAAGCAGGACAGCACACTGTAGCATAGCTCCCAACTGTCCTCGATTTTGAGGGACTGTCCCTGATTTGGAGCAATGTTCCTCTGTCCCTCTTCCCCCTCATTTGTCCCTCATTTTGGTCTGATCCATTTCTTTGTAGAAGAAAATGCAATTTTTATCTTTCAAAAGGTGTTTCCCAGTGCTAAACCTTTCATCCAGTTTCTTTTTTTTTTAAATTCTTTATTTATTTAATTTTTTTTTTTATACACAAAATATAAAACATAAACCATAGTATGCGAGGAAAAAACATCCTAAACCTTGAGCCTTGAGGGGATTCCCCTTTTAATACCCCTTTCTGAACTAGCAGGGAGCAGGGAGGGGGGAAGATCCCCCTTTCCCCGCCCTGTCTTCTCCTTTCCCCTCCAGGCTGATAAAAATATAATACTTCTTTCTCCTTGTTCAATCCCCCCCCCCTGATTCCTTTATTTCCCCCCTCCCATTCCCCCCTCATCCCCCTCCCCCCCCCATCCTATAGCCCTACTGCCTCGCTATATTTCTTCGTTAATTTGAATGATTTCCATTGTTCCCATTTCTTTCGGAATTTCTTTTTTCCACTCTCCTCATCTTCTTCCCATCCCTCCATTCTATACATATCGTCTACTCTTTCTATCCATTCCCTCAGTTTTGGAGCTCCTACCTGCTTCCAATTTTTTGGGATCAGACTTTTTGCCGCGTTTATTAAATGACCTATGAGGGCCTCTTTATACTTTTGGGTTGGGGTATCTGTACCATGGAAAAGACATGCCCAAGGGTTTTCTGGTACCTGAGTTCCTGTTATTATTTTTATCAGATCTAATATTTCTCTCCAGAACTTTCTAATTTTTGGGCATTCCCACCAAATGTGTGCCGCGTTCCCTTGTTGTCCACACCCTCTCCAGCAATTCCCAATTCATCCAGTTTCTAAATTGCTGCATTTGTACATTTTAAAAGCCAATATATAGGAATAGTAGTGGTAAAAAAAAAGCCCTTGTGGATTTAATTACCCTTTTTTTGTTAATTCTCCTTTAACCCCCCCTGACGGTCTTCCCGAGTCTGGCTGGATCCAGGAGGACGTTTACTTACCTTCTCCCCCGGATCCAGCGATGTCCCCCCGCTGTACGAGCGAGCCGTGTCTCGCTCGATCTATCACGGAGCCGATCTCTGTTCCCTGCGAGCGTTGTGACGCACGGGGACGGAGATCGGCGCCAAATCCAAAAAGTGAAACACACAGTATACATACAGTATAATGTAATCTTACAGAATACATTGCTGTATGTAATTATTTCACATCCCCTTTGTCCCTAGTGGTCTGTCCAGTGCCCTGCATGCAGTTTTATATTATAAAAACTGTTCTTTCTGCCTGGAAACTGGAGATTGTCCATAGCAACCAAAACTGTCCCTTTACATCAAAAGTGGTTTTAGACCAGCTAGAAAATAGCGATAATAAATTGGAATCACTCGCAGAATTGAGCGATAACGATTTGTGGGGAGATCCGTCATCAAATATTGAAAAGTAATGACAGTGACAATTCTGCAACTGAGCAAATTTCAGTGTTTTTGATTTGATTACATTATTGAATAATTTTTATTATTGTTATATTATTATTTGGTACAATTATTTATAGTTATTTATTATATTATAATTTATGATTTCATTTTTCAAACTTTATTATACCCGGGATGTCTGCTAGACTCTGGTTTGGACAGATTTAAGAGAGTTATTCCTAAGAATTACAGGACTACAATATAAAACGCCAAATTTTCATGCAAAATAATTGTACCGCTTTTAGCACCTAAAATCCGAAATAATCGTACCGCCAGGCAGGTTAATTGGGTTGTGGCAGGGAGGCGTGTTCCTATGCCTGCATACATTTGCTAGTAGGTGTCCCTCATTCCCATCTCAAAATGTTGGGAGGTATGCCGTGGTCAGTTCTCCTCTAATGATCAGACTTTTCCTGACACACCCCCACTGCACAGCCATTCACTGGGAATCTCAGTGTGCTGCTGCTTCTCCTCCCCCAGCTCTTATGCATCTGAGAAAAGAGGGAGTGTGATCAGTTATAAAAAAAAAGGGAAGAACGGTATTTATAATGTTTTTATTATCTTTACAAAAATGTTTTGACTTTCATTTCTATTTTAAACTGAATGGGTTGTTTTACAAGGTGATTGGTAGTGTTTTTTCGCATTTTTAGTGTGTTTTAGCAAAACTACACTCCCACAAAAGCTTATGGCTCTAAAACGCTGATGAGCACAGAATAGCCGTTTTTTTTAGCTTTTTTCACTGTTTTTAAATTTTTATCAGAGTTAGAGCATTTTTACAGCAGAAAAACTTCTCTTGAAACTCATTAGTTCTGGGGTTTTTTCTTTCCACCCTGAAAATGTCCTTGCCAAAAACACTGATGACAGCCTATGTGTGTATGGACACATAGGATAACATGCTGGGGAGTTTACCCTCCCTGGCGGTATGATTATTTCTGATTTTTGGTGCTGAAAGCAGTACAATTATTTTGCATGGAAATTTGGCATTTTATATCGTAGGCCTGTAATTCTTAGAAATAACTCACTTAAATCTGTCCAAACCACAATAGACATCCCGGGTATAATAAAGTTTGAAAAATGTATCATAAATTATAATATAATAAATAACTATAAATAATTATAACAAATAATAATATAATAATAATACAAATTATTCAATAATGTAATCAAATCAAAAACACTGAAATTTAGATTTAGTGTTTGATGACGGATCTCCCCACAAATCGCTATCGCTCAATTCTGCAAGTGATTCTAATTTATTATTGCTGTTTTCTAGTTGGTCTAAAACCACTTTTGACATGAAGGGACACTTTTTGGTTGCTATGGATGATCTCCAAATTCCAAGCAAAAAAACAGTATTTATAATATAAAAGTGCATGCAGGGCACTGAACAGACCACTAGGGACAAAGGGGATGTGTATTTTTTTTTATACAGTACTGTAATCTGTAAGATTACAGTGTACTGTATATATTCTGTGTTTTTACTTTTTTTAAATTGGCGCCGTCCTCCGTCCCTGTGCGTCACAACGCTCGCAGGGAACGGAGCCCGGCGGAACTTGGCACTGCGTGAATCGAGCGGAGGACGGCTCGCACACACAGCTGGGAGACATTGCAGGAGGTAAGTAACTTTCCCTGGATCCTGCGATGCAGCCCCAAGTCTGGCTCGGGGTTACCGCTAATGGTACTGCAATTCCACCCCGAGCCAGACTCGGGAATACCGCCAGGGGAGTTAATGGCTGCAGAAAAAAATGCCTGAAGCCAAAAATAGCAACTGTAAAAATGTCAAGTGTGCATGAGGCCTAAGCTTTGACAAAAATCCTGGAAGCTGACTGGTTGCTATGCACAACTTCACCAGAATGTGTGTGCATCGGTTTTAGTAAATCTCCCCCATTGAGTCACTAAATAATTTGATAGCACACATAGGGAGTTCTGACTTTGCTTCAACTTCACTTGTTGCCTGCTTGTTGGTGGTTAGTGGCTCAGGAAGGATTAAAGCCAGGAAATCAGAATTTTTCGAAAGTAAGTCATTTTAGTCTAAATGTTTCTTTGGCTACAAGTTTCCTTTAATTAGCGCTTCACTGGGCAATCCAGATGTGACGTTTGTTGACCCCATGTCTTGTGGTTTGGCACGACACTGGAAAATCATTGTGTGTGTTTTGAGTGGGTTTGGCAGGAATGTGCGGCAGAAATTGGCTTACTCTGTGTTTGAAGAAAAGGATTGATTGTTCCCTCCTTGAGCTGAGACTACTGAATATTCAGACCTTCCCATTAAGAACGTTCCAACCATCTAGAGTGTTGAATTAATAGTAGAAGATGGTGCAGTATTTGCAAAGCCATGAAACATGTAAGAAGCAGCTCATTATTTTGGGAGAAGAATATGGTCTGTAAAGTGACCTCTTGTGTTTATTCATAAGGATTTCAAAAAAAATTAAGTTTTTTTTTTTTTTTAAATAAAAGGCTGCAACTTCGCTGTATATAGAGATATTAAATTAGAGTAAAAAGAAGAAGCTCTACAAGGAACACAAAACTCCAAAAGTGAATAGTCCCGGTGTATTTTGTTTAATTGTTGACTTTAATTATGTTGATCCACATGTAGAAAACCTGAGTTAGGACAATGCGAGTGTTACCAAGAACAACAAATAGTAGCTTTAAGCAAAATGCTATACTTTTTATCTTTTCAACTTTTTGTGTATCGGTTTCAGTATTTTTTTGTTCCCTCCTGTTGGTTTTATTATCAGTTTGCATTGAACTTTTCATAATGCAGACTTTGACCAGGTAGGTGTTCGCCTGCTCTCTGCTCTTATGTTTGGCAGTGGCACATATGCATAGCTCCCAACTGTCCCTGATTTGGAGGGACTGTCCCTCATTTGGAGCCAAGTCCCTTTGTCCCTCTTTCCTCCTCATTTGTCCTTCATTTTGGTCTGATCTATATAGTTGCATATAAAATGCACTTTTTATCTTTCAAGAAATGTTTCCCAGTGCTAAACTTTTTATCCAATTTCTAAATGGCTGCATTTGTAAATGGCAAAAGACAATCTAAAGGAATAGTAATGGTAAAAAAGGACTTGTGAGATCTTTTTTTTTTTGTATAATTCTCTTTTAATGGGGTGTTGTATGGGGTATCTCCTATGCCTACATACTTTTGCAAATAGGTGTCCCTCATTCCCATCTCAAAAAGTTGGGAGGTATGCATATGGCTAGTGTTGGAGCATGGGGCAACCAGTGCAGTAATATGCACAGCCATACACATAAGTTAATCTTCAAAGGCTGTAATACTTATTCTGCAACACAGTTTATATTGTACTTGGTAACTTTGATTCAGAGGTTGACCTAGGCAAAATGTATACAGTACATCGTGCTTTGCTAGTGACCATCACAAGAATATATATATTTTTTTATACATACAAAATAATACTTGTAATAATATATGTAAATTTGGAATTTAGATGTCATATATACACAGTATACTTGCACATACAGACACACAAACATGCAAACCGCGCAAAACATTTTTAAATATAAATATATATATATATATATATATATATATATATATGAGAGAGAGAGAATCTATACCCAGATATATACTGTATACACATATACTGTAGTTAGATAGCAGATGTTGCTAGTCTTGAAGATTTTCGATTCAGGTTCAAATATTTTCTTTCTAAAACATTTTGGTTTGTTTTTCAGCTTTGGGTAAATCAGGAAGATGGAGTGGAGGAGGGCCCCAGCGAAGTGCAAAATGGGCATTTGGACCCAAGTTCCGACTGCCTATGTATTGGCAGAACCCTCCAGAACCGGGATCAGATGAGAGCCAATGTCATCAATGAAATCATGAGCACAGAAAGACATTACATCAAACACTTGAAAGATATATGTGAGGTAAGAGAAAAATGAACCATTTCGTCTTATAAGGGTGCTCTATTTGTCAATGATTGCCAGACCCTAGAAAGTGCACCGGGAGAGAGAAGAACAGGAGGGGAAGACTACACAGAGACTAGGGGGGGATTTTGAGTTTACTTATTATACCCATTCAGGATTAATTGGGTACTCTGGTGAAAGCCAAGTATGGGTACAGTCACTGGAATCATACAACCAGCAGTGTCTTGTGGCTGTTTATTTTAAAGCATGGGGCTATCCTGATTAAATTACCTGGTCCACTAACACAGTACATACAATTCTAAAACACTGTTAAAAAGCAAAATCAGTTTAAGGCTAAGTTCACACGAATGCAATCTGTGTGCATTTCCCATGCCAAATTCAAATCTCACTGCCCTTGTGATCCACTGCGGGTGTCTTTACAATCTTAACGACACCATACATGCAGGTCACAAACGCAGTGCATTTACCAGCACCAAATTGGCCCGGATCACATGGTATAAAAGGACCAGTGATCTGGTTGCAGTGCAATTCCAAAATTGAATGGGTTCAAATTGCACTGCACTGAATCACATGTGAACTGAACAGGAATATGATGCGGTTCCTGTGTGACTCACATGAGGTTCATAGTGTTAACCAAGGCTAAAGTAGATGATTAGGGCAGATAGTGAGGCTCAAGGGCAGAATAGATAGATGGGTGTAGATGGGTAGGCATGATAGACAGTAGATAAATGGAGAGATTTAATAAAGTTAATCCAAATCTCACACAGACAACAACTTAACAGTGGTTTGCACTTGAATGGAAGGGGGTCTGTTGTGCTGGGGGAGAGGTTTATGGGAAGGCTGGAGGAGTATTTAAACTAGGATTGAGGGGGGAGGGTGAACTAGAATTACATCGGGCAGACAGGTCAGTTAGGGGCCAGACATTAATGGAGGGTGGAATGGGGATAGATGGGGGAGGGTTATGGCAGGTGGCAAGAAAGTTCTCATGTTGCAAACAACCATTGGAAACGATAGTGCCATTTGTACTACTAAAAATGAGTTTGGTTGGAGGCTCTGGTGCATGAGGAGAGCTACGATGTAATCGGTATTGCTGAAACTTGGCTTCAATCCTCACATGACTGGGCTATTAATATTCCTGGCTATGCACTCTTTCAGAGAGAAAAGGTAAAACGGAAAGGTGGCAGGGTCTGTCTCTATGTGAGAAGTGATCTCAAAGCAAGTGTGTAAGAGGACCTGATTGATGGAGAGTGTGATGAGTCCGAAGCATTATGGGTGGAATTACATATAGATGTGCGTAGTTCAAACTTAATCATTGGAGTTTTGTTATAAACCACCCAGTGTTAATGAGGGGGTGGAAACTCAGCTCCTTGCACAGATGGAAATGGCTGCAAGGGCTGGGACCGTGATAATAATGGGGGATTATAACTACTCAGAAATTGACTGGAGTAATGTTATTGCTGGGACAGTTAAAGGGCAAAAATTTATAAATCTATTACAGGACAATTTTATGGTCCGGTTTATTGAGGCCCCAACTTGGACCTGGTAATCTCAAACCATGCAGAGCTTATTACTAATGTTCAGATAAAGGAACACCTGGGTAGCATTGATCATAACATGATTTCTTTTAATGTTAGCTATAAACAAGAAATACATGCGGGAAAGATAAAAACACTTAACTTCAAGAGAGCAAATTTTCCAAGGATGAGGGCTGCTCGCCAGGATTTAGACTGGGAGGGAATATTGGCACCAATAAACACAGAACAGAAATGGGAATTCTTCAAAAAGACTGTTTGGGACCTCACTGCAAAGTATATTCCCATGGGCAATAAGTTTAAAAGGCTAAAAATAAAACCTATGTGGCTCACCGTCAAAGTTAAAAAAGCTTTAAAACAATAAGAAAAGAGCTTTTAAAAAATATAAAAAAGGAAAGGAACATTAGTGTCATTTAAATGTTACAAAGAATTTAAAAGAATATGTAAAAAGGAAATCAAGGCTACAAAAATTCAAAACAAACGACAGATTGCAAAAGATAGTAGGACAAACCCCAAAAAAATCTTCAAATATATTAATAGTAAAAAGCTCAGGTCTCAGCTTGTAGGCCCCTTTACAAAAAAATCTGGAGTGGGTGACTGGGGACAAAGAGAAGGGTAACTTATTAAATACTTTCTTCAGCTCTGTGTATGCAAAAAAAAAGGGGGGGGGGAGCTCATGTCCATAATGGAGGTGGTATTGACACAGCCCCGAATGATCCACAATGGCTCAAAAGTGATATGGTCCAGGAATATTTAGACAGAATAACGGTGGATAAAGCACCTGGACCTGATGGCATCCACACATGGATCCTAAAAGAATTGAGCTCTATAATTTTCAAAGCCATTGTATCTAATTTTTAGGGACTCATCAATGACGGGAATAGTACCACTGGATTGGCGCAGGACCAATGTGGTGCCTATATTTAAAAAGAGATCAAAGTCTTTACCAAGTAACTATAGACCAGTTAGTTTAACCTTTTTAGTTGGGAAGATACTGGAGCGTTTAATAAAAGACCACATAGACGAGTTCTTGCTGGAAAAAAAAAAAATTAAGCAATAGACAGCACGGACTCATGAAATACAGAAGTTGTCAGACATACCTGATTTCTTTTTATGAGGAGGTAAGTAAAACCTTGGACAGAGGGATGGTGGTGGACGTGGTATACTTGGATTTTGCAAAAGCGTTCGATACAGTTCCGCATACACGGCTCATGTGTAAGGTAAAGTCTACAGGTTTGGAAATATCAGTTTGTAAATGGACAGAAAACTGGCTAAAAGACAGAATTCAGAGAGTCGTGGTTAATGATTCTTACTCTGAATGGTCTAAGGTTATCAGTGGTGTACCCCAAGGTTCAGTGCTGGGACCCTTACTTTTTAATAACTTTATAAATGGTATTGGGTCTGGGATCAAAAGTAAAATTTCTGTCTTTGCAGATGACACCAAGCTATGCAGTAGAATAACGTCCTTACAGGATGTCTCCAATTGACAAGCCAGCCTCAATGCACTAATGTCTAATTGGGCGACTGTGGCAGATGAGGTTTAATTATTATTATTATTATTATACATTATTTAATATAGCGCCAACAGTTTGCGCAGCGCTTTACAACATGAGGGTAGACAGTACACTTACCATACAAATCAATACAGGAGGGACTAGAGGGCCCTGCTTGTTAGAGCTTACAATATAGAAGATTTAATGTTGAGAAATGTAAAGTTATGCACTTGGGGGCTAAGAATATGCATGCATCATACATGCTAGGGGGAGTACAACTGGGGGAAACTGTAGTCGAGAAGGATCTGAAGGTTTTGGTAGCTCATAAGCTCAATAATAACATGCAATGCCAAGCTGCGGCTCCCAAAGAGAGCAAAGTCCATTCTTGTATTAACCCCCCTGGCGGTATTCCCGAGTCTGGCTCGGGGTGGAATTTTTATACCAAAAGCGGTAACCCCGAGCCAGATTCAGGACCGCATCGCTGGATCCAGGAGGACGCTTACTTACCTTCTCCCCTGGATCCAGCATTGTCTCCCCGCTGTACTAGTGGCTCGTCCTCCGCTCGATTCATCACATCGCCGATCTCCGTGCCCTGCGAGCGTTGCGACGCACGGGGACGGAGATCGGTGCCAAATTCAAAAGTGAAACACACAGTATACATACAGTATAATGTAATCTTACAGATTACATTGCTGTATGTAATTATTTCCCATCCCCTTTGTCCCTAGTGTTCTGCCCAGTGCCCTGCATGCAGTTTTATATTATAAAACTGTTCTTTATGCCTGGAAACTGGAGATTGTCCATAGCAACCAAAACTGTCCCTTTACATCAAAAATGATTTTAGACCAGCTAGAAAACAGCGATAATAAATTGGAATCATTTGCAGAATTGTGCGATAGCGATTTGTGGGGAGATTCGTCATCAAATACTGAAAAGTAATGACAGTGACAATTCTGCAACTGAGCAAATTTCAGTGTTTTTGATTTGATTACATTATTGAATAATTTTTATTATTGTTATATTATTATTTGGTACAATTATTTATAATTATTTATTATATTATAATTTATGATTTCATTTTTCAAACTTTATCATACTCGGGATGTCTGCTAGACTCTGGTTTGAACAGATTTAAGTGAGTTATTCCTAAGAATTACAGGACTACAATATAAAACGCCAAATTTTCATGCAAAATAATTGTACCACTTTTAGCACCTAAAATCCGAATAATTGTACCGCCAGGGAGGTTAAGAGTGAGTGACTTGTATAGTGCTACCTATGCAAACTGAATCGCCTCAGGGCGCTGTCTTGCCACCAGAGTCCATCTGCAGCTTTTTGCACGGTCCTTACCCTGTAAGGTCCCGACATGCTTACAAACACATACAACATTGACATACACATTTTTTTTTAGACAAGGTCTAATTAACCTACCAGCATGTCTTTGGAGTGTGGGAGGAAACCGGAGTACCCAGAGGAAACCCACGCAGGCACAGGGAGAACATGCAAACTCCAGGCAGATGGTGTCGTGGTCAGGATTTGAACCAGCGACCCTATTCCTGCTAGGTGAAAGTGCTAACCACTACACCACTGTGCTGCTCTAAGAGAGGTATGGACGAGAGAGAGAGAGAGAGAGAGAGAGAGAGAGAGAGAGAGGAGAGAGAGAGAGAGAGAGAGAGAGAGAGAGAGAGAGAGAGAGAGAGAGAGAGAGAGAGAGAGAGAGAGAGAGAGAGAGAGAGAGAGAGAGAGAGAGAGAGAGAGAGAGAGAGAGAGAGAGAGAGAGAGAGAGAGAGAGAGAGAGAGAGAGAGAGAGAGAGAGAGAGAGAGAGAGAGAGAGAGAGAGAGAGAGAGAGAGAGAGAGAGAGAGAGAGAGAGATACAGTAATTTTTCCCCTGTTCAAATCATTAATAAGACCTCATCTGGAATATGCAGTTCAGTTTTGGGCATCAGTTCTCAAAAAGGATATCGGGGAACTGGAGAAAATGCAGAGAAGAGCAACCAAACTGATAAGAGGCATAGAGGAGCTCAGCTATGAGGAAAGATTAGAGGAACTAAGTTGAGTTGTCAGACAAACCTGATTTCTTTTATTGAAGAGGGGTTGCGGTGGATGTGGTGAGGTATGAGGAAAGATTAGAGGAACTGAATTTATTCACTCCTGAGAAGAGGAGAGTAAGGGGGGGATATGATCAACATGTTCAAATATAAATGGGGTCCATATAGTGAACTTGGTGTTGAGTTATTCTCTTTACGGTCAACACAGAGGACAAGGGGCACTCTTTACATCTAGAGGAAAAGAGATTTCATCTTCAAATACGGAAAGGTTTTTTCACAGTAAGAGCTGTGAAAATGTGGAATAGACTCCCTGCAGAGGTGGTTCTGGCCAACTCAGTAGATTGCTTTAAGAAAGGCTGGTTACTTTTCTAAATGTACATAATATAACTGGGTACTAACATTTACAATTGGGTATATTGGATTGTACGATATTTTTTTTTTATTTTTTATTTTTTTATGGTTGAACTGGATGGACTTGTGTCTTTTTTCAACCTGACTAACTATGTAACTATGTAACAGCTATTCGGTATCATAAATAAATTCAATACCGCAATATCTGCACTTAGAAAGGATTGTTGCAAATGTGGCCTTCACAGATCAAGTATACAGAATGATTATACATTTGAGGACAAGTATTAATAAAACCAAACAAATAACATAGTACAGGCAAAATCAGGCTCACTTCTGCATAGAAACCAATGAGCTTCTAACCTTGGCTTGTTCAATTCAGCTTTGCTAATAAAACCTCAAAGCTCATTGGTTTCTATGGAGAAGTGAGCCTGATTTTGCACTCTCCAGCTTTAGTAAATAACCCATTGTGTACATAAAAGTGGGCTATGACTGTAGTCAGTAAATTGTCTGCTGTGACTCAAGCAATTTGTGTTCAATACAATGGGGTTTATTTACTAAACCGGGGGGAGTGCAAAATCCGTTGCAGCTCTGCATGGAAACCTATCAACTTCCAAGTTTTGTTTTATCAAAGCTTTAAAGGGGTTGTAAAGGTAAATGTTTTTTCACCTTAATGCATTCTATGCATTAAGGTGAAAAAACATCTCACACTGCCGGCGCCCCCAGTCACCCCCGTTTTACTTACCTGACCCCTCGAAAATCCCGCGCTCGCCCCTGCTCAGCCTGGCTGCTGATTGGCTGGAGTGGATGTATTGAAAGCAGCGCAGCTATTGGCTCGCGCTGCTGTCAGTCACATCCAATGACGCAGTGTGCCGGGGGGGCGGGGCCATGTGATACAGCGAGCGGCTATAGCCGCCGGCTGTATCATGGGAGCGCGCCCACAAGTGCTTCTCACCATGTGAGGGAGCTCGCATGAAAGTGAGAAGTACCTGCGGGAAGAAGCAGAGACCGCCGCCGAGGGACCCCAGAAGAGCAGCTTCGGGGCCACTCTGTGCAAAACGAGCTGCACAGTGGAGGTAAGTATAACATGTTTGTTATTTAAAAAAATAAAAAAAATTTACTTTACAATCCCTTTAAGTTGAACTATTCTCACCTTGAATCCAGTGATGCTCCGTCCCCAGAACTTCCCACCGGCTGCTGATTTTGTCAACCATGCTTTACTGCCCCCCCCCAACTGCAAGTATGAATGAGACCCTGAACTGATTATTTCAGCCCAACTGATATTCTTTATTTACCCATATCAGCAAGATGTTAGCATAGCTTTAGACTGATGTTTGAGTAAAGGGTAACTGCATTAAGTCAGTGTTATCTGACTTACGTTTTCGTTTTTTTCTTTCTTTTGCCAGGTCTCATGTTTTTTTATTACAAAGGTTTGGCCGTCTCTGGCCTCTTTCTGTCTTCTTTTTGAATATATATATATATATATATATATATATATATATCTTTAGTCCTTTTTCTTAACCTTTGGGATCACGTCATTCACGACTTAAAATATAATGAGCTCAGCCCTTCTTGGAATAAGTACACTAAATCCCGACAGACTTAAACTGTGAAGCCTTCCTATTAGGTTGCTTAAAACTGGCCCAGTTTCTGCTGATAAGGCAAATTCAATCAAATTAAAGTGGGATCTTTGATGCTTGTTTGCTTTGCAAGTCCCCCGAGACCTTGTGCTCAATTTGAAGGTACTTTGTTGATTTGTGAAAAAGGTTTAACACAGGAATAGCTAAGAGATGTATCTTGATTATATAATACTTCAAATAAATACATCTAGGTTCACCACAAATTTACAAACAACTTTTATATATCGAGCACCCAGGTTAAACCACCAAAACTGTGAGGACCTTTGCTAGGGTGGGGTATCACATGATTGCTGAATATGTATCCTGCCACCCACAACATTCAGTTCTTTGCTGCATCTACCTTGGCTATTTTCAAACACTGTGGAACCTGCTCTCAGTGGCGTAGCGTGGGTTGTCAGCACCCGTGCAAGGCAAGTAATTTGTGCCCCCCCAACCCATGGACCACCCTTATCACACCCCCAGATACCCCTATCCTGATCAAGCCCCCCAGATACCTCCCACTCTGATCACACCCCCCAGATACCCACACTATAATCACACCTCCCAGATACCCCCACTTTGATCACACCCAACCCTGATTACACCCCCCCATACCTCCCACCTGATTACATGCTCAAAAGCCCCCCTCATTGTAAAAACACCCCCAGATACCCCCTCCCTTAAATTCCTCCACTCAGATCACAGCCTCACCCTCAGCCCCCCCCCCCCCCCCTCTGATCTCACCCCCAGATTTTCTCCACTTTGATTACACCCCCAGATCCCCCACCAGATCCCTCCACTCTGATCACATCCCCAGATCCCCTTCCTTTATCCCTCCACCCTGATCACAACTCCAGATCCCTCTCCTATGTCCCTCCAATCTGACAACACGTCCAGATCCCTCCACTTTGATCGCACCTCCAGATACCCCACCAGATCTCTCCATTTTGATCACAAGGCAGCTGCCTGTCTGTGTGTGTTAATCTGTTATTAGGGAACTTGATTATGTGCACCTTTTGTCTTTAATATGTTTCTCTCTTTATTTTTAGTGAGATGATTGAAATATATAAATGGTTGTTTCTATTTCATAAAGAGGAGGTATCATTTGTATTTTTTTAGGTGTTATGTAGTCATGATGCCACCCCTGGTTCCTCCCATAATAACATTTTTGTTCCAATTTAATTTGTGGTTTTAAACAGCATCTCTATTACAGCTATCATCTATGCTTTTACTTTGTTACCTAAGCAACATACCAGGCAAACTAATAAACCTAGAAGAGCGAAGAGGGGTGGTTTAAGTATCTTACAAAAATTATTCAAATGCCGCGTACACACGACCGGACTTTCCGGCAGACTAGGTCTGACGGAATCAGTCCGTCGGACAATCCGATCATGTGTGACTAATCCGATCGTTTTTCATTAAAAAAATCAGATGGACCTAGAAATAGAACATGTTTCAAATCTGTCCGACGGACTCAATTCCTATCGTGAAAACCGTTCGTCTGTATGCTTGTCCGACAAACCAAATACGATGCAAAGGAAGCTATTGGCTACTGGCTATTGGAATTCCTTTTTTAGTCTCGTCTTACTTCATCACGTTCAAAATGAACGGACTTTCGAACGGACTTAGTCCGTTTGTGTGTGACCAAGTCCGTTAGTTCGGAAAGTCCATCGGGAAGACCGCCAGACCTAGTCTGCTGGAAAGTCCGGTCATGTGTACGTGGCATTAGAGGGCTTTGTTTGTTGGCTCCTGCCATTCCAAACCTGGATATTGACCTGAACTAAGACAGATTGGAGGAATAACATCTCTTTGTTAAACTGGAAACATTTTGAATCATACTCTGGATAAAGCCTATATCAGACTGAAAGAATTATATGTTTGTTAAGATGGAAAAGGTTTGGAATCTGTGACCAGCCCAAGGGAACCCTGACTTGTAGGAATTTATGTATATATACATTCAGTTGTATCCGACTCATGGTGATTCTATGGGCCAGCTCTCTGAGCACCATGTCTGATACATTCCTTCGATTTTTCGTGAAACTTTTTTTAAGTAGGATGCCAGGTCTTTTCTTTACCCTCCCTAATTGCTCAGGCTTTGGACTAGCATGCAGAATGTGACAACACAAGTGCATAGCCATTTTTTAAACATATATTAGGGCCAATTGAGCTACCAGCATGTCCTTGGAGCTTGGCAGGAAGCTGGAGTACCTGGAGGAAATCTAACTAGACTGGTAATGCTTAAACATGTTTCCAAGATTTTTTTTTTTTATGTGTTTCAATGTTTTTATTGATTATTATTGATAAAACAAAGATTGCATGTTACATACACATAGTAAAACATAAATCTGAATATCATTGTAATTATGAAATACAGAATTTGAAAATAAAGCAACAATATGAATTGATATTTGGCATAAGATAGAAATGCATAGATCAATAAAAAAAATTAAACAAAAAAAAAAAACACGCTTGTAAATATCTATCATATAGATGAAATTACTCCATGCTGGATAAAATCGATTTAAACAACACATGCGTATATATGGAGTCGTTTCCAAGATTTTTAAGCTGCATCTACAAGATACATAAAAATAAAAAAATGTTGTAAACCTCCACACATGCCTTTGCTCAAACTCCTTGGAAAAGCTTCAAACAACTATTGGGTCCACCAACCTTGGCAAATCTCCTGGGCTGGATGGCCTGACCCTATCATACTGCAAGATGTTACATAGTAATTGAGGTTGAATAAATACATCAGTCCATTCAGTTTAACATGTGTAGGTTTATGAGTGTGTATGTATTTATGTCTCTAGCATTTCCCATATCCCTGTATATTGTGTTTGCTAAGATGTCCATTCAAGAGTTTTTTTAAATTATCAACACTTCCTCCTGACACCATCAATTGTGCAAGGGAATTCCACATCCTAATCACTCTAATGGTAAAGAACACCCTGGTTTATGGTTAAACTGTATTTTGTCCAACTCCTTTGAGTGGCCATATGTCTTCTTAAGCAAGCTGAGATGGAATTGTTTTTTCCCTATGCTAAAATCGCCCTTTATATATTTGTGTATTGCAGTCATATCTCCTCTCAGGTGTCTCTTCTCCAGGGAGAATAAGTTTAATGCTTGTAGTAGTTCCTCGTAACTGAGATCCTCTAGTCCCCTTATTAGCTTTGTTGCCCTTCTCTGGACTCTCTCAAGTTTCAACACATACTTCCTGGGGACTGGTGACCAGAACTGGACATCATACTCAAGATGTGACCAGACCAGTTTTGTAATTGGAAAAACTATAGTCTTATTTCTTGAGTAAATACCCTTTTTAATGCATGCTAATAGTCTGCTAACGTTGCTTGCTGCAGCTTGGAATTGCATGCTATTGCAAAGCCTGTGATTCCATCTTAGATTCCCTCAGAGGTTCTCCTCTGTGCTTCCATCCTAGATTCCCTCAGAGGTTCTCCTCTGTGCTTCCATCCTATATTCCCCCAGAGGTTCTTCCTGTAGTGTGCAACCTGCATTCATATTTTTAGTCCCCAAGTGCATTAATTTACATTTATCAATATTGAACCTCTTTTGTCATGCAGTTGCTCACCCCTTTATTTTATCGAAAGTCTTCCTGTAGTTATATCTTGTTGGCAGTTTTTTACAATTGGCAGCACGGAGTAAAAGCCTCTTTTTCTTTTTTATAAATACCGGTACCGTCTTGTCTATTATACCCCTCCTTTTCCTTAGTAAAAGCCAAGAAGAATATATTTAACTTCCCCTTGTCTTAGTCACTTATGACCAAACTCCCCTGACTATTTATGAGATCAATATGCTCTGGCTTTGCCTTTTTTTTTTTTTTATTTAAATACTCTTTATTGAAAAAAAAAATTTTTTACATGAGACATAATTATGGAAAATTATCATATAAGACAACAAAGAATACAAATTCTTCCATCATAAAATTTACCAAAAAACGCAGGCGTAATCGTACACCCCATGCTAATTATCCCTGACCCGCCTGCTAGGCTTCCCCCCCCCCCCCCAAAGGCCCATTCTTCGAACACGTGCTACCGGCTCCGGCGAGACCAGTTCGGGCTGGCCGGCTAGGAAGATGGCAGATCTCTTCGGGGACAGGAATGGAGAACATCAACAGGTTCTCGAACCACACCAAGCCCAGACCGAGTAAATACTCGCTAAGTCTTATCATCCACTATCTCATCCAGGGGGTAACCAATATCTCTCAACCATGGATTTCATAACGCCCTAAATTTTTTTAAATTATTTTGTCTAATAAACATTGCTCGTTCACACCAAATTGTGGAATTTATGGCGTTTACCCATGCTTGTAGTACTGGGGGACTCTTTGCCTGCCAGTTCAGCGCAATTAGACGTCTGGCCTGATATAAGCACCTTAGTATGGATGTCTTTGTTACAGCAGATATTCTACCCCCTTCCATAATCCCTAATAGACAAGTCTTAGCTTCTGGTTTCAAGGTGGTGTTAAAAGTCCTATTAATTCTATGTACAATTTCTATCCAATACTGATACAATTTTGGGCACTTCCATACCATATGGAGAAGATCCCCTAATGCCCCACATCTGGGGCAATTACCATTAGATTTTCTACTTATTTTCCAAATTTTTTTAGGGGTATAGTATGCCCTGTATATAAGGAGCTTATGGGACATACGCTGTGATGGGGAGATAGATACCAGGTTCCCCTGTGCTAGGGTCTGATCCCATTGTTCATGCTTAAGTGGTCCCAAATCTGCCACCCATCCCCTTCTACTCTTCTCAGGGCCCTCTCCTTTCAACACTTTATCCTTGAGTTTTGTATATAGCCTAGAAATCTGGCCCTTTGTTTGCCTTCGATCGAGAAATTCCTGAAGTAGGGGGGTCTTTATCCTCTCAATGGTAAGTGTACGATACTGTGCTTGTATCCCATGTCTCACTTGCAAGTATATGTAGAACGTTCTATTAGAAATACCAAATTCCTGCCGAAGGGCTTCAAAGGATTTCATAAGGTTCCCCTGGTAAAGATGCACTAACCTAGTGATCCCCCTTCTCTCCCACTCTAGTGGCCTACCAATACTGTTTAATTCAGCCAGGTCTCCGTTATTCCATAAGGGTGTATACTCAGTTACTCCCTCATTGTCACGTACCTGGTGGTGGGAGCCCGGAGTGCAGGGAGCGGCCTCTCGTAAGCCTCTGGCTCGAGACCCCCTGGGAGTGGGAACAGGGGTTCTGGAGGGCAGAGGGCACAAGTGCCAAGTCCGTGTAGGTGGGCCTGGTCCAGGAACTGGCGTCAGACAGCAGTGGATGAAGACAGGTGACTCTGGAACGGCTGGAGGTCAGCAGCTGGCAGCAAGCAGGTGGGCACACCGGAAGGGCTGACAGGCAGGCGGCAGGCAGCGGTGGTCACAGAACACGGACTGGAACAGCAGGCAGAAGCGGGGTAAACACAAGCTGGGTCGTCAACGGGCTGGCAGCAGAGGTACCGAAGGAGAAGGCAGAAGAATAGTCAGGAGGTCCGAAGGTCAGGGCTGGCAGCAGGCAGGATAATCAGGAACAAGCCGAAGTAGATCAGAGACAGGAACAATCAGGTAATCAGAGGCAACTCTCAGGAACGCTGTAGACAGGACAGCAACGGGCCACTAGAATGAATCACTTAAGAAGCCTTCTGGGCGCCAAGGACGGTCGCACGGCACGTCCATTCGCGCCCACGTCAAACCGTGCAACCGACCGTGACCCCGCGCACCCGCGTGCGCACGTTTGCAACCCTGCGCACCCGCGTGCGCCCGATCGTACCTGCTCGCACCCGCGTGCGTCCGTTCGCGCTAACGCGCGCCCGGGAAGACCTATTAGCGCTCAACGGACCAACATTGTGGGTAAGTCTTCCACGGGCTGCTGGGACTCGGGACCGACCATGACATTGCCCCCCCCCAAGGGGCAGCCTCCGGATGCCCAATTGGGCCATTTTACCAGGATGGGCCCTTCTGAAGGCGAGAATCAATCTTCTGGCATGAATGTTGGATTCAGGTTCCCAAGAATTCTCTTCAGGTCCGTACCCTTTCCACTTTACCAGGAATTGGACTTGATTCCGTCTACGCCTGCAGTCCAAGATAGACTCCACCTCGTACTCGACTTCACCGTCGACGACCACAGGTTCAGGTGGGACAATCCTCCGACTGACGAAGGGGTCCGGAACGGCTGGCTTGAGTAACGCCACATGGAATACGGGGTGAATCCGGAATGACTCAGGCAATTTCAGCTCAAAAGCTACATCGTTAATCTTCTTTACAATTGGGAAGGGACCCACAAACCTTGGCCCCAACTTCTTAGTAGGGCAGGCCATCTTTAGGTTCAATGTGGAGAGCCACACCTGGTCCCCAACCTTGAGTTCAAGCTCCCCCCTTCTCCTCCTGTCAAAAACTTCTTTATTATGTCTTTGGGTCTTTGCCATGGTCTCCTGCAGAGGCTTGTTATTGGCACTAAAGAAGTCGATATTCTCCTGGACTGCTGGTACCGGGCTTTCAGGCAGGTCTTGGGACAAGAATGAGGGGTGGAAGCCGTAATTGGCGAAGAATGGAGACTGACTAGTGGCAGAGTGGATGGAGTTGTTATAGGCGAACTCCGCTAACGGGAGCAAGGAAGTCCAGTTGTCCTGGGAAAAGGACGAGAAGCAGCGTAAGTATTGCTCCAGCGTCTGGTTCGTCCGTTCTGTTTGCCCATTGGTCTGTGGGTGGTAGGCAGACGAAAGACAGAGATCAATCTTCAAAGCCCTGCAGAGTGCTCTCCAAAACTTGGACGTGAACTGCACACCCCGATCCGAGATAATGTTTGCGGGGACACCGTGCAGCCTCACGATCTCTTTAATAAAAACCTCAGCGGTCTCTGCAGCGGACGGGGTGCCCTTCATCGGCAGGAAGTGGGCCATCTTGGTTAGCCTATCCACCACCACGAAGATTGTGGAGTAGCCTTCTGATGGAGGAAGCTCTACGATGAAATCCATCGAAATCATTCGCCAAGGCCTCTCTGGAACAGGTAATGGTTTCATCAGACCCCAGGCCCTGGACTTGCTGCTTTTATTACGGATGCAAATGGCACAAGCCTCCACATACCTCTTGCAGTCGGATCTCAGCTGGGGCCACCAAAAGGTGCGCTGGACCAACTCGGTGGTCTTGAGGGCGCCGAAATGGCCGGCCAACGGGTGGTCATGACATGCACTGAGGACTGGCACCCGAGCCTCCTGGGGGACAAAAATTTTGTCTTCATGCCAGAGAAGTTCATCTTGGGTCAGAAGTGTGACATTAGGTGGAGGAGTGGCACCAACGGAGACTTGCTTAATCAGGGACAACAAATCGGCCTGAAGAAGAAGAAAGTTCCCTGAGGCCAGGATGGTATCCGGATGTGGAGAGATCTCTGGCTCATTGTACATTCGGGACAGGGCGTCCGGTTTGGTGTTCTTGGAACCCGGACGATAAGTTATGTGGAACAGAAACCTGGAAAAGAAAAGAGCCCATCTGGCCTGGCGTGGCTTCAACCTCTTGGCGGACTTCAAGTATTCCAGGTTTCTGTGATCCGTGTAGATGAGGATTGGATGCGTAGCTCCCTCCAGTAGGTAACGCCATTCCTCGAGGGCCGCTTTAATGGCCAATAGCTCTCGATCTCCGACATCATAATTTGCCTCAGCTTCAGTTAGCTTGCGGGAGAAGAATGCTACTGGGTGCAAGCGGGCCCTAGGCCCATGTCTCTGGGAGAGAATCGCCCCAACCGCGATCTCAGAGGCATCAACTTCTAAGATATAGGGCCGGGTTGGATCAGGATGTTTGAGGATGGAAGCCGACACAAATAAGTCCTTCAGGGTAGAGAAGGCTTCCTGAGCCTCTGGAGACCATTGAAACTTCAGACTCTGCCTGGTCAGTCTGGTGTTGGGGGCTATAATAGTAGAAAACCCCTTAATAAATTTCCTATAGAAATTTGCGAATCCCACGAAACGCTGGACCCCTACTGTCAGTGGGAGCGGGCCAATCTCGGATAGCGGAGACCTTCTGAGGGTCCATCTCGATGCCATCTACAGAAATTACCAGCCCCAGGAATTGAATACTTGATTGCTCAAAGGTACATTTCTCCGGCTTGGCGTATAACCCATGCAGACGAAGTCGGGATAGTACCTTCCTGACATGCTCCCGGTGTTCTGCCAGAGAAGAGGAGAAGATCAGGATGTCGTCCAAGTAGGTAATGACGAACAGGTCTAGGTAGTCCCTGAAAATATCATTGATAAAGTGCTGGAACGTGGCGGGAGCGTTACATAAACCGAAGGGCATGACAAGGTACTCGAAGTGCCCGAAGCGAGTACGAAAGGCAGTCTTCCACTCGTCGCCATCACGGATGCGGACCAGATTGTAAGCCCCCCGGAGATCTAGTTTTGAAAATACTGCCGCTGACCCCAGTCTCTGAAAAAGCTCCGGCACGAGTGGTAGGGGATAACGGTTCTTAATCGTTATTTTATTAAGGGCCCGGTAGTCAACGCAGGGGCGCAGGGTCTGGTCTTTTTTTTCTACGAAAAAGATCCCTGCTCCCGCCGGTGAAGTGGAGGGACGAATAAATCCCTTCCTGAGATTATCGTCCAGGTAGGACTTCAAGGTCACCAACTCAGTCTCTGATAGCGGAAAGATCCTCCCAAAGGGAATTTCTGCCCCAGGAAGTAATTCAATGGGACAGTCGTATGGCCTGTGAGGGGGTAAGGTCTCTGCACCCTTTTTGCTAAACACGTCTAGGTAATCATGGTAGGCAGCAGGTACAACTTGGCGGGTTTCTTCGTCAACTTCCAGACAGAGCAAAGAAGAAGAAGAGGCAGTTGGAGGCAGTAAGGTGATGGAAATCTCAGCTCCCCGGTGGTCCAGTCAACAAGGGGGTTATGTGCCCTCAGCCAGGGCATGCCGAGAATGATAGGGAAGAGAGGAGAAGTGATAATGTCCAGACAGAGTAATTCTTGATGGGTTCCGGCAATAGTGGTTAACAGGGGCTGAGTCTGCTGGGTAACAGGTCCGGACTTGAGGGCGGAACCATCGGCCAGATGTATAGAAAGTCCCCTTGCCCTGGGCCGAAGTGGGATGTTATGTTTAGAGGCAAAGGTTAGGTCCATAAAGCCACTGCAAGCACCCGAGTCAATAATGGCGTTGGTCTGGACGTTCCCTCCTGGTAGCTGCAAGGAAATGGACACAGTCAAATGGGAGGCAGCACTAGGACAGTCTAATGTAAGGGCAGGAGAAACGAAGAGGGACTTACGGAGCTTAGCAGGGCAATTGCGCACGAAGTGTCCAGACCCACCACAGTAGAGGCAGAGATTTCCTTCCCGGCGGCGTTGGCGTTCTTCAGGCGTTAAGGAAGGCCGGAGTAAACCCAGCTGCATGGGCTCAGGGAGGTCTTGACTAGTCGTGGTGACAGCAGGAGGGGTGAGATGAGGAGAGCTGGGGACTCGAGGAAGCATCCATACCGGACGAGAAGTGGTTGAAGACCGCTCCAGGCGGCGTTCTCTCAGCCGTCTGTCTATTTGGATTGCCAGTTCCACTAAGGCTTCTAGAGTCTCTGGAATGCCCACTCGGGCGAGCTCGTCCTTCAACGGTTCCGATAGGCCCATCCGGAACTGATAACGTAATGCCGCATTATTCCAGTCCGTGTCAGAGCTCCAGCGTCGGAACTCCGACACGTAGTCCTCTACAGGCCGGCGACCTTGCTGCAGCGAATGCAGGGCTGCTTCAGCGGTGGCGGTTAGCTGTGGGTCTTCGTACAACCGCGACATGGCCTGGAAGAAGATGTCCAAGGTTTCAAGGGAATGATCCTTCTTTTCAAGTAGACGGTGGGCCCAAGACTGAGGTTCACCGGTTAGCAAAGAGATCACGTAGCCCACCTTGGTGGCCTCGAGGGAGAAGGTCCTCGGCTGTAGAGCAAAGAACAGTTCACATGAGTTCCGAAAAGACCGGAATTTCCCTCGATCTCCGGAAAATCTCTCGGGTGTAGGCACCCTGGGTTCGGGTGGCAGCATCACTACAGCAGGAGTAGCAGAAGATCCAGAAGAAGCAGGAGAGGAGGTGGACAGGGCCTGGACCCGTTCCTCCAGTTGACTGTAACCCTCCTGTAAACTCTTCACTGCTTGAGTGAGGCCTGCGAGATGGTGGCAAAGTTCGTCCATTGGAGACGCTCCCTGCGTGGGCTCGGACATGGCTGTCCTATACTGTCACGTACCTGGTGGTGGGAGCCCGGAGTGCAGGGAGTGGCCTCTTGTAAGCCTCTGGCTCGAGACCCCCTGGGAGTGGGAACAGGGGTTCTGGAGGGCAGAGGGCACAAGTGCCAAGTCCGTGTAGGTGGGCCTGGTCCAGGAACTGGCGTCAGACAGCAGTGGATGAAGACAGGTGACTCTGGAACGGCTGGAGGTCAGCAGCTGGCAGCAAGCAGGTGGGCACACCGGAAGGGCTGACAGGCAGGCGGCAGGCAGCGGTGGTCACAGAACACAGACTGGAACAGCAGGCAGAAGCGGGGTAAACACAAGCCGGGTCGTCAACGGGCTGGCAGCAGAGGTACCGAAGGAGAAGGCAGAAGAATAGTCAGGAGGTCCGAAGGTCAGGGCTGGCAGCAGGCAGGATAATCAGGAACAAGCCGAAGTAGATCAGAGACAGGAACAATCAGGTAATCAGAGGCAACTCTCAGGAACGCTGTAGACAGGACAGCAACGGGCCACTAGAATGAATCACTTAAGAAGCCTTCTGGGCGCCGAGGACGGTCGCACGGCACGTCCGTTCGCGCCCACGTCAAACCGTGCAACCGACCGTGACCCCGCGCACCCGCGTGCGCACGTTTGCAACCCTGCGCACCCGCGTGCGCCCGATCGTACCTGCTCGCACCCGCGTGCGTCCGTTCGCGCTAACGCGCGCCCGGGAAGACCTATTAGCGCTCAACGGACCAACATTGTGGGTAAGTCTTCCACGGGCTGCTGGGACTCGGGACCGACCATGACACTCATAGTCCAGGAGTTGCTTGGCTATCTGCCATACTTTCCTCGCCAGTACATTAGTAGGACATTTACAAGCAAATGAGTTGGCCTCCAAAACTTCAGCTAATGTTTTATGGTATGCTTTGTCGATCATCAATTTATGGTTTGGGCAACCACCTCCTTCAAGCCCAGCCCCAGTAAAATGCTGGAGCTGGGCTGACAGAAATTATGTTCTTGGATGTGGTATCGCTACTCCTCCCTTTTCTGCAGAAAGCTGCAACGTCTGCAAACGAACGCGAGGCTGTCTCTTCCTCCATATTAGCTCACGGATCAGCACCTCCAATCTGGTAAACCACTTCTGGTTAATCCAGATTGGGGAATTATGAAGAATATATAGGATCTGTGGCTGCCAAATCATTTTTACTAAGTTGCAGCGGCCTGCCACAGACAGGGGAAGGCGACACCAGTTATCAACCTTTTGCTTCAGCTTCGCCAGAGCCCTGAGGCACCCGACTCACAACTTCAGAGCATTCCTGTAAACAGGTTTTCTATCGAGGTACATACACTATCGCCAATACCAGCCAACCTTATTTTGTAAATTAAGCCTTTATGGGTAGTGTATCAGATGCTTTGGTGAAATCTAGATACACCTTGTCCACAGGCCTTCCTCTATCCAGATTACTGCTTACCCCCTCATAGAATGTTAAAAGGTTGGTCTAGCAAAAAGTAACCCCTAATAAATCCACACTGGTTACTAATAATGATACTATTCTTATCAGAACATTCTTGCATATAGTCCCTGATCATTCTCTCCAATAGTTTACATACTATTGATGTTAAGCTGTAATCTGTAGTTACCATGTATGTACTTTTTTGAATATTGATATCATAGTAGCTTTTTACCAGTCACCTGTTACCATTCTGGTGAGTAAGCTTTCCTTATAAATTAGGAATAATGGTCTAGCAATAACCTGGCTAAGTTCATGAGGACTCTCGAGTGTAAGCCATCTGGTCCTGGTGATTTTTTTCACATTTCATTTTTCCAGTCTTTTTTGAACACTGGCTTCAGTTAGCCATAAGGAAACATTCCATGCTGTGTTCATAATAGTACCATCTTATAAAACCTAAGGCCGCGTACACACGCGGGGACTGTTCGCCCAACTTTGTCCGCTGAACAGTGTTTCGGCGGACAGTCCGCTCGTGTGTGGGCTTTCAGCGGACAGTTTCAGCGAACAGTCCGATGAACAAGGTTTTTCGGAAATTCCGAAAAACTGTCCGCTGAAACTTTGTTTCAGCGAACAGTCCCCTCGTGTGTAGGCTTGTTCGTCAAACTAAGTTCCGCGCATGCTCAGAAAGGATTTACACGCCGAAAGTTATAATGCAGTGTATAGGACGTCGTATTTTTCGTCCCGTCGTACGTGCCGTTCACGTCATCGCGCACGGTTTCAGCAAACTGTTCGTTCGTCGTGTGTGGCCATGTCCGTCCATGCTAATTTTGAGCGGACTGTTTGCTGAAACTGTTTGACGGACAAAGTTGGACGAACAGTCCCCGCGTGTGTACGCGGCCTAATACATCATGAGGGGTCCCTATGTTTTGTGAGTCTGGAGGACGTGGCGAGGCCGATTTCTTAAAGAGGCCACATGCTCTTATTTCTGTGCAAGGATTTATATACCAAAACCCACCATCTTTGATTGTATGAGGAGGAGTATTATTGACATCTTTGGCAGAAAGTGATCAGGAGTGTTCCCCAAAGGGGAAGGCGCTTATGACCTGTGTTATACAGGTCCATCTCTGGAGGTGAGCATGTAGGCACGGCAGATAGCAGGATTCATCAAACAGTGAATAGGAAGTTATATTGGAACTCGTGTGAAGAATTTATAGAACTGTATATTTATTTTGTTTATTTACAACTTTTTGAATAGGACATTTTTTACGGAACATTGAAATTAATATTGAGCTTGGTTATATACCAACTGCATTTAATATTGTGGCCATATGGAGAATAATAATTCTAGATCTTTTAGTTTATGACACATTTGTTTATTATATTGACTTTTGATTGTTTTCTTTTGGTTTGGAGGAGGCACAACATATTTATTTTTTATAATATTGTTGTCATTGTGGGAACACGGATTTATGTTTGCAGCTGTTCATTAGGTTTATTTCGTTATTTGAAATATTGGTTTGACACATTTTGTCTGGTTTGAAGTTTAATAAGTAGATTTTTACAATTGGCAGCACGGAGTAAAAGCCTCTTTTTTTTTTTTTTATAAATACCATCTTGTCTATTATACTCCTCCTTTTCCTTAGTAAAAGCCAAGAAGAATATATTTAACTTCCCCTTGTCTTAGTCACTTATGACCAAATTCCCCTGACTATCCTTTATGAGACTAATATGCTCTGGCTTTGCCTTTTTACTATTAATACAGTATATTTAAAACAATGTTTGGGATCCTTTTTTACATTTCTCCGCTATGTAGCTTAATGTTAATTCCCCAACTAGCCCCTCATTTTTTTAAAGCCCTCAACTCTCTAACTCAACACTTATGGTTCTCTGTAGACACTTTTAGGGCCCATAGAACAGTTATGCTCAAGTAGAGAAAATACCCCTTTTCTTGTGCTAACTACCATCCAATTTTACATGTAAACTTGCAACTCCTGATGAAAAATTTTGGAAAAATCACCTCATCATGACTACCGGCCACATTATAGTCTTAGATCAAATAGGTTTTATCTCATCTCATGAAGCTAGAGAGAACATCATTAAAACCTGAGCCACATGGCCAACTCTTCCCCTAACCCCTGCTTTCTTCTGGCAGCTGGCACAGAAAGGCATTCGATACAGTAAATTGCGGTTTGCGGAATCTGTTTTGCACTACATAGTATTGGGAACCAACATCTTAAAATGGATCATCAAGATCTACTCAATCCCCTCTGCTATAGTCAAAGTTAACATAGTCTTCTCCAATCCTTTTTCGATTACAATTGGCAACTGCCAAGGCCATGGCTCATGTCGCTTCAACCCTTTGAATGTATAGTTGGAAACAACCCAAGGATTCCCATGAAATGACTTTCAACATAAAATATCAGTCAGTGCTGATGACCTTCTCTTATCCCTTTCCAGGCCCCATATCTCCCTTCCAAAGCTTTGGGAGAATGTGACACATATGGAAGCTGTCCCACCTAAAAACGAATTTCTAAAATCAGGGGCATTAAGGATAACACTGTCCTCAAGTACAGTCTTTGAAGGAGAATGTTACTTTGCACTGGGGTACTTCAGCTATCAATTATTCGGGCACTTTTTTACCAGCCTTGAATTATCCCTCTCTTTCTTCGTAAAGTTGGTGATTTGAGAAATGGGTCTCTGGGATGTTCTGGTTTGGATGGTGTAATCTTCTTAAAATGTCTATCCTCTGTAAATTTATATATTCTCTGTAAGCCCTTCCCATAATAAGCCCTGCCTTATTCATACGACATATTAACTCTGCTTAGTCTAAATTCGTATGGGTCAACAGATGTCCCAGACTTAAGTTCCACCTATTTCTGCCTCCCCAAAAATTTAGGTGGGATAGCCCTACCAGACCTTTCTAAATATTACACAGCCATTTGGTCAGATTGATAGCCTGGAGCAGACATCCACCTCCAACTTCCCTTTCGACAGACTACCTTGGTGTTTTTCTCAAATTCCTTTTTCACCTGAAATCTCATCCTATAATTGGGCCATCTTTGGACTTGGGCCTTTGCCTGTGCCCAAGTCCATAAATGTGAACTCTTGCCAGATGTTTTCCCCTTTCATCCAAAATTTGGCAATTCTGCCTATCTCTCAGGCTGTAGAGATGGCCCATTTTACCCTCTACTGCTAGGTAATTATATCAAGCATCCCAGTTTGCTTCTTTTGGAGGCACTCACATCCCCCATGGGACAATTCCTCCATACCTTATAGCAAGCTGAAAAAATCTGACATTTTCTAACTTCTCTTTCTCCTCCCAGGAGCTTTTCATGACCGTTAACAGGTTTGAAGGCCCTATTTATAAAACCACACCCTTTGAGACATTCTCTTTCTATGCTGTGCACATTCGTTTTGCCACTTAAGGCTGACTATAAACCACCCTATCTCAATGTTTGGGAGACAGACCTTCAACTGACCCTTAAATTCTTAAAATGATAAAGAATATTACAATTCTTTTTAAAATCCTTCATATACATAAACATTTAGGGGACGAACTATAAAATATTATCCAGGTGGTAAAGAACCTTGTCCCTTTTCCATACATTTTACCCTGATGTAACTGATATCTATTGGCACTACAGTCTTGAAGTTGGTACAATCCTTCACATAGGTGTGCGCAGCCTATTGCATTTTGATGTGCACCCCAAAGCTGCATGTGTGTGTCTGGTTTGTGGATTTTTTTGCTTTAATATGATTACTTGTGTTAGGATCTTTATCTCTTTTGTGTATATGTTGTTGCGTTATAAAAAAAAAAGAAAAAAAATCGGAATAAAAACAAAACAAAACAATTATGTTAACTAAAGCCCCGTACACACGACCGGACTTTTCAACATCCAAAGTCTGACGGAATGATTCCGGCAGACTATTCGATCGTGTGTGGGCTGCAACGGACTTTTGATTCGCAAAAGTCTGACAGACTTTAGAAATGAAACATGCTTCAAATTTTTCCGCCAGAACTCTGCCGGACCCAGTTCCTACCGAGAAATTCGCTCGTGTGTATGCTATTCAGACGGACTAAAACTGACGCTAGGGCAGCTATTGGCTACTGGCTATGAACTTCCCTATTCGAGTCCAGTCGTACGTCATCACGTTCGAATCCGTCGGAGTTTGGTGTAATTGTGTGTGGCCAAGTCCGCTTATTCGAAAAGTCCGTCAGAACTCTGTCGGAACTCCGTCAGAACTCCGTAGAAAGTCTGTCAGACTTAATCCCTCGAAAAGTCTGGTCGTGTGTACGCGGCATAACATTGTTTCTATACTATAAAAATTACTGTAAAGCTGGGCTGGCCATATATGTTTAAAGCGGGGAGTAAACCCAGTTTCAAAAAACACTTACATTCCCAGCATGCCAGAAATGCTAACTTTCACATTGGTTGTGCTCTCAACCAAACTTTCAAACCATCCAATGGCTGGTTTCATAACTGATCACATGTGCAGCATTATGGCAGTTGAAGAATCATTAGAGGCCAAGATGGCAGCTTCCTTGACTGAAAACGATAGAAGGGTTTACTTCCACTTTAAGCTTTTTCAGGCTCAAAAAAAAAAATGTAACCAATTCCCTCATCCACACATTCAAGGTGGATGGAGAATCCTCCCCACTGTGCTGTTGTACGTGGACAAAGACTCCAGTGCGCTGCAATCTGTTGCCTGATCAGCTTCTAATAACCAGCATCCTACTCTGTGAGCTATAAATGAAAAATGTAATACACTGTCTAGATTTAAATCTACTAAGGGAGTGTAAGATGCATTCTTTTTATCTTCGTACTCTTGACTGCCCTTTATTCCTGAAATTGGGGTGTTGACAAGACCTTCTTTGTGGGTAGGTCCAGCTGTTTAGATTCATATTTTTTCCAGGTCACTTATTGTGCTAAACACACTGATCCCAGATCTTTATGGACGCACTGTTCTGTGCATTTCAAATAGTACAAATAAATGTATTGTAGAGAAAATATAAATCTTTTGCCCTCTCTGGAGGAGAAATAAAAGGAAAAGAACGTTCATGTTCTCTGAAGAAGAAATAATGGGTAAAACAACAAGTCCTTATAGAAAAGAACCATGAGATGGAATTGAGGGATACCTTGCATCATTAAACTTGCAATTCAAAATCACTAATCATGCCTACTTGGCTGTTTTCTAATGGTCAGTTGGAAGTATATAAACCTTGACAGTTTTTCTAAAATATATATGAATAATACATATTCTTACTAGAAAATACTTTTTTTTATGTCTTGCGGTATTGCAAACTTAACTTCTCCAACAAGCAATAAGCACTCAACACCCATACACTGTAAACTTAGCACTTAACATGGTGGACGATTCCTTTGTTCTCCGGGGAGTACATAGAATGGTACTTAGCACTGCATGAGGACAGCCTGTCACTTTCTATGGACTCTTTTTCATTTATTACTGAGCAAACAGCCCTGTAACATCTGCTTGTCAGACTGTTTTAAAAAAGAGTAGGGTGCAACATAATATGTCTAACATTGTTTTATCTAAACCAAGCGCATTCTACACTTAATTTCTTCTACATCCTTAGTTCCTCACTTAGCCCTTGTACACACGGTCGGAGATTCCGACAACCAAATCTGTCGGATTTTGTCCGTCGGATTTTGTCCGATGGATTTTGTCCGACGGATTTCGTCCGAAACTGTTGTATACACACGGTCGGACGAAGTTGTCGGAAAATCCGACGTGATTACGTTATTTCGTTACGACGGGACTACGTTCAGGCTAGTAGCCAATAGCTTTGGTGTAGGAATTTGATCTGAGCATGCATGGCACTTTGTCCGATCGGAATTCTCTACACATGATCGGAGTATGTCCGATCGGAGCATTTTGTCGGAAAATATTTCCGGCAAGTTGGAAAAGTTCCGACGGATATTCCGAAGGAAACAGTCCGATGCAGACCACACACAGTCGGAATATCCGACAAAACGCTCCAATCAGACACATTCCGACGGAATCTCCAACCGTGTGTACAAGGGCTTAGTGTCTGTGGCCACTAGTACATTTAAGTCAAGTAGCTTGTCAGCCCTGCAAAATAAAGTAGTACAAATGAACCCATAGACCCCGTATACCTTTGAGAGAACAATTTACAATGATTTTATTATGTTGATGGTAATTTATTACAGCTATTCCCATAACTTTTACACGTATATGGATAATTATGCTCGCTGAAACCACTCTGCTTTAGTATCCTGTTTCCTTCCACACCCACAGTGGTTATGGTAAGGGTGGAAAAGCTGAAGATGGAAAACAGGAAGAGATAGAATGGCCACTCTCCATTGATTGGTTTTCACAGATGAACAGTTATGCCCCATACACACGGTCAGACATTCCGACCACAAAATCCGTCTGATTTTTTTCCAATGGATTTTGGCTGAAATTTGTCTTGCGTACATACAGTCGCACAATGTTGTCGGAAAATCCGATGGTTCAGAACGAGATGACATTATACACGTACGACGGGACTACGTAGAGGCCAATAGCCAATAGCTTTCATCTCCAAACTTTTTCTGAGCATGCGTGGCACTTTGTGCGTTTGAATTCACTACACACGATCGGAAAAAGTCAGATCGGATTTTGTTGTCGTAAAATTTTAGATCCAGCTCTCAAACTTTTTCAGTCGGAAATTCCGACAGAAAAAGTCCGATAGAGCCCACACACGATCGGATTTTCCAACAACATAGTCAGACTTTTTCCATCGGAAATTCCGACCGTGTGTATGGGGCATTATACTAGTTACCAATTAATTAATTGTTACCAGTGTTAAGCCTCGTACACACTACTAACAATCCGATGTTAGTACAGCAATCTTACCTTCTGTGCTATTGTGTTCTGACAAGGGTACGGGGCCCCAGCCAGAACACTCCGGTCAGCGCTGTCAGCCACTGGCTAAGAGCGCTGATCGGGAGGCGGTGGGCAGATTTTTTTCTGTCATGACCCTTCGAGAGACCCTGGCAGACCAGCTGCCATACACACAAGCCGAATGTCAACTGGTTTCTATAGCCTCCCGACATTAGGCCCAGGTGTACTAGGCTTTAGAGGCAGGATAGCTAATATGCACATTCTTACTCCGGTCAACTTACTAAACAGTGAAGCAAGTATAAGGAAACAAGAAAAATGGCACCTTTGGGGACAAGGTGACTTTAAAAAAAAAATAAAAAATCATGGCCAGTGTCATCTTCTTGCAGGTATTTTTCTAATGTCCTGTTGCTGAGGTAGTCATACTTGAAAATACTATTTGAGGTACCCACTTAATCACAAAAACATTAGCAAATGGATAAGTACGTAGATGAATGTGTAATACTCCTTTATGTACTATACTCCTATAAAGCGCTTCTAATTCCAATAACAAAATTGTTATATTGTAGCTAAATGATTCTTAGCCCTTGTACACACGGTCGGACATTCCGACAACAAAATCCGACGTATTTTGTCCGAAACTTGTGTTGCATACACACCGTCAGACAAAGTTGTCGGAAAATTCGATCGTACGTAACATGATGACGTTATTTCATTACAATGGGACTACGTTCAGGCTAGTAGCCAATAGCTTTGGTCTAGGAATTTGATCCGTGCATGTGTGACACTTTGTCCAATCGGAATTCTCTACACACAATCGGACAAAGTCCGATCGGATCATGTTGTCAGAAAATTTTATAGCCCAGCTCTAAAACTTGGTCCGTCGGATATTCTGACGGAAACAGTCCGATGGAGCCCACACACAGTCGGATTATCCGACAACACGGTCCTATCGGACATTGTCCATCGGAATGTCCGACCGCGTGTACAAGGGCTTAGCTGTGGTGGCTAGAATAGTTTTATTTTTTTCTGTATTTTTTTCTTCATTTTCAGCTGTTGATCCAGCCAGTAATTGTTTCAGCTTTCTTTAACAGACCATGCTATCAAGCAAAAGTAGCAATTAGAGAGTTGAAACAAACTCTAATACTGGCAGGGGTGCTTACGATTATCTGCTTTTAATAGTTTATATACCATAAAATGTTTATTCCAAACAGAAAAAAAAACTGTGGCTGTAACTTCTTAAAAAAATGTTAATTGGAGTTCAATTTTAAATTGTTAGTCAAGTCCAAATAAGTCTGCTAGTGCATCTAAGGCTGGATTCACACCTATGGCATCTTTAGTTCTTTTTGCATTTTGCAGATTTGCACAACAGAACATGTTCCATAGGAAACCATGATAAATGGACTGTAGTACAAATCTGCAAAATGCAAAAAGCACTAAAAATGCATAGGTGTGAATACAACCTTACAGTATCCTCTCCCTAGATTGACACTGCTGCTGTCCAAAGGTGTCTCTATTGCTCCTCCATCCAGAGTGGTGACACCTCAAGACAGGATGTGTGTTACTGGCCAATTCACCATATGAAAACAAAGGAAACAAAGACTTTTTTTTTGTATAAAAGCTGTATTAAACCCAAAAACAAAAATCTAATATATTGCAGCTTACCAGTCATTAGGTGTGGTGGCTGCATCAGTTTTTTTAGGCGTTTTTCACTCTGTTGTCACGTGGCGATCTGGCCAGTAACATACCTCATGTATTTAAGGCCAGCATAACAAACCTAAGCAAACACCTTAGAGCGGCAGAGCAGGGGGAGTTAAAGCCAGGGGACCCTCAGAAAATGCTTATGCAGGCGCTGGCCTTGACCCTGCTCACATCTTTAGCTAGCTGAGTACTGCATGGGTCAGCATGGCGCATGGCGCATGGCGCATGGCACCGGCCAGCGCAGCCCCTGCCTATATCAATACTTCTGTCCTCAGCCGATGCCTCCAGCCCTGCATACCATCTTCCACTGGCTCTCCTGGTCCCTCCTCTTCTCTCACAGATGAGACGATGTCCTTTGGTTTCCATGCACACCTCCACCAGCTTCTCTCCCTCTAGACTCCAGCAATGAATAAAAATTCACTCCCACCTCAGCGGTAGCAGAAGCGCCAGTCCAGCAAGGAGACAATCCCTACTGAACTGGAGGTGTGTGAGACAAGGGAGAGGAGCCAAGAGAGACCAGAGGGAGGCTCCAGCAGGCCCAGGAGCTAGAATAACATGGAGGGATCAGAGGTGGCAGGTATGGCAAGGTGCTGTATTCTGTCTCTCACGGTCTGCTTTTCATGAAGACATACTGTAGATGGGGACAGGAAAGGGGACACGTGGACAGAGCAAGGGACATAGAGAGATGGGGCAGTCAGAGAAGAGTACATGGAGACAGAGCAAAGTAAGGGGGGACAAAACAGAAGTCATCGACAATAAAATGCAATGTGATAGATATGGAGAATAATTAAAGTGGTTGTGTATGCTGAAGGTTTTTTACTTCCACCACTGCCACAATGTGTCCCTCCCCACCATGTTGACTGGGCTCCCCTGTCCCATCTGCAAAATGCACATTCGCCTAAGTAGACAAAAATCCTTGCCCTGCATGTATTAGAATGCCTACCATCTAGGGGCACTTTTGGACAGCGGCATTGTTAATCTGGGGGGAGGGGATTGTTAGATGTGTTAGCAGTTTTTTTTTTGACCATTTGGAATAAAGGTTGTACATAAATACTGTATTCATTGGCGTATGACACTCACTTTTTCACCATGAAAATCGGGTGCAAATAGTGTGTGCGTGTTATACGCCAATACTTCAATTTTAGCTGCCTCGGAGGGGACAGGGAGGGGGTAGACATGTGCAAAAGGAAAAAATTTGTTTAGTTTCGTTTCGTTTTAATTTGTTAATTAATTAATTTCGTTTAGTTATATTCGTTAAATTCGTTAAATTCATTTTCGGATTTCGTTTCGTTTTCTACCGAATTTGAAAAATCGGTCGCATTCGAAAATATTTCAACCAAATTCGAAAATATTTCTACCGAATTCGAAATGATTTCAACATGATTCGAAATTATTTCAACCGCATTCGAAACTATTTCAACCGGATTCGAAAATATTTTGCGACCCGACTTTAGGGCCATGTATCTTGGGGTCACTTGGTGCTAGAAACCCCAAATTTGGAGATGTTATAGTGCTAGTTCTATTGTGTTTACATACCACATTTGGTGTTTCTAGCTATAAGTGACCCCGAGATATGTGGCCCCAAAGTCGGGTCACAAAATGTAATTCTCTGCTGCAGAAAAGTGCTTGACATTTTGTGACCCGATTTTGGGGCCAGGTATCTCGGGGTAACGTGGTGCTAGAAACCCCAAATTTGGATATGTTGTAGTGCTAGTTCTATTGTGTTTGAATACCAAATTTGGTGTTTCTAGCTATAAGTGACCCCCCAGATATGTGGCCCCAAATTCGGGTCGCAAAATGTCATTCTCTGCTGCAGAAAAGTACTTGAGATATTGCCCATATCTGGGGTCACTTGGTGGCAGGTGACGTGGCAAGTGGCCAATCCACAACTTGGTCACATGGCACTCGTGGCCGGTCACATGGCACTCGTGGCCGGTCACGCGGCACTCGTGTGAGGTCACGTGGCACTCGTGGCCGGTCACATGGTACTCGTGTCATGTCACATGGCACTTGTGGCCGGTCACGTGGCACTTGTGGCAGGTCACGTACCACTCGTGGCAGGTGTCGTGGCAAGTGGACAATACACAACTTGTGGCAGGTGACGTGGCAAGTGGACAATACACAACTTGTGGCAGGTGACGTGGCAAGTGGACAATACACAACTTGTGGCAGGTGACGTGGCAAGTGGACAATACACAACTTGTGGCAGGTGACGTGGCAAGTGGACAATACACAACTTGTGGCAGGTGACGTGGCAAGTGGACAAATACAATACACAACTTGTGGAAAGTGAACAATGACATACAGCATATGCACTTGCCTTGCGATCGACATCTGTGATTTCTTCAATCAGGCATGCTGACAACTTCATTGATACCATAAATATAAATGAAATAAGATGTGTGTGTTTTTTTTTTGCACTGGTACACTGCAAGTATAAAAAGTTGATGTGACAGATATATATATAAGTAAGTATAAGTAACTAACCATCTTCCAAAATGTCTAATTCAAATAGAAAAGATTAGAACAGAATAGAAAAAATATATAATTTACTGGCCAGATCACAAAGTGAAAGTAAAGGAAAGAAAGCCTAAAAAAGAAAACAGATGTAACCGTCACGGATAAGATTTGGTTAGCTGCAATATAATAAATGTTTGCTTTTGGGTTCAACACTATTTTAAAATGAAAAGTTATTACTGATGTTGTATTCAAGTGTGCACTGCATCAAAATATAGATCACTGGTTTGTAATGTCCTCAAAAAACACTGTATTAATATACTGTATGTCTCAAGGTGCTTTTCATGCTTCTTTAGTCTTCCAGCTGCGAAGAGAAGAATTTAAATTAATTCAAATTTTATGTTCTCTGCAATCACAATATCAAATGTTTTGTACCATAATTGTCCTTCAGCAATAGATAGAATTCATCTGTAATGAAGCCTAATTGTAGGCACAGTATGAATAGTCTGTGGTCATGCTGTCTTCAAACTATCTGGGTGTTATCATAGATTGTGAACATACACAGCAAAGGAAACAAGTACAGGTAATTGGGTTTAAAATGCCTCACCTTTACTGGTCTAATGTCAGTATTTGTTTGCCGTGGTCCCTTTGCACTGCAGCATGGTTTCTTTATTGATTATAGCAACGTAGAGTATTATGGTATTCTACGATTCTGTGAGCCATGTGTTTTTTTTACCAATCAGTTATAGCAATACCTTTTTTTTCCAGTTCCCAATCACAGCAGGGATACTAGCTCAGTAACTACACTTAGGAACTGGTGTCAAAGTGTTTTGCTTGGTGTCTATCAAAAGGCAAGAAAGCTTGCTTCCACCTCTTAAGCAATGCTGGTGTAGGAATCCCATCTACTTCCTCTTAAGGGACCCCCACCTTAGGTAAATCAGTCCACGTGTGTCTCCTGGAGAACATAGGCCTTGCCTTCTTCTTATCTGACTAGACTCGGCCATCTCTATTTGAGCTGATCAGATTTCCAGCTTCCCACTCATGGGAAGTAACAGTGGCACACGTCCTACTATTGCTTACAGGCTTAGGGCCTATGTCCTTATGCAATAAAACAAGTGCAATAAAACTATGCAATAAAACAAGTAAATCTGCTATAAAATCACCTAAATATCCATAGCAATATAAGAAGACACTGTGGGGTTGACTTACTAAAACTGGAGAGTGCAAAAATCAGGTGCAGCTGTGCATGGTACCCAATCAGCTTCTAACTGGAGAACATAGTCCTTGCCTTCTTCTTATCTGACTAGACTCCGCCATCTCTATTTGAGCTGATCAGATTTCCAGCTTCCCACTTATGGGAAGTAACAGTGGCACACGTCCTACTATTGCTTACAGGTTAGGTCCTATGTCCTTTGTTGGGCATCATTAAACTTGTTTATGAGGGCTGCACACCGCTAATTCAAATCTTCAGCTCTGCCTGCCATGGTTTGAACACATTTTGAAGCCACTGCAGGTTTATTTTGAATTCCCTACAGCAGGGGTGCCCAATTTTTTTAAGAGCAAGGGCAACATAAGCGACTTAGTATGCAGTCGTGGGCCACAATGAGCGGAGTGGGCGGATGACAGGTCCGTGTACACTCCGCCTATGCAGAGGGGACACAGCTCACTCTACTCTATGGGCCCTCCGATCCACCCAGATGGAAGGGGACAGATACCCTTCTGTTTTTTTTCTTTTAGCGGATCGGATTGAAGGTATGCAGGTGTAAACGGACACAAGTCTGTTTACATTTGCCGCTCCATAGAGGTGAATGGAGGGTCTGATTGGGTCGGACCGATCATGTGAATGGGGCCTAAGGCTGCTTTCACACTGATGTGCTGTGGTCTACCCAGGGAAATGCACCTCTGGCTTTTCTTGGGGTTAGCTGCACTTTGCCATAGAATTCTATTATATCCTGCAGGTGTTGTGCACTTTCTGAAAGCGCACCAAACCCGTAGGTAATAACAGATGTCTATGGCTCAGTGCAGTTTGAAAGCAGCCCGGTAACTACTGCAGAACAGATATGCCCATATATACACTGTGATTATAGTATTAAACATACTTTTAATAACAGTCTTAAATTTGGGTATCACCAGCTGTTCTGTTCCAGGCAGAGTGCATTTGGTATCACTATACAGCAAGCATCGTCTTATGTGGCTCTGCTAAGCAACTGCTTGCTTCCTCTACCGCCAGCTTCATTCACAACACTGATGCTCTGGGATGCCAGGTCGGGAACCTGTGATCTGGGCTAGCCAACCAGCCATCCCAGAGCAGGAGGTCGCAGGCCACATCAGAGGGCTCCGCGGGCCACATGTGGCCCCCGGACCACTGGTTGGGCACCCCTGCCCTACAGTCTAAATTCTTTGCCTTGCTTGTAGTGTCTTCCAAACACTTGGTTGCCTCTGCACGCTGCTCTTTCAGTAAGTCTATTTCTAACTCTGCCATTTCCTCTTTTCAGATTCAATATGCAGAGCATGCAGGAAGTGCAAACCAAACAGCAAATGCCCGCATCTGTCCCTTACTGAACCCAAAACTTTTGAGTCAAAAATCTGAGTAAAAATCTGAGACTCCAACGCCCCAAACTCTGTTCAAAGGAGAAGCATATCTAGCAAGCTCCTTTCCAACAGACATCCACCTACTATCTCTGGCAAGGTAGGAAGGGTACACACCTAATCCTCCTGGACACCAGAAACCTTTGCAGCCTTACTCTTCCTAAACAGTGTACACAACATTTTTCTTTGGCATAAGCTACAAAACACACCACAGAAAACAAGTCTGCCTCAGTTGATCTTTAGTGCAAATTCCAGCCATGACCCCTAATTGTTCTGCTTTGTACAGTGCCTTGCGAAAGTATTCAGCCCCCTTGAACTTTTCAACCTTTTGCCACATTTCAGGCTTCAAACATAAAGATATAAAATTTTTATTTTTTGTGAAGAATCACCAACAAGTGGGACACAATTGTGAAGTGGAACGAAATCTGTTGGATATTTTAAACTTTTTTAGCAAATAAAAAACTGAAAAGTGGTAAAATTATTCGGCCCCTTTACTTTCAGTGCAGCAAACTCACTCCAGAAGTTCAGCGAGGATCTCTGAATGATCCAATGTTGTCCTAAATGACTGATGGTGATAAATAGAATCCACCTGTGTGTAATCAAGTCTCTGTATAAATGCACCTGCTCTGTAATAGTCTCAGGGTTCTGTTGAAAGTGCAGAGAGCATCATGAAGACCAAGGAACACACCAGGCAGGTCCGTAATACTGTTGTGGAGAAGTTTAAAGCCGGATTTGGATACAAAAAGATTTCCCAAGCTTTAAACATCCCAAGGAGCACTGTGCAAGCGATCATTTTGAAATGGAAGGAGTATCAGACCACTGCAAATCTACCAAGACCTGGCCGTCCCTCTAAACTTTCAGCTCAGACAAGGAGAAGACTGATCAGAGATGCAGCCAAGAGGCCCATGATCACTCTGGATGAACTGCAGAGAACTACAGCTGAGTTGGGAGAGTCTGTCCATAGGACAACAATCAGTCTTACACTGCACAAGTCTGGCCTTTATGGAAGAGTGGCAAGAAGAAAGCCATTTCTCACAGATATCCATAAAAAGTCTCATCTAAAGTTTGCCACAAGCCACCTGGGAGACACACCAAACATGTGGAAGAAGGTGCTCTGGTCAGATGAAACCAAAATCGAACTTTTTGCCCACAATGCAAAACGATATGTTTGGCGTAAAAGCAACACAGCTCATCACCCTCAACACACCATCCCCACTGTCAAACATGGTGGTGGCAGCATCATGGTTTGGGCCTGCTTTTCTTCAGCAGGGACAGGGAAGATGGTTAAAATTGAGGGGAAGATGGATGCAGCCAAATACAGGACCATTCTGGATGAAAACCTGTTGGAGTCTGCAAAAGACCTGAAACTGGGACGGAGATTTATCTTCCAACAAGACAATGATCCCAAACATACAGCAAAATCTACAAAGGAATGGTTCACAAATAAATGTATCCAGGTGTTAGAATGGCCAAGTCAAAGTCCAGACCTGAATCCAATCGAGAATCTGTGGAAAGAGCTGAAAACTGCTGTTCACAAACGCTCTCCATCCAACCTCACTGAGCTCGAGCTGTTTTGCAAGGAAGAATGGGCAAGAATTTCAGTCTCTCGATGTGCAAAACTGATAGAGACATACCCCAAGCGACTTGCAGCTGTAATCGCAGCAAAATGTGGCTCTACAAAGTATTAACGCAAGGGGGGCCGAATAATTTTGCACGCCCCACTTTTCATTTTTTTATTAGTTAAAAAAGTTCCAAAAATCCAATAGATTTCGTTCCACTTCACAATTGTGTCCCACTTGTTGGTGATTCTTCACAAAAAATAAAAATTTTATATCTTTATGTTTGAAGCCTGAAATGTGGCAAAAGGTTGAAAAGTTCAAGGGGGCCAAATACTTTCGCATAGCACTGTATATGGTATGGTATCATAAATGGAGTGTTATAGAACATTTGCCTCCAAACTAAGTTGAATTGTTTCCATTTCTAATGTCCACCATAGTTTCTAGGTATTCTAGGTATTTGATTTAAGGGTATTAAAAGGGTAAGTAATACTGGTGTCCTCCACTCTGGAGTTTATTCTTGCATTGTGTCGTTTATAGGCACAAGCAGACAGCTTTATAAAGCTTGGACAGATCAGGTTCATTCTGCAAATGTGTATTTGGCCAATATAAGAGAGCTGGCGTGGAAACTGTTACTTAATTATGTTATTTGGAAACAATAACAGCAGCTAAGGTGGCAAAAAAAAATTTATTCAATTTTCAACTCTTATGCAAACCTTTTGCATGTATCTTAGAATATGTTCAGGAATGATTAATTTATTCATGGGAATTTGAAATCATTGGGGACTTCTTAGACATACGATATATGGAATTATTATTTTATTGTAAGTAGCCTCTGTGATTTGTGATATTTGTATGCAAAGGCAGTTGTGTGTATAGTGTACCTGCACAGTGACTGTATTTTATTGTTCACTCATTGAACAATACAATGCAGCATATCCTTTTATGTCTTGAACCCTAACAATCACCTTCTTTTGTTTAGTCCCTTTTGGTTAAACCTACCATTGCAATTTTATAAATCTGTTTGATAAGTTCTAAAAAAATCACTGTTGATCTTACCAGAAAATATGTGAGCTAATACCATTCTGTACTGTCTACCTTTGTTGACTGTTATTTAAAATTTTTTTAGTTATCTCCTGTAACTACAGAACTCTGCCCCTCTATGTTATGAAGAATGGGAGGGACAATGTTCTGTAGTCCTATTTTGTCTCTATTGATCTGATACAGTAGGGTGAGTTAGTGTGGTCATCCTAGGACTGAAAGAGGGATATTTACTAAAACTGGTGCACACAGAATCTGGTGCAAACTTTTACTGTGTATAAAATACTGAACATATGTGAGCAGAAATCAACAAGAAACAGGGTTGTGGTCAGAATTTATTGACTCTATTGACTGTTCAGCTTTTCCTGTTGATGCCCCAATTATGGGGATTCCTTGCAGAGTTATCCGGACTAGAGCCATGTCAGTCTGTCAGTCCATGTCTGATATCTGTGGAGAATTGACATAAGCTTGTTGTTGCAGACTGAGTGGCATCTGTCTGCACTGGTACTGTGTCTTCTTCTTCATGCAAGGAGCAGCCTCAGCACCCGGTGCCATAGATTCTTCACTAGTGGCCCTCCTGTACATGGCATGGTAAGTGCCTCAGTAGTAGAGCAGCCATCTTTATTTCTGTACCTATTACAATGTCTTCAGGGTAAATACTTTCTCATCCCATTGACATGCAGAATCCTGCAAAAAAAAAAAACTCTTTATATTTAAATCCTTCCTATGGATCCATATAGATAGCAGCCAATAGTTCCTGAACGACCATAATCTGTGCATGCAAAGCTGTTGCTTTCTCTGTTGTGTTACCTGAACAACTAATACAGGCATACCCCACTTTTAAGTACACAATGTGGTTTATTTACTAAAGCTGTAAATTGCAAAATTAGGCTCACTTCTACATAGAAACCAATGAGCTTCCAGGTTTTATTACCAAAGCTTAATTGAGCAAGCTGGGGTTAGAAGCTCATTGTTTTTTTTGCAGACATGAGCCTTAATTTGCACTTTCCAACTTTAGTAAATAAACTCCATTGTGTACTTAAAAGTGGGGTATGCCTGTATATGATCAGCAGGTAGAGCAGCCTTCTGACCAGCCATATTACCTGCACCAAACAGTATACATCCTCAAAAATGACCCACAGGAGTGTTAGCTCCATGGGTATAAACAGTGCTTGCAAATGCAAATCAAATGAATAAATTATTTATAATTTTGTATGGTGCAAATATTAAATTCTCAAACAAAGACCATGATTACAAATAGTGAAACATAATCAAAGTGCTCAGTCCCAAATAATTGTGATGCATAATATGACAAGTCATATCCTTTCCTTGTGGTAGTGTCACCAGTGGCTCCGGCAGCGGGTCTGTTAGTGCAGGAGAAAGAAAGAGAAGGGTGAGCGTCTCATAGTGTAAAATGCTTCAAGTTTATTTTAGAAAATATCTCTCTCTAACGTTCGTGGCGTATGTAACCTGTGTGTATCTGGCTCTGATATTAGCCAGTGCCTCACCAGTCACCGACCTCACCGCACGTCCCTGGTATGCATGCATGCCAAACAGGCTATTTAAATTGATCAACTGCATATAGCCACTGCTGTCTTGTCTAAAGCATTACCTTGGCTTGCACTTGGACTATGCTTTTGCCTGCTCCTTCTGTTTCTGAGTTGCTCGTCTGTTACCGACTCTAGCCTGAACTCCAACCATGCTTTTCTATTTCAGTAGTTTTTTTTTTGTTTTTGATAAACAAGAAAAAATTAAAAGATAATTTAGTGGAGCAGCGAACAATCCTTGTCTGCTCCAAACATGTAACAGGTTCAAGGTTTGGAAGAAACTGGTGAGGACCATAGTACATAGGTAAGAGACGTTTTGGGACCCTCTAGCGTACATAAGTTTGTATTTAAGGGAAGAAATCAACTTATTATGTACAACTACTAGAGTGTTTGAATAACATAAATGAGAGGCTGTTGCCCGCCCGGGTTAACCCCCGGTATGAAAGATCATGAACTTGGAAGCATTTCATTATTATAATTCAATCACAATGAAGTACTGTAGTATTGACGTCATCATTGCCTCTTACTCACATTGTGTGTTAATTAAAGCACTTGTAACCCACACCATTGCCATTATCTCATATGAGGGATTGTGTTACCCAAAATATGCCCAGGAGAGTCTGGGTTGCAGAAAGAGGACCACACACACACACACACACACACACACACACACACACACAGTGCCAAGATTGGCAAAGAACAGTGAAAGGAAACAAAAAGAGAGAAACGGAATAAGAAGAAGGTAAAATAAATCAGGAAACTCCCATCCGACATAAAAAATAAAAAATCTCTATGTATTAGGAGCCTACAAGTAGGCTAGCCAGGGGGATCATATTTTATCAAAAAGAGATTGTTTGTCATGTAGTAGGCTTGTGCAATACGTTTCGTAACGAATCGAAATTCGGCTAAATTTTGCATCTTTCGGACATTCGGATGCATCTGAATGTTCGAATAAAAAAATAACGAATTACAACAAATACGAAAGAAATATAACGAATGAATTCGAATGAATTCGACATGATTCGGTAATTCTTTAAAGATCTAATGAAACAAAAGGTCAGCTCAAAGTAAATCTTATAGTCCAATCAGCTACCGTATATACTCGAGTATAGGTCGATCCGAATATAAGCCGAGGCCCCTAATTTACCACAAACAAAATGGGAAAACTTATTGACTCGTGTATAAGCCGAGGGTGAGACATGCCTGTCCATCCCTGTGTGTCCATCCATCCCTGTGTGTCCGTCCATCCCTGTGTGTCCGTCCATCCCTGTGTGTCCGTCCATCCCTGTGTGTCCATCCTACCTGTGTCCTGTGCCTTTGTCCTTCTGCAGCCTGTGTCGATCTGCATGTAAAAACATGCCAGGATCGCCGCACCTCTTCTTGTCTGTGACAGACGGCGGCCATTCCACTGTTCAAAAGTCGCGCCTCCGTCTGTGATAGGCGGAACACTCAATTTCCCAGCAGTCAGTGTTCTGCCTATCATGGACATCCTCTCATCCTCGTCCGTAGTACGAGGATGAGCGGATGTCCGTGATAGGCGGACCACTGACTGCTGGGAAATTGAGTGTTCTGCCTATCACAGACAGGGAGGCGCGGCTTTTGAATTGTGGAATGGCCGCCGTCTGTCTGCTCGACACGCTGATCGGGTAGACAGACGGCGGTGACTCGAGTATAAGCCGAGGGGGGCACTTTCAGCCTCAAAAAAGGGGCTGAAAATCTCGGCTTATACTCGAGTATATACGGTAATTAATTTTGTGCCGGAGGATGGATTACCCGCAAAGTGCATTCCTGAGAAGTGAGTGAGAAGGGTGTTGTATTGTATTTGAGCCGATGAGAAGAGACGTTGTCATTGTGTGTGTTAAAAGATTCAATAAACAAACGACTTTCCAAACTAGGAATCATTATCACGAATGTCTATACATACATAAATAGTGAATTTTAAGGAATACGAACAAATGAATTCGACACTCTATGAATAATAACAAATTATCCGAAAACCTATTAAAGTAACATAACAAATATAACAGAACAAAATGATGTATTTTACGAATGACAACGAACCGAAACTAAACGAAATTTTCCATTGTGCACAAGTCTATCATGTAGAACACTCACTGTTTTTTCGTTCAACATGATCCACATAAGTTTACGTTTCATCATTACTATTTCTATAACAGGGCTTTTCCATGCCATGGCAGTTGCAAATTTGGCTGCTAGGAACATAAAATGGATCAGTGACTGGGTTTGTCGGGGTACATTTTCCACTGGTTTATTTAGTAGAGCTACCTTAACGATATTAACCATTGTGACCGAAAATATGAATAAATGAACCCTCATCCAAAAGCGGCGAATCTTGGGACATGTCCACCATATGTTCAGTGTTGTGCCTGCCTGCCCACAACCCCTGAAGCACGAGGATGAATCTCCCGGATACATTTTAGATATGTGCTCTGGCACTAAGTACCATCTAGTATGTACTTTGTATCTTGCCTCAGGGCAATATTCCAACTATGCTTTTGCCTACATTATTGTACTTGATTTGATTGCCAGTTGCTGACCCGAATTGTGTAACCGTGCACCACTTCACTGCTGCGGAGTTCCAGTATGATATTCCTGTGTCCAGTCTGCTATCCATTTACTCCTGAGAGGAAGCTACTCAACACTGACCAATTCAGGTACATCTGTCTACCTGTTCCAGCTTCTAACAAAAACTAAAAGGCACTTGTGCCACTCCGGGCCTGTGCATTGCCTATTCACTTTATCAGGGAACCCCCGATCCAGAGTTGTAAGAGGCCGTCTCCATGTTTTCAGGCTTCTCCACCAGGTACATGACTGCAAGTAAAATGCACTGTTCATTTCAAATGGAAGTGATGGGGAAAAGAAGAGGTTTGGTAGTTCTCAGCTGAGGACCTGGAGGACAGGTATATGTAAATATATATTCCATCGTGTAGACAGATGTCAAGAAGCCTCCCCTCTGAAGGGAGATAATAAGTTTGAAGGCTTTTAGAGGTTTATGTCCAAATTGGCTTTAAAGTTTTCTGCGGGCTTTGAAACTGTAAAAATGGCTTAGATAAAGACCCCTTAAAAGTTTGGGGAATGGAAAAGGATGACCCCCTCAAGTACAGCAATTTCTGATCAGATGAAAGGAAGTCTGATGTTGCGGAGATGAGGAAGATACAAAGAAATATAATTTAGGAGTGTACTTTTGTGAAACAGTGTAGGTGGTCCATAAAGTGAACTTGGTGTAGAGTTATTCACTTTCAGGTATTTTCAGAGGACAATGGGGAACTCTTTAAGTTTTGAGGAAAATAGATTTAACCTCCAGATACGGAAAGACTTCTTCACAATAAGCGCTGTGAAAATGTGGAATAGACTTCCTCAAGAGCTGGTTTTCGCCTAAATGCACATAAAATAACTGGATACTAATATTTATAGGTAAAATCCAGGTCCAGGGGATATCCAGTTGCCTCCTAGGGGATCATGACATGCATTTTTCCCCCTGAAGAAAATTGGATAATGCTTTATTGAGGTTTTTTGCCTTCCACTGGATCAACTGTAAGTATAGGATTGTGTTTTTTTTCTCTCTGGGTTGAACTGGATGATCATGACTAACTATGACAAACCAGACTAACTATGTAACTGTTTGTAACTCATACGTTGTTCTGTACAGAGCCCTATTTGATCTATCATAGAGGCCACAGACCTACTTTTTACCTAAAGGGGTCTCTGCTTTCCACCTCAATGAGGATATTATGTGAGTTTCCCTGAACTGGTTCATCCCAAGGAGACATCTCTGCATTGCCTGGATGTGGTGAGGGTCATCAGATCTCAGTCACTGCTTCCTTAGGCAAACATATTTCCTGTTTCTTTTTAAAAAAAAAGGTCCTAAAAGAGGTTCTCTGTAGCTTTCAGATCCACTATTTCTATTTCGTTTCAACAGCTTGTTGCACAGGTCTATGAGTTGCAATTTACATGCCTGTTTTATAGTTTAAGTTAATTTTACTAGGGCAATGAGAGCTTCTGGAGTTTTTTCCTCTTTGGTCCTTTGTGCCTCAGATCTGTATGAATATACCCGAGTCTTCTGTACAGATTATCTCTATGTTCCACAGTATATGGTCAATGTATCTGCCCTGACAATTGATAGTTTTGGTTTAATATGTTCTATAAGTGGCTGGGTAATGTCTTTGATTTCCTTTCTGCCTTGGTTTTCTCTTGTTCAGTTGATTTGCCTATGTTTTTTTCTGACCTGTCCCTCTATTTGGATTGCTTTTTTTCCTTAGAATGGTTAATTATAATCAAGCTGTGTCTCTCAAAGGGCAAGTAAGAAAATAGGCTTTGTGTATTTTTTTTTTTGAGGGATACAGCTCACTCCTCTCATATCCTATTGTCCTGTCTTTGGACTGCTTGCTACAACTGAGCAGCTTTTAGGTGGAAGGGGTATAGCCATAAAGGGGCAGGCCTTCCGTTTTACAGTATCTCACAAATGTGAGTACACCCTTCCCATTTTTGTCACCACACACGCATGACACCATCTGAACCAAATACGTTTATCTTGATCTCATCAGACCACAGGACATGGTTCCAGTAATCTATGTCCTTAGTCTGCTTGTCTTCAGCAAACTGTGGGCTTTCTTGTACATCATCTTTAGAAGAGGCTTCCTTCTGGGACAACAGCCATGCAGACCAATTTACTGCAGTGTGTTGCATATGGTCTGAGCACTGACAGGCTGACCCCCCCCATCCTTCAACCTCTGCAGCAATGCTGGCAGCACTCATAAGTAGGTTTCCAAAGACCACCTCTGGATATGACGCTAAGTACGTGCACTCAACTTCTTTGGTAGACCATGGCGAGCCCTGTTCTGAGCAGAACCTGTCCTGTTAAACCACTGTATAGTCTTGGCCACCGTGCTGCAGCTCAGTTTCAGGGTCTTGGCAATCTTCTTATAGCCTAGGCCATCTTTATATAGAGCAACAATTCTTTTTTTTCAGATCCTCAGAGAGTTCCTTGCCATGAGACGCCATGTTGAACTTCCAGTGACCAGTATGAGAGAGTGAGAGTGATAAGACCAAATTTAACACACCTGCTCCCCATTCACACCTGAGACATTGTAACACTAACGAGTCACATGACAGCGGGGCGGGAAAATAGCTAATTAGGCCCAATTTGGACATTTTCACTTAGGGGTGTACTCACTTATGTTGTCCTGTGGTTTAGGACATTAATGGCTGTGTGTTGAGTTATTTTGAGGGGACGAAGCTGTACACTCGCTACTTTACATTGTAGCAAAGTCATTTCTTCAGTGTTGTCACATGAAAGGATATAATAAATGATTTACAAAAATGTGAGGGGTGTACTCACTTTTGTGAGATACTGTATGTGCCTAGTATTCATTTCTGTTGTAGCCAGCAGTATAACCCTAGGTTTCCTTATTATCACCAAGCTGTGTCCCTCAATGGGCTGAGAGAAAAGGGTTTTATGATGAGTACAAAAATCTTATTTTTATATTAATATATGTATTGGCTGAATTAAATTTTCATTACTTTCTATGCTGTATTCCTGCATTTATTTTTGTCCTTAAAGGGGTTGTGATAGGTTCATCATACAATTTTAATTTATCATCTTGAGCCTATTGCTGGATGTGAGCATACATTATATGGGGCACTGTCAGAAACAGATAATCATTTTCCAAAGGCTTTTCTAAGCAGGAAAACAGTGCAGTGACGCAATACAATATCCATCTCCACCTTCTTTGCTCTTTCTACCATGATTACGTTACAGTGTATCATTGCTTGCGGCATCAATAACAAACTGTAGGGAACTAGTGATTGATAGGTGTGGAGAGTTATATATATATATATATATATATATATATATATAGTGAAAAAAGGGTCCCCAACATTAAAACAATATCTCAATCAACATCGTAATTCTTAGGCCCCTTTCACACATGCGGACCGTATGTCCGTATTTCATCCATCCGTTTGCGGATGGAATACGAACATATATTTATCCCTATGGGATAGCGGGTGTCTGCGGATAAACATCCGCAGACACCCGCTATTGTCCGCCTCTGATTCTGCAGATGGAGGAAAACCCTATTTTTCTATCCGTCTGCAGAGCGGATCGGATGAACACGGACAGACGGTCCGTTCTCATCTGATCCCCCATAGAGGAGAGCGGAGAGCTGACAGGGAGGTCCCTGCACTGTGTGCGGAGACCGCCCTGTCCGCCGCCGGCTCAGCGGGGACAACGGAGCGACCCCTGCTGAGTGAGCGGATAATGATCCGCCCCGTGTGAAAGGGGCCTTAGTTGTTACCTGTGTTTATCTTTTATATTTTGTGCCCCAAGCCCTTTTTACTCTATTACTGTAGCTAGTTCTACAGCTTACTAGACAGCACCGTAGTGAAGACTAACCTATCATATGCAAAGCTGAAGAAAATAGTAAAAATCTGTCTTGGGTTTAAAAAATATAACTCTTTAAAATCTGAGTTACTTCCCCCCCGCTCTGTCGCTCCTACTAGGTTAGGGGGTGGGGGTGTATTTTTTCATTATCTGTGTCCCTTTCTGATGATCATGTGCTGGTCGGAGCGGAGAGAATATTTCTTCAGTTTCAGGTACATGCCTGTTCTGCTTCTGCTCGCATGTTCTTCTGCCTTGGCTCAAGTCTCGGCCAGCCACCTGCCCATCTCCTTGCCTTCCCTGGCGGAGTGATCATGTACAATAAGGTGACCAGATTTTTTTAAATTAAATCTGGGGACATATTTTTGTTTAACTAGTAATGACGGCAATTAGCGACTCTCTGTCCGTCGCCTCACAGCCTGTCAAGTCTTACTCTCCAGGCCTCGGCTACTACTGGGTGGGGAGTGGAAGATGATCACTCCGCCAGGGAAGGCAAGGAGATGGGCAGGTGGTTCGGGGACAGTGTCCTCAATCCGGGGACTGTCCCTGGAAACCGGTGATGTCTGGTCACTAGAGCTGCGCAATTAATCGTTATAAAATCGCGATCTCGATTCTCTCCTCTGACGATCTCTCCCACTGAGAATAGGCGATTCTTTGATATAAACAAGTGGAGAGATTATCTGCTCACTCAGCTGTCAAAATAAAGCATCCTGGGCAATCTGCCAAGTTTAGAACTTGCATGAAACATTGTAACTAACTTCTTAGATCAAAGGCATAGAACTTCTTGTGTAAACAAATAATCTGGGCAGTCTGCCAAGCTTTCAACCACATGTAAATGCAGGAAGTTTAACCACTTAAAGTCTAAATCTTTTTCTGACACTTCTTTCTTAAGTTAAAATCAATATTTTTTGCTAGAAAATTACTTGGAACACCCAAACATTAATAAAAAAAAAAAAAAATTATAGAATATATATATATATATATATATATATATATATATATATATATATTATATACTATATACTATATATATATATATATATATATATATATTATATAGTATATACTATATACTATATATATATATATATATATATATATATATATATATATATATATATATATATATATATATATATATATATATACAGTGGTGTGAAAAAGTGTTTGCCCCCTTCCTCATTTCCTGTTCCTTTGCATGTTTGTCACACTTAAGTGTTTCGGAACATCAAACCAATTTAAACAATAGTCAAGGACAACACAAGTAAACACAAAATGCAATTTGTAAATGAAGGTGTTTATTATTAAAGGTGAAAAAAAATCCAAACCATCATGGCCCTGTGTGAAAAAGTGATTGCCCCCTAAACCTAATAACTGGTTGGGCCACCCTTAGCAGCAACAACTGCAACCAAGCGTTTGCGATAACGTGCAATGAGGCTTTTACAGCGTCCTGGAGGAATTTTGGCCCACTCATCTTTGCAGAATTGTCCTAATTCAGTTACATTAGAGGGTTTTCGAGCATGAACGGCCTTTTTAAGGTCATACCACAACATCTCAATAGGATTCAGGTCAGGACTTTGGCTAGGCCACTCCAAAGTCTTCATTTTGTTTTTCTTCAGCCATTCGGTGGTGGACTTGCTGGTGTGTTTAGGATCATTGTCCTGCTGCAGAACCCAAGTTCGTTTCAGCTTGAGTACACGAACAGATGGTTGGACATTCTCCTTCAGGATCTCTTGGTAGACAGCAGAATTCATAGTTCCTTTTATCACGGCAAGTCTTCCAGGTCCTGAAGCAGCAAAACAGCCCCAGACCATCACACTACCACCACCATATTTTACTGTTGGTATAATGTTCTTTTTATGAAATGCAGTGTTCCTTCTACGCCAGATATACTTGGACACACACCTTCCAAAGAGTTCCACTTTTGTCTCATCGGTCCACAGAATGTTGTCCCAAAAGTCTTGGGGATCATCAAGATGTGTTGTGGAGAAATTGAGACGAGCTTTGATGTTCTTTTTGCTCAGCAGTGGTTTTCTCCTTGGAACTCTGCCATGCAGGCCATTTTTGCCCAGTCTTTTCCTGATGGTGGAGGCATGAACGCTGACCTTAACTGAGGCAAGTGAGGCCTGCAGTTCCTTGGACGTTGTTGTGGGGTCTTTTGTGACCTCTTGGATGAGTCGTCGCTGCGCTCTTGGGGTAATTTTGGGCGGCCGGCCACTCCTGGGAAGGTTCACCACTGTCCCATGTCTTCGCCATTTGTGGATAATGGCTCTCACTGTGGTTTGCTGGATTCCCAAAGCTTTGGAAATGGCTTTATAACCCTTTCCAGACTGATAGATCTCAATTACTTTCTTTCTCAATTGTTCCTGAATTTCTTTGGGTCTCGGCATGATGTGTAGCTTTTAAGGATCTTCTGGTGGACCTTACTGTGTCAAGCAGCTCCTATTCAAGTGATGCCTTGATTGTGAACAGGTTTGGCAATAATCAGGCCTGGGTGTGGCTATAGAAATTGAACTCAGGTGTGGACAACCACAGTTATAGTATGTTTTAACAAGGGGGGCAATCACTTTTTCACACAGGGCCATGATGGTTTGGATTTTTTTTCACCTTTAATAATAAACACCTTCATTTACAAATTGCATTTTGTGTTTACTTGTGTTGTCCTTGACTATTGTTTAAATTGGTTTGATGTTCCGAAACACTTAAGTGTGACAAACATGCAAAGGAACAGGAAATGAGGAAAAACACTTTTTCACACCACTGTATATTTATATATATATATAATTTTAGCAGAGACCCTAGGGAATAAAATGGCAATTGCTGCAATATTTTATGTCACACTGTGTTTGCCCAGCAGTCTTTCAAATGCAATTGTTTGGGAAAAAATACACTTCAATAATTAAAAAAAAAAAACAGTAAAGTTAGCAAATTTTTTTTGTTTTAATGTGAAAGATGATGTTACACGGCGAGGATCGTGAGAGAATCGTGATCTATCTTCTAAGCAAAAAAATTGTGATTCTCATTTTAGCCAGAATCGTGCAGCTCTACTGGTCACCCTAATGTACAAGTCAAAACAGAACCTGGGCTTCAACACATCCTGCAACCTTGGTAAAGATTCGGGGGCCCATGTGTGTTATTGTTCCCTTTTATGGAGGTTCCCTGTGAACTAATTTTAGATTTTTCTGTTTCCTGTGAGCAATGAAAATAGCATCATACCTTTTCTTGACACTTAGAACTTGCCACAGACTAAGTGAATGGAAAAAAAAGAACAACTATATGCTGAGAAGATCAGGTTGTTCTAAGTTAGAGTTGTTCTTTACTTGTTTTTCAGAAATTAGTGTTTGATGCAATATGGGAGTAGTTACGGCATCCGCCCCCCATGGGTCACATCGCATGATCACTTGTGTAACCAAGTATTACCTTATATGGAAATCGTATGATAACTGTTATCTTGCTGACCTGTCTTTGTTTGTGTATAAATACCTCTGAATAAAAACCCTAAACTTGGCACGGGACTTCATGCTCGGAGCTGATATACGGAGAACGGTCTCTGTGTCTTATTTCTAAGATAAGAGCATAATAATTGGGAAACAGCAATATAAACTCATTAATGTGACCCATTGATAGTCACACTTAACAATGCAGATATCAACCTTGTGACTAATACAGATATTTTTGGTTTCTGTACATGAAATAGCTCTCTACCCATCTTTCTATAGTCAAAAAGATGGTTAATTTGCGTGAAATAGGTAAAAAGGTTTTGCCACCAAAAATGGTGTTCTGTCCAAAAGGCTAGATAAAAAGAATCATCGAGATGCAAATATTGTTTCAATTGTACAAGCTTTTTCTGCAAAAGGGTGATCGAGGAGCAACTAGAAATTAAAGTGCATAGAAAGGCTCATTACCAATGTTATGTCGGTGTAGCGCTCAATAAATAGTACACTAAGATCAAAGGAAAAAAAACACAGTACAAAAGCATTTTTTCTCTCTTTTATCAGTCACGCTGCTGCTCTGGATCTGTTTATCTCTAGTGCAGCAGTGGCTGGGGCCATGTACTTATTTGTGCTGGAACATCATTTTCTCCCACAATACTTGTTATTGCATGCCCCCAGAGATTTATTGCCCAGCAGTATTGGCACTTCCTATGCCTGTACATTTTAGGTAGTGCCAATGTAACTGAGCACAATTCTAGTCCTAGAAGAAATGCTGCAGGGAGAGGGTGACAACTTCTCTGGAATTTCCACATCTGCATTGCTGCATTGTCAGCCTTCCCCAGGAAATGAGGTAATTAACTGTGAAAATGAACAAGTAAAGAGCACATAATTTTTTTTTTTTTTAAAAGGTGTTTATTTTAGTTTTCAACATTACAACTTAAATGTCAATCAGTATACATAGTATATAACAATACTTAGTTCGTACAGATAGCAACATATTAAAGAGCACATAATTAACATGGAGATATTGAGCCAAGTGATTTAAAAAAAGGCAAATGGATAGGAAACTTTTTCCAGGAAAAAAGATTTGAAAAAACTCCCTACCATGTATTGTTTCATTTTCTTTAACCCACACAAACACACCCGGCAATACTGTGCTATATATTTAAACATTGATACTATTACACTATGAATATGCAAGTGAACCTAAGTTTTCTCTACTTTTATTTTTTGTACTAATAGAGGCAAGTAATAGTCTAAAGCAGGGGTCTCCAAACTTTCTAAACGAAGGGCTAGTTTACTGTCCTTCAGACTTTAGGGGGCCTGGACTGTGCCTTTTGAAAGAAGAAAAGTTTCCAATGTCAGTGGGAAAAAAACAATGCCCCATCTTTAGTGTCAGTAGGAGGAATTGTGCCCCAATCATTGGAGAGAGTGGGAGGAATTGTGTTCCATCTTTCGTGTCATTGGGAAAAAATGCGTTTCATTATTGGTGTCATTGGGCCCCATTGTTGGCAGTGTTGGATTAATAAGGGGGCAAAAGGGAAAGCCGCCCTTGGCCCCCTTGACAGAAGGGCCCTCTCCCACCTGTATGAAAATAATATAAAACAATATAAAAATTATATAAAATAAGTAATAAAATATAAACTATATATTAATAAAAAATGACTTTCTTTTACTAAACATATCTTGGGAAGTAATATTTGCTTGCCATCATCTGTATAAATACATTGTATTCATTTTTAGAAAAGAGATTTACAAATACCAAACATCACATTAAAGACTAATGCCGCATACACACGACCGGACTTTTCGACGGACTAGGTCTGACGGACTTTCGGAGGAGGCCCGATGGACTTTCTGAACGAGTGGACTTCGCCACACACGACCGGACTAAGTCCGTTTGAAAGTCCGTTCATTTTGAACGTGATGATGTAAACGGGACTAAACAAGGAAGTTCAATAGCCAGTAGCCAATAGCTGTCTTTGCGTCATATTTGGTCGGTCGGACTAGCATACAGACGAATGTTTTTCCTGATTTTTAGTCCGTCGGATAGATTTGAAACATGTTTTATTTCTAGGTCCATCAGACTTTTGGGATTTGTCCGACGGATTCCGGTCCGACGGATTCCGGTCCACCGGACCAAGTCTGCCAGAAAGTCCGATCGTTTGTACGCAGCATAAGACAACATTCATGCAATAAAGATAAAAAAAGAAAAAACATTTAAATCTCCTACACAACAATACATACATACTATACAACCCTATAAAATGGTGTATATCAACCATATACAGCATACCATATTTTTTTTTATTCCCCAATGAGGAGGGAAGAGACATCATGGTAGACGAAGGTTCCCCATATCTAAATACAAATAGTCCGGATGATCTTTCCCCCAGATAGGACTAACAGTCGCAGGTCTATCGACCTAGCCCTTACCTTTCACACCCTCACTCCCTCGCCCCTTCTCTTCTCCCCCCTCTATCACTCCCAACCACCGCTTACTACATATGTTTATAAAGTGGGAAAAAAAATAAAAAATCTTGCCCAAAAAATAATCTTGGTGATATTATGGGGAAAGGGTAGAGGAAAACACTCTCATCTTCCTCCATAATTATTCCTTTTCATTCCCACTCCGAGGCTTGCCATCATCATCTGTAAAAGTTTTTACTCTGGACTGGTATATTGTATCATTCATTCCACTAGATTTTAGATAGGGATATCAGTGTAAAGGGGGCTGAATTCAAATGCACGCCACACTTTTCAGGTATTTATTTGTCAAAAAAGTTGGAAAACCATTTAGCCTTTATTTTTTATTTTCCTTCCACTTCACAATTATGTGCCACTGTGTTTTTTTTTATCCAGGCACAGCTGTCTTTGTCTATCACATAAAATCCCAATAAAATACATTTACATTTTTGGTTGTAGCATGACAAAATGTGAAACATTTCAAGGGGTGTGTATACTTTTTCAAGGCACTGTAGAGTTCTTACACCCTTAAGGAAGGTAGCCCATAGCCCCATACACACTATCAGTTTTTTTGCTGAGTTTTTCCTTCAGATTTACCAAAACCATATAATATGAGGTCAAACCTTAGGAGTTTCAATGTGTATGCAATCAGGCAGGCCCTTGCACTACATGGTTTTGGTAAACCTGAAGGGAAAACGCAGCAGAAAAACTGATAGTGTGTGCGGGGCTATAGTCTGCATGTGTGTGTGCAGGCGTAAGCTCAGACTGACGTTGTCATGCATTTTGAAAATGTGTGACTGTCATTGAGAATGTAAACCAGCTCTGTGTATGAGGGGCCCTTAAACCGGAACTGTCCCCCCACCCCCGGTCTAAATCTGGCCCTGATGGTTGGTGTCATTGGGAGGATATGTGTTCCATCATTGGAATCATTGGGCCCCATTGTTAGTGTCATTGGGAGGAATTGTGTTTCGTCATTGGAAGTAATTGTGCCCCATCATTAGTGTCATTGGGCCTCATTGTTGATATCATTGGGAGAAATTGTGCCCCATCATTGGAAATAATTGTTCTCCATTGTTGGTGTCATTGGGAGGAATTGTGTCCCTTTATTATGCCCCATTGTTATCAGTAGATGAAATAGTGCCCCAAGGGCTGGATAAAAGCATGCAAATGGCCACCGTTTGGAGACCACTGGTCTAAAGCCAAAACTTTCCAACCTAGTCAATAAAATACATTTCTAGCAGAGATTTCCCCAAGGTTATCATTGCCCTTTAGACAGTCCGACTGTCATCTGAACCTGTGGATATCACAGCTATCTAATGTTCCATTTCCGTTGCCTTAGGTTAACACAGCTAGCTGGAGCATCTTAATAGCCAAAAGTAGCCACATGCGTATCTTGTAAAAACTGACCTGGGAAAAATGTGGTGTAAATCGGTCTCAGTGTAAAGGAGGTTCACACATTCAGTTTCTTTTCCCTTTGTGTTTAAGTTATAGATGTGAAATATGAAAAATGTGTTTTCAGTTTAGTACTGAAATGCAAAATGTAAGCGCAATGCAGTCATTTTAAATGTGTCAAGGAAAATCTACCAGACATATGAACAGATTAATTCTATTGCGTAGAGCAGTTACAGCTTAGATATACACAATTGTTGTGCCTCTTTTGCTAAGTATGCCCTGCATTGTCTAAGACAGACAGGTGTGTATTAGAGAATCAGCCCTGAATGAAGGACGAACAAGGGAGGTAGTCCTTCTTGGAGAAGCTTATTGAGCTGTCACATAGCAGAGGCGCAAATACACAGAATGAGTGTGACGGAGTTATGTATTGAAAGGCTAAAATAAGAGTCTCTGTTTAGTACGTACAAGAGTGCGTAGACAAGGGAATTTTTTCTAGGCTCTGACGTACATGTTGTGAGTGTAGATTCCCGCCAGCCTTTTGCTGTGTAACTATTTAGCTTCTGAGCCTTTTTCTAAGCACTTGGAACAAGAAGGATTAGGGAATTTGCTTGGCATGCAAGATCCACAGAAGTGAAAACAATTTGCTGGTCATGATGCTTTGAGCTGTGGATGAATTGACTTCTACACTGTGGCTTGTAAGAACCACAGCAACTGTCCATCACACGCTTTAGTGATTGGATATTAAGATTTTCTAGTGGATATACAGTGTGTGTTGATGTGTTTTTCTAAGTACATAGGAGGAAACTTTTTACAAATTTGTTGTTTTAGTGCAGCTCAGATGCTTGAAATACCGCATTTTTCTCAGCGGCTTTCGGCCGCCTTCGGCTCTTCTTGGCAGCTTTCGCCCGCCTTCGGCCATTCTTGGCAGCTTCCGGCCGCCGAGAACGGCCGAAGGCGGGCGGAAACTGCTGAGAACGGCTGAAGCCGCCCGAAAGCCGTCGAGAAGAGCCGAAGGCGGCCGAAAGCCGCCCAGAGGCTCAGAACTGCGGGGATCGGCGTATAACACACACCCGCGATTTTCCCCTGCTTTTAGGGGGGAAAAAGTGCATGTTATACACCGATAAATACGGAAGTTGTTGAAATAGTTGAATTCTAAGTAAAAATTTTGTAAATCATGGGTGTTAACATAAACCCCAAAGCTCTACACCACTTTTGTTGTTTAGGCTCCATAAACATGCATATATTCTGTATTCTGTATACGCTTAAAAAAAGCTGGAAACAATGCTGGATGAAAAATGCGGATAATAGCATTTTTTTTTTTTTGCCAGCTTCTAGTAGCCTTTTGGTAGCTTTTAGGAGCATTAGCATTTTATTAGCGTTCTTGCAGTACAAAAAAAAGAAAGCTAAAAAAAAAGCTTTTAGCAGTTAGAAGCAGTAAGGAGCATTTAGGTGCGTTTAGGAGCATTCAATGTTTTTCTCTGCTGGAAAAAACGCTCCAAAAAACTCTACAAATAATTTTTGTTTCCTGCTCTTAGATGTTGTAGCTCGAAAAATGCTAATAGCCTAAAATAGTGTGCATGGACACATAGGATAACTATTTAGCTTCTAGGAGCAGAAAAAAAGGAAATAACAGTTTCTAGGAGCTTAAAAAATGCTAGTGTGCATGGGGCCCTAAAGAAAAAAAATCCTAGTTGGCTACAGATTTAAATGGAGACAGAAATGGCTTTTTAAAACATGAAGGTACAGTCTACCTATTGCCTGCCTGGTTAATACGTGTTTTGTTTTTTTATCCAGGCACTGCTGTAAATCACCTGTCCACCTCATTATCTTTTATGATCTTATAATCTTGGAAAACCTTTTCTGGTGCTGAAACACTTATGCAGGCCATACTTGGGTCGAGCTCCAAACAAATTTTCTTTTAAAAACTAGAAATTTCATGTGTTTTGGGATCCGATGGTGCCACCATTGATTTGGAAATACAACCAACCAACCCTTCAATTTCACCAGTTTCCATGTTGCTATGGAAAATCATTTTTGTGGCTGGGAATCTTCTTTTATTTCCAGGAATTTTTATTTCTTGCACTTTTATACATTTATTTTTCGATTATATTTCTCGCACGATTCTCCCATCATTGATTAGGAAATTGTTTGTTTTTCCAAAAATTTCCAACATGCTCAACCACTCAAATTCAATGACTGCATGATGGTTGGCCGTTGCTGCAGCCCACTAATTTGAAAGAAAATTTATTCCCATGTATGGCTGGCCTTACTGTCTCCCACACATAGAATACCAGTACTAAAACATTTCTCACAGCCAGTAATCAAATTCAAACCAGCCTTTCAAATTTGAATAGGACTGGTGAATTAAGAGTCAGAGGATAGGTTTCAAAGTATTCTCCTACTGGGTGCCTGGGGATGCAAATTTCACAGAATTGAGATTTATGTAATTTGGATAAACCTACATATTTTAGAATAGTTGATTACTAGATAGCATAGTAGCGTAGTGAGTACTTTTACCTTTCCCCTGGAATTGCTTGTTGTAACCAGGAGGATGGCTCATGTCTGCATCATTAGCAAAGCACTAGTTGTAGAATTATTTTTACTTTTTTTTTTTTAACAGACAAGTTTTTATTTGTCTTCAAAAGGAGAGACAATGCATACAAATTAGCATTGTATTAAACATAATTTAACACAAAATACAGTGTACAATTATTCTTTCAGGTCATAGTACTACAGGTACAAGGCAGTCAGTAATAATTTGAAAAGGAACCAAAGGGGAACCAGTGTTAGATTGTGTGGGTTTAAATATTCAATTATTTACCTATCATAGGTTTCAATTTCCAATTCTGACAATAGATGGTAATGATCTTTCTGCACTGATGGGGGGGGGGGAAATAGGAGACAGGAGAGTAGCTGTGGGGAGTGGGAGGGGGAGGCGATGGACGACAGAAATTGCGCCACAGTGAAGAGGAGTAAACCAATCTTCCAAGGCTCAGTCGCCTTCCTTTGCTCCCTAATTGTAGAATGTAAAGCATAACTATCCCAAGAACAAAAACGCAATCGATAGCAGCATACAGGCCTTAGCCCTTGTACACACGGTCGGACATTCCAACAGAAAATGTCAGATCGGACCGTGTTGTCGGATAATCCGACCGTGTGCGGGCTCCATCGGATTGTTTCTGCCGGAATATCCGACCGACAAAGTTTTAGAGCTGGGCTATAAAACTTTCCGACAACATGGTCCGATCGGACTTTGTCCTATCGTTTGTAGAGAATTCCGATCGGACAAAGTGCCACGCATGCTCAGATCAAATTCCTAGACCAAAGCTATTGGCTACTAGCCCGAATGTAGTCCCGTCGTAACGAAATAGCGTCATCACGTTACGAATGATCGGACCGTGTGTATGCAACACAAGTTTCGGACAAAATCCGTCGGACAAAATCCGTCGGACAAAATCCGACACATTTTGTTGTCGGAATGTCCGACCGTGTGTACAAGGGCTAATGCCGGCCATACACGGTTCGAATTTCGAAAGAATTTTCTTTCGAAAATCGTATCTAAGAATTTTCGTATGAATTTCGCACCATTAGTGGGCTGCAGCAACAGCCGATTTTCGTGCGGAAATAAAATTTGAGGAATCGGACATGTTGGAAATTTTTAGAAAAACGAACGATTTTCTAATCAATGATGGGAGAATCGTGCGAGAAACGTAATAAGAAAAGAAAATGTACGGAGATAAAAGAAGATTCCCAGCCAAGAAAATTCTTTTCTGTAGCAACATGAGGTGAAATTGAAGGCTTGGTCGGCCGAATTTCGAAAATTAATGGTGGCATCATCGGATCACAAAAAAAACGAATTTTCTGATTTTGAAAAGAAAATTCGTTCGAAATTCGACCGTGTATGGCCTGCATTAGAGGTGATGGCTGCATTATGTTTCTTTTTTTATTCAAGCTAAGAACATTTTCCTGCAAATACAGAAAATACAAGTTGATCTCGTCAGAAATGCAGTGTCGTTATTACTTTCACTAGACTGCATTAAAGAATATTCTTCCTTCCTTCCTAGCTATTATCTCTAAACTACCAATTGCAATGGCTCCATGTAATAGAGATGAAGAGATACGGATATGTTTGTAGTCCTAGAAGCCTAGGGTAAAAACCATGGCTCCCTCCATAGATACAGTGAAGGAGTGCTATAGCCCCCAAAGGACAGAAAGTGTGTTATTTGCAGGATTCCCATTTGAAAATAAAGCAAAAGAAGCTGGAAAAAATAAAATTAATGCAACCACCACAGCAAGGACTATTAAGTTGCAATATATTAAATTTTTGGGTTTAGACATAAACAAGGAGATACAATATTTCCAGATTTTGAGGGAAGATATGTCTCGCATCAAGGAAGAAGTTACCATTATCATAATCATACTTATGTATATATTTAGGTTATATTGAAATTTGACTGCCTGTGAAAAGAAGAGACAGTTAGGGTGCGGGGTACAGGAGAGGTGTAGTCTTTACTATACTAGTATCTTGGTTGTACCTGTTATGTCATAAAAGTTTATTTAATCCATAACTACAACTAGTGAATAGCTCAAACCACTGGTTAGTTCATCAAACTCATAAATTATAATGGGCAATGTCTAGCCTCATATACGCTTGTGTAAGTACCACCATTTATACAGCCAGATGCAAAACCAGGGCAGCACCATCTTTATTTATGTGAGTCACATCATTACTGTAGATCATTTGTTTCTCATTGTGAATGGTTGAGCCCATTACAAGCCCCCGGTTAAAGTTCTGTACATGGCAATGCAACTAGAAATGTTGTCTCACTATATTATCATTGAATTGTTTCCTTGGGCATAATGTAAATAATGGCTCATTTTATTTAATGATGTGAGTAATTGTATTCCTTCTATTATGTTTAAGGCATTGAATACAGTTCACTCATGCCTTGCCCTCAAATTTTTTATGAAGGGGCTCCAGAGAATTCTGCCATGAGCAATATAATTACATACATGAAATGCATCCTCACGTCTGTTGCTTTCACAAGCTTTTGCTTCTATAAATTACAAATACATTTCCAAATGTTACAATTTCTTGTAACATAAACAAGCCTAGGGAAATTGTGTACTTCGATCCCACCAAATGTGATTTCCTTAGTTTACAATGAATAAACTCTGCAAACAGATACTAGTTGGGCCTCATTGGAAAACTCAGTTGATTGACATTGCTTTACAGGCTTGCCGTGTAAGAATGCCACATACCAGTTGTTATTTTTTTCTTTGGAGATGCTGATTCGCACACATTTTATTATATATATATATATATATATATATATATATATATATATATATATATATATATATTTGATTTGCAATTGGAGCTCTATTAAATTCAATTCTGCTGACTGCAACTTCCACCTCTGTATTCAGAGCAGTGTCATAGAGAAGCATCAGGAAGCCGTATGTCCAGTTATGTGCCCCTCCCCTATACAACCCCCCCTTCTTGTCAGTGTCTGATGCCAGTGGTGCTTGCACTGATGAAGTATAGAAGGCTGAACGGCTCTGTTAGAAAAGGTCACCTGATGCGCTAAATAAGTAGGCAGTGTATACCTTATACACTCTTGAGAAACTATGCAACTTGCACCAGGAATGGCCATTTGCCGAAGTCTTATCATGGTATTTAGGTTTTGAAGTATACACTAAAACACAGGGGCTACTTCATAGCAGTAGCTTTATATGCCAGAAACAAGCAAGAGAGACAAACAGGGAGGGCAGTCCAAATTACAACAGAAGTCTATAAAGGGTGGTCCTGGTGTCCCAGAAGGGGGTCCTACTATGAAGATGTCCAAAGGTGTAGGCACTTGATCACTGGTACCATCTAAGAATAAAAGTGGAGAAAAAAAAGGAAGGAATACATTAGATGACTGGAAGAAGGGAGGGAGTTGAAAGCAAAAAGAGAGTTGGGAGGGATAGGAGTAGTAGCTCCCCCATGGGGCTTAAAGTTAACTATGACGGAAAAGGGGTGTTTACAAATAGCTGAGGGTATATGGGACCATGCAGAAGAGTGCGTAACAAAATCAGGATTCCCACACTGAGCAGAGTGTTCTCCAGTAGCAAGTAATGCATTCAAGCATTACCTTAATCTCTGCTAAATCAACTGGGTTTTTTTTAAGTACTGTTTGTTTTGCTGTGATAAAAAAAGGTGGCAAACTTTAGTTGAACAGCTGTAAGACCCAGGACTGCAAATATCACTGATATAATATATCAATATATATATCACTGATCCCAGCGCTCAATGGATAACTACCTAATAAAGCTGCTGTTATAATCATAAAACATATCTGTACACATATATATATAGTGATAATATTCCGACCGAAGTCGCAAACAAAGCCACTATATTAACAGCGCTACTAAATAAATCTAGTAATCCACTAAAAACATAATTACATAAACAGAAATTTCATAGAAATTAGAGGTAATAAGAAAAGTCCATAAAGTCCCAAAGATAGGTGATTCTTGGAGTGCAGAGTAGTGCTCCACAAAATTCCCAGAAACAAGAGGAAAGATCCTTTTAAACAGGTTCACCACACAGCAATCTTGTAAGAGGAACCTCGTGCTCTGTGTCGCCCCCTTCAGTCATGCACTTATCCCTCACAAGGGACCCAGGACTGGATGGTGCAAAAGCATAAGTCCAGAGTTGTTTGTCATAGAGATGTAAAACAGTGAGAACAAGGCAAAATATTGGCCAAAATATGACCAATTTGGGACAAGCCTGGGATTTGTCATTCTAGAACGGGAGGGCTTTTAATATTAATTTCTAGTACCATCGAAAGAAAAACTTTGTAAGCAGATTCAAGTATAGTGGCGTTGAAGGTGCATTTTGGTATGTTGGACCAGGTCTTACTCCAGTCCTCAAGAGTTATTGATCTTTAAGATATTGTTCCCAAAGGGGAGTGTCAAAGGGAAGTGTCACACATTATCTGGTATATGCACTGTTGAAGATGGGCAATGTATACATTTTTTACATGCAACTGGCATCAGAAAATGTCGCTGACCAGTCTTGTAATTGTTTTTAGCCTCTGAAGCATGTAGTACAGGGTTTTATATGTCATGAATGCCTCTGTCTGAGAGTCATGAATGACCCTGAAATTAGTTATGAGTTGCAACTACTAGCTGGTGAGCACTGAGATCCAAGACTTTACATGTGACTGGAACGTAGATTCTCTTGTGTCAACCTCTGAATTGCATAGACTGGTATCTGCAAACCAGTTAATTGTGGGTGTCACATGTTTTATGTATCTGATGCCAGCTCTGTATGCATTTATGAAGCCTTGAAGTCTAAAAAAACACTGTTAAAGAGTACATTTTCTAAAGTAGCAAAGATCATGTGATGCTCTAAATAAGTAGTCAATGTATAGACTTTACAGGCCTGTCATGCAGAAACAGTTTGAACCTGGACAGCATTTCTCTTTTTGGATAGTATAATTTGCATGAGGTTCATTTCTAACAACTAGGGCACAAAATGCATTAATAACGGCAAAATAGAGTTTTTTTCACGTAAGTTAATGCCTATCAACATCAGTGCATATCTAAGATTTTCCTTTCTGAATATTAAAGAATCTCACAGTGTGCATTAATATGTGGGTATGTGGTGAGTGCACTCTATTGCTCTACATGCAGAAGTCCTTCTGTACAATAGGTTATTATAAATATCTCCATTTTATAACTTTAGAAAGAGGGACACTTTGCAGCCTTGGTTAACACGGTGTTCTTTAAAGTGATTATACAGTAAAGGCAATTTTTGTTTTATGTCATACTTACCTGCTCTGTGCATTGGCTTTGCACAGAGCAGCCCCAATCCTCTTCTTCTGGAGTCCCCTGCCAGCACTCCTGGCTCCTCTGTCATGCCAGGTGCCCCCATAGCAGGCTGCTTGCCTTGAGGTCACTCATATTTGCTCACTCTTGATCCAGCTCTGTGTGTCTATTGACACACATAGCACGATTTCGGTCCCATCCCACTTTCTCCTCAGTGGGAACCAATGGCTCCAGCTTCCTTATCCAATGAGAATAGAGGGAACCGAGAGAGATGCTGCTCTTGTGCACGCTGGATCGAAATAGGGCTCAGGTAAATATTGGGGGGGGGGAGCTGGGAACATCTGCCTGGAGAAGGTTTTTCACCTTAATGTATAGAATGAATTAAGTTTAAAAACCTTGCACCTTTAGAACCACTTTAAATGACACCATTATGCCCTCCCATTTCTAAATAATCTGACCCTCATTTTGCATTTTGCTGTCGTCTGAATAATGCCTCTTATATATTCCCTCTCATGCCCCCCTATCATACCTGCCCTGTCTTAAATTGTTTTCTATAATGTTGTTTTTCTCTTGCATGTTAAAGCAGTTGTATACCCGCTGAAGTTTTTTTTTTACTCACCTGCAAAGGAAAAGGCATAATGAGCTACATGTTCTCTCAGCGTTTCTTCCGGGTATCGCGGCTCCGGCGCTGTGAGTGGCCGGAGCCACAATATTGTCACTCCCGTGTATGCGCGTGGGAGATTCCTTTCCAGCATGGTCCGGCGTCTGCCGGACTATAGCCGAGAATCCCCTTAGTCAGCGGCGCATTGCGTGGGGAATATCTTCTAAACCGTACAGGTTTAGGAGATATTTCTTTTACCTACAGGTAAGCCTTATTATAGGCTTTCCTGTAGGTAAAAGTCCCAAAAATGACTATACAACCACTTTACTCAAACCATAGCTCCGTAGAAACATGCTCTTGCTACCATGCACACTTTTTCTTTAATTATGGTCCTTCTGTCTTCTATTTTATGTGTCCTGATAATCTGTTATATGCCTTGAATCACACCCTTAGTTTGGCAACCCCCATGAGTTTTTTTTACTGGCAAACCATAGATATTTTACCAATGAATCACTTCTCTTTGTAAAAGAGGATTTTTCACGTTGGTGAATATGAACCTTCCACTCTTGTATGAACAATTGTTTAATATTTCTACTTTTACTTTTAAGACTTCCTATTACAGAGGCTACTGAGTAAACAGGAGATTCTCGCTGTATGTAATCTGATGGCGCTCGTCCCCCGCCCCCCTCCCCGTTCCCCCCTTCCCGTTCCCCCCCTAGTTGGCCCAAATTGCAGTATTGGTGTATAACACGCACACACTATTTGCAACCGATTTTCAGGTTGAAAAAGTGAGTGTTATACACCAATAAATACAGTAAATACTTCCTTTTTTATAACAGTTGGTCTGTAAGGTCATCCATCACAATAAACGTCCAATAGGAAGACACAGGAAGGGGCATGTCTAAGTGGACCTTTTACAGTAGAAGCTGAGATTTGCTTTTATCAGCTGCCTATAGCTTTAAATCTAGTCATTGTTTCAACCTGACACTGAAGCTCCATCGGAACTGCTGCAATATGACACTTTCAGACGTGCTTCGTTTTTAAAATCATTGTTGTTTTTTAAGTAAAAAATTGCTGCAGAATTAATTTGACTGTCCCATGAAAGATGAGTCGTCAATGTCCATTTTAGACAGGGCAGCTTTGCATTGAAACACTTTTAAAGAGGAAGTAAACCCTGATGGGTTTACTTCCTCTTTGATTCCCTGCAAAGGTAAAGCATAATGGACTACTATGTATCGCATAGTAATCCATTATGTGTCACTTACCTGACACAGGAGCCAGCGAAGTCACCGCTGTCCCCTTGTATACGGAGCTTCCATCTTCTCGGTGGGTCTCGCTGCTCTGGCGCTGTCATTCCACAAAGCCGCAATGACGTCACTCCCGCGCATGAGCACGGGAGCCGCCACTCGCGGCATATCGCCGTTGACAGGGGAGCACTCAGTGTGCCTGCGCGCCTCTGTCTACGGCGCATGTGCCGTAGACAGCGGTGCCTGTGTTTTGGCAAATATCTCCTAAACCGTGTAGGTTTAGGAGATATTTCTTGGACCTACAGGTAAACCTTAATCTAGGCTTACCTGTAGGTCAAAGTGGTTTGTAAGGGTTTACAACCACTTTAAAATCTGATTATTGATTGGCTGTTCAGGCAGCAAGCCATGGGAGGCATTTTTTTCTAAATATAGACTTCCTGGGGCCCATCACCATAGTATCTGATATACAGCATGTGACTTGTTTAAAATATAAATGTGCCCAGGTGAAAGATCACTCAAGGGAGCCTCCACTGATTTTAAATATAAGATTTAGTGCTTCTGTTTTAAGTGTCCAATAAATATAACATCCTTGGACTGAATGAAGTAGATCTGACATTTTATGTTCCTTGTTGAGTTGTGCTACCTTTATCTGATAACTGCTTTAAGTCTTGATAGATAAATGCTAATTTTACATAAGGATATGTTTCGCCATTTGAGAAAATTGGTTAGTGCATACGTTTTTGCAGCTTATTTCTGTCATTGTATATAAATTTTTACACAGCCATTTGGGAAGTTAACAAAATGTTATCTCCCTTGAAGGTATATTGCATAAAAGCGAAATGTCCTGTTTAATAAGTGTCTGACAGTAAAATTTAAATAATTGTTGCCTATATTCTTTCTGAAGCTTTTGCTGCACATTTTCTGGTGTGATTATGTGAGAAAGAAAGCTTATTATGCATATTATTCTGGACTATCCCAGGCTCCTCCTGATTCTTCAGCTTCTTCTGCCTGTCTCATAAGCTCCCGGGGATCCCATGAGATCTAAGGGCTCCTGCGTTGTTGTCATATGTAAGTGCAAAATAGCAGCCACTGTAATTAAAAGATGCTGCAGAGGTCAGAGTTGCTGCAAGTTAATGTCTCCGGGACAAAATAGTACTGAGCCTGATCTCTAGTGACACTGAAATGAATGCTGCTTCATTGCTGCTAATATTGGGTTGCTGGCAGAAATATTCAGGGTTTCTACAAAGAAGAAGTGGACCAGGAGTTTCTGATCCAGTCTGCAATCATTCATGCGCAGAATTTCTGCCTTGTCTCTGGCTTTTTAAACTGTTATATCACTGCCTGTCCTAAATTTTATGATGTGTGGAATTTTACAAATATATTGCATAGCCAAAAGCATGCGGACAACACCAAAATGATTGAAGTGTTATCAATGAAGGGCAAGGCCCTCTTGTGTTCCAGCATGACTATTCACCTGTTCATAGAGCCAGTTCCAAAGGACATGGTTTGATCAGTTTGGTATGAAGGAACTTGAGTGGCCTGAACCCAATTGAACAAGGAGTATTTGGAAAGTCAACTGCAAACTAGGTCTTCTCACAATCATCAGTACCTGATCTCACAAATGTTCTTTTTGTTGAATGGTCACAAATTCCCATGGTCGCACTGCAAAATTTTGTGCAAAGCTTTCCAAGAGAGCACAGACTGTTATTTCTGCAAACTAGGTGTCATGGTTATGCAATAGAGTTTGTCTGCTTACCTGTCTCCATGTGTTCATCTCTAGAGACCAGCCGACTCTCACCTGACTGCTTTTATAATCCCTCCTCTGGCATGGTTCCACCCTAGCTCCTATCAGAGAACTCTATATTAACCGGTGCACTGCAGGCCAACCCTGCTGATCAACCTTTGTGTGTTTGGCTTCCTGCTACCTGCCATGTGCTCTTCATTTGTTTCTGTTACCGACTTTGGCGTGTCCCTGACTATCCCTGTTTGCCTGTGATTCTGACCTTTTGACGTGTCCCTGACTATCCTTGTTTGCCTGTGATTCTAACCTTTTGGCGCATCCCTGACTATCCCTGTTTGCCTGTGACCCTGAACCTTTGGCGTGAACTCTGCTGTCCTTGTCTGCTTGTGGCCCCAACCTTGGCTTATTCCCTTACTATCCCTAGCCTCCTGTTGCCTTCTGTGGGTGTGAGCTGGGGGACCCTGGGGGTCGCGACCTAGAGCCAGTTGCAGCCCAGTCCATCCTCACCACTAGAGGCTCTGGTGAACACCTGCTGGCTCTTAGACTCTGGGCCCTAGGGAATTTTACGCTCTAACCCCAGTGGGATCCATCCTGGGGTCCAAGCGGCCCTGCCTTCCTTATCACCTTGACTCCTGTCCTCAGCAGTCAGCCATATGGTCCACTACCTTGCGGTGCACTCCTGATCCTTACGATGTGCATCTGTCACCTGGCCTGAAGGTGACCTGACACTAGGTCTGACCTGGGTGCAAGACATTGTTGTCCAACACATGCACACATACACACACACAATTGGCAATTTGCCACTCAGGTCTGAGAACTGGTGCATTGAGAGGTCACATGCTATCCCATACTTGGATGTCCTACTCTGTTATAAAGAGAGGGTTCCAACAGAATAGGGAGGAGGCAAGAGAACACAGATGGCTGAGTATACTTTGCATCTCTGCACCTCCTCCAGAGTTATCATGGGCCTCTTGGCTGCTTCTCTGTTTAATGCTCTCCTTACCCGGCCTGTCAGTTTAGGTGGACGCATTGGTAGGTTTTCAGTTGTGTTCAAAGCTTGGGATATGTTTTTATAACCTAACTCTGCTTTAAACTTCTCCACAACTTTATCCTGACCTGCCTGGTGTGTTCCTTTGCCTTCATAATGCTGTTTGTTCACTAAGGTTCTCTAAGAAACCTCTGAGGGCTTCACAGATCAACTGTATTTATACTGAGATTAAATTACACACAGGTGGACTCTATTTACTAATTAGATGACTTCTGACGGCAATTTGTTCCACTAGATTTGAGTTAGGGGTATCAAAGTAAAGGGGGCTGAATACAAATGCACGCCACACTTTTCACATATTTATTTGTAAAAAAAAAAAATTGAAAACCATTTATAATTTTACATCTACTTCACAATTACGGGGCACTATGTGTTGGTCTATCACAGGGATATGCAATTAGTGAACCTCCAGCGGTTGCAAAACTACAAGGCCCTTCATGCCTCTTTCTCTGGGTGTCATGCTTGTGGCTGTCATAGTCTCGCTATGCCTCATGGGATTTGTAGTTCTGCAACAGCTGGAGGTCTACTAATTGCATATCCCTGGTCTTATCACATAAAATCCCTATAAAATACATTTACGTTTTTGGTTGTAACATGACAAAAGGTTTCCATAATATTTGTGGTAGATATTATTAATGCTGCTACACGCCATATTAGTTGTCACTCGGCAGTACATTCCAAGGAACATTAAGCCTAAAAATGTATTTACATAGTGAGAAAGAGCTTCTAATAATATTCACAAGTGTGTCTCGTAAAGCAACTGTATGTATGGTAAGGCTAGGAATAATGAATTGTTGCAAGTACTGTTTAACGTTTTGCAGTCCCAAAAGAGTTTAGCTATGCCTCTGATGTTCATTTTATAATTTTTGTATTGTGGGTAAATATAATACACAATGAAAAGTTGGCCCAGACAAGGGGAACAACCTACAGTACCTGCTCAGTGCTTCTGTTTGTACTCCCATTATTACTGTTAATTTTGGTGCTTTATCCTCCACTTTGAATGCACATCGGGTTTGTTCCTGACTGTGGTCACATATTGGGTTGGTGGAGGGCCGGAGAGTGGTGTGTCAAACTGATGACATTGCCTTTCAGTGCTGGTGGTCAGTATCCTGATCATTATTTTTCTTCCTATATTATACCAGCTCTTCCAACAGGTTTTACTTCTATTGCCCATGCCAGAACTTATGCAAATTTCCTGGTTCAGCATAATTCAGAATTTATGGACCAAAATGTACACCTAAACTCATAATGCACTACATAGCCCTTGCCCCTGATCAGGTGGGTCTCTAAGAACAAATAATCTCAAGGAATGGACAAGACAGCCTCTACACTTTAAAATAATAGGTTTCCAATAACCATTAGTGTGAGTTAAAGCTTGATAGGGAAATCTGTGTAGGGACAGCGTAGGGAGAAATACAGTGCTATATACACTGTATGTTGATCTGCGGTATTTTACTCCACTCCAAAAGTTAGTTTTAGGGCTTTTTCTGCCCACTTTTATTGAAAACAAAGTAAAAGTTCACATTAGAATGGTTTACCTTGCAGGGGTTCTCACCATCAATGTGTTACCCAAACAGTACTCAGCCGTGGCTCTTTGCAGTATCTCTGCTTAGGCCTCCTGTCTTGGTCCTCCAGACCGTCAAACACACAGTCCCAGTGCTCATGCACTAATAGGCTGAGCCTTCCTCAGGTATGACTGTTTCTCCTGCAACTTCCTGCTGCTACATCATCACAGGCTTGGCCTTTCGCTGTCACTGCATAAACAGTATGGAGCAACGTGCTCCGCTCCCTTTCACCACCTTGGGAGGGTGGGGTCACTCACCTCTAATTCTGGCTCTAACATTAGTCCAGCAAACACTTGTATCATTAGTGTGCCTGTTTTCTGCAAAACCTGGCCCAAACTGCCAAAATAAACAGTGGCTCCGGCTCACCTCTCTACAAGTGCTATACGTTTGGTTGCAGTGTGGTGGGATACATAACCTTGTGTACCTCACCGTGTTCACAGTTTTATAGAGCCAACAGTTTTTCCTAAGAATCTTTTTTTCTGTATCAGCAGAAAGTGTGCTTGTTTGCTACCCTCTGTGCCACCTCTTTTAAGTCTTTTGTCTTTCATTAACTTTCTGCTATTTATAAATGTTTTTTATGCAACTCTTACTCAGGATTGACACATTTCCCCAATTGAATACAATTATGAAAATATGTCTTGGGGGGAAGCTGTGTAAACCTGGTGGTCAGTAAAATGATTTCAAACACTCTTCATTTAGTGATTAGTGGCAGTGTTGTTAGCTCCATCACCTGCATTGATGGTCAGTGGTAGTGCTGTTTCCATTAGTGCTTCCATCCCTCCCACCCTACATTGTTGGTCACTGGCAGCCCACTCAGTGTTTACTTACTAGATCATCCATTTCCTTGCCACTCTCTCTCTGATGACTATGAGCCAGGACTATACATCTACTGTCTTCATGGCCTAATTTCAGTGCCAAGTGCAGAAATGCAGGAGCCAGTGGTCTGCTTGGGCGTCGGGGCTTTAAGGTGTATGTATATGTGTTTGTGTGTGTGTGTGTATATATATATATATATATATATTATATGGCCTGCTGCACACAGGCCATATAATGAAGGGCTGTTGATGCAAACTCTGTCTCTTTTTCCTCCGATTTCATAAGGACAGAGCCTCGCTCTGTCACAATATATATATATATATATATATATATATATATATATATATATATATATATACAGGGCTCAAAATGTCAAGTCCTGAGCTACTAGCCAGGCCTCAAGGGTTATGTGCCAACAGTTGCCCCAGCCCTCCCCACCCCGCCCCTAATTCCGCCCCTAAACACGCCCTCATACATTTTCATGAAATTACACTTAAATGTTTTATGCAGAATTAAGTTATAAATATTAACAACAACAACAACTTTATCCTTGCCCACAAATGCAGGCTGCCTGTGTCCACCAATGCAGCCTTGTGCCCACCAATGCAGCCTTGTGTCCACCAATGCAGCTGTGTTCCTACCATGCAGCCATGTGCCCACCAATGCAGCCTTGTGTCCACCAATGCAGTTATGTGCCCACCAATGCAGCTTTGTGTCCACCAATGCAGCCTTGTGCCCACCATGCAGCCGTATGCCCACCAATGCAGCTTTGTGTCCACCAATGCAGCCTTGTGTCCACCAATGCAGCCTTGTGCCCACCATGCAGCCTTTAGCCCACCATGCAGCCGTGTGCCCACCATATAGCTGTGTGTTCACCAATGCAGCCTTGTGTCCACCATGCAGCCATGTGCCCACCATTCATCCTTGTGCCCACCATTCAGCCTTCAGCTTTTATTTCAATTGCTGTGTTCCCGCCGCTCAACGTCATACACAGCCCCGCCCCCTGGCCAGGGAACTTTTATTGACAGATCACCCGTCACCAGGATTGGACGGGTGATCTGTTTATCAAAGTCCCAGGACCAGGAGAAAGGCTGTATCTGACAGCGAGAGGTGGGGAACACGGCAATTGAAATGAAAACTGTTATCGCTGTGTTCCCTGCGCTGCACTCTGATCACCTGGGCATCTCTCTCTCTTTTGCCCTCCGCGATTGCTGGGAGAAGAACACCCATTCCACCCAGGCTGCCGGCGGTGCTCGCCCCCCACTACCAGGCGGCTATATAACTCACCAGCCCTCAAAATCCACTCACAAAATGCGAGCAGGAGAGTGGATTTCTTGAGGGCTGTATATATATATATATATATATATATATATATATATATATATATATGAACATAGAATGGGGGGAGGGACTTTTTCATCTAGCTTCAAGGACAACAAAAAAAGAAAAAGAAAATAATACTTTAGGTTACATTAAAGCAATAAGTGGTGTTCAGAACAAAAAGGCACATACCCCCACTATGCTTGTATGACAATCATACAAGCATAGTGGGGGTAGGGCTGCACAAACTTGAGGTGGGGCACATGTGCCTTTTTGTTCTTAACACCACTTATTGCTTTAATTTTCTATGTTGTCCTTGAAGCCACATGAAAAAGTCCCTCTCCCCAATTCTATGTTCATTTTCTTTATTGGTACAGATGTACAGCCCTTTGGCAGTGCCTAATTTCCTATGCCTATTTTTTTTGATAATATTTTGTTTATTAGAACCACAAAATGAACAAATTGATTATCAAGATTCGCTCCCTGCAGACTTGGGAATGTTTTCAAGGAAAAGTTTGGATTTTCCACATTTTGAGGACAATTAGTAAAACCAGCTAGAAATGAAACCCGGCAGATTTGCTCATCCTATATGTTTGTACAAAGGCAAGGACACATCCCCTAAAACTGACCATCTACCATAGGACAAGCCAGATACTTTTGAGCTGCAAGAATAAATTGAAATGTACTATTTGTACCATACAGAATTTTTAGTCTAAACAAAATATTTTCTTGTAACCTAGAATAGCCTTTGAAATAATTTACAAATTAGTCATGACCTATTATTACTGTTATTGCTTCAGTTACGGTCTGCTTATTTAGATCTTCCTTACTGTGTGTTTGTATTCCTTTTTTGTAATTTTTTTTCATTTTGTTTCTTTAACAGGGTTATTTAAAGCAATGCAGGAAGCGGAGAGACATGTTCAGTGATGAACAGTTGAAGGTTATCTTTGGAAACATTGAAGACATCTACCGGTTCCAGATGGGCTTTGTTAGAGACCTTGAGAAGCAGTACAATAACGAGGAGCCACATCTCAGTGAAATAGGACCATGTTTTCTAGAACACGTAGGTTTAAATGACCTGTTAGGATTTTTAGCATAGCTTGAATGCCTACAAATACAAGTCAAGTTGAAATGAACCAGTGAGGATAAAATAAGGAGGTTCATCTGTATATTCAGTTTAAAAACGCTTTTCTGTATAGCCTTCAAAATATAACTAATAAGTGCAGTTTGGTAAACATTTGCTCATATTCTAAGCCCGTCTTCAGCAATACTAACCCATGTAAAAACCCAAATTTTAGGGTAAATACCTGCTCTCTGCTGTGCAGTCTGTACTCTATCCCACTGAGACTCTTGAGGACACAGTTGAGTGCTTGCATTGAGATAATGACGGAGAACTGCAGTGGAGAATAACGAGGTGCAGACTGGGGCTAAGATTATTCTCTGTGGTAGTTCCCCAGCATCCCAGTAGCACCTGTCTGTCCCCATTAGAGAATTATTATTTTTTATTATACTCTGCATTGCTTTATGCAGTGCACAATTTAATTAAAGACCAACTCCAGCCAAAACCCAGGAAAGGTAAATTCTTTTGTTATGTTTTTATTGCTACTTGTGAGTTCATTTAGGAGAAGGAGATTTAAGTTCACTTCTTGCGATGTGATAGCAGGACAAATAATAGGGTAGTGGTTGTTACTTGTACAGGAAAGTACCAGCAGTAATACTAATCAGATAAAAGTTCTAACCCTTTCCTATTTTATAGAAAAAAAAAGATCTTTTGCTGCAGTCTGTATCCTGATTAGACAATTTTGTCACCACTTCCTGTCCCATTGTTTGGACTTGCTTCTTTTTGTGCACCCTAGAGAACATCTACAAACCATTTGTTCTGTATCCTGGGAATCTGATGCTGATAGTTTTTGGTAGAAGGCTCTCTGTGTTAAGTACAAGTGAAATTTGCATTCCTAACATATAACTTTCCCTTACCTGAGCATTAACATCTAACCTAAAATGAATCATTAACACTTACTGGCCCCCTAACTCTACACTACAAACCCTAATATCACCCTTAACACTTAACCCCAAAAAATCCTAACTCTGCACCTATCCTGTTTAAATTTAAACCACCCTCCCTGGTTTAACCATTAAACCAGTGAGATCCTTATCCTAACCATAACCTAATCCATACTTTAAGCTTTAATAACTAACCTTTTTCGTTGCTACGTACTCATCCTATACCAATAGCCTCTGCTTCAGTAGAATGCAAGTCTCACTCTGGAAACATGCCACTCTGAGGTTTTAGTACCAGGATAACCTGCTTTGAGATCCTAGAAAAAGGAGGAAAAACTGAATATCTCTTAGCCCTTGTACACACGATCGGAGATTACGACAACCAAATCCGTCGGATTTTGTCCGTCGGATTTTGTCTGACGGATTTTGTCCGAAACTGTTGCATACACACGGTCGGACGAAGTTGTCGGGAAATCCGATCGTACATAACGTGATGACGTTATTTCGTTACGACGGGACTATGTTCAGGCTAGTAGCCAATAGCTTTGATGTAGGAATTTGATCTGAGCATGCGTGGCACTTTGTCCGATCGGAATTCTCTACACATGATCGGAGTATGTCCGATCGGAGCATTTTGTTGGAAAATATTTCCGGCAAGTTGTAAAATTTGATACGACGGATATTCCGACGGAAACAGTCCGATGCATACCACACACAGTCGGAATATCCGACAAAACGCTCCGATCGGACACATTCCGACGGAATCTCCGACCGTGTGTACAAGGGCTTACAGTGCTTCCTACATAGGTTACATCTTTCTCTCACTTTGACTGGTGCCCCTACTTATTTGGGGGTTCCTGCAACAAATATGGCTGTACATAACTAAATCAGCTAGGCACAAGCATGTGAATATATAGCGATGTATGTATTTTCTGGGGAATTGCAAATCACACAGTACAGTTGGTGCTCCATAGCAGAATTCAAAGATGCTGTACATAAACATATGCATGTTGGGCAGGAGCAGAACCTTTCATATTGCCAAAACTTTCCTTAGAACCAGTACCTTCAATACATTTGTTTTTAGCCAATCGCAGCGATTTTCAGCAATCATCTGAGGCTGTGGGTAGAAAAAAGCACTGAGGGTACATTACTTCAGGTTTTTGGTCAGCACAATAGCATCTCCTGCTAGTGCTAACTGCCAGCAGAGAGTGTGGCAGAGCTGACAGCGATTCTGCTCAGTACGGAAGTGGACAACTTCTCCTATAGCTACCTATAATGTGAGCAGTATGAATTGGTTATCACCCAGCATACTAAGTATGTATGCCCAGGGATGACCGCTGCTGAAGACGTCTATGACGAAATGCGTACAACGGAACCACTCACACTATGTCCGGGAACTCGACCGAGTGGAACGCAGCTGGAACGCACGCCGCTCATCCACCGATCGGGTATTCCCAATATGATTAACCCTGCGGGTTTCTTTATTAACTTTGGAAGCTTTTTATATTCATTTGGAGATCTTCTATCGGCTAGTTAATGGTTTGATGATATATCTAGCTGGGTGGATTTTTGTGCAAATGTTTTTATGGATTTTAACTTCTAATAAATGGAAATGGTGTTTTGAATATACTACACTATGGGAGCCATCCTATCTTTCCTATGAGGATTAGAGCTGTACATGTTTGGGATATATAAAAAACGGGGCGCTTCATAAAGCCACAGTATCCTTGGAGCCGCACAGAGTGGAGCTTGAAATTGAGAAAGCCGGGCCATTTCAGCTACAAGGAGTGAAATTACACGCAGGCTACCCCTGCAGGGGTGTAAGGAGCCGGTGAGTAGGGACCCTTGAGGGGGAGCACTCAAGTCACCTGGAGATTCTACGAGCACAAAAGTCACTTATTATCAATTTTTGGACATCGTTTTATAATATATTTTTTTTTTACGAACATTATATTTAGATATATACATACATATATTTTTTCTTTTTTTGTGTCACACTTTAACCACTTACAGACCGGACCATTTTGCTGGTCAAAGACCAGACCACTTTTTGCGATTGGGCACTGCGTCGCTTTAACTGACAATTGCGCGGTCGTGCGACGTGGCTCCCAAACAAAATTGACGTCCTTTTTTCCCACAAATAGAGCTTTCTTTTGGTGGTATTTGATCACCCCTGCGGTTTTTATTTTTTGCGCTATAAACAAAAATAGAGCGACAATTTTGAAAAAACGCCTTATTTTTTACTTTTTGTTATAATAATTATCCCCCAAAAATATATAAAAAAACATTTTTTTCCCTCAGCTTAGGCCGATACGTATTCTTCTACATATTTTTGGTAAAAAAAATTGCAATAAGCGATTATTGATTGGTCTGCGCAAAAGTTATAGCGTTTACAAAATAGAAATAGTTTTATGGCATTTTTATTAATAATTTTTTATTATTATTTTTTTTACTAGTAATGGCGGCGATCAGCGATTTTTATTGTGACTGCGACATTGTGGCAGACACATCGGACATTTTTTACACATTTTTGGGACCATTGTCATTTATACAGTAATCACTGCTATATAAATACACTGATTCCTCTGTAAATGACACTGGCAGTGAAGGGGTTAACCAGTGGGTGGCAGTGTAGGGGTTAAGTGTTCCTAGGGGTGTGTTACTAACTGTGGGGGGATTGGGCTTTCATTTAGTGAACACTGATCTATGCTCCAATCACATGGAGCAGAGATCAGCGTCACTAGTTGCTAGGCAGAATGGAGAAATGCTGTTTACACGGCATTTCCTCCATTCAGCCGTCCCGTAAGACGATCGCGGGTATACCCGTGGCGATCGAGTCCGCGGCGCGCTGATGGCAGGGCGGCATTGAAGATTGGACGTACCTGTACGCCAATATGCCTGCCCGTGCCATTCTGCCGACGTACATCGGCGTGCGCTGGTCGGGAACCGGTTAAGTGTTCACCCATATCACTTTAGCACCTTGGAGGAGCACATATATACAGGCCATTGCATATTACCGGCAGTTAGTCTTGTGGTATATACTACCAATAGATAAAATTGGGGTATATACAGTGGAGCCTGTTTTTTTTTGGTGTGAGTTTTCCTGTGGGTTTTTTTTTTGTTTTTACTTATTATTTTTTCTGTTTTTGGTTTTTGATTTTTTTGTTTTTTTCTGGATATACTACAAACACATATATATATATACATATATATACATACATACATATATATATATATATATATATATATATATATATATATATATTCTTTTGCACAGTTTTGGTTAGGACAGTGGACACTTGGTGTGGATAAGAACTTATTAATAAAAGGTTCACACAGACCTTCTGGTGTTTTACCCTTAAGAGGGCTGTTTTGAGTAGAAATTGCATGATTTATATTTAACTGTAGCACTACTGTTATGCGCAATAACTGGGGAGTTGGGTGGCACTGACTTGGTTGGGGGGATCACCTCACACTCTTCACCACTCCCAATTGAGAGTACATATAGGTGTTTCCTATATTTAGATCCCTAGACAAACATACTTAGTATGCTGGGTGATAACCAATTCATACTGCTCACATTATAGGTAGCGCCACTGACCCCATATTCCACATTTTTTTCAATCACATCTGGAGCTCCTCTAGGGGAGCTTCATTTTGGGGAGGCAGCCACTGATACTACTAACCTAGGCATATTACAGCATTGTCACACATAGGCAAGAAGTCACCCGGAACTGCTGTTTGGCAGGGTCACCAGGTATAAAACTAGACAAAGAGAGAGATTTGAAGAATGGGCTCTTCAGCATGAGCCAAATGTATGTTTTTGATCAAACATGCATTTTAATGAAATATTACTTTCCTGGCTATTTAGGTTTACCAACTAGATTCCATAATTTCTGAGTCACTGTTTTTAAAAAATACACAGACCAGGAGAGTCCGAGTTAAGCTGGAAAGTCCTGATCTGCATACTTGCTATAAATCAGTGACTTGGCATGATCAGTGTTATTGGTATGGCAGCCAGGTAACTGTTGCAGAATGAGAAGTCAGCAATGGTTTCTTTATGATCTGTAGGCACTTTGATGAGGACGATAGAGATTTCCGGTGACCAGATGGTCACCAATCATCTATATGACCGTCGGAGGCCCGGCTCATGCTTTCCAGCCTGGAGGAGAGATATGGGGTCTTATTGACCCCACATCTCTCCATAAAGAGGACCTGTCACATAGATTCCTATTACAAGGGATGTTTAGAAATAAAAGTGATCAATTATTTTTTTTTAAATGTAAAAATAAACAAAAATTAAGTAAAAAAAAAAAAAAATTAAAACGCCCCTTTCCCCGGTAGCTCGTGCTCAGAAGCAAACACACACATAAGTCCCGCCCACATATGTAAACGCCGCTCAAACCACACATGTGAAGTATCGCCCAGGGTGTCTGATAAAAAAACATATATAATGTTTGGGGGTTCTGAGTAATTTTCTAGCAAAAAAAATGATGATTTTTACATGAAGGAGAGAAGTGGCAGAATAGGCCCGGGATTGAATAAAAGGTCAGCGATGGAAATTCATGGATTTCCATTAGGAAATGTTTACATTAAAATTCTGGTTGACAAGAATTGTATATTCTATGAAGCGTCTATGGAGTAAGTCAGACAAAAGGATTTTTGATGGGGATAATACTTTGTAAAATAAAATACAAACTTCATAAGAGATATAGTACAGATTGAAGCTACAATAACTCCTGAATTTGCCCTATAGGCTTATGGTGTGTGGTGATTATTAGCACTTTCATACTTTATGCAAAGGAGGTGGGGTGCATGGGTTTACCTTCCCTTCATGCACCACATCCTCAAATGAAAACAAGCACAACCTCTTACATAGCAGTAGATGCAACCATCAGCATGCACTAAAGGACTCTTTAACTCAATCCTTCTTCTATAAAATAACCATGAACCTTTTGCTTTCTAGAACTGCTTTTTAAGTGTCCCTACATCCATAGGGATACTGTGCATCATCCATTACAGCTCCCTCAGCCTTTACTCTTAGACCAAACATATTCATTTGTTGCCAGAAGCAGGTGTTAGGGAATAATGTTCCACTCACTAAGCTAGTTACAGTGTAACATGATGGATATGGTGTTTTCATGTATTCTGCATCTTGCATAGAGCTATTTCTTATATAATCAAGCAAGCTTTGCTCCAGCACTACTTTAATTAAACAATCATTTTTATAGCGAAGGATGAATTCACACTGAAGATTTCTGATCCACCTTTTACCAAACATATATAATTTATAACCCAGTATTAATCAGCAAGTTGGCTTTCTCTGCTGTGTTCTGAGTTCATTCAGTAGAGGCTCAGATGTGTGATATTTGGAACCACATGTGCTCAAGGCAAGTCAGAAACCTTTTCAAGCAGCTTGCAAAACCTTCTTAGCCCTTGTACACACGGTCGGACATTCAGACGGAAAATGTCCAGTCGGACCGTGTTGTCGGATAATCTGACCGTGTGTGAGCTCCATCGGACTGTTTCCGTCTGAATATCTGACCGACAAAGTTTTAGAGCTGGGCTATAAAAATTTTCCGACAATATGATCCGATCGGACTTTGTCCGATTGTGTGTAGAGAATTCCGATCGGACAAAGTGCCACGCATGCTCAGATCAAATTCCTAGACCAAAGCTATTGGCTACTAGCCTGAACGTAGTCCCGTCCTAACGAATTAACGTCATCACCTTACGTACGATCGGATTTTCCGACAACTTTGTCCGACCGTGTGTATGCAACACAAGTTTCGGACAAAATCCGACGGATTTTGTTGTCAGAATATCCGAACGTGTGTACAAGGGCTTTGGCCCCTTTCATACGGGGCTGTCCGCATTGAGCCCATAAATAGCTCCATTGATCCCCACTGAGCCGGCAGATGACAAGTCCGCCTCTGCACTCTGTGCAGGGACGGACCTGTCCGAGCCACGCTCTCCCTTATCCGATCTGATCCACCAGACGGATGAAAAATAGGGTTTGCATCCGTCTATTTTTAGCGGAGAGCATTGTATCGGGGCTGATCGGATGTCAGCGGACATGTCTCCGCTGACATCTGACGCTACATAGAGGTACATGGTGCTCCTGTTCAGATCCACCTGAAAAACTGACAGGCGGATCTGAACAGTCCGCAGGTGTGAAAAGGGCCTTAACCACTTCAATACCAGGCACTTTTACCCCCTTCCTGCCCAGGCCAATTTTCAGTTTTCAGCACTGTCGCACTTTGGATGACAATTGTGCGGATGTGCAACACTGTACCCATATGAAATTTCTATAATTTTTTTACACAAATATACATTTCTTTTGGTGGTATTTAATCACCATTGGGATTTTTATTGTTTTGCTAAATAAACAAAAAAAGGCCAACAATTTTGAAAAAAATGCACCTTTCTTTGTTTCTGTTATGCAATTTTGCAAACAAATAATCTTTCTTAATAAATTTAGGCCAAATTGCATTCTGCTACATTTCATAGGTTAAAATACCCCAATATTATTTGGTCTGTAGGAAAGTTATAGAGTCCAAAAACTATGGTATATATATATATAGAGTTGTGCTCATAAGTTTACATACCCTGGCAGAATTTTATGATTTCTTGGCCATTTTTCAGAGAATATGAATGATAACACAAAAACCGATCTGGGGGTGTCATTACCTTTGTAATATATATATATAAACTATTATGCTACAATCAATCATGGCTATCAATTGGATTTCAGCTGTCATTATTATAGAGTAGGTTAGAAAAAAAATTACAATTGGATACCATGGGTGGTACAAGCAATTTGTATGCTTGAGTGAGATCCATTGTATCTGTTGGTTACACAAGCTTAAAGTAAATCTAGCAGATATATCAGTGTCCAATCTAATGCAAGTACCTTTGATAATCCAATGATTTTTCATGATTTCAATGACAAACTATTCAAATAGTAGTCAAATAAACCCTTCACAAGGGTTAATTGAATATATTTAGGTGGTTGAAATAAAAAATATAGAGACAACGATAATTAGGAGCAGAGTGCTTTGTATCTACTGGTGGGTTATGTTGGATGATCTGCCTTTATATAATGTGCATCTGAAATTTAGGGGCTTTTTCGAAGTGTGCAACAGTTGATTACAGGACCAACAAAGGTTCTTTATACCTGCACTTTGCAAGTGTTACTTGGAAACTTTGATGTGTCTGACAGGTTCACTTTAGGGCACACAACCAATTTTTTGTAGATCACACTACTAAAATCACTAGTAATGAAATGCTAATAGTACTCATTGATCATTGATTACTGCTCATTTGGAATAAAGTGAGTGAGGCACACAAGTAGCATAGGATAGTGATGAATCGCTAATCATCACACAATCTACCAATGTGTGTGAGTAATCCCTGCTGCAAGCTACTAGTTGTGTTTGTGTGCTTAACCCAGTAGGGACCCATGTGTTCCAAATATGTAGTTGAAAAAACTATAGGGGCAAATGAGATATCAGCAGAAACACTTGGTGGCATAGCAGTGGATAACTCAATATAATATTTTATAGAGGGGGTGCCATCATCCTCAATGAATATAGATATTAGAAAAGGATGTATAGGGACTTTAAGGACTTTAAAGGCACCAAGTATATGGTCAAATATATAGAAGGTGATTTTTATATAAATTTATTCAAAAGTTGACAAAACATACATAATCAAAGAGTTAAAAACTTTACACAGTTTTTTGCATCTACATACATGGGTCTACATCAGCATTTACATCACAATTGAATATAGTGCAATCCTAAATATGTAGTTATCAACCACTAATACTAGCGATTAAAGAGGAAGTAAACTCTCCCACTCTGATGCATCTTTTCATATTAGTCCATTATAATAAGTAATTATCAGACTATAGCCACTGTAATCCAGCCCAAATCGCATATTACTTACTGTTTAAAGAAACTTTAAAAAACTTGTTTCCAGGGGTTAGGCAGCTCCATCTTAAGTATTGTTTTCTGAGTCCACAGTGGAGTGTATTTCCGCCCTTACATTGAGCACTTCCTGTACTTTTAACCAAGCCTCCTTCTCAAGCCTGCTTCCCTGTTCATAGCTGACTTGTTTATTTCATAGTATTTACTTGTGCTGATTACCTAGTGTTTGCCTGTATGAGTCCTATCAGCTTCAGCTGATAAGGCTGCAGTACTGCTGTCCCATTCCCTGCTTTACACTGTATGTGAGGTCACATGGTGTGTAGAAGGAAGCTCTGAGTGATTAGCAGCCTGCTGGGAGTTCAGTGTTGTGCCGTAGGAAGTCCTGATAGCAGATAGATAAGGCATAGAGAGTGTGCCGTAAATCGGGGGAGATCTGGGCATGCTCAGTGACATCATTCTAAAGAACAAAAAAGGATTACAACAATACTAAGCAAGTAAGGAGATATCTACAAGAAGTGTTCATTAGGGTTTTTTATGCTGATTCACATGGGACAAAGTTGTAGGGGAGGGTTTTACAACCAAGCAGCAGCAGTTTTAGTGGCATGGTCTTGCTTCTACAAATTGCTGTGTGCTCCTAGCCTAAAATGTCTAAACACCCACGTGCTGTGTAATAAATGCACAACGGGAACTCTTTCTTGGTAAGGTTGTTTATCGGTAGATGTGGGATGCTTGATTGTTTTCAGTGGAACCATTTGAATTTAGTAGCTGTATTAGCTGTCATTATGATGAAACAGAAATTTCAAATGCTGGAAATTTGTCGAGGAGCAATGAACCTGGTAGAAAAGGGGTTAAAGATCCACACAGGTTTTGCTGCTGCTGGAAATGGCTTTGAGTCTGCTTTCTTGACACTGCCTAAATGACAGCAGCTGAGCAGTAAAATGCGCCGGTCCATCGTGCAGAATGAACATTACACTTCAGTTGACTAAATGCCCGAGGGTTTCAGCCTAGTTTAATGTGCCGTTACATAAGCCACACAGGTCTGGCCTTCATCATCTGTGAATATGTCAGGGAATGTCAAGAAAATTATTATTCCCCCTCTTTTAGATTTTTATCTACAATGAATAGACCACTATTATGTAAGAGCCTTTTGGGCACAGTCCTGTTGTACAAGAGCAGTCTGCATTCAGTGCATGGAATTTTATTTTTAAACACGTGTGTTCTCTGCCTCATCTCCTGTAGTCCAGTGATATGACTTGCATGCTGACCACAGTACAAACCTATGTCTGAACAATGGAAAATGTGCAGAACGTAGCAGCAATTGTTTTGGAAAGTGCTTCTTAGAGGAAAAAAAAAGTGACAACTTCTTAGAATGGAGTTGAATGGAGTTGATTTTTTTTTTTTTTCCCCTCTGCGGTTCTGATGACAGATCTGTGAAGCGTTCAGTAGAGATTTCATTAAAGCTGATAAGAAAGTAGAGAAGGGATATTGGATTATAAGAAGAGAATGGTGCAGTAAGTTGATTCACTGCATGGAAATATTAAGTGCGAATCTGCAGTAAAGAGACTTTGTTCAATTGCTGTATAGAATGCAATGGGATTTCTGCTATATAGAGCTCTTTTTAAAATAAAGATTGCATGCTATGTGTTATATAAATGTACACTAAAGCCTCATACACATGATCAGATTTTCCAAGGGGAAATGTGTGATGAAAGCCTGTTGGCGGAAAATCCGACCGTGTGTATGCTCCATCGGACAATTGTTGGGCAACTTTCCGTGGACAAATGTTTAATGGCAGGTTTATAAATTTTCTGCGGACAAATGTCTTTTGTCGGATTTTCCAAGCGTGTGTACACAAGTCCATTGGACAAAAGTCCAAAGTACAAACAGACATACTCAGAAGCAAGGACGAGCGAAAAGCGGTCGGTCTTGTAAACTAGCGTTCGTAATGGAGAATTAACATTAGTGACGTGACAAATTATGAAATCTTGAAATACAGCTCACATTCTCTTCTTCTTTAATGGGATAATAATGAAGCTGCTTTGCTGGTGATACTGATGGAGTTATTGCAAACAAATTTTCAAAGGCTTTTTTTTTTTGTGATATCAAGAATAATATTATTATGTTTTTTTTTTTTCTTATTTGGGCAAGTTACCACAACACCATTATCCCATAGTTTTTAAGGTCAAAGATACAACTATGTTGGTGTCCCTTGTCAATTTGACATTGTATTTTTTTTAAATGTAACTGCCTACACCCAAACTGTCATTTGAAGTAAAACACATAGCCAAGTATTATTCTCTACAATTTTTTCATTGTGCATTAAAAAAAGAAAACAAATAAAATTAGACGTGCTATCTGCCAATAGAACTTAACCAAAAAGTGCATTCTATGCATCCAAAAATATAGAAAATATACAAAATCAAATCATTATTCAACCAAAAAAATAATTTCAAAGCAATAACTCCAAGGCCAATAATAACACGTTATCTCCTCCGATTCCACAACATGGCTGGTTGAAGAAGGGCCGTTCAGAAACGAACTGAAAATTGTGAAATGAAAAGTGTGAAATGAAAAGTGCGAATCAACACTCGCCAAACTTCTACTAACATGAAATTAGCAGAAGGAGCCCAAAGGGTGGCGCTAAAGAGATGAAAAAACTACGTCACTACGTTCGTAATTGTTGGCCAACAATTGTGTGGCCGTGTGTATGCAAGACAAGTTTGGGTCAATGCCCTTCAGACAAAATTCCACAGTTGTGTTGGCCAACACTCCGGTCGTGTGTATGAGGTTTAGGGGTCTCCAATGGATTTCCACAATGGTACAGTTTCCATGCACATATACCCTTTGTCAATTCACTCAGAACAGAGACCAGTCACTAGTGGTGTACCACAAGGCTTTGTACTGGGTCCTGTTCTATTTAACCCACGTGTAAGTGATATAACTAGAGGTTTGTTGGCAAGGTATGTCTTCTTGCCGATGACACAAAGGCGCGTAATCGAGTTGATATCCCTGATTGAAATGATTTGGCTTTGCTGGTAGATTGGAAGTTCAGTGTTTCTAAATAATGCGCCTAAGGAAAAAGAATCCCTTGAGAGAGTACAGCATTGGGGGTACAGTGTTAACCAGCACTACCGAAGAAAAAGCTTCTGGGGTAGATGATTGCAAAATGAGCAAACAGTGTGACCAGGCAGTGGGAAAAGCAAATCAAATTCTGGGATGCATCACTAGAGGGATCACCAGCAGGGGATATGAGGTTCAGGTTCCTCTATATCAGTGGTTCTCAACTCCTCGGGACCCACTAACAGGCCAGATTTTAAGTATTATCTTGGTGAGATGCAGACCGGAATATTGCAATCATTGAGCAGCAAATGATATCACCTGTGATGTATTCCAGTTATCTTACAAACCTGGCCTGTAAGTGGGTCTCGAGGACAGGAGTTGAGAACCAGTACTCTAGATAGATATTTGTGAAACCTCATTTAGAATACTGTGTCCAGTTCTGGAGACCTCACTTACAAAAAGAAATTGATAAGATAGAACGAATATAGAGACGTGTAACAAAAATGGTGAAAGGTCTGGGGGACAAAACATATAGGAGGTAAGAAGGGGAAGGGGAGACATTATTGAAACCTTTAAATACATCGAGCGGGTGAATAAGGTGAAGGAGGGCAGTTCTTTCAATATGAAACGAAAATCAGGAACACAGGGACATGACCTCAAACTAAATGGAGGAAAGCTTTAATATTTTATTGAAAGGGTAGTTGATGCTTGGAATAAACCTCCAGCAGGGGTAGTGAGACAGTCAACAGTAGATGGCTTCAAACATGCTTGAGACAAACATAGATCTACGGTATAGTCAGACAATAAAAGAAACGGAAAAAAATAAATAAATGGGCAGACTCAATGGACTACTCTGTCTTTTTCTGCTGTTACTTGTCTATGTTTCTGTCAATCACCAGTATTTTTCCGATCCTGTATTATTATTTCTTAACCTTAATTTATCTGAACATACATGATGTTAGGAAAAATAATTATATTTGTCTGCATTTTGTATTTTAGAATTGCTAATTTTATATTTAATGAAGCGTTAGGTCAGATCAAAGTGGATCTTGTACTGAAAGGACCATTTATTACTTTAGATTTTCCCCACCTTTACTTTAGTTGTGCCCCGTAAAACAACACACCTGGTAGAAATCTATGGAAACGATCATAAATGGAAAATCATAATGGAAAATAAATGAGAAAATATATGTAGATTACCACTGGTTTGATTGGGGTGACAACACAATCCTTCCAGTGAGATCCTGAGAACACAGTATATCTTAAGCCTTAAGGAACCTGAGCGCTTTCAGCTCATAAAACGCTTGTAAAACACCCCAAAAAAAGACAGAAAATTGCCCAACAAGCAAAATCCCATTCGTTTCAATGGCACCTGTTCACATCTGAGCGTTTTGTTACCTGAAGCAAAACGCCTGAAAAATGCCCTAAGCTCAAAATTGCTCAAAAAAGAACATGAGCTTCTTTGGGGTAGATTACAGTTTTTTTTTTCTGCCTTTACATTGGTGACCTGAACAAATTCGTAGTAAAATTGTGGTAAAAATCCACGAATTTTGAAACGCTCAGGTGTGAATGCAGCCTTATGGCCTATAAACACGTTCCGAAAATCGAATGTAAAATACCGCTTTCGATGCGATCATACGATAATCATAGTACAGAGCTTTCGAGAGCTGATCATGACAGTTCATCTGATATTATTCAATCGGACAAGCACGAAAATTTTCCTTGTACGATACCAGATCATATGATTTTAGTTTGGTCAATATAGTTGTCGTCCGAAAATACAATACAAATATACTACAACACAATACATCACTCCCAATTTTTTTTTTCTGTCGTACAAGAATTTTCGTGACTTTAGTAACCTATTCAATTTCTTTTTGATCCATAAAAAAGGTTTATTAAGAAAGTGCAGGGTAAACATACACCGAGGTTACATAGCCTTATGTACAATTTCAAAACCATCAATACCAATCAATCTACACATTAGCATATCATCATGAACAAATCTTATCAGCATAGTTTTAATTCCAACCTTGCAAACAACCCAAGAAAGCACTGCCTGGGTCCTGAAGGACATGTCATCCATCAGCTCGCAGTCACTAAAATAGCCTGCCCAGGACCAGATCCACCGGGGCGAGCCCCGGTACATCCAGCCACGGACCCCACAACTTTTCAAGCTTCCGGTCACAGCCCCTATGTTGGAAGATTATTTTTTCCTAACCTATTCAATTTCTACTTGTGACTAGTAAGCGAAAAAAGTCGGACGATCTGTCGTCTGATTTTCGGATCATATGTACGGGGCATTAGTGTTCCTTGGCATTCCCAGAATCTTTGCAGAAGGATCATGTCTAGCCCTCTGCCTAGCCACTACAAGTAGAAGCCAGTGGTGAAAACTACTGAAGTCAGAGACAGCCAGGCAATAAGTATACTTTGAAGGGGATGAGCCATTTTCTCCCTCAATATTTCTCTCAATACAAGTTTCCTTTCTGTATGAGTTCTGTGATTTTAAAGTTCAGAGAAAGACATACAGACACACACACTTAGCCCTTGTACACATGGTCAGAGAATCCGTCGGAATGTGTCCTATCGGACCGTGCTGTCGGATAATCCGACTGTGTGTGGTATGCATCGGACTGATTCTGTCGGAAATATTTTCCGACAAACTGGTCCGATAGGACATACACCCGATCATGTGTAGAGAATTCCGATCGGACAAAGTGCCACGCATGCTCAGATCAAATTCCTACATCAAAGCTATTGGCTACTAGCCTGAACGTAGTCCCATCGTAATGAAATTACGTCATCACGTTCTGAAAGATCGGATTTTTCGACAACTTTGTCCGACCGTGTGTATGCAACAGTTTCGGACAAGATCAGATGGACAAAATCCGACGGATTTGGTTGTCGAAATGTCCGACCGTGTGTACAAGGGCTTAGATATAAAAACAGGTTTGCCTTGTTGTTTATCCAGAGTAACCATGCTTAATGTACATATTTCCTATTTCAATTTATTTCTACCATTCGGAAGATGGGGTTCCTTTAGGCTGGATTCACACAAGTGCGTTGCGGTAATGAGGGGTTAATACAAAACCCTGCTTTGTGGTGCACTGCATTGCTAAGCATAGTGTATGCACCTTTTTTGGTATGTGTTAGTTTGTAAGGAAGCCCATTTAAATCAGTCTTTAAAGCCCACTTTCGACTATGGGGTTGATTTACTAAAGGCAATCAGACTGTGCACTTTGCAGTTGCTCCAAAGCCTAGTAAATGAGGGAAAGCTGTGCTAACTTCCGTCACCCAATCATGTACAGGCAAAATGCTGTTTTATGTAAATGTAATGTAAATGGGTATTCTTTGCAAAGTGAAGCTCTACTTAATTTACTAAGCTCTGGAGCAACTTCACTTTACAAAGTGCCTTTAGTAAATCAACCCCTATATGTCCAGTTGTATTCATCTCTATGACTGGTATTCATGTTATCTACTCTAAACCTAGCCATAGATGGTGTGATTTTCAGGAAAAGAAAATGACCTGATTCCCCTAGCTATTGTGTTCTTGCATCCCAAAAATCCGACATGCTGGTTGTTCCCAAGTCAATCCATTGAACGATCCATCATTCAATCAAACTGCCCATAGATGGTTCGAATTTCAGCTGGTCCCTGGTGAACCAACTGAGATTCAAACCATCGTTAGTCAGTTTAAAGTGGATGTAAGCCCTCACATATAACAAGTGAAGTGAATAAGCTGCTGCCTTCAGCTTTGTACACGCTTTAGAAAGTGCACATTGTGTTAAGAAAATCTTTCTTCCTCTTTCAGCAGCACATAAGGGTGGGTGCGGAGTCTGGGCATACACTGTGTGTGAGTTGATTGGAGGAAAGGGACACACACACCCTCCACATAGGCAGAGGAATAAAGGAGCATACAGAGATGTAGTCAGAATAGACAAGCTCAGTGCTTATCTCCCTCTAAGTACCCTCGCCAACACAAATTTTCAGCTACTGTTTTCTCATGTGTCGGAGAACTTGTCAGAAGTGACTCATGCTGATAACAGAGGAATGGAGCACCAGAGAGAAATGACACTTAGAGCTTTGGAGATTGATAAGTAAACACTACAGATATACAGTATCTGCTTAGTTCAACTTTCATGAGAGTCATGTGATAATTTCTAAATAGCAGCATGTAATTTTAAGGATTATAAGGACCTTGTCTGGCCTGGAGGTTTGAAATTGTAGACCATAAGGCCAGGACACATCATCTTATTTGGTGTGGGCAGAGTACATTCTTGCAATAACAATATTAAAGTGGTTCTGCACCTTTAAAAAAAAAATATTTAAAGCCAGCAGCTACAAATATTGCAGCTGCTGACTTTTAATAAATTGACACTTACCTGTCCCAGGGTCCAGCGATGTCGGCGGCAGATGACGAGCAATCGCTCGTCTCTCTGCTGCCCCCGCCACCATCCTCTGTCAGGGAATCGGGAAGTGAAGCATTGCGGCTTCACTGCCCAGTTCCCTACTGCGCATGCGCAAGTCGCGCTGCGCGTCTCTGCTGGTCCCTGCTGTGTCCTGGGAACTGTGTGTTTCCCAGAACACAACGGGGGGGGGGGGGGGGGGGCATCTGCGGCGGTCTTGTCCCGGAAGTGGGTGCAGATACCTGGATTATCCAGGTAACTGCACCCCCCTCCCCCCTGAAAGGTGGCGATTGTGGCACCGGAGGGGGGGGGGATCAGATGAGCGGAACTTCCACTTCAGGGTGGAGGACCGCTTTAACTTCATACATGCTTTCGAGTCAATTAAATCTCTTGCAGTACATTCTTAGTGCAGTGATTGTAATATAACACTTAGGTAATAATGTACAAAGCAATGGACATATCCATATATGGATCGGCCTGTCTGTGAATTGGCTGTATATATGGAGATTTCCTATTTCTAAGCTGAGGAATGATTGCTATATACAGAATGTCAAAGAATTATCTCCCTGTCACACACAGGTCAATATATCCAGTGAAGAGATTTATCCATTGCACAGTGGCAGCTCACGAAAGATGGATTTTGAATGGCTATACAGAAACATGTCCAAACATTCAGCATTCTATACCAGCCCTGATCCAGACAGGAATTCCCTCCTCTCTGATTATTATAGCAGTGCCTGGCTACATAGCAGTCAAATGTACTTACACTTACCAAACATTATCATCATTTTCTAGGCAGGTGTAGGCAATAATATTCAGAGATGAAATAGGACTAAATTGAGCAAAAAGTGGCAATAGTTCTTAATGAGGGATCATTAGGTCTCATTTTTCATTCTGATGAGACAGGTTGCATATGCTGATAGGAGAATACGACAGGCAGGGACCGGACAGGTCAAGCCATTTGCATTTAATCAATGTGCCTCATTATGAGGTATTAGCTGACGGTGGAAAGAAAGATAATTCTCCTTAATATCACTGGAAACCTAAGCTGTTTTGCTTTGAACAAGTGGCCTTCAAGTGTCTCCTATTTCCTATTTATTTGTTTAGAGGACTGAAAGTGGGTCTACTGTGTTTTGAAGGGCAGAAATACAAGGGCATGATTTTTGCTGACTCTCAATAATTACTGCAGAGACAAAATAACACTTCAAACTTTATTGAATACAAACTGTTACCAGGTGTAAAACTGAAAGAAAAAAAAAATGTATCTGTATTAATTGTGGGCACATTTTCCTGAAATTCTGGGTGAAGATTACGTTAATATGTTAATGGATGCATTACAAAATTTTCATGAATAATAATAAATAAGGCTGAACCACTAAACCGCTAAATACAACATCAAACGTAGATGTAGTGCCTGTTTTACCCCGTCAAAGAATTTGTGTTTTTGTCCATCCAATCCTGAGATTTACACAGTGCTACCACACAGCAGAGCCAGGTTGGTGATCTGATGTTTCTTTGCTAACGTTAAAGTCTTCAGTTAAAGGCCCCTTTCACACAGGTGCCTCCGTTTTGTGGGATCTGCTTGCTCAGTGGGGATCACTCCGTTGATCCCATGGAGCATGTGGATGACAGGTCCGTCTACACTTACTGGGCAAAGTGGAGACAGACCCAGTCTGACTCTCCTCTATGGGGAGATAGGACCACCATCCGTCTGGATTTTGCGGACTGAAAAACTGACAGATGGACCTGGTCGGACAGCCCATGTGAAAGGACCAGTGGCCACCGCTCATAAGGGGCGCAGGGGCCAAAATCCATGCGTCCTGCCCCTAATCTCCATTCCGGGCACCGGATGCATGGATTTCAATGTTTTTTTTGTTTAAGCACAATGATTAGAGCCTGAGGCTCTAATTGACTTCAAAAAGAGTGGGCTTGGGTGCAAAGCCTTTTGCCCTGAACCCACCCACTTGTGGGACATGAGCAAATTAATATTCGCTAATGTCTTCCTGTTTCTCCTCCCAGCCAATCAGGAAGTGGGTCCTGAGATCTGATTGGCCGGGAGTCCTAAGGCCCGATTGGCTGGGAGTCCTAAGGCCCGACTGGCTGGGAGACCTAAGACCCGATTGGCCAGGAGGAGAAGTGACCGCTGGGACTCGGGAGGAGATGCAGTGGGAAAGCCCCCAAAGCCGCAACTTAGATGGGGTAAGTGCGGGGCTGGTGGGAGACGGGAAAGCGAATCAGGGATCGATCGTGCAAGGGGGGGTGGGATGAGTAAGGGGCCAGGTTTAACGCCACCCAAAAAAATTAAGCACCAGCCTCCACTGGAAAGGACCCAAGAAGAAACCTGCCTGCTCGTAGTTCTCTTTAGAATATACATAGATGCTGGTGAGGTGCCTCAGACCATTGAAGGAGAGGTGAGTATTGCAGACATTAGTAAAAGGCAGTAAAGCCTTACAACCTTCTTTCCCACCAGCCTGTGTTTGGACAGTGAAGGGTCAGCAGCAGACCACCCCTCTGCATATACTGTTCTCTCCTCCTGTGAGCATGTTCTTGTTAGCACATGTGCACTGCAGCACACCCGATTGGCCCTAGTACTACCCCTCCCTCTTTCAGTCTGACTAATGCCGCGTACACACGGTCGAACTGTATGACGTACTTAGTCCGTTGAAACACATTTCAACGGACAATCCGCTCGTGTGTGGGCTTCAGTGGACTTTTTCGGCGTGCAGTCCGGAGTACTAAGAATTTCGGGTTTGCACAAAAATCTTTCCGTCGTACTTTGGTTTCAGCGGACAATACGGTCGTCAGTATGCTAGTCCGACGGACTAAGAATGGCGCATGTCCAGAAAGGATTTACAGGGCGGAAGCGCTCTGTCTTGTAAAACTAGTGTTCGTATTGAAGCTAGCATATTCGTCATGCTGCTAATTTTGTGTTTTTTTAATATAGCACATTCTTTTCTTCTTCATAATGCAAGAAAAGTGAAGTTGCTTTGCTGCTTATATTCACACAGAGTTATCACAAATGTCTTTATTCATCCTCATCCTATGATTAATATTCCAATTCGAGAATAAATAAAAATAAAAGCGCGAATCGTCTCTAACCAAACTTCCACTAACGCAAAGTCAGCAGAAGGAGCCCAAAGGGTGCTTTGCTGTGTCTTGGACTTCCTATTTCTAGTCCCGTCGTACCTGCTGTACGTCATCGCGCAAGCTTTCGTCGGACTGTTTGTGTATCCGTGTGTGGTCAAGTCCGTTCAGTGGAAAGTACGCCGGATTGTCCATAGGATTGTATGACGGACTAAGTACATCATACAGTTCGATCGTGTGTACGCGGCATTACACTGTATAGGGTCTGCATGAAGCTGATGGGAAGTCAAATTCAGGCACTTTCACTAGTTGCATTTCAAAATAAATGTTATTATTTTTATTGAACAAATTACTTCACATTTCTGTGATTTTTATATCTCCCTGGGGTTCGGGGTTCAGCTTTAAAGATTATCCAAAAAACGTAATATACTACTGGTGACTACATTCGTTTTATTTTTATCAGGCATGTTATCCTTTCACATTTCACATTCAGTAAATGCTTGCAGTTTGGAATGGAGTAGGGCACTGTCATGTATTTTCAGCAAGTGACCCCAGTGGGAAGATGTCATCTAAGTCTCAGTCCTGCTGTGACGGCCAGAACTGTGAGCCAAGCTTCCCTCTTTTCATGGATTGCATTTTCCATATTTCTATAGAGACATAGAAAGCAGGCTGCTGACAAGGAACTGCTGAAGCATACTTTCAGCATTTCTGTGCAACCAACCATGTGTGTGTGGCAGATTCTCCATGGGGATATATATCAGAGAGGGGAAGCAGGAAGTTCAGTTTCAGCAAAGCCCTTCTCTTTCGAGGACTAGATGTGGAGAAGATCAAACTGATCAGAGAGGACACAAACCATGCTCCACTCCAGCTTAAAAAAAAATAAAATAAAAAGTTCTGTTTTAGGTATAGTATATTTTTAAGTAAAAATAACTTTTCATTTTCTATATTGAGATTTGTTGCTACGCCCTCTTGTGGCCACCTGCTTATCCCTGCAGCTGTTCAGCAGGGATGTTGTCTGTATAGCTAATAAAGCATAGCCTCATAGAGGGTCACCTGTTTTCAGCATGACCAAATTTGCCATTAGACAGTAGAACTGCAAACCACAACCACTGAGCAGTAAGCAAAGCCTGGACACATTATAAATACAAAATGCCAGGCTCATGCACATGTAAATTTACAAACTGTACACAGTTTATACGTTCACAAGGGCCACGGCTATGGAATGCTCTACCCGCTGACATCTGCTCGAAGGAAAACTATATGGCCTTTAGCAAAAATCTCAAGACCCATCTCTTCTGAAAACCCAGACGGGCACTGGTTCACATATGTAGCGCTATAAAAGTTATTCATTCATTCATTCATTCGCAGAGATATTGATTAACTAAAAGCTGTCCGTATGAACATACCACATGTAAATATATAATGGACTTCCTTTAAAATGATTTGTTGGGTTAACAATATAGGAGCTGCCATTGCTGAGTTGAAACAGTATGCAGGTCTTAGCCCTTGTACACACGGTCGGACATTCTGACAACCAAATCCGTTGGATTTTGTCCGAAACTGTTGTATACACACGGTCAGACAAACTTGTCGGAAAATCCGATCGTTCAGAATGTGATGACGTAATTTCGTTACGACGGGACTACGTTCAGGCTAGTAGCCAATAGCTTTGGTCTAGGAATTTGATCTGAGCATGCGTGGCACTTTGTCTGATCGGAATTCTCTACACACAATCGGACAAAGTCCGATCGGATCATGTTGTCGGAAAATTTTATAGCCCAGCTGGAAAACTTGGCCTGTCGGATATTCCGACGGAAACAGTCCGATGGAGCCCACACACGGTCGGATTATCCAACAACACGGTCCTATCGGACATTGTCCATCGGAATATCCGACCGTGTGTACAAGGGCTTAGGTTTCATTATCTTAATGCATTCATTCATAAGCATATTTCAGATTGTACAAAACACACAATCACTCCCAGCAGCCCAGAGGTCCTGAGATGCAAAAAGGCATAGGTAGCAACAAGTGGACATCTGTCAGAAATGCTCAGCCGGTGCAGCCCCCCACAGGTCAGGATATTATCCAGTAGGAAACTAATAAGAAAACACAGGACGAAAGAAACGTCTAGCGCATTACCTGAGATTTTATTGTAGAAATCTAAAAAAAGGACAAAATGAATACTCACAAAGGTAGAAGATAAATGAAAATGATAAACGCTTGGCACAATCCAGTGTGGGATTTGTGTGGCCGGGATTTGATGCAATGCCTCAACGCTGGCTAACTGACGTGTTTCGGGAGCGTACTCCCTTCCTCAGAGCTAAGACCTTTGTAAGTATTCATCTTGTCCTTTTTTACATTTCTACAATAAAATATCTGGTAATGCACTAGGCATTTGCACCCTCCTGTGTTTTTTTTATATTTCAAATTGTATAAACACAGTGAAAAAAAAATAATCTAACTGGGATTTTCCTCTAAACCTTATTTTATCCAAAACTAAGAAATGTTCTGCTGGCGATACACATGAAACTGAAATGTTCCAAACTAGAGGTATTAGAAAAAAAAACATAGGAGGTTAGGATCAAAATAGTCTATGCCCCTGTACACACGGTCGGAGATTCCAACAACCAAATCCGTCGGATTTTGTCCGTCGGATTTTGTCCGTCGGATTTTGTCCGTCGGATTTTGTCCGAAACTGTTGCATACACGCGGTCGGACAAAGTTGTCGGAAAATCCGACCTTTCAGAAAGTGATGACGTAATTTCGTTACGATGGGACTACATTCAGGCTAGTAGCCAATAGCTTTGATGTAGGAATTTGATCTGAGCATGCGTGGCACTTTGTCCGATCGGAATTCTCTACACATGATCGGAGTATGTCCGATCGGAGCATTTTGTCGGAAAATATTTCCGGCAAGTTGGAAAATTTGGTCCGACGGATATTCAGACGGAAACAGTCTGATGCATACCACACACAGTCGGAATATCCGACACAACGCTCCGATCTGACACATTCCGACGGAATCTCCGACCGTGTGTACAAGGGCTATGACATATTGAAGCAGTCATTCATTCATACAAGGGTTTGGTAAAACCTGGAACCCTACCAATTGATTTTTAAATAGTTGATAATTATTTGATTGTGATTGTTTAGAATAATGATAGGTCTGATGTTCTGATTCTGATATCAATGCATGTATTCTACTATTCCTGCAGCAAGATGGATTCTGGATATACTCAGAGTACTGTAATAATCATTTGGACGCCTGCATGGAACTCTCCAAGCTGATGAAGGACGGCAGGTACCAGCATTTCTTTGAAGCGTGCCGACTACTGCAGCAAATGATTGACATTGCCATTGATGGGTTCCTTCTGACACCTGTGCAGAAGATCTGCAAGTATCCGCTTCAGCTGGCTGAGCTACTAAAGTACACAGCACAGGACCACAGGTACTATTCATGAACAAAAACTGGCTTTAAATAAATGCATTTTATATCTTACTTTTTTAGCCTATTTAAGTTTTAGCATTCTACAGTTTGCTATATGTATTACTGCATGTCCTATTCCATATTCCGATAGAATTTTGATAGCTTGTATCATAACATCCCTAGCATTCACCTGAAATGACAATATATTTGTTCCTTAGAAATGGGGTTACTTCACCCGTCTCACTATTACCTTATTACAGCCTTTATTGTGGTTTACTAGCTGCCTGCCACTCATTAGAGGGCTGTGTTGGCTGCTAGTTAATCATACACTAAAGGCACCCATCCCAATGCATTCTTCTAATTAATGAGCTTTGAAGTCCGGAGGAGTAAAATGAATACATAAGGCTTAAAAATCAATAATGTGGCTGCAGTATCTCTTTGAGAAGATGGATTACCTATCTCTACCGGCTCCTAGAGCCAATACCTTTCGTTTCTCTTTATTACAATGCAAGACAACAGGAATACAATGTAATAGGTCTGTCCTGTCTTTATTACTTTTCCTGTGTTATTTCAGGTTACCTTCTTGGATTTTGTTTTATTTATTGACGATTGCTGTACGGGTTGCATGTAATAGTGCTCATAAAATCTGACTAAGCCTGCTGTCTGCCTTTTTTTTTTAATGCAGCTGCTTTTCAAGTGAAGCTTCTGCATGAAATAATTGTTGCCAGTTAGATAACAGATTTTTGGCCTGTTTTTTTTCTTTATGCAATGCAATTTATCTTTATACAGTAAAACCTTGGATTGAGAGAAACTTTGGTCTGAGAGTATTTTGTAAGACTAGCTAATTTTTTTATTATAAATGTTGACTTAATTTACAAACAATGTCTTGATATACAAGTAGTGTCATGTCACAACTGAGTATAAAAGAAAAGAGAGGCTCTAAGTGTAGTTAAACGGAGCTGGTAAAGATTTATAATTTTATCAGCCACTATTGATAATCATCCCCTGACCCTAATAAACGTTTATACACCCAATACTGCCCAACGAAAATTTTACAAAAAACTTTGGAACAAACTGAGTCCCTACAAAAACACCCCATTACCTATCTGCGGTGACTTTAATGACATAGTGGACCCCTCATTAGATTCTTCCAACCCCAACAGACCCAGGTGATCAGCTCTCTCATCATTCATTGACAATGAAGAGCTATACGACCCCTGGAGGTGTATGCATAATGTTGAGCGTGACTATACCTTCTACTCTCACTCCAATGCCTCTTACTCTTGGATTGACCTTTTCCTTACAAATAAGAAAACCCTAATAGCACAGAGGAGTTGACTTTACCAGCTCCCATCTTTGCTGTGCTCCTCATAACGGATAAATACAGACAAAATGGAAAACTGAGGTAAAGAGGGCCACTCTTGGCCTTAAAGCGGGAGTTCGGCCGTTTTTTTTTTAAAGTCAGCGGCTACAAATACTGCAGCTGCTGACTTTTAAAATAAGGACACTTACCCGCCCAGCGCGCCCGCGATGTCGGCACCCGAAGCCGATCTCTCGATCGTCTCTCGGGTGCTGCCGCCGCCATCTTGGGTATGCGCAATAAGAATGGTCTCCGCTGTCCCTGGGATCCGTGTGTTTCCCAGCGGACAGCGGGGGACCCGCAGGAAGTGGCGTAAATATCCGCAGATTCTGCGGATATCTATGCCGGAAGTGGGTGCAGATACCTGTACTGTACAGGTATCTGCACCCCCCTCCCCCTGAAAGGTGGCAATTGTGGCGCCGGAGGGGGGGAGGGTTCCGATGAGCGGAAGTTCCACTTTAGGGTGGAGCCCCGCTTTAAAGTTTTACTAAACCCAGGACCCTGCATTCACTATATCTGGTCTCCCACAGTACACAGAATATGGAAATGCAATTATTTTAGTAAATATAAACTGCTAAATACCTTTTCTCATCAGCAGTTAGAGCAGTCTTGTGACTTCTATCAGTGTCCAGCCAAGCACTGGTTAAAGCTTGTAGGAGGAGTTTTCAGACTGTCCTATGAGACTGCAGGACCCCTGACCCTCTGTCTGGACAGTGCTGAAAAAAGACATCTCTAGCAATACACACCAAACTGAGCATGTGCAGTCCGCCTCCATAGGCTCTGTGTTATCAGGAAATGCAGAGGATTATCCCCTTAGGTTCCACAGTGAGTATAACAAGGATGCTTTAATTCATATACAGGCTGGTTTTACTGTTGTGGGTTTAGTAACACTTTAATGTTCTGTTTTGTCTAGAAGGGTTAGCAACCCCACAGATTTTTTTGCTTCCAGTTTTCCTTGCTTCCTGTCGATTTATGGGGAAAGGTTAGAACCTCTGAGCCCTTGTACACACGGTCGGAGATTCCAACAGAATGTGTCCTATCGGACACATTACTGATGAATTCTGAAGCAAATCCGACTGCTGCGGGTGCGCACGCATACAGCTCGTTGTACAGCTATGATGCCTCACCCAGGGGAGCCAACCTGCCACAGTATAACTGTGGCGGCTGGTCCGAAACTGGTTAAATATGAGAAGTGTATAAACCCAAAGCAAAGGCCCGGTTTATCTTTAGGCAGAAAGATCAATGAGTTCAGATGAGGAGTTTTATTAAAAAGATTGAGATATATGTAATAAATGATGAATCTGTAAAGTGTAGGACTCCATGGCTGTGACAGGGCATTCTTCTTAATGGTTGTATTACATATCTTTGGTCTCAAAAGTGTCAGCAGTAAGTAACATATAGATTAAAAACAACAAAAGAATGTATGCGGGCTCACTGCAAAGTATATTCCCATGGGCAATAAGTTTAAGGCTAAAAATAAAACCTATGTGGCTCACAGCCAAAGTTAGAAACGCTATAAATAGGTAGAAAAGAGCTTTTAAAAAATCAAAAAATGAAAGAACACTATCATTGTTTATTGTTATAAAAAAATATATAACACAAAATGTTAAAAGGAAATCAATTCATAACGAACAACAGATTACAAAAGATAGGACAAACCCTAAAAAATTCTTCAAATATTTTAATAGCAAAAATGTCTGATCTGAGCATGTATGCCCTTTACAAAATAATCTGGAGTGGGTGACTGGGGACAAAGAGAAGGCAAATGTATTAAATACTTTCTTCAGCTCTGTGTATACAAAGGAGCATGGGGGAGCTCATGCCCATAATGGGGATGGTATTGACATGGTATGGTCCAGCAATATTTAGACAGAATAAAGGTGGATACAACACATGGACCAGATGGCATCCACCCATGGATCCTAAAAGAACTGAGCTCTGTCATTTCAAAGCCATTGTTTCTTTTTTTCGGGACTAGTAAATGACTAGAATAGTACCACTGGATTGGTGTAGGGCCAATGTGGTGCCTATATTTAAAAAGGGATCAAAGTATTTACCAAGTAACTAACTATAGACCTGTTAGTTTAACTTCTATAATCAGGAAGATTATGGAGAGTTTAATAATATACCACATAGATAAATTCTTGCTGTTAAAAAATATTTTAGGCAACAGACAGCATGGATTCATGAAAGTTGTCAAACAAACCTGACTTCTTTTTATGAAGAGGTAAGTAAAACCTTAAGCCGCGTTTTATCGGACCGTGTCGTCAGATAATCCGACTGTGTGTGGTATGCATCGGACTGATTCCGTCCGAATCTCCATCCGACCCAATTTTCCAACATGTTGGAAATATTTCCCGACCAACTGGGCCGGTCGGACGTAATCCGTTCATGTGTAGAGAATTTTGATCGGACCAAGTGCCACGCATGCTCAGATCAAATTCCTACATCAAAGCTATTGGCTACTAGCCTGAATCTAGTTCCATCGTAACGAAATTACGTCATCACATTCTGAAAGATCGGATTTTTCCACAACTTAGTCCGACCGTGTGTATGCAACAGTTTCGGACACAATCCGTCAGACTAAATCTGACAGACAAAATCCGACGGATTTGGTTGGCAGAATCTCCAACCGTGTGTACGTGGGCTTAGACAGAAGGGTGGCTGTGGGTGTATTATACATGGATTTTGCAAAAGCGTTTGACACAGTTCCCCACACATGGCTAATGTGTAAGGTAAAGTCTACAGGCTTGGAAAAATCAGTTTGTGTAACTGGATAGAAACCTGGCTAAAAGACAGAATTCAGAGAGTAGTGGTTAATGAATTATACTCTGAAGGGTCTAAGGTTATCAGTGGTGTACCCCAAGGTTCAGTGTAGGGACCCTTACTTTTTAATATCTTTATAAATGATATTGGGTCTGGGATTAAAAGTACAGTTTCAGTCTTTGCAGATGACACCAAGCTATGCAGTGGAATAACATCCTTACAGAATGTCTGTAATTTACAAGCCGACCTCAATGCACTGTTTAATTGGGTGACTATGTGGTAGATGGGGTTTAATGTTGATAAATGTAAAGTTATGCACTTGGGGGCTAAGAATATGCATGCATCATACATACTAGGGGGAGTACAACTGGGGGAATCCATATTAGAGAAGGGTCTGGGTGTTTTAGTAGACCATGAGCTTAATAATAACATGCAGTGCCAAGCTTCATTTCCAAAGTGAGCAAAGTCCTTTCTTGTATTAAGAGAGGTATGGACTCCAGAGAAAGAGATATAATTTCCCCCCTGTACAAAGCATTAGTAAGACCTCATCTGGGATATGCAGTTCAGTTTTGGGCACCAGTTCACAAAAAAGGTTTTGGGGAACTGGAGAAACTGCAGAGAAGGGCAACCAAACTGATAAGAGGCATGGAGGAGCTCAGCTATGAGGAAAGATTAGAGGAACTGTATTTTGTCTCTCTTGATAAGAGGAGATTAGGGGGATATGATCAACATGTACAAATACATAAGGGGTCCATATAGTGAACTTGGTGTTGAGTTATTCATTTTAACTATCTCAATACAGTGCATTGTCACTCCATTCCTGCCCAAGCCATTTTTCAGCTTTCAGCGCTCACACTTTTAATGACAATTGCGCGGTTATTTTGTCCCCGCAAATATAGCTTTCTTTTGGTGGTATTTGACCATATCTGCAGTTTTTATTTTTTGTTTTTGCGCTATAAACAAAAAAAGAGTGACAAGTTTGAAAAAAAGCAATATTTTTTTACTTTCTGCTATAATAAATATCAATTTTTTTTTTTTTTAAACAACATTTTTCCTCAGTTTAAGCCGATATGTATTCTTCTGCCTATTTTTGGTAAATAAAAAACGCAATAAGCGTATATTGATTGGTTTGCACAAATGTTATAGCACCTAAAAAAATAGAGGAAAGATTTATAGCATTTATATATTTTTTATTTTTTTTACTACTAATGGCGGCGATCTGCGTTTTTTATCGTGACTGAGATATTGTGGCGGACATATCAGACACTTTTGACACATTTTTGGGACCATTCACATTTATACAGCGATCCGTGCTATAAAAATGCATTGATTACTGTATAAATGTGACTGTCAGGGAAAGGGTTAACACTAGGGGGTGATTAAGGGTTTAATATGTTCCCTGGGAGTAATTCTAACTGTAGAGGGAGGAGATTCACAAGGGGAGGAGACCGATCAGTGTTTCTCTGTACTGAGAACACACCATCGGTCTCCTCTCCTCTGACAGAACCATGGATCTTTGTGTTTACATACACAGATCCACGGTTCTGCTGTGTTGCCGGGCAATCATGGGTGTCCGGCAGACACCGCGGGAGCCGGGCATGCACATCGAGTCCCCAGTGACACGGAGAGCGGCGGCGCGTGCGCACCCCTTGGTGGGACAGTAAAAGCTGGGAAAACGTGGAATAGAGGTGGTTCTGTTCAGCTCAATAGCTTACTTTAAAAAGGCCTGGATTCTTTGCTAAATGTACATAATATAACTGGATACTAACATTTATAGGTAAAGTTGATCCAGGGAATATCTGCTTGCCTCTCTGGGTATTGGGAAGGAATTTTTCCCCCTGCTATATCAAATTTGATTCAGGTTTTTTGCTTTCCTCTGGATCAACTGTGGGTATAGGATTGTGTATATGGGATTGCAAGGTTGTTTTTTAATTTTTTATTATTGGTTGAACTAGATGGACTTGTGTCTGTTTTGGACCTCACTAACTAGGTGACTAACTATGTAACAGTGCTGTGCCAGAGTTTCTAAGCATTATCTAGTAGCATGAGCTCTGGCATTAGTGGATCATCACTTAGATTTATCTCTCTTTATGTTACCATGTTGATTCTGAAACGTAAAAAAGGCTTTCAGGCTCAAACTATTTATTATAATAATGTTTGGCCACATTTTATCAACCTCTTTATTTTTATTTTTATACTTTTACTAAGAGAGAGGAACTATGGGACTGCATCTTTAAAGACAATTTACATTTCTTTCGATTTTGAACTCTGTACAATAATGTTGAGACATTCTTCCCTCCTACATTTTCTGATGACAGTACCCTTGTTCCATTGTTGATTGTATCAGTCTATGGATGACAGTGGACGAGCACCATTCTATCTGTGTACTCCTACAGTGTTTTTACTATACAGCATTTCACAGCAGGTGAAAAATAAAATCCCAACTCCAAATTTTTAGCACCTGCTTAGGCGGTTGTACCCTATTGTACCCAATGTGTTAATAATAGGACTGCAACTAACGATTATTTTCATAATCGATTAGTTGGCCGATTATTGTTTCGATTAATCGGTTAATAACCTTAAAAAAAAGAAGTGGGTCAAATTGACGTTCATTTTCAACCACAGTGACGGGAAAATTTGGAAATAATAGAAAACTTCTTAGTCAAAGGAATTTTCAGACAGTGTATGTGGTTTTCGTTCAGAAATTACATTCATTTTAAAAACAGAATATTAAAAACAAGTGAAAATTTCAAGTAACATTCTTTCATTCAGTGAATGTACAACGATTTTTTGTCTAAATATTTTCAACTGAAAATTGATCCGGGGGGCCAGCATAATGCTCGGTACACACCTATGCAGTTTTCTTTTGATCTGTTTCTGCAGTGATTTTTGCTGTGCGTTTTGATTTTTGTGATTTTACTGCAATTTGCATTTTTGCTTTTTTTTTTGGGCAGATTAAAAAACACAAATTGCTGCAAAAATGCATTACATGCTTTTCTGAAGCTTCTCCATTGAAGTATATTTAACCAATAAAGCACCATTTTGCGTTAAAAGTCCCCGAACCTTTCAAATGTGAATGTGTCCCATAGGAAACCATGTAAATGAACTGTAGTGCATTTCTGCAAAAAGCACCAATAAACACATAGATGTGAACCAGGCCTAAGACGTTTAGTAACATAATGGGGTTAAAAAAATGAGTATAGTAGAAAAACACAGATAATCACTACTGTAAAGGGTTAATTTTTTTTACTGTAGAACAGTGAAAGTAATATTTACAGTAGCAATTATTTGCTCTTTTTGTACTATAAAGGGCTCATTTTAGTTTTTTTAACCCCATTATGTTACTGGCCAATTAATCGATTATGAAAATAGTAATCGATTCATTTCATAATCGATTAGTTGTTGATTAATCGATTAGTTGTTTCAGCCCTAGTTAATAAAATAACTTGAAAATGTCAGTATATTAGGTGTGTAGTTCACATAAGCCCCTGGGCTTCACCCTTTTAAAGTGGTTGTAAACCCTTACAAACCACTTTGACCTACAGGTAAGCCTAGATTAAGGCTTACCTGTAGGTTCAAGAAATATCTCCTAAACCTACACGGTTTAGGAGATATTTGCCCAAAAACAGGCACCGCTGTCTACGGCGCATGCGCCGTAGACAGCGGCGCGCAGGCGCACTGAGCGCGGCATCGTCAATAAGTACTTTGAGGGCCTATTTATGTTTGTCTGTTTTATCAGAGCAAAACTCATGAATTTTGCCGTACTGAAATGCATTTCAAGTAGAAATCCCAATTCATTCCTATAGAGCTGGTCCACATCTATGAGCTGAAGGTGTGAAATAGAAATGGAAACTGTATGAGTCCATTCACACCTATGCGTGTACATTACATTATGTGCTGTATGTACGCAGTGCAGTGTAAATCCAGTCCTATGGACTCTGTTGGACCGGTTGTGTGAGATAATGTGAGTGTCAAGGAGATAGAATGGGGTATCATCTAGGATCAGAAAATCTGACTATGAAGACACTGATGCACATGTCTACATGCAGTGTCTGTCCATGAGTGACCACAATAAAAAAAGAAATATGAAAAAAGAATAAATAACCTAAAAGTTCCAAAGGATTCCTAATAAACATTGGATATATCCTTTTCTTCTTTGTGTCCTCATAATAACCTTATATTGCCAGGTACAGAATTTACTATGTACGTGTGAAAAAATCCCTAATTCACCTTCTCTGTCAGTAGAAGGTAATTTTCTATTATACAGTACCTGAGAGAAAGGAAGTATGTCAGTGTCTTCCCTGGGAGCAAGTCTGATTCTACCTAACATTTCTGTGGTGCCGTTTAGAAGACAAAAGAAGACATCTGAGTGGTTGCTATGGTTTCCGGCAAACCTAATTTATGGGGCAGCATTATACTTTACCACATAGACCCTAGGCTTTCATTTGAGCTGTCCTAAGGAGAATTAAAAAATAGAATAAAAAAAGTAAAAAGTCAAATTCAACAAACGCCAACAATGCTGAAAATTTGGGAATTTTTTGTAACAACTCACCTTTACATATGTAGATTCAGCAAGCTACGAACTGTCCTATAGAAGCACAATGCTTACAGAGGAAATCTAACCCATTTCATTGATTAATGTCCGGGCTTGCGCTATACTGATTTACCTTGAGCTGAAGCTCAGCTGACTCACACAGAATTGTACACATCCCACATACCCTGTAAGATTACTGATCCTCCTAAATAATAAAAGTATTTAACTCAATATATCTACTTAAAGAGGAAGTAAACCCTGATGGGTTTACTTCCTCTTTCATTCCCTGCAAAGGTAAAGCATAATGGACTACTATGCATCACAAGCCATACCAGTTAGCCCATAAATTCTCTTGAGTTCTTGGTCTATTCTTCTCTCAAGCCTGTCCTTGAAAAATACAGCATCCTCTAAGGGAAGAGTGACGTGTTTGACCAGTCAAATAAGTGCTTCGTCTACGAGGGGAGCGTTTTCCCGATGTTTGACTTCCTCTGCCTTGAAGGGGTATAATCTGGAGGTTTTGCTTGACCTAGAAGTCATCTTATCTACCTTGCTCCACTCCTCATTAATGATATCTTTCAATTCAGAAAAGAGTGGGAAATCGGAATGTTCCTTCCCCAGGTGTTTAAAGAACTTCATTCCGGAGGAGTGGAAGGATCTTCTCACTTAAGGGCCTCTTTGACCACTTTAACTAGTAGAAAAACAAGAGCAAAGTCGAAGCCTCCGACTAACTCTTCTCCCTCCAACTCACTGTCTGAAGACCCGGGAGAACTATCGTAAGGCTGGGATGGGCCCGGATCCTCCTGGACCTCGTCAGCCAGGGAGCCAGATAGAGTGGACTGGCTTCACGTGCGGGTTGTATCCCACTCCTTAAGGGATTGCTGCGCCACGTGCTTAACAAGAGACTCTATCTGTTGGTTTTCCATCTCTTTCTTCCCGACTGCCCGGGCATAACATGGATCACACAATGATTTGCCCTCCAGGACTTGTGTCCCACATCCCCAGCAAGCTCTGCGATCAGGGCGGCTGTCATGGCGGTGGGAGCGGTGTCTGGAGGAGGAATGGAAACATCTCCTCTGCTGGTAGGTCCTGGATGGGTCTGGACCTGGATGATGAGTGGCGATGCTGCTGCCTGGCAAGGTCTCTGTCGTCTCGGACCATGATTTGGCGGTCTGATCTGAAGGGCTGGAGGAAAAAAAAGAGGGGGGGAGAAATGCGAAATCTGGTGTTCTTATTTAACTGAGATGAATCTCTGCCCTTCCCGCTCATCTGCACATACCTTGTGCGTGAGGGCTGGCCGCACGAAGGCGGTGACCTGTCCATGACACCTTGGATGGAACGTCAATCCAGAAGAAAGGAATCACACAGTCTTGGGCAATACCTAGATAACCTAGGATAAGCCAGGTAGACAAGCAAGAAAAATGCTTTTTTTTTATGTTGTACCACCTTTCCCCTTTTAAGAAGAAAGTAGGGACCACGACTGGGCATAAAGCCCCATACACATTATCAGACTTTCTGCTGATTTTTGTCTTCAGATTTACCAAAACCATATAATATGAGGTCAAACCTTAGGAGTTTCAGTTTGTATCAAGCAGGCCCTTGCACTACATGGTTTTGGTAAATCTGAAGACAGAAATCAGAAGAAAATCTGATAGTGTGTATGGGGCTTTACCCTATCCTGTGTGCTTCTGGGCTCGAGGACATCGGGGAATTCCCAACCTGACAGGGGCTGACAGCTATTTGAATCCCCCACCCGGATGATGTCACCGCCCCCCCCCCCCCCCCACCTCGCACATGCGCCATAGAGAGCGTCCGAACGGTGCCTGTGCATCTGCCGGGTGTGCTGCCGATCCGCGAATGCGCAAACAAAGCCTACTTTTTGCGCAGATGCTTGTGGCTTCTGCGGAATCCTGGAATGCAGTAGTGTTCCAGGCACCATGAGAGGCCGAAAGGCTAACAGGAGAGGACAAATGGTGCAGACACATGACCGAGGACAAAAAAAAAAGATAACATAAACGGCTGCAATGTAAAGTAGAAACAGCTGACCTGGCCAGCCTGTCTTCCTTGTGAGCTTTTGTTTAAAAGTACATAAATCTATAGCACCATCTGTGACAGAGTTGTGGGTGGAGCAGGAGTGATCACAGGGGTCTTTATTGATAAATGGGGCCAACAGAGTGTGGGGCAAGGATACGTGTACATGGAAACAGTCCAGGCAAGGACAAGGGAGGGATCAGAGCAATTTGGCACAGCTAAGGGTAAATCCACAGCATAGGGCAGTAATGTGAGCACACATCAAGGGTTAAATCCTTAGTACAGGGCAGCAATTTGAGCACACATAAAGGGTTACGTCCTTAGCGCAAAGCAGCAATCCTGGCACACAGCAAAGGTGGACAGTGATCTGGTACGTACAGCAAATATTAAGCACAGGGCAGCAATCTGGCTAGTAGTGGATACTGCAAAGGTTAATGGGCTCACTGGTCAACAGCAGCCTCAGTTGAGGAGAAGGGAGGTCCATAAGGCATAGGTACATCACAGGCACATCTCAGTTCTCAGAGGGCTGTGTGTTCTGGCTTTTGGACCACACAGACAGCAGTTGCAGAGAAAGTGGAGGGGAAAGTAGAGCCCTATTGTCCAGAAAGCTAAACAGCCACTACTGAAATATGAGTCCCAGCAGACCAGCAAGTAACGCACAGCCCATACAGAACTATCTGTCTCAGCAGTTCCATGCATCCTCTGCCCATCATTGAAATAAACTCTGAACAATCTGAAACTCTTCTTTGTTATCTGGTACTTTGAATTCAGCCAAGATCTCAGCTCCACTTTGTCGGTGCCGAAGTGTCTGGCTCTATCCCTATACAGCAGTGGTCCTCAATCCTGTCCTCAGGGCCCACTAACAGGCCAGGTTTTATGTATTACCTTGGGGAGATGCAGACTAGAATACTGCATTCACTGAGCAGAAAATGATATATCGCCTGTGATGTATTTCAGTTATCCTGCAAACCTGGCCTGCTAGTGGGCCCTGAGGACAGGGTTGATGACCAATGCGACACAGGATACAATACCTTATGTCCTACCAGCTGAAGGGAGCCTCATCCCATACCCCCTAAGGGGACTCAAGCACTCATGGACCAAATTGTGCAGAAAAACTGACCTTGTTACTCATTGCCTCTGGATTCGAGATTGTCAGTTTCGCAAAAAAAAAGAAAGAAAAAAAACAATATTTCTGACCTATGTTACACCATCTTACAATCATGAATAAATCAATCACGTAAGTGGGACGAGTGCAATAAACTCTTACAACCCAAACAATGTGCTCATTCCTCATAAACAAATTATCTCATTAAACATATAATAAAATCCACAAATCACTGTGAATGTACATAAAAGTCAATGTATCACTGTGAAAAACAAATCTTCCCAGTTTGTTCAATCATGTGCAGTGCTCAAACACTCAGAAAGGCTCACCAGATATGTATGACCTCCTATTTCTAAGTAGGTCATTAATCACAGACCAGGTCACATCCAGTGCCTTTTTCTTCTCCAGTTAATTCTCCAATTAGTCACCTCCCCTCTCTGCTCATCATCATATGTAGTTAAAAACAAATAAACTCCATAGTGCAAGAGTTTAAAAAGAGCATTTTTTTTTTCATAACAAATGACTACTCACATAAAAGTTCTTTACAAAAGCTAACCCATCCAGTAATTAGTCCCATACAAAGAAATACTTGATACTTCTGGGTTCAGCTAGCATCTGACTTCACATCCACCTCAACACATTTCGTCCATTGGTGGCATGAATGTCAATTATATATCTTTGCCTGACACAGTGTAACAGGTAAGGCTTCTTAGGGCATTTATTAAAGAAGGAAGCACAGCTACTCCATGACTGCCCTAAATATTACTGATTTGCAGCTTTAGGTTATCTGGAAGATCATCTTCAAGGCAGACTACTCAATGTTCAGTTTATCATGGTGCAGTGTCCTAGTGAAGTAGAGTATGACTAGTCTTCTGTGGCAGACCTATCTCCACAGCAAAATGGCAGTTCAGAACTGACATCTCTGAGAGATAAAAATGATATGCAAGTGCATGGCTAAGCAGGTTGAAGAACTGAAAAGTTGGATGAACATAACCTACAATTTTTGTTTGTTATTCTGGAATTAGGCACTTGGGCAATTCTGCCATCCGGTAACTTACATTAAAGCCCAACTACAGCCAGAACTTTTACACTTCCATTAGTGGGTAAGAGCTAGTCATTTTTATTTATTGTTGCCTGCGTCCATATTGAGGAGATATATCCCTACCTTCTGGGTAGATATATAAGGAGAGCCGGCAACTCGCACATCCATATCAAATTCTTTATTTAGCTACAGAATAGTGACAATAAAGACAGCTGATTGACAGCCATAGACATAGAATGTAAGGTCCAAGTTCAAACACCCCAATCAGAGCAAGATGCAGGGAAGTGTAGGTTCTCTTTTAGCAACCCCTCTTCCCTTAGGCCAAGCAGGCATATCAGTAACAGATTGCCCCAGGAGTTCATACAAGAAACGATGTAATTAGAATGTGGCTTATGCCGCGTACACATGATCGGAATTCCGGCCAGAAAAAGAGAGCTTTTCATCGGAAAATGCGACCGTGTGTATGCTCCATCGTAATGTAGCTGTCCTAATTTCCGCCAGCCAAAAATTCATAGCATGTTCTCAATTTTCCCGACGGAAAAACTTTCTGTCGGTAATTCCGATCGTGTGTATGCAATTCCGACACGCCAAAAATCACGCATGCTCAGATTCAACTACGAGACAGAAGCTATTGGCTACTGGCTATTAAACTTTCTTTTTCTAGTCACGTCGTACGTGTTGTACGTCACCGCGTTATAAATGATCGGAATTTGATGTGACCGTGTGTAGGCAAGACAGCTTGAGCCGAATTCTGTCAGAATTCCATCGGGAAAACCATCAGAGCTTTTTCCGACGAGAATTCCGATCGCGTGTACGCGGCATTAGAATGCTGCTTGTAGACCCAAGGTACAAGAGAGTAGACGTAGAGCGATGGGTGAAACAAGATGAAAGACACTCTGTTGGGACTGGGGGCTGGAAGCAGGCATAATCCATGCATGTAGCAATAGTAAGAACAAGCAGCCATAAGTAGAAGTGCCAGGTAACACAGAAATGGTCAGGGCAGGCAATAACAGAATCCAAGAATGTAGCAATGGTTAGGACAGGCAGCAGCCAGTAGAGGTATCCAGTACCTTTGCAAAGGTCAAGGTATGCAGTAGAAGAATTCAAGAACATAGCAAAGGTCAGCAACATGAGGAAACAATCTAGTCAGGTGCAATTGGTCATCAAGAAAGGTTATCACAATACAGAGGCACAGGCTGGGGCACTTTAAATGAGATGCCTCCTGGGCCATTTACTGATTTAATAGCTGGGGGTGTGTGGCCAGACTAGTTACATCACAGCTCACATGGAAGTCAGGGAAAGTACAAGGCAGCAGACAAGAACCTCTGGGAGAGTCCAGTTGCCTAGCAACTGGAATGCAAGCCATCCCTGGGAGCCAAGAGCAGACAGCTAGGGCCGCCAGCAGACAGATAAATATACAAGATGCCTAATGCCTTGTACACAGCAAGAGGATATTGGACGAATGATTGTCCGTTGTTTTTTTTTTTTTGCATGCTAGTCTCATATCTAAAATGAGGGCGTTACTAAACCTCCTCTTGTACAATAGAATACAACTTTGGAAAAGATGTAATGTGTTATATTGTATTGTAATATATTCTTTCATTTCTGAGCATGAGTGATCTTACTCTTCCAGGTTTTTTTCGGACAAGTATTTTCCTGTTTAAAACGAAAATCGTACGATCTAGTATCGTATGAGAAAAATTTCCGTGTTAGTGCCTTTGTGTAATTTCAGATGAAATGTTGTGCTCTCGAAAACTGTATACTAATGATCGGGTTATCATATGATCACTTTAAAAACTGTATTTATGTCCGATTTTCTGATTGTGTGTACTAGGCTTAACACATAACACTTCTCTGGGAGGGACCCCAATTCAAATTTAAATCCTGAATATATCAGGGACCAAAAACTGGTACTGAAGATTATCCCCAATGAAGGAGAGGTAAACCACTTCTGCACTTGAAAATAAAAACCAGTGAGGTCACCTACCTCTTTCACACAAAAGCTTTAGGATGCGTGTACATGTGCATACAGTATGTGGCAGGAGCTTTCAGAACAATCCAGCATAAAAAATGCTAGCTTTGACTAGTAAATGAATATTCATTTATTCTAGCTGCTAGAATTAATTTAGGTGCATACGCTCATATTTATATGCATAAATTATGCCCAGTAAGCTCCTCTCCAAATGTAGGTTTGGGGAGTTTATTCTTTAAGGCCCTGGACGCTGCTCTAAAACAGGATTCTAAACACCACAATGTGCATTGACGCATTGGGCGAAATAAAGCTGCATTCAGAGGCATACAAAAAAATATGAAAAATTCCTTAAAGTGGAAGTAAACCCGCCTATCTTTTTCATCCAAGGAAGCTTCCATCTTGGCTTCTGTTTAATTTTCAACTGCCATAATGCTGCACATGTGATCAGTTATGACACCAGCCATTGGATGGTTTGACAGCACAACCAATGTGACAGCATTCCTGGCATGGCGGGAATATACATGTTTTTTGAAACTGTTAAATTGATGGGTTTACTTCCGCTTTAAAAATCTGTGTTTTTCTTTCTGCCCATGTGGATAAGGCCTTTTGGGCATCTGACCTATGTTTAGGTATCCTTGTTTCTACCTAGTGTGATGTACAGAAACAATACTCAATTTTGCACATCTGACCAGCAGTGCCATTTTAGCAGTCTAGTTAATATATGTCAGAACCTTTCTTTGCACCAAAAGAAAAAAGTTGAATAACTCATTCATGAATACGTTTTGTCTCTGTATCCACAGTGATTACAGGTATGTGGCAGCTGCTCTTGCTGTCATGAGGAATGTCACCCAACAGATCAATGAGCGGAAGAGGAGACTTGAAAATATTGACAAAATTGCACAGTGGCAAGCATCAGTTCTGGACTGGGAGGTTTGTAAAAACATTTGAAATGTTTGTGGGATATTATTATGAGGCCTTTATTATAATCTTATATCCTTAATGAGTGTTTATCTCATAACCCTCCTTTACTGTATCACTCTATCCAAAATGAAAAAAAAGTTTTATAGTCCTACTCTAAAATGTACAAAGATGATTTTGGAAAAGCCGCGTTTAGGAGTAGGTAAAGGTTGCTGCCGCCCTCCAAGACCTCAACCCCCTATTTGGAGGCTCTGGGCGTTTGACTGTTTATGGTATTAATATGGGGCTTTAAGCGCTACCTGGACCAGACAAGATATTCTACCACGATCGATGCCCTATGGCAAAAAGGTGTTATAATATACAAATTAAACTCCCCAGCCCTAAAATGGCTTATAATATATGGAAGATAAAATTAAATCATACACCGAACCCCAGTACTATGTATATATACACCAGGTACTAGGAATGGAGTAATGAGAAGAAAAAGATGGAGAGAGGGAGAGAAGAGTGGTATATGTGATCAAGATCCCTACCAGGAAATGTCTTAATACCAGTTTTCACACACTTCCTACACACCCGTTCCATATACACCCTATCTATATAGTGTGCATGAAATATATAAGACCGGAGGTAGGTAGTGAGTAAAAATTATATGCATTAAACCAGGGGTATGTCACTACAAATACATATAAAGTAATCAGGTGTACAGAATAAATTAAGATGTAATGATGAAAAATATTTCCAGCTAGAAGATGACTATATATGTTAATAATATAACCCTTCTTGTAAAATGATTCACATATCTACATTATCCACATAAGAAAAAAAGGGTATTGTGTGTCATATACCAGTAAATCCAGATCTTTATCTCAAAGGTGCAAACAACCAGTGCAAAAAAATTGCACAAAAATTGTGCAGAAAATGTGCTTTGCTCCTCCACTATTTTTGAATGTTGGTCACCTAATACCAGTTCTAATAAGCATATTATTTTTTGGACTTTTTGGATTAATAACAACTTTTTTTGGATCATATATTTTTATTTTTATTAAGACATTTCCTGGTAGGGATTTTGATAACATATACCACTCTTCTCTCCCTCTCTCCATCTTTCTCTCCTGGGTCATTACTCCATTCCCAGTACCTGGTGTATATATACCTAGTACTGGGGTTCAGTCTATGAATTAATTTTATCTTCCAGATATTATAAGCCATTTTAGGGCTGGGGAGTTTAATTTGTATTAACACCTTTTTGCCATAGGGCATCGATCGTGGTAGAATATCTTGTCTGGTCCAGGTAGCGCCTACTCTAAAATGTAGCACCAGCCTGTATTAAGCATTAGGTAGTATTTTTCCCTGTTCTGCTTGTGAAATCGTATACTTGATTGATTGCTACAGATTACTAGACAATTCAAAAATGGATCTTTATTAGTTTATGGTGTGTTTATGACCAATGATCAGGTGCTCTGCCCTCCCGTATTAATGATCAAGACTAATGAAGATCCAATTACTAATCCTATAGCACAGGGCCATGGATTCACTGGTCACTGGAGATTGTCACTGGACCATACAACTGTTGTGTAAGACCCCTTTCACACCAAGGGTGTTTTGCAGGCGCTATAGCGTTAGAAATAGAGCCTGCAATCCGCCCTAAAACTGCTGCACCATTGTCTGTAGTGTGAAAGCCCCGAGGGCTTTCACACTGCAGCGGTGCACTGGCAGGACGTCAGGAAAAGTCCTGCCAGCAGCTTCTTTGGAGCAGTGAAGGAGCGGTGTGTTTACCGCTCCTCCACCGCTGCTCCATATTGAAATCAATGTGGCAGCGCTGTAATACCGCCACTATTGCGGCGTATTGCCGGCGGTTTTAACCCTTTCTCGGCTGCTAGCGGGGGGTAAAAGCGCCCCGCTAGCAGCCGAAATGCGTTTTACCGCCGACGCTATGGGCGGTGTGGTGTGAAAGGGGTCTAAATGCATGGCAACAAAAAATGAGACCTGCACCTTTTTTTTTTTTTAAAGCCGTGCACCACAAGGCACGTAGGTTTTGGTGTGCTTCAGTGCGAACCCCTTGGCACTTACTGACTTTGTGGATTGGGGTGCCAATTCACAAATCAAAATGAACACCACAACACACTACAGAGTGCCTTATGTTACCATTGTGGAAAAACATACAGTGGGACACTCAGCTATCCCTGCACGTCTGTAAAAAAAAAAAAAAACTCAGGTGTGTACATTTGAGGGGCTGTATCTCTATTGAATAATATGGACTGCCTGCGTGCAAATTCACACTGCTCAGAAAACATAAAAAAACAACTCTTAATGCTGTATGGGCCTCTGCATTCCAGTAACTGAGCCCTTAGGTTAGGCTATATACAGTGTGTATGTGTGCGTGTGTATATATATATATTATCCAGTATATAAAAATGTTTTGCAAAAAAACATTTAACACATGGCAGACATAAGAAAAGTTTTATTATTAATCATGTTAATCTATATAGGTTATTAGATAAACTAAGTTGATCCGTAAGATAAATAGGTGCTGTTAGACCATAGGTCAAATAAAAGAGCTGACTTAAAGGAGACAATCAGGCTGTAGAGTTAATGGGAACTTTAAAAAGATGTAAACCCTAAGTGATTTATTTCCCTATACTATGGAAAATAGGAATGTCTAATAACTAACTAAAAATAATTTTCGTCATGGAAAGCTTCAGTTAAAATAGATGTAGTTTAACCACTTGCTTACTGGGCACTTAAACCCCCCTCAGTCCCAGACCAATTTTCAGCTTTCAGCGCTGATGCACTTTGAATAACAATTGCGCGGCCATACAACACTGTACCCAAATACAATTTTTATCATTTTTTTCCCACAAATAGAGCTTTCTTTTGGTGGTATTTAATTACAGCTGGGAGTTTTATTTTTTGCTAAAAAAAACAAAAAAATGCAAAAAAAAAATAAAATAAAAAAATCATGTATAATAGTTTGTTATAAAATTTTTCTCCTTCATTGAAATGCGCTGATGAGGCGGCACTGGTGGACACTGATGGGCGGCACTGGTGGGCACTGATGGGCGGCACTGGTGGGCACTAATAGGCACAGTTAAGGCGACACTAATAGGCTTAGATAAGATGGCACCGATAGGCACAGATAAGGCAGTACTGATGGGCACAGATAAGGCGGCACTGATGGGCACTGATAGGTGGCACGGATGGGTGGCATGGATGGGTGGCACTAAGGGGCACTGATAGGTACCACTGATAGATGGGACTGATGGGCACTGATAGGTGGCACTGATAGGTGGCTCTGATAGGTGGCTTTGCTGGACACTGATGGGCGGCACTGATGGGCACTGATGGGCACTGGTAGATGACACTGATGGGCATGGATATGTGGCACTGAGGTGCAGCAATGTTGTTGAGGCAGATTGTGGGCACTGATAGGTGGCACTGTGGGTACTGATGTATGGCACTGTGGGTACTGATGTATGGCACTGCGGGCACTGATTATGGCACTGTGGGCACTGATGTATGGCACTGCTGGGTGGCATTATGGGCACTGATGGGGGGCACTGCTGGGTGGCACTTTATTAAGGCTCTGGGGGTTACTGGCAGGGGGCAGGTGGGTCCTGATACACTGGCCGTGATCGGGACTGATGTCCCGATCACGGCCGCCGGTGATCGGCTTTTTTTTTCTCGACAGCACGAGGAGGAAAAATAGCCGATTACCGGCTCTGTTTTGTCACATGATCAGCTGTCATTGGCTGACAGCTGATCACGTGGTAAGGGGTCGGGATCGACCCCTTGCTCGGATCGGTGATCAGGCGAGTCTCATTGACTCGCCGATCACAGAGCGCGCCGCACGCGCCCCTCAGGGGGCGCACAGGCCGCTCGTGCATGGGATGACGTCAATAGATGTAGTCCCGGCAAAGGAGGTCCGCGCTGTAGCCGTCATTCGGCTATAGCGCAGATCTCTAGAAGTTAACTGGACAACTATATGATTATCAGTAAGCCTGTTCAAATTTTATTTCTGGTTAATCTCTTTATATAAGATACTATGTGGTGCTGGAGAGAAGTGGTAAGCCAAGAAGAGCACAAATAATATCCATCATCGGTGCCAAAATGTGAGACCACTGAAACATACAGTATATCCACTGATACATGTAGAAAGGTACTAAGGCGCTACGGACTCACCATCAGTTTGACTATCCTAGATCCAGAATGTTATGTTAGCCCTTGAACACACGTTCGGACATTCCGGCGGAAAATGTCCGATCGGACCGTGTTGTCGGAAAATCCGTCCTTGTGTGGGCTTCATCGAACTTTTTCCGTCGGAATGTCCGACCAACAAAGTTTGAGAGCTGGATATAAAATTTTCCGACAACATGATCCAATCGGACTTTGTCCGATCGTTTGTAGAGAATTCCGATCGGACAAAGTGCCACGCATGCTCAGATCAAATTCCTAGACCAAAGCTATTGGCTACTAGCCTGAACGTAGTCCCGTCGTAACTAAATAACGTCATCACGTTACGAACGATCAGATTTTCCGACAACTTTGTCCGACCGTGTGTATGCAACACCAGTTTTGGACAAAATCCGTCGGAAAAAATCCAACAGATTTTGTTGTCGGAATGTCCGACCATGTGTACAAGGGCTTAGAGTATTTATGATCCATATCTATGATCATTTTGTGATAATGTCTGTGATGACCTGTATGTGCAATTTGAGGTGTTTGAACCTCATATTGATATACTATGTGCTTCAGAATCACACATTAAACAGGCTAATTATCTATGTGTTGAATATAATATATTCAGACCTCTAAAGACTACATGGAATATTGATATCACATCGAAAGTATTTGCAGTTTTTACATACAGCTACATACACTAGCTGCAGAACATTATATATACAGTATCTCACAAAAGTGAGTACACCCCTCAGATTTTTATAAATATTTTATCATACCTTTTCATGTGACAACACTGAAGAAATGACACTTTTCTACAATGTAAAGTAACTCAACACACAGCCATTAATGTCTAAACCACTGGCAACAAAAGCGAGTACACCCCTGAGTGAAAATGTCCAAATTGGGCCTAACCGCCTCACGCCTGCCCACCGTCATATGATGTGATGGCCGTTGAGCGGGTATATCTGAATGATGCCTATAGCTACAGACATGATTCAGAATTTGCAGTTTTCAGCCGGCGATTCCCTACACCATAAGAATGATCATAGTGGCTGTTCCGCCGCTTGATCATTCTTACGGAGGCGAGAGGGCACGTCCTCCCTCCCGCCACCCTCTGGTGCTTCTACCGACTCACCGATACGTTCGGTGAGTCGGACAGAGGATCCGCCAGCCCCGGATTTTGATTATAGAGATTTCCGGCGGACTAGATGATCGCCGGAGTCTCTATAATCGTCAGAGGCCAGGTGCAATGTTATGACGTCACGCCTGGCCTCTGCATTAAAAAAAAGGCGCCATTTCGGCTGGGAAGCGGTGATCGGTTTATTTTTCCCAGCCTAGTGGTGAGATGTGGGGTCTTATTGACCCCATATCTCACTATAAAGAGGACCTGTCATGTCATATTCCTATTACAAAGGATGTTTATATTCCTTGTAATAGGAATAAAAGTGATCAAAATGTTTTTTTTTAAAAAGTCAAAATAAAAACAACAACAAAGTATAATTAACAATAAAATTTTTTTTTTTAAAGCGCCCCTGTCTCCGTGTGCTCGCATGCAGAAGTGAACGCATATGTAAGTCCCACCCACATATGAAAACGGTGTTCAAACCATACATGTGAGGTATCGACGCGAACGTTGGAGCGAGAGCAATAATTTTGTCCCTAGATCTCCTCTGTAACTCAAAACATGTATCCAGTAAAAAAAATTCAAGAGTCGCCTATGGGGATTCTTAAGTAACGAACTTTGGCGCCGTTCCTCAAGCGTGTGCAATTTTGAAGCGTGACATGTTAGGTATCTATTTACTCGGCGTAACTTCATCTTTCAAAATATGGGCTAACTTTACTGTTTTTTTTTTTAAAGCACAAAACTGTTTCTTTCCCAAAAAAAAGCGCAAATACTGTGCGAGATAAAATGTTGCAACAATCGCCATTGTAATCTCTAGGGTCTTTGCTAAATCTGGTGGCCAGCTACAAGAAATGTCTGACCTCTGTGATTGCCAACAAGGGTTTTGCCACCTAGTACTAAGTCATGTTTTTTGAAGGGGTCAAATACTGTATTTATTGGCGTATAACACTCACTTTTTCGCCATGAAAATCGGGTGCAAATAGCGTGTGCGTGCTATACGCCAATACTTCAATTTTAGCTGCCTTATTTTAAAAAAAAATTTTTTCCTGAAACTTCCCTCTTAAAATGAATGTGCGTGTTCACTCATTAAAATGCAAATCAATTTATAACTTTTTTCTAAATGCATTTTTTCTGGATATTTTTGTTGTTATTCTGTCTCTCACTGTTAAAATAAACCTACCGTTAAAATTATAGACTGACGATTTCTTTGTCAGTGGACAAACGTACAAAATCAGCAGGGGATCAAATACTTTTTTCCCTCACTGTATATATAATTTTTTTTTCAGAATAGGGGTGAGCTGGATTGGGAAAGTAAAGTAATACATGTTTAGTGAATGCAAAGCCTCAAATTGGAAGAAATAGTATCCAAGAAAAAGATGTTGCACTACCAAATGGCAAATCCACACAGTAGATTTATTTTACAGTGCAGTGCAAAAAAGGTAAAAGGTACTTGCACAATAAACGATTTCAGGTGTCCCCAGACATTCATCAGGTTCACAGGTTTAAAGTACTTACCTACTGTATGTACCTTTGCGCTGCAGCAGAAAATAAATCTATAATGACTCATTCATGATTCATCAAATTTGTCATTAGGCTGGGTAGCATTATTTTCTTTAATGCTACATATAGATTTGTCAGTCGATAGCAGAGATATTTTTCACTCTTATGCCGCGTACACACGAGCGGACTGTATGGCGTACTTAGTTCGTCATACAATCCGACGGACAGTCCGTCGTACTTTCCACTGAACGGACTTGACCACACACAAATACCCAAACAGTCCGTCGAAAGCTTGCGCGATGACGTGTACAGCACGTACGACGGGACTAGAAATAGGAAGTCCATGACACAGCAAAGCACCCTTCCGCCGTGTAAATCCTTTCTGGGCATGCGCCATTCTTAGTCCGTCGAACTAGCATACTGACGACCGTATTGTCCGCTGAAACCAAAGTACGACGGACAGAATTTAGAAAAAAACGTAATACTTAGTACTCCAGACTGCACGCTGAAAAAGTCCGCTGAAGCCCACACACGAGCGGATTGTCCGCTGAAATGTGTTTCGACGGACTAAGTACGCCATACAATCCGCTCGTGTGTACGCGGCATTATTATGGCCCAAGGACCACTTTACATTTTTTAAAGTTTATCATTGTTCATAGACAGTTGACAATTTCTAAAAAATTAGATGAGGTTGTGTCTTAGGCCGCGTACACACGGGCGGACTGTTCGTCCAACTTTGTCCGCTGAACAGTGTTTGGGCGGACAGTCCGCTCGTGTGTGGGCTTTCAGCGGACAGTTTCAGCGGACAGTTGGACGGACAAGGTTTTTCGGAAATTCCGTAAAACTGTCCGCTGAAACCTTGTTTCAGCGAACAGTCCGCTCGTGTGTAGGCTTGTTCGTCAAACAAAGTTGCGCGCATGCTCAGAAAGGATTTTCACGCCGAAAGCTATAATGCAGTGTATAGGACGTCGTATTTTTCGTCCCGTCGTACGTGCCGTTCACGTCATCGCGCACGGTTTCAGCAAACTGTTCGTCCGTCGTGTGTGGCCATGTCCGTCCATGCTAAGTTTGAGCGGACTGTTTGCCGAAACTGTTGGACGGACAAAGTTGGGCGAACAGTCCGCGCGTGTGTACGCGGCCTTAGCCCTTGTACACACGGTCGGACATTCCGACAACCAAATCCGTCGGATTTTGTCAAAAACTGTTGCATACACACAGTCGGACAAAGTTGTCATAAAATCCGATCGTACTTAACGTGATGACGTTATTTCATTACGACGGGACTACGTTCAGGCTAGTAGCCAATAGCTTTGGTCTAGGAGTTTGATCTGAGCACGCGTGGCACTTTGTCCGATCAGAATTCTCTACACATGATCGGACAAAGTCCGATCGGAGCATGTTGTCGGAAAATTTTATAGCCCAGCTGGAAAACTTGGTCCGTCGGATACTCCGACGGAAACAGTCCGATGGAGCCCACACACTGGTCCTATCGGGCATTGTCCATCGGAATGTCCGACCGTGTGTACAAGGGCTTAAATTGCAAATGTATAGTGAAATCATATATAATTTTCTTGAAGTCCTTCAAAGTTGATTGTGAGACCCCATGGGACATCCAGATCTGTTGGTGGGTACATAGCATATACATCATACCAATTATGTAGAAGATAACAGAACACCATTGTTACAATAAATGTTGAAGATTTTCGTGAATAAACAACTACCATCTTGCCAGTTAAAAACAAAAATTTTTTTGGTCAGCCATGTTTTTGGGACCCAATAAAGAAAGCGAATAACCTGAGCCACCAGTGACATCAGTCAGTTGTGTTGCAGGTGGCTATATATATAATTTTACTGCTCCATGCTTTTTGGTTGTATTTTCAAGCAAGTTTAAAATATATATCATACTGCGCGGATAAAGAAAAGCTATTTCCTAGTGAAAACATTTTTATAGGACAGTCTGGCTTGAATCATTATTCCTTATGAGTTATGTGAGATTTAAAGCATTTTTATAAGAGGCATTTGAAAGCCAGCAGTAAATCTATTGGAGAAAATGGATATATATCAATTCTGAGATGATTAGTTTTCATTGTACTGTATAGTAGAACAGAGGTGACCCCGATAGGTGACTGTCACCTGCGCTAGCTGTGGAGCTGCCTGATTGATATTCATACTCCCTAAATTACAGGCTTCTTCCTTTTCAGAGGTCATACCTTCACTTTCCCATTTTATTTAACCATAAGGAACCGCTATGTGAAAAAAAGAGGATGAGGATTTTCCTCTCTGTCATTCAGGAAATGTAAATAAACCCCAAGGACATTTTAGTGTGTGCTGAAAATGTTCCTAACCATCCCCCCTCAAAAAAAAACAATATTCTAATGTTTGAATAAAAAATCCAAACTTCTCATATAGTGCAATAAAGAGCTGTGCTTAATATTTTCGTAGGTGGTTATACAGATTGGAGCATATCTAGATGTACTTTTTTTATATTTATGTATGTATGTAACAAACAAAATGTTAAGCCAATCAAAAAAAGCAGTATAAGCAAAGGTTTGTTAGTAGAAATTAGTATTGCCCAGGTCTGTCTTATGCCGCGTACACACGATCGGACTATCCGGCGGACTTAGCCCGGTGGACAAACCGCCGGACTTTGAAGCGGAGGTCCGCCGGACTTTCCGAATGAGCAGACCTGCCCACACACGACTGGACTTTTCCGGTGGATTTTTGAAATGAACGGACTTGCCCACACACAGAGGAAAGTCCATTCATTTTGAACGTGGCTCCAGGTAGATGGGACTAGCGAAGGAAGTCAATGTCGTAAGCCAAAAAAAGGACCCCCACGCCGACAGAAGAGTTACAGAAGACCGGGCCACCGCTAGTAAAAGAGCTGGAGGAAGAAAGCGGAGGCCCGGCAAGAAGAACCGAAGAGGGGGACAAGACCCCGAAGTCAGAAGAAGAGGCGGCGGCGACAGAAGACCGGGCTACCACTAGTAAAAGAGCTATAGGAAGAAAGCGGAGGCCCGGCAAGAAGTACCGAAGAGGGGGACAAGACCCCCGAAGTCAGAAGAAGACCCCCGGATGTCGGCAGCGAAGAAGAAAGCCGGGCTCCTCCACTAGTAAAAGAGCTAGCAGAAGATAGTCTGGCGAGAAGACACCCAAGACGGAAGACCACCGGAGCTGTGCAATAAATTATTTTAAAACCTTGTGTTGTGTTTTATTTACACTTTTTTTCACCAGGTGAATGGGTAGGGGTACATTGTACCCCATACTCATTCACATAGGGTGGGGGCCGGTATCTGGGGGCCCCCTTATTAAAGGAGGCTCCCGGATTCCAATAAGCCCCCCGCCCGCAGACCCCGGTAACCAACGGCCAGGGTTGTCGGGAAGAGGCCCTTGTCCTCATCAACATGGGGACAAGGTGCTTTGGGGTGGGGGGGCCCAAAGCCAACACCCTTTGGACAAAATTGCACGGTTTTGTTGTTGGAAAGTCTGATCGTGTGTATGAGGTAAAAGCCCTTGTACACGCGGTCGGACATTCCGACGGAAAATGTCCGATCGGACTGTGTTGTCAGATAACCCGACCGTGTGTGGGCTCCATCAGACTGTTTCCATCGGAATATCCGACCGACAAAGTTTTAGAGCTGGGCTATAAAATTTTCCGACAACATGATCTGATCAGACTTTGTCCGATCGTTTGTAGAGAATTCCGATTGGACAAAGTGCCACGCATGCTCAGATCAAATTCCTAGACCAAAGCTATTGGCTACTAGCCTGAACGTAGTCCCGTCATTACGAAAAAAATGTCATCACGTTCAGAACGATCGGATTTTCCAACAACTTTGTCCGACCGTGTGTATGCAACACCAGTTTCGGACAAAATCCATCAGACAAAATCAGACGGATTTTGTTGTCAGAATGTCCGACCGTGCGTACAAGGACTAAGAGAGTTGATCCAATTTAATGACGATGACATGTAATTAACAAGGGTGTTATTTTTCCAGAGCTACCAAATAGATATGAACTTTCACAACTTGACTCTTGCCCTGATTTGTGGCTGAGGAGAAGAAACTCCATTGTTTAATATCATCAGGTTAACATCAAATGTATTTGATGTTTTAAATACTAAAGTAAAAGGTGCTGCTTAAAGTTCAACCCCAGCTAAATGTCTTTTGCATTTTGCACAGAGGGAAAGAACCCTGGTAGCTTTTTACTCTAGGCCAGTGATGGCGAACCTTGGCACCCCTGATGTTTTGGAACTACATTTCCCATGATGCTCAAACACTCTGCAGTGCAGTTGAGCATCATGGGAAATGTAGTTCCAAAACATCTGGAGTGCCAAGGTTCGCCATCACTGCTCTAGGCTATACCCCCAGTAGATAGTTTTTTCCTCGTGTCCTGCTGAGTGCCTTTCTTTCCCAGTGACTACTGCTCTCCTGATTTTTTTGTCTGCTGTCACAAGAACAAGAAAACAAATTTCCCCAACAGGATCATGTACAGCTATATAAAACTTGACTTGAAGTATTTACTTTTCTTGAGTTCTAAAACGTAAAACTTTGGCTTTAAGGACCGGGGCAGCATACAATCTTGGTCATCAAAAGTTATGAAGATTGTGGCCCCTTTCACATTGGTGGAGTCCACCAGCGGATCCACCTGCTCAGCAGGGGATCTCTCTTATGATACCCACTGAGCAGGCAGATGACAGGTCTGTGTCCATTCCACTGGTGCAGACACAGCCCGCTGTCCTCTATGGGCTGTGGGAAATGGGCTACCTGTCCAATTCCATCCAACTGTCATCCGATCCGCCAGATGAATGGGGAACGGATCCCCATCTATCTGTTTTTAGTGGACAGGATTGGATCAGATGGCGTGTGTCAACGAACAGATGTCTGTTGACATCAGCTGCTCCATAAAGAGCAATGGATGGTCCGATCAGGTCCGCCTGAAAAACTGACAGGTGGACCTGAATGGTCCGCTCATGTGAAAGGGGCTTATGGATCCATGCGCACTGGCCTTAAAATAAACACCAGGTTTTTTTTTTTTGGCAGAAAAAAATGCTCACATAGAGCGTATTTGTAAATGCGCTTAGGTGCGTTTAGAAGTTTTTTCTCCCTGAAAACTCCTTGCAAAAATGCAATTCACAAGGGTTTTTTTCAACCTCTAAACGCTGAGTTGCAAATATGCCTCTTATTGTCCTTATGTGCATGGACACATAAAATAACATTTAGTTGCTTCTACAGGCAGAAAAAAAAAACAGCAAAACTCTTGTAAAAGCAGCATTTTTTAATCCCAGTGTGCATGGACCCTAAATGACCTGGTGTGTATTTTGGAGTTGAACAGAATAAATAAAATGGTGTTGCGCTCCCAGCGTGAAAGTACTCAAATAATCAAAAATTGCTAAAATTCATAAGGTGGTAAAAATCCAAAGATTAAATAACTAAAATCATAAATAATCAGTGTATAGAAGATAAATGCATAAAAAATATATAAGGCAGGTGAAAGCCACAAAAAGTATCACAGTGATCCAAAAAAATATATAAATTGTGAAAATCAATCAGGTAAAGTGAAGTGAATAAATAAATAAAATTATATAAATTAAGATAATCAATCAAATTTAAAAATACATGAATAAGTGTATATTCCAATACACGGTGAATGGTGTCACTCAAGTGAAAATTTCATACAAAATAGTGGATTAAAAGTCCTCCAAAGAATACTAAAAAAGCATCAACACTCATATGTGCCACAAAGTGTCCAGTACATAGTATCCAGGTGTCCACCGACCCGTGAGTGTGCTAAATCAGTGGTCATCAACCCTTTCCTCAGGGCCCACCAACAGGCCAGGTTTGCAAGATAACTGAAATACATCCCAGGTGATATCATTTCCTGCTCAGTGATTGCAGTATTCTAGTCTGCATCTCCCCAAGGTAATACATAAAACCTGGCCTGTTAGTGGGCCCTGAGGACAGGGTTGATGACCACTGTGCTAAATAATTACCTTACAGCTGTAAGGTCAACAGCATAAACATAGACTCCTGGGAGGTAAGGAGGGGGATAGGGGGGAGAGATCCAATATCACACTGCTCCTCTTATCCTGCCACTTGGTATCGGAGGTAGCTTTGAGGGAGTACTCAAAAAACAGAAATAGAGACGGCCATGGTGTAGTAATTCATATAAATAAAGCCATTTTATTTAAAATACAGGCTACTCACATAGTTTGCCAAGGTTATTGCACATAAAAAACAATCTCGAGCGGTCCGCTCGTGTGCGTACGTCACTTCCGGTGTCCGTCTGCTATCCTACGCGTTACGTCACTGTCACGTGACTTCGACTGGGATCAGCTGAGGATGTCGGAAGTGGCTTAAAGTGGTTGTAAACCCTTACAAACCACTTTGACCTACAGGTAAGCCTAGATTAAGGCTTACCTGTAGGTCCAAGAAATATCTCCCAAACCTATACGGTTTAGAAGATATTTACCCGAAGACGGGCACCGCTATCTACGGCGCATGCGCCGTAGACAGCGGCGCGCAGGCGCACTGAGTGGGGCATCGTCGATGACGGCAATGCCGCGAGTCTCGACTCCCGTGCACATGCGCGGGAGTGATGTCATCGCTGCTCTGGCGAATCACAGCGCTGGAGCAGTGAGACCCACGGAGACCCACCAAGAAGATGGACGCTCGGAACTACAGGGGACAGCGGTGACATCGCTGGCTCCTGTGTCAGGTAAGTGACACATAATGGACTACTATGCGATGCATAGTAATCCATTATGCTTTACCTTTACAGGGAATGAAAGAGGAAGTAAACTCATCAGGGTTTACTTCCGCTTTAATATATTTTTGTATTTTGGAGTTATTTAAAAATGGCAGCATCTCTTCCTTTCTTATTTAAATAAAAAAAAAATAACATCTGCCCTAAACACCTTTGTTGCTAGATACATTTACAGGGTTAATACAACAACCAGTGTGGAATTATTTTCTCCTTGGAAGACCACGGCATTGCCAGGCTTGTATACATGACGTATTCCCTGATGCATCTGTTATCTGACTGAGCCATTCCCCTCTAAATTTGGAGTCACAGCTGTGTGCTTCAGTGAGCCCCGAATAATCCGCCGCAGAGCTGATAGGGAGCAATGACTAGCAGCTAAGAGACCCGGAGAACCTAATTGAAACCAAATTGAATACACTGCTGCAAAAACAAGTGCAATGGGTGTACATTATTGGTTGCCTTGTGTCGAGCTGATTATAATAACACTGCGTTTTGTGATTAGAATGTTTGTGAGTTAGAGATGGTTTCTTGAAGATGTTGTCTTTCAGTTTTTTTGATAGCTGTTAATGCAGAGCATGCTTGCTTAGTAATATAGGCCTTCCCATACTGTATATATTTATCCATCCACCATATAGTCCCTGGAGCATTTTTGCAAAGCAGCAAGATCAATAACTAGTCGAGGGCCTTACCATCCCTGAGTTCAGCTGCCGTTTCCAGCAGCAAAAAGGTTAACTGGTTTTGTGCATAATAGAACAACTGCCTACATAGCTGTCAACTCAGATGCTTTCATGTGTGTTCAGATTCTCCAGCAAGGCATTGAAACTCACATTTAAAAGCCCTTTTTTTCATGCCTTCTCACATCAAACACTGGGCTGAAAACCGTGCATCGTGCCGTTAAGATGCTGTTCTGGAGACAGGGCCAGCTTGATCAGCAAATCTCTTGAGGAAAATAAAGTCAGAGACTACAACAGGGTTTTCAAACAACAGAAAGCATCAAAAAGGGGGCCTTGTGGAAAAAAAAAAAAAAAAGAGAGAAACGTTGCTTTTGCTTTCCCTCCCGTCTGATCTCCCCCTTGCCTGCAGTGCTAATCAGTCTGTGAGTCCCTAATTAGAACACAGTTCTGCCACTCACTAAATCAGGAATTACTGCACCCACTCCACAAGTAAATAACTCCCTTTCATACAATGTGCCTGAACAGTGTTATTAGCAATCGAAATCTTCTAATGGTTTAGTTCTTTGTATTTACCAAGCTGTTACTTGCAGGGCGTTAATGCAACCACCTCTTGGGTGGTACTCAAGCAAGTGTAGATGAACAGTGACAGTCCAAATTCCAACATACTCCCTCTGCACCATTTTCTACAGCCATGTGGATCCTGAATACCTACTAACATTAAGTGTTGTTTGTTGATTACACTACTCTCTGATGTGAAAACATTTACTACAAGCTGAGAAAATGGCTTTACAGGGTCTGAAGCATGGTTCCTTTTTTTTATGCATTTTTGTAATTATTGGAATTTAGGTAAATTATCAGTGAATATTACAACATTCAGTGAGCTCATAAACGTATGAGTAATGCCGCGTACACAGGATCGAAAATTCTCGTCGGAAGAAGCTCTGATGGGTTTTCCCGACGGAATTCCGCTCCAAGCTGTCTTGCCTATACACGGTCACACCAAATTCCGATAGTTTAGAACGCGGTGACCTACAACACGTACGACATGACTAGAAAAAGGAAATTCAATAGCCAGTAGCCAATAGCTTCTGTCTCGTAGTTGAATCTGAGCATGCGCGATTTTTTGGAGTGTCGGAATTGCATACACACGATCGGAATTTTGATTACACTACTCTCTGATGTGAAAACATTTACTACAAGCTGAGAAAATGGCTTTACAGGGTCTGAAGCATGGTTCCTTTTTTTATGCATTTTTGTAATTATTGGAATTTAGGTAAATTATCAGTGAATATTACAACATTCAGTGAGCTCATAAATGTATGAGTAATGCCGCGTACACACGATCGGAATTCTCGTCGGAAGAAGCTCTGATGGTTTTCCCGACGGAATTCTGCTCCAAGCTGTCTTGCCTACACACGGTCACACCAAATTCCGATAGTTTAGAACACGGTGATGTAAAACATGTTCGTCGTGACTAGTCTCATAGTTGAATCTGAGCATGCGTGATTTTTTGGCATGTCGGAATTGCATACACACATACACATTACCGTCTGGAAAATTGGGAACATGCTATTAATTTTAGGCTGGAGGAAATTCGGACAGCTAAATTCCGATTGAGCATACACACGGTCGCATTTTCCGATGAAAAGCTCTCATCTGTCTTTTTCTGGCCGGAATTCCGACCGTGTGTACGCGGCATTAGTTGTTTTACTTACAGTGAAGCATTAACCAACTTCCATATCATACATATCTGTTGGTTGAAAGCAAACCAATGCAGATTAAATGTAAAAGAAAGTGGAAGGGAGTATTAGTGAGCTAACTCAATTTATTTCATAGGTTCTAATATGAGATTTAATTTAGTTGTGGTTAGGGGGTTGTATTCAGTTTCAACATCATGGGATTATAATTTTAGCTGTATTAAAGGCATGGGACACAATGCAGCACTTATAGACCTATAGATTGTTTTTAGCAAGGGAACAATATACAAAAAGAGTCATTCAGAAATCCGGTCTGTAGAAATAATAAATCTTTTTACAAGCACATTGTAGTCCACCTAGGTGTATCAGTCTATTTGACCACACACTGTCCTGCACAAATCACGTAGTTCAGGCCAAATGGTAATCATTCTTCAAACTGACTCAGCTTGGTGTTTTATAACTAATTTCTTCCACCACAGAATTGATAGTAGAAGAAGATGCTAACTAAACATCTTCAAAAAAAAGGGAAAAACACAGCGCTATTTCAAAAGTAAAACAAAAAGTGACAAAAAGTAGTGAAACTACAAAATTTCTGTGAGGAACACAGACCAGCTGCTAGCACACAAACAAACCAAGTTCACATTAACATATATAAATTAGTGCACCTCAATAGGTGAAAAAAATGTGTATATCTGAAAAACAAACGAGTGAATGAATGAGTCCACAAAATATTTAAGAGCAGTCCCAAAATTAATCACTCCGGTGCATCTAGAGCTTTGTTAAAGTCCTCAGATGGCAATCAAGGCTAAGTATCTTGTCACGTTCTCAGACTTCAAAGCTTCTTAAAAGTAGATTATAGGCAAGTAGAGAAGGTAGATACTCTTACCAGATAGGTTGGACACATCCACCATATAGTAGTGTGTCTTACGAGCTTATGGGGGGGCTCCAGCCTCTCACCCCAGTACACCGGCCAGATGGTATTTTCTTCTTGGGATTCCTTACGGTATCCAGATGGGGAAGATGAATAGAGTTTCCGTACCATAAATTGCTGTAGAACTTGGTGCCAGAAGTCTCGTAAAGGTTCACCATAAAAGGGACAAAACATAAAAAAACGCCTCGCATGGTGAAATACAACCAATGATGGTTTATTGAAAAAATTCTGATAGACAGAACTTAAAAAAATATAAAATCACGTGATACATAAAAACAAAAATAATTGCAATGTGGGGAGCAAACAACTGCTGGCCCTATGCGTTTCGACCTCTAAGTCATCAACAGGGACTCGTTTGTTTTTCAGATATACACATTTTTTTCACCTATTGAGATAGGTGCCTTTAAGCGCTGCACTAATTTATATAAACTAAACATCTTCGACTGTCAATATAAAGTTATATAAAGGGGAAGACACCACGCTAATCCAAACAATATATGTAGAAAATAGTGAACAATAAATTTACATACAAACATAAAAAACATAAACGAAAAAACACCTGTGAGTAAACACAACCAAACTGCTAGCACACAAACAAACCAAGTTTAAAGTGAAATGAATAAATTAAGTGCAGCGCTAAAAGGCAATTATATAAAATAAGTGTATGTGTACAAAAACGGGTAAACAATAATGAACTATGATCCACCAGAGTCCCAAGGGGATGTTCACAGTCGTGAAACCAGTCCACCAAAACTTCAAAATGGAATGCGTCTCATCGTGGAACATATGAAAATCTCAAATGGCATTCATGAAGTTGAAACTCCCAACCATCTCAGGCCTCAGAAACTCTTGGAATCAGATTACAAAGTAATTATTGAAGGTGAATACTCTTACCGGATAGGTTGGACACATCCACCGTATAGTAGTGTGTCATAAAAGCTTATGGAGGGCTCAGATAAAACAAACCCAGGTATAGCCAGCCGGATGGTAATTCACCTCAGAGTTCCTCGTCTTGAATCCCTTATGGTTTCCGATTGAGGGGGGTAGATAAGCCTTCAGAGCCGTGGATAGCTGTAGAACTTGGCACCAAATATCTCATGGAAATTCACCATAGGGGGGAAAAGCATAAAAAACACCTCTCAAGGTGAAATACAACCAGTAACGGTTTATTGAAAATATTTGGATGTATGACAGTCCATAAAAATCACATGATAAATGTATTAAAAACAAAAATAGCAATGTGGGGAGCAGAAAAATGCTTGGTACCATTCACCCATATATGAAAAATCTGTTTCCGGTGGAAAATATGCACAATGTGAATTGGGCTAAAATGTGGATTGATTTACTCTCAGGTAACCTGTATCTGCATTTTACAGGGAGATGATATCCTGGACAGAAGTTCCGAACTTATCTACACTGGAGAGATGCAGTGGGTCTACCAGCCGTATGGACGCCAGCAACAGAGAGTGTTCTTCCTATTTGATCACCAGTTGGTTCTCTGTAAAAAGGTGAAAGTTTCCAAATATGTGTCTGCAAATCATGTGACCGATAGAAGCTAATGTCGTTTTCTATATTATTTTAAGGCCATCGCATGTGGCACTAAAAATATTAGTTAAACAAAAATAAGATAATGCATACCTAATCACAATATCAATACATAAAGGGTTATGGGGTTTTAAACCCTGTTTTTTTAAATAACAAACATGTCATACTTACTTCCACTGTGCAGTTCGTTTTGCACAGAGTGGCCCCGATCTACCTCTCCAGGGGTCCCCCAGCGGCACTGGTAGCTCCTCCCCGTATCGGGAGTCCACGTTGGAGAAGCGCTCTGCTTGGTGGACACTCGTGCGGGCGCATGCCTGAGTCCTGCTTTTGCGTGTATTCGCACAGAAAGCAGGACTCGGCCCCGCCCCCCAACATCATTGGATTTGATTGACAGCAATCAATGGCTGTGCTGCTATCAATCTATCCAATCAGGACACAAGACACCAGCTAGAGAAAGACAGCGTTCAGGTAAGTAAAATGGGGGGCTGCAGCACTACAGAAGGGTTTTCACCTTAATTAATGCATTAAATGCATTAAGGTGAAAAAACATGAGGGTTTACAACCCCTTTAATTACATAAATGCAGGTGCTAGAACTACCAATTGGGTGTCCCCAAGAAAAAGAACAAATATTTTTTTTTTTACATTAGTAATACAAATAACTGAAAAAGAAGAATCAAATAAAGACATATCAATATGTTATCATACATGCACAAGATCCAACCCCACAGTTCATTCAGCCAGACCAAAGCAGATTCTAAACCACTGGCACTATGTAAACCTTTACTGAAACAGGGAAGAAGATCTAGGCAGAGGTTACAGCAAATGGTGAACATCAATACACATAGATATTTACCAGAAAAAAAGTCTGCAGCTGGCATGCTGACACTTATTTGTTGATTTACTAAAGGCAAATAGACTGTGCACTTTGCAAATTGCAGCTACACTCTGCAAGTGCAATTGCTCCAGAGCTGAAGCAGAAGCTCTGCTGACTTCCATCATCCATCTGATGTTGCATCTGTTCCCTGCGGCCTCTGCACCAAGAACTGAGCAATCAAAGACCGCTGATCACTCAGTTCTCGGTCTTCAGTGAACAGAGAGCCGTTGACTGTCAGTTGCCGACTCTCTGCTTTACCCCTCCGGTGCTCACTGACATCTTTGCCATTCTGAAGCTCCCCTCCAACCACTTTGCATATTATTTTATATATTTTATGTTATATATACTGTGATTCTGTACTTGCCAAATATGCTGCAGAAATCTCCCTCCACTAAGTCTGACTGCAACCATTTTAACTGTGGGCAGCTTCAGCTGCTGCCTGTTCACTTCCTGGATTTACACAGACACACCTCCAGTTCTGCAGCCTTGCAGCTCTCACTGGCCCTTTTATGACTCACCCCCCTTCCCTTGCGAGAGTGAGACAGAGAACTGTGCATGATGTCATAAGCCCAGGCTAATTGCCAGACAAGAAACAGCAAGTGGGCTGTATTAGGTATTTACTGGCAGAAAAAAATATTTTACTATCCAAAGTTAAAACAACAAGCTTGCGGCTTCACTTCCCGGGTTCCCTACTGCGCATGCGCGAGTCACGCTGCGCAATACAGACGGTCCTTGCTGTCTCTGGGACTCGTGTGTTTCCCAGCAGACAGCGGGGAAGGGACAGGAAGTGGCGTAAATACCCACAGATTCTGCGGCTATCCATGCCCGGAAATGGGTGAAAATACCTGTATCATACAGGTATCTGCACCCCCCTCCCCTCTGAAAGGTGCCAATTGTGGCACAGGAGGGGGGGGGGGGGGGTTCCGATGAGCGGAAGTTCCACTTTAGGATGGAGCTCTGCTTTAATAGATGGAAAAATGAAAAAATGATTGAAGTTCCGCTTTAAAGTCAGGATCTCTCCAGAGTCTGGAATGGGTAAGTGAAGTAGACTTAATGCACAAACACATCAAACACATACAAGTGCAAAAAAAGTGCACTCCTGTGATCCCCGGGAAAAGTAGGGCCAAAAGAGCGTTGGCTTTTCTAATTGCTAGTGAGGTCAAATTGACATGTTTTTTTAACTGCAGCGATGAGAAAATTTGAGGAAGAAGGGTGGAAAATGTTTTTCAAATGAACAAATTTCTTACAGTGAATTACGTTTTTGTTTGGGAAAGTGCGTTTACTCCAAAACTGAATGACAAAAACAAGAGTTTCTTGTAAGTGATGTAAGGAAGTACTTTTCAATGACATTCAACAAGTCATTAAATCTACTAATAGGAATTATCATATGAATGTTCATTCAAGATTTTACAAGTCATGGGCATCTTTAGAATCTGATAGCTCGGTGAATATGAACTGCAGGCTGAGATCCTGTGCATGCAATATAATGCATTGTCATGTATTTCTATGATGCTTCCTTTTAAATACAGTATCTCACAAAAGTGAGTACACCCCTCACATTTTTGTAAATATTCTATTATATCTTTTCATGTGACAACACTGAAGAAATGAGACTTGTCTACAATGTAAAGTAGTGAGTGTACAGCTTGTATAACAGTGTAAATTTGTTGTCCCCTCAAAATAACTCAACACACAGCCATTAATGTCTAAATTGCTGGCAACAGAAGTGAGTACACCCCTAAGTGAAAATGTCCAAATTAGCCATTTTCCCTCCCCGGTGTCATGTGACTCGTTATCCCTTGTACACAAGGTCGGAGATTCCGACGGAATGTGTCCGATCGGACTGTTTTGTCGGATATTCCGACTATGTGTGGTCTACACCGGACTGTTTCCTTCGGAGTATCCGACGGACCAAGTTTTCCAACTTGTTGGTAAAATTTTCCGACAAAATGCTCAGATCGGACAAAGTGCCACGCATGCTCAGATCAAATTCCTACACCAAAGCTATTGGCTACTAGCGTGAACGTAGTCCCGTCGTAACGAAATAACGTCATCACGTCGGATTTTCCGACAACTTTGTCCGACCGTGTGTATGCAACAGTTTTGGCTAAAATCCGTCGGACAAAATCCGACGGATTTGGTTGTCGGAATCTCCGACCGTGTGTACAAGGGCTTTGTGTTACAAGGTCTCAGGTGTGAATGGGGAGCAGGTGTGTTACATTTTGTGTTATCGCTCTTACTCTCTGACTGGTCACTGGAAGTTCAACATGGCACCTCATGGCAAAGAACTATGAGGATCTGAAAAAAAAATCGCAGATCACCACCATTACTAGTACAATAAATAAAAATGGCATAAATCTTTCCCATAGTTTGTAGACACTATAACACAACAACAAACATAGTCAAAACATAGCCAAAGTTCAGTAACGGGAACAGATAATCAGCCAAGCCAGAGGTCAGGGATCAAAGTAGTGGAAAAGCAAGCAGGATCCAGAGCCAGAAGGGATGTCAGCAAAGCAAGTCTTTAAACAGGATCGCAGGAGATGTTCTTGTGATGTTGACCAAGGCAAAGGCAGAGCTCCTCTGGACTGGACAGCTTAAGTAGGCAGGACTGATGAGCAGGATATCAACAACAGCTGAGTAACTGCGGAGAGAGATGGGAGCTGGCAATTAGCCAACAGCTGAGCGCCCAGCTCAGAGAAGGAAGGGCTGAGCCCAACCCTGACAATAATAATAAAATATACATTTATTACAAAATATACAGAGCATAAAAATTCTTTGACAGAAACATTAGGCCATTTAAATGGATAGATTTAGAGATGCAGATACCCCTCAGATCCATGCCTCACCGTCATCGTGGCATGCGTTAGGGAAGGATCAGCTGAACTCGCACAATTTCACTTCCGCGTGTCAGTCCCGATTTTGGATGTGATTTCAGAGATATCTGTGCAGGTTTCTGCACAGATGTCAATGGAAATCGCAGCCCAAAATCGCAAAAGTAGTACAGAAACCACTTTTTGAAATCGGTGTGGCGCATCAAATGCAGCGTCGTACCCATTATGACGGTTCCATTGCCAGCAATTGCCTCCGATTTGACATGCAATTTGACATGTCAAATCACAGCAGTGTGAACCAGGGCTTCCAATGGAAAATAAGTATGTGCAAGAAGGTCCTGGCATTGCATGTCCCCAGTATATCTTCCCCTCCAGCAAGCCCATCAGTAAACATCACAGTCAAGTGTCCTGAGACTAGCAGTCATCAGAGGCAGGAGTGGGTTCGATATGCCTCAGATGATTACACACTGCAGCTATTCAATAATGAACCTACAAAAAGAAAAGCAACTAGGTATTGTTACATATCAGCAAGTGAAAATATATTTTTCTTGGGAAATTCAAGACAAAGGGTACACTTTTCAGGGAACTTCTTAGTCAAAGTTCACCTTTCTAGATCTTCCCTACAAGATAGTACAGCTACAGTGCATCTGGAAAGTATTCACAGTGCTTCGCTTTTTCCACATTTAGTTATGTTACAGCCTTATTCCAAAATGGATTAAATTTATTATTTTGTAGACAAAAACTCACCCAAGCTCTACCGCATGATTGTAGAATGATGAGCTAAATAACGGTGCTCAGGCTTGTTGTGTCCCATAAACATCAAAATAACAAGAAATGCTGGCAACTCGATTGCTTCTTCTTAAATCTTTATTGAGCACTAACAGCAGTGCGACATCTAACGTGTACTAACGTGTTTCGGCCGGAGCCTTCCTCATAGCATAAATTCATTATTTTCCTCAAAATTCTACAAACAATACCCCATATTGACAATGTCAAAGAAGTTTGTTTAAAATCTTTGCAAGTTTATTTTTTAAATAAATTAAAAAATCACATGTACATAGTGCTCACAGCTTTTGTCATGACACTCAAAATTGAGCTCAAGTGCATCCTGTTTCCACCGATCATTCTTGATATGTTTCTACAACTTGATTGGAGTCCGCCTGTGGTATATTCAGTTGATTGGACATGATTTGGAAAGGCACACACCTGTCTACATAAGGTCCCACAGTTAAAGTGGAAGTAAACCCATGGATTTAAACAGTTAAAAAAAAAAGGCATGCCGGGAATGCTAACTGCACATTGGCTGTGCTCTCAGCCAAACGATCAAACCATCCAATGGCTGATGTCATAACGAATCACATGGGCAGCACCATAGCAGTTGAAGATTAAACAGAGGCAAAGATGGCAGCTTCCTTGGCTGAAAACGATAGGGGAGTTTACTTCCACTTTAACAGTGCATGTCAGAGCTCAAACCAAGCCATGAAGTCAAAGGAATTGTCTGTAGACCTCGTGGTGGGGAACAGATCTGGGGAAGGGTACAAAAAAATTCTGCAGCATTGAAGGTCCCAATGAGCACAGTGGCCTCTATCATCCATAAATGAAAGAAGTTTGGAAGCACCATGACTGTTCCTAGAGTGGGCTGCCTGGCCAAAACTGAGCGATCGGGGGAGAAGGGCTTTAGTGAGGGAGGTGAGCAAGAACCCCATGGTCACTCTGACAGAGTTCCAGTGTTTCTCAGTGGAGAGAGGAGAACCCTCCAGAAGAACAACCATCTCTGCAGCACTCCATTAATCAGGCCTATATGGTAAAGTGGTCAGACAGAAGGCACTCCTCTGTGAAAGGCACATGACAGCCCACCTGGAGTTTGCCAAAAGGTACCAGAAGGACTCTCAGACCATGAGAGACAAAATTCTCTGGTTTGATGAAGCAAAGATTGAACTCTTTGCCCTGAATGGCAAGCACCATGTCTGGAGGAAACCAGGCATCACTCATCACCTGGCCAATACCATAGTGAAGCATGATGATGGCAGCATCATTCTGTGGGGATGTTTTTTAGCGGCAGGAACTGGGAGACTAGTCAGGATCGAAGGAAAGATGAATGCAGCAATGTACAGAGACATTCTTGATGAAAACGTGCTCCAGAGCGCTCTGGACCTCAGACTGGAGGCGAAGGTTCATCTTCCAACAGGACAACAATCCTAAAAACACAGCCAAGATAAAAAAGGAGTGGCTACAGGACAACTCTGTGAATTTCCTTGAGTGACCCAGTCAGAGCCCAGACGAAAACCCAATTGAACATCTCTGGAGAGATCTGTAAATGGCTGTGCACAGACGGACCCCATCCAACCCGATGGACCTTGAGAGGTCCTGCAAAGAAGAATGGGAGAAACTGCCCAAAAATAGGTGTGCCCAGCTTGTAGCATCATATTCAAAAAGACTTGAGGCTGTAATAGATGACAAAGGTGCTTCACCAAAAGTATTGAGCAAAGGCTGTGAATACTTATGTACATGTGATTTTTTTTTTTCCGTTTTTTTTTTTTTTAATAAATTTGCAAAGATTTCAAAAAACGTCTTTCACGTTGTCGTTATGGGGATTTGTTTGTAGAATTAAAAAAATATATATACAGTATATATTGAATTTAATCCATTTTGGAATAAGGCTGTAACTGTGTAAACGTGGAAAAAGTTAAGCGCTGTGAATACATTCCGGATGCACTGTACACCTTTTAAAATAGAGCACATGTCCTATTGTGTATGGACACTTTCCTTCACAGTAAGTTGTTAGCATTTTATTCTTATTATTTTGAAACTGTGCTTTAAGCCCATACTTTACAAAGCAACATGTTATATAACAGACTTAACGATTATTTCAAGAAATAAAAATAATAATCCTATATTTTACTCTACACTTATTTATTTCATTCCAATATACTGTACAGTTTATGTCTTATATTTCTTTGTAATATCAAATACCTTAAAGACTATAAAGGAAACATTATGGGATTAAACGGCTAAAGCAGCATTATTGTGTTAGTAATTATCAGATAAACATTCTTAACGTTTATGCCAGCATTCCACAATGCACCATTAAGGCAGATATGAACCCCATTAATTACACCTACGCTATATAAAGCCTGTAATGCTTGGTGAGCAACATGCAGTGTTCCATTCATTACTACTATTTAAACAGATTGTAGTAGAAAGTAATATGTAGTTCAGCTAGCGCATTTATTTTTCCTTAAGCACTGTTTATAAAAAGGAAAGCACAATATGGATGATTTAATATAGAATTCCACATAGTGATTTGAAAATTAATTTAAATGAATAAAGGGGTTTTGGTGTGGTAAGTCAAGACAACTTGAAGGCACTATTCATTTAATAAGAAATATTGCTGTTTATGGGTTTTTGAGGACTTTTTGGGTTAAGGGACTTGGTTATCAATACAAATATCACAGGGACTGGAATAGAGGTACACAATATATGCAGATAAATAGAAACTGGAGTACAAATTAGCTCAGAAAAACACTCAATGTAACCAGCTGATGGCGCTATGGTAAAACAGGAAAAGTGGCAGTAGAGACAGACTGAAGAGTGCAAAATCTGGTGCAGGTGTGCATGATAGCCAATCAGCTCCTAGCTTCAATTTATTCAATTACCCACTTCCTGCCCACCGCCGCCATATGACGTCCTGGACTTTCAGTGGGAATATCTGAATGATGCTAGAAGCCACATTCATCATTCAGATATCCTTTTTTTCAGCCGGCGATTCTGTGCACCATAAGAACGATCATAGCGGCAGTTCCGCCACTTGATCGTTTTTACAGGCGATGGGAGGGGACAACCCCCCCCCCTCCCGCCGCCATCCGGTGCTTCTCCGGGCTCTCCCGTGCCATCGGAGACCCGGAGAAAGAATCGTCCAGCACCGGATGATGACGATAGAGATTTCCAGTGACCAGATGGTCACCAGTCATCTCTGTGACCGTCAGAGGCCCCCCGGGGTTCCCGGAAGTAAACAAAGCCGCGATCACGGCTGTCAGTATGGGATCGGTGACATTTTTTTCACGCTCTCATGCTTTCCAGCCTGGAGGAGAGATGTGGGGTCTTACTGATCCCATATCTCTCCATAAAGAGGACCTGTCACATAGATTCCTATTACAAGGGATGTTTACATTCCTTGTAATAGGAAAAAAAGTGATCAAAAAATAAAAAATAAAATAAAAAAATTAGTTTTTTTTAAACGCCCCTGTCCCCAGTAGCTCGCGCTCAGAAGCAAACGCACACGTTAGTCCCGCCCACATATGTAAACGCCCATTAAAACTACACGTGAGGTATCGCCACGTGCGTTAGAGCGCAAGCAACAATTCTAGCTCTAGACCTCCTCTGTAACTCTCAATATGTAACCTGTAAAAAATGTTAAAGTGTCGCCTTTTTAAATTAAGATTAAGATTTAGATTTTTAAGTACTGAAGTTTGGCGTCATTCCATGAGTGTGCGCAATTTTAAAGCGTGACATGTTAGGTATCTATTTACTCGGCGTAACATCATCTTTCACATTATACAAAAAAATTGGGCTAACTTTACTGTTTTATTTTTTAAAGCGGTTTGGTACCTAAAAATGAAACTTCATGTTATTAAATTCACCAGATAGCATACTTACCTAAATGAACCCTGAAAAAAAAAATATTCTTTACTTACCTTTTATTTCTGATGTTTCTGCTGACTTCCGGGTTGTCCTCCCGTGGGAGTAGGCGTGGTTATTGTCCTCGCAATGGTCCCTGGGAAATTTCTAAGCTATTTCCCAAGAATCCATGAGGGACAATGAAATTGCGAAATCTCGCGAGATTTCGTTAGGACGCCGGTCACGTGACGAGGGCTCTGTCCTGTGTTGTTTTCGTTGCCTTGACAACGGGGCGGGAACTTCCGGGACGCCGCCCGTTGTGATGGTAACCACAAACTTTTTCATTGCTGGTCACTGCTATCACTGAGCATGTGCAAGATGGAGCGGAGCATGCTGGGAGCCGAGCGTCATCATATACAGGAAGTAAATGCCTGTGGGCTTCAGACGCCCACACTTAAAATGGAAAACGCCAGAGCAGTTTTTTATAAGTCATCCTGAGGAAAAGAATCGTCGCGCCGGGGGTCAAAAAAACTCCGGACGTGGATGCTAATCGAAGGTAGCACTCGCCCACCTGTGACACAGGTAAGAAAAAAAAAAAAAGAGCGGAATCCCGCTTTAAATCATGAAACTTTTTTTTTTCCAAAGAAAATGCGTTTGAAAAATTGTTGCGCAAAATACTGTGCAAAACCAAACGTTGCAATGACCGCCATTTTATTCCCTAGGGTGTCTGCTAAATATATATATATATATATATATATATATATATATATATAATGTTTGGGGGTTCTGAGTAATTTTCTAGCAAACAAATTATGCTTTTTACGTGTAGGAGAGGAGTGCCAGAATAGGCCCGGTATTGATGTGGTTACGTTTTGCCAAAAAAACTGGAAGCTGATTGGTTTCTAAGCAGAGAGATTTTGTACTCTCTCTTTGTACCCCCAAAGTGTTAGCATGCTGTTTATACAGTATCGAGTATATACAGTATAATTCAGTCTGTTGTTCTTTCTAATGGAACTACATGGTTACAATGTAGTTTCCCATCTCTGTTTTCCTGTTGTTTTCAACCAAAACAGGAAGGGCTCAGCCATGTGTCCAGCAACATTTTGACTGGTAAGAGTCATATCTGCAGCAGCTTTTTCAAGAGGTTATACAGTGGTGTGAAAAAGTGTTTGCCCCCTTCCTCATTTCCTGTTCCTTTGCATGTTTGTCACACTTAAGTGTTTCAGAACATCAAACCAATTTAAACAATAGTCAAGGACAACACAAGTAAACACAAAATGCAATTTGTAAATGAAGGTGTTTATTATTAAAGGTGAAAAAAAATCCAAACCATCATGGCCCTGTGTGAAAAAGTGATTGCCCCCCTTGTTAAAACATACTATAACTGTGGTTGTCCACACCTGAGTTCAATTTCTCTAGCCACACCCAGGCCTGATTATTGCCACACCTGTTCACAATCAAGGCATCACTTAAATAGGAGCTGCTTGACACAGTAAGGTCCACCAGAAGATCCTTAAAAGCTACACATCATGCCGAGACCCAAAGAAATTCAGGAACAATTGAGAAAGAAAGTAATTGAGATCTATCAGTCTGGAAAGGGTTATAAAGCCATTTCCAAAGCTTTGGGAATCCAGCGAACCACAGTGAGAGCCATTATCCACAAATGGCGAAGACATGGAACAGTGGTGAACCTTCCCAGGAGTGGCCGGCCGCCCAAAATTACCCCAAGAGCGCAGCGACGACTCATCCAAGAGGTCACAAAAGACCCCACAACAACGTCCAAGGAACTGCAGGCCTCACTTGCCTCAGTTAAGGTCAGCGTTCATGCCTCCACCATCAGGAAAAGACTGGGCAAAAATGGCCTGCATGGCAGAGTTCCAAGGAGAAAACCACTGCTGAGCAAAAAGAACATCAAAGCTCGTCTCAATTTCTCCACAACACATCTTGATGATCCCCAAGACTTTTGGGACAACATTCTGTGGACCGATGAGACAAAAGTGGAACTCTTTGGAAGGTGTGTGTCCAAGTATATCTGGCGTAGAAGGAACACTGCATTTCATAAAAAGAACATTATACCAACAGTAAAATATGGTGGTGGTAGTGTGATGGTCTGGGGCTGTTTTGCTGCTTCAGGACCTGGAAGACTTGCCGTGATAAAAGGAACTATGAATTCTGCTGTCTACCAAGAGATCCTGAAGGAGAATGTCCGACCATCTGTTCGTGTACTCAAGCTGAAACGAACTTGGGTTCTGCAGCAGGACAATGATCCTAAACACACCAGCAAGTCCACCACCGAATGGCTGAAGAAAAACAAAATGAAGACTTTGGAGTGGCCTAGCCAAAGTCCTGACCTGAATCCTATTGAGATGTTGTGGTATGACCTTAAAAAGGCCGTTCATGCTCGAAAACCCTCTAATGTAACTGAATTAGGACAATTCTGCAAAGATGAGTGGGCCAAAATTCCTCCAGGACGCTGTAAAAGCCTCATTGCACATTATCGCAAACGCTTGGTTGCAGTTGTTGCTGCTAAGGGTGGCCCAACCAGTTATTAGGTTTAGGGGGCAATCACTTTTTCACACAGGGCCATGATGGTTTGGATTTTTTTTCACCTTTAATAATAAACACCTTCATTTACAAATTGCATTTTGTGTTTACTTGTGTTGTCCTTGACTATTGTTTAAATTGGTTTGATGTTCCGAAACACTTAAGTGTGACAAACATGCAAAGGAACAGGAAATGAGGAAGGGGGCAAACACTTTTTCACACCACTGTATGTTGTAGACCCAGCTGCAGCCAGAGTACTTAACCACTTGACCTCTGGGAGATTTACGCTCGCCCCCCTTCACGACCAGGCCATTTTTTGCAATACGGCACTGCGTTACTTTAACTTAAAATTGAACAGTCATGCGATACTGTACCCAAATGTCCTTTTTTCCCACAAATTGAGCTTTCTTTTGGTAGTATTTGATCACCACTGCATTTTTTTTTTTCACTACAAACAAAAAAAAGACAGACCATTTAATAAAAACAAAAAAATATATATTTTTTACTTTCTGCTATAAAACACATCCAATAAAAACATTTAATAAATCTAACCTCTTCATAATTTAAGGCCAATATGTATTCTGCTACATCTTTTTGGTAAAAAAAAAAAAAAATCCCAATAAGAGTATATTTATTGGTTTACGTGAACGTTATAGCATTTAAAACTATGGGATATATTTATAGATTTTTTTTTCTACTAGTAATGGTGGTGATCAGTGATTTTTAGTGGGACTGCAATATTGCAGCAGACATTCTGACACTAACTGACACTTTGACTGGAACCAGTGACACTAATACAGTGATCAATGCTAAAAACATACACTGTCACTGCACTCATGACACTGGCTGGGAAGGGGGTAAACATGTAGGGCGATCAAGGGGTTAAAGTGGTTGTAAGCCCTTACAGCCAACTTTGACCTACAGGTAAGCCTAGATTAAGGCTTACCTGTAGGTCCAAGAAATATCTCCTAAACCTATACGGTTTAGGAGATATTTACCCGAAGGCATGCGCCGTAGACAGCGGCGCGCAGGCGCACTGGGGCAGGCCGCAGATCGCGGCGATATGCCGCGAGTGTCGGCTCCCGTGCGCATGCGTGGGAGAGACGTCATTGCGCCGGGATCCATGGCAGCGGCGAAGAGGAAGACGGAGGACCGCTTCGGGGGCTTCGTTCTCAGGTAAGTTATTCATAATGAGCTAGTATGCTATGCATACTAGCTCATTATGCCTTTGCCTTACAGGGTGTGCTTTTAAAAAAAAAAAAAATGTTGCCTTTACTTCCTCTTTAACTGTGTGGCTAGCCAGTATTTGTGTGTTAACTGTGTGCTGCTTTTACTAGGGGAAGAAATGGATTCTAGTCCCTATTTGCAGGAACACAGAATTCATTCCTTCCCCGTTTTAGAACTGAGTTATACCTTGTTTACATAGGCATATCTTACTTTTCTGTGTATTGCCAGCGATCAGCGGGTGCCAAAAGACATTGAGTGCCCGGCACCCACAGATTGGCTTCTGCTGTGAATTATCACAGCAGAAGCAGCCCGCTGGTGGTGGGAGCGCGCCCCCTGCAGGAGGAAGTCCAGAATCACTTATATACACGTGATCCAAGGCACAGCTACTGCCATGTAGCCATAAAGCTGATATAGGGCATTCAGCAAAAGGTTAATACTGCTGCAGATACGGCAAAATAGCCTCAGAAAAAGGAAACGGTCAGAAAGCATATACATTTTGGCTATTAACAGTGTTTCCAATAACCCCATAAACGACAGCTACCAGTCATGAAAGTTTAAATTGAAGATGCTGCTCATAAGAGAGGGTTCATGGAAGTGTTTACAAGAGCCCAGACCAATCCCACTTACAATGAGTGGAAAAAGGAAAGATCAAAAAATTCAAAGTACTAAATTGCTCAGCATAGATCTTAATTAAATTGTGCACATATGCAAATGTAAAACAGCAAAAAGAAATGTTGGAGAAGCTGCAAAAAGTATGCAAGAGAATACCAGACTAAGCTTAAGAAATAATGTAATGCCTATGAGCTATAAGAGAAGAAATAAAATACTTTTATATACATAGCATCAGTGGTTTTACAATACTAAATGCTTTTCCCGATGATGAGCTTAACCTGAAATGTTAAAGGCAAGCTTGTGAATGAATATAAGCAAAATACAAAGTGCAAACAGTGAAACTGCTCCTATAGCAACATTTACACATACATTTATTTATGCAAAAAAACAGGCCACTTAAAGAGGACCTCCGGCCGACCCCCCCATGAAGGTAGTATCTGCACATTTCAGATATCCATCCATCCAGTGGATCCAGTGTTGTCCCATGAGATCCCCTCATGCCCGGCCAGAGCTCCATCCCGTGCCGCCATGTTCAGTCTGAAATCATTGAGAGGCCTGCGGCTCTTCCGGGTTCAGCAGGTGGGCCTCTCAAAGACACGACAATAGGGCCACCCCCTCCTCCTTTTTTTGAATGGACAGCTAAGCCTCCAGGTATATGTGACATGCATGTCCCCAGAGGCACAGCAGGCAAGATGCGTGTCAGTTGCCTAAAAGCCTGATACTTCCTTCTGCAGGATGGGAGGAGGGGCGGAATTAAAGTAACTTGAGGAATAGGGGGGGGGGGATACAGTGGTGTAGTGGTTAGCACTCTCACCTAGCAGTAAGAAGGGTCACTGGCTCGAATCCCAACCACGACACTACCTGCCTGGAGTTTGCATGTTCTCCCTGTGCCTGCGTGGGTTTTCTCCAGGTACTCCGGTTTCCTCCCACACCCCAAAGACATGCAGGTAGGTTAATTGGCCTCTCTCCAAAATTAGCCCTAGTATATGAATGGGGACCTTGGATTGTGGGCTCCTTGAGGGTAGGGACCGATGTGAGCATCCAATGTACAGGGATAGGGACAATTGTAGACACTCACTCAGGATGAACAACCTTAGCAACTATGAAACTATGAAGAGGGTGGAGGTTCACTTTAAAGAAAAATTGAAGAATTTGAAAAGCTAGAATGAATTGGCAAAGCTAGGTTAAACAGAAGACCAAAAGTGTTCAAGAAGAAACAGAAGGTGTTTCACATACTAGGGGTGCCTTTCAATCTAAAGAGTCTACCTCATCATTTTTTACCTGGTGCATTAAGCTACAAGCCATAAGACCAATGGTGAAAATGTCTTCACTCCGCTTAATCAAAGCAAGACCAAAAAAATAAATACAACAGCTAATGGACAATTTCTGGTCTACATGTTCCTACTCTTGAAAATAACCTTTTGTCAATTACGAATCTTACCTGTCAAGGATATCTAGTGACATTAGAGGTAACAGCTATTTTATCACAAAAGGAAAAATTACAGATAAACTGTATCAACTGAAGTGCAGCAAAGAGGTTAACACTGTCAAAGAGGAAAAACATTTAAACTGGATTCAATGTAGGCATTTTCATTTTGGGCACAGGAATCCTGAAGTATAAAGAAGCTTACTGAAGATAAACTTGCCAGTGACATAAAAACTGACTCATGCAGTCAAATAATGAAGTGTACTAGCTGTATAAATTGAAAAATTACCAGGAAATATTTTCTCCAAAGTAGCAACAGTAAAGCCTGAGAGCACCTGGACTTAATTATATCAGGTCTATTTGATCTAATGAAAGCTCAGACTCCAGGAAACAAAAAGTATTTTCCTGACGCCTTCATGGCAGCACACACTGGGTTGTGACTCCGCCCCCACAACCTGACAGGATTGGTTAACTATAAATTTGAAGGGGAGACCTCCTGCTGCATTCTCTTTTTTATCCTCACCTGACAGGTTGGATCGTTCGAGTTCAAAGATACCTACAGATGAATAAGCCTCTTACCGCCTCACCCCAGCAGGTTCAAGCCTCTCCTGTTTGGAAGTCCCTCCTGTACAGTCTCTAAATGAGCTTTATGGAGGGAATCCCCGTTCTGGTGGTCTCAGGGGACATCTCACGGAGTTTTTTTATAAGCTTTAAATAAGCTTTTATGGTGCAGTGGGCTCCCTTTTTGAATCCTATCCTTTCTTATTTTAAAAAAATACCTTTTTTTCCCTGCAGGAGTGGCTGGGTCTTGCTGTCCTCCAGACAGCTGTCATGGCCGCCGCTAGTGTCCTCAGCGCTCTGCGCATGTCTATTTGCAGCTGGATCCTTGTTTTCCCCTGAAGAGAGGGTTTTTTCCCTCTCCCAAGATGGCGCCGCTATCCTCCAGCCGTTCTGCGCATGCGCGGAGCGTCATTCGGCGCCGCTATGGCGCCGTTTTAAAAAATACAGCTGTATGCTTCTGCATGCTGCTGTTTACAAAGCACTGCCCTGTGTTTCTATTATTCGGCTGGATCAGGTAAGAACATTCCTTTTTCTACTGTGTCTGCATAATCTTTTGTGGGTATTCTGTTAGCCTTTTTATTCAAATGCTAATCTTAAAGGGGCAGGTTTTAAAAAAAAAATAAAAAATCTTTTTTCTTTTAAAAAAAATAAAATAAAAATTTTTGTGTGTTTTTGAATTATTCATCTTCTATCAGTATCGCAAGGAAAATTCTTTCTTTCTTCCCTTCAGTCTACTCTGTCTACCCTTTTTCATGGAGTCCACTGCCCACGCAGACCACCGACAGCTAGAAAGGTAAGGGGCTCTACACGTCGTAGGTGAGTATTGAAGGGGAGAAAAAAAGAGTGCCGACTGCTAAAGATGCTGCTTTTTTTGCAGTCCTACCAGATCAAGAGGAGCAAGTTCCAGGCATGGAAGAGGCTCAAGTCGCACTTCCAGTAAAAGATCGCACAGAAGTCGCTCCAGGTCCTCATCTCGTCAGAGACATGGTCGCTCCCACCACGGTCGCTCTCGGCATAGCCGCTCGGACCACAGGTCTCCTTCCTCTCATCACAGCCATCACACCAGACCCGCAGCTAACGCCTGCTGGATATGTGGCGCACCTGCCCTTCCGGAGAAGCTTGCCTGTCGCTCTTGCTTCAATGAAGCAACTAAGGAGAAGGAAGCAGACGCCAGAATTGCGACTGATCTTATAAGAGAATCAGTACGTGAGTCTATTTTGGCAACAGCACCCGCTATGGAGGTGGCAGGCCCCAGCACATCCACTGCACACACATATCGTTCCCAAGCTTCGGAATCATCCTCAGATAATGACGGCCAGGAAATGTCTGCAGGATTTGATTTTTCTTTGGTGGAACCATTCGCAAGATCAGTCAAAGAGGCTATCGGCTGGGAGGATATTATTGCTGAACCTCAGAAAACCCGCAAGTACTTTCCCAATTTAAAAAGACGACCAGAGTCCTTCCCATTTATTGAGGAACTCGGAGATCTTATTAAAGATGAGTGGGAATCAGACAAGCGACCAAGCATCGCTAACAGATTAGCGAAAATGTATCCTCTGGACGAATCAAAAGTTAAAGCTTTGGTTAATGCTCCCATTGTGGATTCCTCCCTGATGCGTCTGGCTCGTCATGTCACTTTACCCATCGAAGATGCGGTCTCTTTTAAAGACGTACTGGACCGTAAAATGGATTTGGAGTTAAAAAAGGCGTATTCCATGGTGGGGGGCTCCTGCAGGCCGGCTATTACTACGGCAGCGGTGGCTAGAGCTATTTCTGGATGGGCTACTAAGTTGGAGAAAGATCTGCTAGAAGGTAAAGAAATGGAGAAATTAGTCTCTTCTTTGCAGGAGATTAGATTGGCAGGTGACTTTGTAGCAGAGGCCTCAGTGGATATCATAAGATCCTCGGCCAGAACAATGTTGGCGTCAGTAACAGCAAGGAGGGCCTTATGGCTGAAGCCATGGATGGCCGATACAGCCTCCAAAATTAATTGGTGCAAAATCCCTTATGATGGTGTTAATCTCTTTGGAGCCAAACTGGACTCGGCTATTTCCAAAGTCACAGGAGGGAAATCTGGGCTGATTCCCTCCGATAGAAGACCCAAAGCTCAGAAAGGGCCTTCTTTTAGGCGAAATCTTCCGGATAAGTATAGGGAGTCCAGATCCTACCGTCCCGGCAGAGAATTCAGGAGGGATTGGAAGAATACTAAGCCTTCCTTTTTGAGAATGCAGAAGACCAAGGCTACACCCGCAGGGGAGCATCCAAAGTCCTTTTGAAAGTTTGCCCGCTCACCTAGCCCAGGTGGGCGCCAGGCTAAGAAGGTTTCTTCAGATCTGGACAAGACATATACAGGACAATTGGGCACTGTCCACAATCAAGTATGGGCACAAATGGGAGTTCGTGAACGGGTTTCCAGGAAACCACTTTCAGCCTACCAGACTGCCTTCCACACTATTCAGGAAAAATCTCCTGATAGAATATGTAGCAGATTTAAAACAGAAGGGGGCTATTGTGGAAGTTCCTTCAACTCAAAGAGGGAGAGGTTTCTACTCTCCGTTATTTTTGGTGAAGAAGAGGACAGGAGATTTTCGTCCCGTACTGGATCTCAAAAGGCTCAACAAAAACATCAAAGTAGAAGCCTTCAAAATGGAGAGTCTCCAGTCCATACTCTTAGCAATAAATCTGGGCGATTGGATGCTGTCAGTAGATTTGTCGGACGCCTATCTTCATATCCCAATACATCCGGCCTTTCAGAAATTTCTTCGGTTCGCCATCAATCATTCCCATTTCCAGTTTCGGTGCCTTCCATTCGGCATTTCGTCAGCTCCCAGGACCTTTACCAAAACTCTCCTACCATTAGTAGCGTTCCTGAGGGGGAAAGGTCTTCGAATACACCATTATTTAGACGACATCCTATTGTTAGCAAAAAGTCGAGAGTTATTACTTCAGCATCGGGAAATTCTTCTTTCAACTCTCCACAACTTCGGGTGGATCGTCAAAAGCAGTTTACAACCCACGCAGAAGATGGTGTTTCTAGGAGCACATCTGGACACCGAACTGAACAGAGTTCAGCTACCACAAACGAAGATTCAGCTCCTAATTCAAAAGATGCGGAGACTGCTGTCAGCAAGTCATCTTTCAGCCAGGGTTTGTCTAAGCATGCTGGGATCCATGTCAGCCACCATACCCATGGTGCAATGGTCCCAATGGCACATGAGGATCCTGAGGATCCTGAGCACATGAGGACATGAGGATCCTGCAAAACTCCTTTCTCAGGCAGTGGAATGGAGTGTCCATGCATCAGACCATTGTCATTTCCAAGCTGGTGAAACGTTCAGTATGGTGGTGGACACACCAGAACAACTTAGAGAAATACAAGCCAATAGTCCCTCCAGACCCAGAAGTGGTGACTTCAGATGCCTGCCAGAGCGGCTGGGGAGGACACTACCAGGACCTAGCAGTCCAAGGCCAGTGGCAGTTCCAAGCCCTAGGAGTAGTTTCCAATATTTTGGAACTCAGGGCGGCCTTCCATGCCCTAACGGCATTCACGTCTCTGCTCTCGGGGAAGAGTGTGCTTATCAGGATGGACAACAAGGTGGCAGTATCTTATGTGCAGAGACAAGGAGGCACAAGAAGCGTTACCTTGATGGAGGAAGTTCGTCCCATTTTAGAATGGGCCCAAGTTCACCTAGCAGACTTGAGGGCAGTATATGTCCCAGCAACGCAGAATGCATTGGCCGACTATCTGAGTCGGAAGCCGTTGTCCAACAACGAGTGGTCTTTGAGTCCTCAAAATTTTTCTCTCCTGACGGAAACCTGGGGGACACCGGAGATAGATCTGGCAGCCACTCCTTTAAACACCAAATGTCACAGGTTCCTGTTGAGGAATCCGTTTCCATCAGCCGAGGGAATAGACTGCCTAATACACCCATGGAGTTTCAAGTTGGGGTATATATTCCCGCCTACTCCTCTAATTGCGAGGTTCCTGTCCAGACTCCGGAGGTCTTCGGTAACAGTAATCGCAGTAATTCCATTCTGGCCGAGGAGGCCGTGGTTTACAACTCTTCTACAGCTCAGTGTCCAGCCACCAATTGCTCTGCCACTGGAACCAAACCTTCTCTCACAGGGACAGTTTCTTCATCCTGCTCCCGAGAGGTTACATCTGATGGCCTGGAAGTTGAAAGGTCTAGGTTGAGGGCGCAAGGCTGTTCCCAGGAGGTCATCTCTACCTTAATGCAGGCTAGGAAAGTTTCTACAAATTCCATCTATGCTAGAATTTGGGAAAAGTTCTGCCTTATGGCCCGAGAAAGAAGTTGGAATCCTCTTGCTCCGGGACCACCTCAAATTCTGGAATTCCTTCAGTCGGGAATTAACAAAGGCCTCAGTTCAAGCACCCTCAAGGTACAGGTTTCGGCTCTCTCTGCTAAAACAGGCACAAAATGGGCCTTTCATCCCCTGGTCATCCAATTTCTTAAGGCTAGTCTGAAGATAAAGCCTCCTAGGAAGCCTATGTTTCCAGCATGGGATCTGTCGGTAGTTCTCCGTGCCTTTTCTAGTCCACCGTTTATTCCTGTGGAATCTATTTCACTATGGGACTTGACTCTGAAGCTTGCCTTTCTAATTGCCATAACATCAGCCAAAAGAGTGTCGGAAATTCAAGCCTTGGTTATTTCAGAGCCTTATCTGGTTTTCTTTCCAGACAGGGTAGTTCTTAGACCCTCAGATCATTTCATACCCAAAGTGGCTTCTTCCTTTCACTATAACCAAGATATTGTCCTTCCATCCTTCACTGATGATCACGGAGATCCTCATCCGCTGGACATTAAATCCACCATCACCAACTACTTGTCAGCTACTACCTCCTTTAGGAAAACGGACTCTCTCTTAATTATTCCTCATGGAACTAGACGCGGGCTGCCAGCTTCCTCACGCACTATTGCGGCCTGGTTGGTGTAGGCCATTAAAAAGGCATACTCCACGCAACATTTAGCGATTCCAGAAGACATCAGGGCTCATTCTACTAGGGCAGTGGCTACTTCTTGGGCGGCATATTGCAGAGTTTCTCCAGAGACGATTTGTAGGGCAGCAACATGGTCCTCTGAACATACTTTCATTTCTCACTATAAAGTGAATTCTGCCCATTTGTCCTTGGCGGATTTTGGTAGATCTGTTATTAGAGCCAACTCTTCGGCATTATAGGAATTAAATATATTTTGCATTTAACCCCCGTCTGGCGAGTTATTTCCCAGTGTGTGCTGCCATGAAGGCGTCAGGAAAACGGAAAATTGTATACTCACCTTTCCGTAATTTTCCTTTCCTGACGCATCTTCATGGCACCACACAATTCCCTCCCGTTTGTTTAGTTTATGATGATATTTACAGAGAATGCAGCAGGAGGTCTCCCCTTCAAATTTATAGTTAACCAATCCTGTCAGGTTGTGGGGGCGGAGTCACAACCCAGTGTGTGGTGCCATGAAGATGCGTCAGGAAAGGAAAATTACGGAAAGGTGAGTATACAATTTTCCGTTTTTTCTACTCAGGGTTGTGCTCTATCAGCTACACAGTAACATACAGTTTCAGACAAACTTCAATACATAAGTGGTAAAACACAAGCTATTGTACCATACAATACAGAACAAGATTGTGTTGCAGAGAGAAAGAACTGCTTCTATCACTTTCACATGAACTGCTTTTTGATACAAACATGTCAACAACTTAATATGAGAAGCAATTATGATGGTCTGCTATCTCCAAAACTGCTTACCTGGAAAAGCAACAGAGAAATCTCCATATGAGTTATAGAACAGAAAGAAGTCTGACATGAAACACATCAAAATCTTTGCAAGCAGCACATACATACATATTACAAAAGAAAAGCATACCCAAGGGGAAACTTGTGCTAAGGAAAGTATATTTGCCAGCTGCACAGAGTCTCAAAAGGGTTACAGCATTCTTCATCCAAATACTAATAAGGTAACAATCAGTAGAAGTATTATTATTCATATAACATTTACAATATGTGTCAAAAACCTCATGAAGTAACACAGTCAGCATTGTCTAAATAACAACCTGAACAAGAGGTCCCATGAGAGTTCTGCAGGAAAAGGAACAGGACATCACTGAAATTGTCGGTGGTGATTTATCAACTGAACTGACGAATTGTAACCACATGAAACATTAATCAGAAAATCAGCAATATCCAATAAGGGCACCCCAGCTAAACGCTTGTCATATATGGTTTGTACAATGCTACAGTCCGGGCCATTATCATGGGAAGAAATATTATCGCTTACCTTTTTTTTTTTTTTGATACCTTGGGCTCAGAACGCTCTGGTCCCTGTTACATCTGCACGCTCTCCACCTCCAACGGGATCACATCTGCAGCTCATGATTGGAGGAAGCCAGTTTGACAAGCTATGGGCAGCTATGCACCTGCGTGGCTCTCTCCCAGGCTGACTGACCATGTATAAGACGCCCCTCAATTTTCAGTCTAATGATTTTAGATGAAAAAAAGAAGGAGCTCTACAAAGAGGATTTACTCCAGAAAAAATTCTAAGAGCATAATGATTTTAGAAAAAAGTAGCGTCTTATACATGTAAAAATACGATTGTTGCTTAGTGGGTGTGTGAGCATGCTGTTCATACAGACATAGGCGCAACAACTATTCTTATCTATTATACTGATGATTTAGTAGTTCTGCCATTGGGTAGTAGTGCTATTCTTAATTAATTGTAATTTCTAGTAAAACTACACAACTATGTTATTTATTTTTTCTGTGTTCCTGTTGTTTTCATTGAAAACAAGAAGGGCACAGCCATGTGTCCAGTAGCATCTTAACTGGTAAGAGTCATATCTGCACAGCTTCTTAACACATAGAGCAGACACAGCACAAAACAGACCGTGCCAGTGGAAATTGGAAGAGGTAGATGGAAGGCAAACATAATCAATTACAAGACAAGGTTAAAGTGTAATGCCGCGTACACACGACCGGACTTTTCGAGGGACTAGGTCCGTCGGACTTTCGGCGGAGTTCTGACGGAGTTCTGACCGACTTTCCGAATGAACGGACTTGGCCACACACAATCACACCAAAGTCCGACGGATTCGAACGTGATGATGTACGACCGAACTAGAATAAGGAAGTTCATAGCCAGTAGCCAATAGCTGCCCTCGTGTCAGTTTTTGTCCGTCGGACTAGCATACACACGAGCGGATTTCTCAGTAGGAACTGGGTCCGGCGGAGTTCCGGCGGAAAAATTTAAAACATGTTCCATTTCTAAAGTCTGTCAGATTTTTGCAAATCAAAAGTCCGCTGCAGCCCACACACGATCGAATGGTCCGCCGGAATCGTTCCATCAGACCTTTGATGTTGAAAAGTCCGGTCGTGTGTACGCGGCATAAGTTCACCTTTACAGAAAAATCTGTAAGGTGAACTTACACAAGACCCCCTCCTCACCCACTCCCCTACCCCTGCTGACCTGTAGCGCGGTAATCTCCCATCCTGACCCCCGGTATAGCCGCCTCAGGGGTTCAGAGCTTAAAAATCCCCTTGGCATTCACTCTTCTTCTTTGCCGCTGAGAAGATGGGCTTCAAGGGTTCTGATTGATTGGCGCCACCCATGTGGCGGTGCCGACTAATTAGAATGCTCCTAAACATTCCTCCTGAGGGGCAATGTAAAAAGGAGATTAAGCTCTGGGGATTTCTAAGCCCGGGAGCCATGAGGCAGCTATACTGGGGCTCAGAGCGGGAGATCGTCAGGTCAGCGGGACTGCAGGTCAGCGGGACTGGGGGGTGAAGAGGGGGTCCTGTGTAAGTTCACCTTACAGATTTTTTTGTAAAGGCAAACTTACCCTTTAAGCACAACAGGATAGAAGTTAAACACCGAGTGTGAATTGTGAGGCCGAAATGTAGACAGTGTGCTGATAGCAGGGTTACATTCACAGTCTCTTGGGTAGATGGCATTAAATGGGGAATTTTATCAAGGCAGTGAGAGGTCCACACATCAGTTTATGTTTAACCAGTGTGACTTTATTTCCTTCATTAAACGCACATAAGAAACATTTGCAGCATCTAAATAACTTAGAATGGAAAACGAAAAAGAGCACACATACAAAAGGCACATATATGAAAAAATATATACGTAAATCTGTGCATACAAAATAATACAAACTCCGTAGAGCATATAATAAATGTATCAGAAAATATCAAAAAAATTCCTTTAATGTGTAAATAGAAAAATATATATACCGTATATACTCGAGTATAAGCCGAGATTTTCAGCCTCTTTTTTGAGGCTGAAAGTGCCCCCCTCGGCTTATACTCGAGTCATCGCCGTCTGCCTGCCCAATCAGCGTGTCGAGCAGACAGACGGCGGACATTCTACTATTCAAAAGCCGCGCCTCCCTGTCTGTGATAGGCGGAACACTCAATTTCCCAGCAGTCAGTGGTCCGCCTATCACGGACATCCGCTCATCCTCATACTACGGACGAGGATGAGAGGATGTCCGTGATAGGCGGAACACAGACTGCTGGGAAATTGAGTGTTCCGCCTATCACAGACGGAGGCGCGGCTTTTGAACAGAGGAATGGCCGCCGAGGCGCCGACGAAGAGCGGCGATCCTGGCATGGCAGAAGGACAGAGGCTCGGCACGGGACGGAGGCACGGGACGACGGAGGCACGGGACGGAGGCTCGGGACACAGGTAGGCTGGACACACAAGGCTGCACGGACACACACACAGGGATGGATGGACACACACACACAGGGATGGATGGACACACACACAGGGATGGACGGATGGACACACACACAGGGATGGACGGATGGACACACACACAGGGATGGACGGACACACACACAGGGATGGATGGACACACAGGGATGGACGGACACACAGGGATGGACGGACACACACACAGGGATGGATGGACACACAGGGATGGACGGACACACAGGGATGGACAGGCATGTCTCACCCTCGGCTTATACACGAGTCAATAAGTTTCCCAGTTTTTTTGGGGTAAATTGGGGGCCTCGGCTTATATTCGGGTCGGCCTATACTCGAGTATATACGGTATATAAAAATACATTAGACCATAAACAATAAAAAGTCCATATGTTAATCTCTGAATTCCAAAGAAGCATCAGATCTTCAATTGATAGAGTATTCCAACATTCTGATATGAAGTATAATATCACAAACTGCTTACCAGATTTGTAGTATCTCATATGATAGAGATCAAAAGCGCTTGTGCATCAGCCTGCCGGCACACCCGCAATCCACCTGCGGTCTTTTCACCAGAAGGAATAATCCACCCGCTGCAGACGGACCATCAGAAGGAAAGCTCACTCCAGAGATCGCTCACAGATTAGTAGAATTCCTCCACCAAGATTCAGTTTACTGCTGAGTAACCCAAAACATGAACATGATCCTTCATTGTGTTTGAGTGTCACCTGAAGAGATTTAGGCTATTCAGCATTCCTTGGGATCTCGTTGGAAGGACAGTGACATCACCCCCACACTAGGCACGAGAGCACAGCATGGTCAGTTCACTAGCTGTACTGGAACTGAGCTTGCTCTCCTCCAATGATCAGTCTTGTCCTGGCACACCCTCCCTACACAGCCATTCACTGGGAAGATCAGTGTACTGCTGTTTCTCCTCCCCCAGCTCTATGAGCTCCTTATGCAGCTTAGAACAGAGGGTATGTGATCACTTTTCTCTGGCTGTTCTGTTCTGTTCAGAACAGCCAGAAAAAGCTGAAAATCACTGAAGTAGACACAACTACTTCAGTGATCTCCACTTGCTTTCTGGTCCCATGCCCAGTAGCTGCCCTGGAACACAGGAGGCTGATTGGTACGGACGCCATTCAAAAAATGTGTTGCATTTTCTGAATAAAATGCAAAGCGTTCTTTGGTTGGATGAGGTGGGGAGGCGGGGCAGTGGAGAGATAGAATGGCAATGGGGCAACAGAAAAAGACAACAAAAAAAAACAGAAAAGCTTCCGGAAAAAAAAAAATGGCCAAACCTTATGGGGGGGGGGGGGTTGGGGGAGTGCGACGTTGGGGATAAGAAGCATAGACCCCATCTTTATTTGCAAATAAGCAAACGGAAACAGCAGATGGAAATGCAGTATGGAGAGGAATGAAATTATGAAATTATCAAACTTACCAACGCTCAACTGTCAAAGCAAAGTAATGGCACATCCATGTACATGCAACTAGACTATACTCTTTCTAGCTCCTTGTATATGTTTCTTCATATATAGCTAACCTTTTTGAGAAACATTGGAAAGAACATTAATATTAACAACCAAAACAGCCTGAATAAACTAGAATAACATGCCATGCCTGTAATGGTGGCTAAGTAGATAGAATTCTTGTTTAGGCCTACACGTGTGCTGGGTTCAGCTCACATCAATTACACTATACTTTATCTGGCTTCGTCCCAATTTTGCTGTATTTTATTGAGAGTATGCTGGCTACTGGATTGTATGGAAGATGTTGTCATGTTTGTGGAACACAGTGTTAATTTTAGTCTGTTGACTAAAATGGCATTTTAGTTTTAGTCTCCCTTTAGTCTCTTGACTAAAATGGCTTTTCGTTTTAGTTGTATTTTAGTCATTTCAATTGTTTTAGTTTCAGTCGTATTTTAGGCGACTAAAATAGTATTCATTTAGTCAACTAAAATATTTTAGTCATTTTAGTAGTCTAAAATGTTTTAGTCATTTTAGTCAACTAAATTAACACTGGTGGAACATATTTGAGATGATGTGTGCTTTATGTTGCTGGAAAATGAGTGTGGCTATAAAAAGTTGAGCCTAGTTGGTAGGGGTGCAACGGATCGTCACCGATCCGTGATCCAAATGGGTCACCCCGCTCGGATTGGCACATGCCGCGATCCGCGGTCTTGGCCTTAGGAAAGGCCGCGGCTTCGGGCTAGCTCCGAAGTGGCGGCCATCTTTCTACACCCAGGCTGTTTACACTGTGATCTCTCCGACGCCGGTTCCTCTCTCCCCTCTCTGTACTAATCTGTACAGTGGAGGAAAGAGATCCAGAGATGGAAGCAGCCATCCCTCCATACCCTGCAGTATCCTGCCAATACTCTAGCAATACTCTGCAATACCCTGCCAATACTCTAGCAATACTCTGCAATACCCTGCTAATACTCTGCGATACCCTGCCAATACTCAGCAATACCCTGCCTGCCAATACTCAGCAATACCCTGCCTGCCAATACTCTGCAATACCCTGCCAATACTCTAGCAATACTCAGCAATACCCTGCCTGCCAATACTCAGCAATACCCTGCCAATACTCTAGAAATACTCTGCAATACCCTGCCTGCCAATACTCTGCGATACCCTGCCTGCCAATACTCTAGCGATACCCAGCCATACTCTGCGATACCCAGCCATACTCTGCGATACCCAGCCATACTCAGCCATGCTCAGCCGTACCCAGCCATACTCAGCCAATATTACAGTGAGGGAGATTGTGGATATTACAGTGGGGACTATATGGTGGTGGAATTTTCACAAGTTTTTGCAAATTAAATTATTATTTGCTGATCCGAAAAACGATCCGATCCGTGAGTTTCTTGATCCGTTGCACCCCTAGTAGTTGGTAACAATGCTGACATATATTTTTTATAATTAACAGCTTCTTATTTTTATTAGGAATTCCAATGTATGCCAAGAAAATTTTCTGAGCACCTTTACACTATCACCTTCCTGAGCTGTTGGCACAAGGTATAAAACAGTATGGCACCATGGATTGATGCTGTGTATTAAATTGTGACTCTGCAATTTGTATGACACAGCAGAAATCAAGGTTATTCAGACCCAGCAATGTTTTGCTGCTTTGTAATCGTGTGCCTATTGTATACTAACGTTCCATGTTTTAACTGATGTTAGTAGAACACTCTGTGGTCTTCGGCTGAGGTTAAGGTTTGCCTTGTGTTTTTGAGATACCTTTATGTCTAGCACTTTTGGTGTGTACAGGTTGCATCCACAAGATTTTCTGTCTGTATATTTGCTTTAATGAGCAAGTTTATGTGATACAATGTATTTTGCAAAGTGCATGTTTTCTTCAGATGATGACCTTTTGCTGTAGCTTGATAAAATCATTTTATCTGTCTGCAATGAAGTATTTAATGTATAGTATTGTTCGCTACAGTGCTGGCTAATGAATTTGCATTTAATATTGATATCTTTGTTGATGATTTCTTGCTCTTTGTCACTTACCCACCTTGCTATCTCATGAACCTTCTGCGCCCTGTTTGTGTTTGGACCTGCAGAAGCGACTCCTCCAGATGATCTCTTGCAACCATCTGGCTATGCTCCAAATAATTGCAGGAGTTGTTTCAGCAGTTTTCCTGTGCATTATGGCATCTGGAATTTTACATCCTGTTGCACTGATACAAGCAGTAGACTTGTGCACAACGGAAAATTTCATTTTCGTTTCGGTTCGTTCTCTTTCGTAAAATACATAATTTCGTTCTGTTATATTCGTTATGTTACGTTAATACGTTTTTGGATAATTCGTTATTATTCGTAGAGTGTCAAATTCATTCGTTCGTATTCGTTGAAATTCGCTATTTATGTATGTATAGACATTTGTGATAATGATTCGTAGTTTGGAAAGTTGTTTGTTTATTGAATCTTTTAACACACACAATGACAACGTCTCTTCTCCTTGGCTCAAATACAATACAACACCCTTCTCACTCAGTTCTCAGGAATGTCACTTTGCCAGTAATCCATCCTCCAGCACAAAATTAATCAGCTGATTGGACTATAAGATTTACTTTGAGCTGACCTTTTGTTTCATTAGATCTTTAAAGAATTACCGAATCATGTCAAATTCATTTGAATTCATTCGTTATATTTCTTTTGTATTCGTTGTAATTCACTATTTTTTTATTCGGACATTCTTATGCATCCGAATGTCCGAAAGATGCAAAATTTGTCCGAATTTCAATTCGTTACGAAACGAATTGCACAAGCCTACTCAGTAGCTACTTACACAATGCACAGTGTACGTCCCTGTAGGAAGTGATGTTCTGCTGGGGCCAAGGGCATAAGTATCATAGTGCTTGCCGCTTATCCATGAAGTGTCCTCTGGATCAACGGCTCAGTAATCATGACTACATTACATCCATAGCTAAGAGCATAAACTGAACAGCCAGCTGCCCCTCCTGCAGAAAAAAAAGAGGAAGCTTCTTGGAAGCACTTGTGAAACCACATATTCATAAATATCCTGCAGTTAAGTTTTGTCGTACTCGCTTCTCTTGAGTTTGAAAGTGCAAGAGAATTAATGTTTAAAACAACTTGAATGCTTCGTTTTGCTTTATAAACAGGTATAGTAGATTGGCCTACTAAGGGCTTGTGGCAGGCTACATATAGAATAATAAGATGAATAATCTGAATGACGGTGCGCACTAATCAATTTTCTATTAAATCTCTGCTCTAAAGAGGCATAGGTACTACTCATGCATCAAAAATGCTTAAGTGCAATAATACATCCCCCATCCATACACCAGATGGTGCTAATTACTGTGCAAATATGTGCAAAAATAATTACACTTAGTAATGTACAAATAATTGCTGTGCAAAAAATGCTAACATACACCAAAGGTGCTTAATAATGTGCAAAGTAATATACTAAAATAATTGTCCTAAATTATTTTTGCACATATTTACACAGTAATTAGCACCGTCTGGTGTATGGATGGAGAATGTATTATATTACACTTAAGCACTTTTGATGCATAAGTATTACCTATACCTCTTTAGAGCAGAGATTTAATAGAAAATTGATTAGTGCGCACCGTCATTCAGATTATTTACCTTTAGCCCTTGTACACACGGTCTGACATTCCGACGGAAAATGTCCGATCGGACCGTGTTGTCGGATAATCCGACCGCGTGTGGGCTCCATCGGACTGTTTCCGTCGGAATATCCGACCGACAAAGTTTTAGAGCTGGGCTATAAAATTTTCCGACAACATGATCTGATCGGACTTTGTCCGATTGTTTTACAGAATTCCGATTGGACAAAGTGCCACGCATGCTCAGATCAAATTACGAGACCAAAGCTATTGGCTACTAGCCTGAACGTAGTCCCGTCGTAATAAAATAACGTCATCACGTTACGAACGATCGGATATTCCAACAACTTTGACCGTGTGTATGCAACACCAGTTTCGGACAAAATCCGTTGGACAAAATCCGACGGATTTTGTTGTCGGAATGTCTGACCGTGTGTACAAGGGCTAACAGTGACAGAACACTTTATATGGTTGCAGCCTAATCATTTAGGTTTTTTCTAGTTTTTATTCCTACATATATATTATCATATCAGCACTTAGGCACTCTATAATTTACAATAATAAGATGGCTGTAACATGATTCAGTTAAAGCACACTGGCTACCCTATGTGTAGTTCACTTTTCTCCATATACTCCAATGTCTTACTATTCTGAACAATTTGTTTCAGTGTATTGTTGCTATAAGCACAGATAATAAGGAATGAACCCATTGAATGAACCCATGTAAACAGTATGAAGTTAAACTCCAAAAAGTAAAAAGTAAAAAGTAATGTTTAAGAATATGGTTAGTGGGAATAGAATGTTTTTAGATGTTACACATAAAAGGATTTGTACTTGTTTCATCAGCTGAAACACTGCAAAAAAAAAAAAAAAAGGCTTGATGCAGTCCAAGTAACATATATAGTACCACTATTAGGTTAGATACAAAACAGTGGGTGTTGGCTATGTATTTTACTTTTTTTTTTAACCTAGGTATTCTTACAACATGCTCCTATTTAAAGAATAATAGTCATTTTTTTTTTTTTTTTTGACTGTACAGTTTAGTTGGCCCCCGCAAACCTCTTCATGGCAATATACATTACAATATAATTGTACAATTTTCATTCAATCTACCACCAACAATGTATTGTGAGGGCATGCCTGGTAAATAGACAATGAATAGATTGTTTAGGCAGCCCTTCACATTATATAATTTGGTAAATCTAAAGGAGATTTTGTAGAGATTGTGTAACCAGTTTGTTCAATGTTTGACTAGTTCTCAGTTTTATATTTTCTTTGACTTGCCAAAAACATGAGCTGCAATCCATGGTTATGGCATGGATTAGTTCTCTTCATTTCCAATTCCTTCTCTTTGTTGCTCTTTGTATAAACAGGTAGTTTTCAGAGCCATTTCTAGAATTGCATAATGCCTGTGGAAGGAACCAAACAGGTTCGGAAACCTTGCATCCTTCATCACTTAAAGCAGTTTTACACCCCAAACCAAAAATGTAATATATGGCAGCTTACCAATCATTTGCTTTAGTGGCTGTATTCTTTTTTGTTTTGTTTTTTAGGTTTTTTTCCCTCTCTTTTCCCCTGGTGATCTGGCCAGTAACACACCTCCTGTATTAGGTCTATATACACCTCCTGTATTATACAGACACCATTCTGGATGAATGAGCACAGGGGGAAGATGTGGACAACACTATTGTCCAGCTGGGGGGAGTGGAGTGTTAAAAGTACTAGTAGATCTAAATACATTAACAAATTGAAGCTGAACTCAAGTTAATACTTTATAATCAGTTATTGCAATCAGATATTTTCTTTTGAGATAAAGGATTTTGCATAGAAGCTGGTTGTTTTAAAGAGGAAGTAAACCCTGATGAGTTTACTTCCTCTTTGATTCCCTGCAAAGGTAAAGCATAATGGACTACTATGCATCGCATCACATCGCATAGTAGTCCATTATGTGTCACTTACCTGACACAGGAGCCAGCAAAGTCACAGCTGTCCCCTGTAGTCCGCCCCATCCATCTTCTCGGTGGGTCTCGCTGCTCCGCCGCTGTCATTTGACGAAGCCACGATGACGTCACTCCCGCGCATGCGCACGGGAGCCACCACTCGCGGCATAACACCGTTGACAGCGGCGCGCTCAGTGTGACTGCGCGCCGCTGTCTATGGCGCATGCACCGTAGACAGCGGTGCCTGTGTTTCTGCAAATATCTCTTGGACAGGTAAGCCTTAATCTAGGCTTACCTGTAGGTCAAAGTGGTTTGTAAGGGTTTACAACCACTTTAAGCACCCATGCCATTGTTAAATAGTCTCTCATCCTTGTAACTGCAAGAGAGACTTTCTGTTGAAAAACAACAGACTACTGGCTGGATCACCAGATACAATTTGAAGTTAGAGAGCCTAAAAAAGAAAAGGAATAGAGCCATCACAACTAAGAATTGGTAACCTGAGAAAATAATAAATGTTTGCTTTTGGGTTTAATGCTACTCTAATGCAGCGTACACACGACCGGACTTTACAGCAAACTAGGTTCGAAGGGATTAGTCCGTCGGACAATCCGATTTTGTGTGGGCTAGTCCGATTGTTTTTCGAAAAAAATAAAAATCTGACGGACCTAGAAATAGAATACGTTTCAAATCTATCCAACTAACCCAATTCTGACTGACTAAAATCGGGAAAACCGTTCGTTTGTGTGCTGGTCCGACGGACCAAATATGATGCAAGGGAAGCTATTGGCTACTGGCTATTGAACTTCCATGTTTAGTCCCGTTTACATCATCACGTACAAAACGAACGGACTTAGCCCTTGTACACACGATCGGAGATTACGACAACCAAATCCATCGGATTTTGTCCGTCAGATTTTGTCCGTCGGATTTTGTCCGACGGATTTTGTCCGACGGATTTTGTCCGAAAACAGTTGTATACACATGGCCGGATAAAGTTGCCGGGAAATCAGATCGTTCAGAACGTGATGACGTTATTTCGTTACGACGGGACTATGTTCAGGCTAGTAGCCAATAGCTTTGATGTAGGAATTTGATCTGAGCATGCGTGGCACTTTGTCCGATCGGAATTCTCTACACATGATCGGAGTATGTCCGATAGGAGCAGTTTGTCGGAAAATATTTCCGGCAAGTTGGAAAATTTGGTCCGACGGATATTCCGACGGAAACAGTCTGATGCAGACCACACACAGTCGGAATATCCGACAAAACGCTCCGATCGGACACATTCCGACGGAATCTCCGACCGTGTGTACAAGGGCTAAGTCCGTTCGTGTGTGGCCAAGTCCGTTCTTTCGGAAAGTCAGATGGAACTCCGAAAGTCTGTCGGGAAGACCGGTCGTGTGTACGCGGCATAAGTTGGCTAAGAAAGGGTATCATTTAACCTCCAAACTTTCCTCATCAACCAATGCCTGATAAGTACAAATACTGTATATACCACTGCTACAATTTAAGTAGTGTAAATTAAACAGTGGTACGCCCTCTAACCCCATTCCTTAACACACACATGCACAAAGTTCCACCTTGTGTAACCAACCATTAATATACATTTGTAGAAACCAAATTAATATTGTAATTTTAATCATGTAGAATAATATACCTATTCTATAAGTATCTATATAGCGGGAGATGGAAAAAGAAGAAAAGGGAAAGAGGGGAATGTAGTATTGCACTTTTAATCAAATGTATGTTTTGATGTCATAATGTGTAGTCAAATGAAAAAAATTGATAATTCTGTACTATTGTTTCTGTTGTAATAACTATTATTGGGGTTGAGAGCTCGTATTTGGATCTTTGTGTTTTCCAGTCTTAGATGGCAACATTGTTTGGCCAATCTGTAATAATTCATCTTTTTCATGTGTTTCATCCATTTATTGTTCTCTCACCAGGACCTGATTCGGAGAGACATCCTTTATTATAAAGGTCGCTTGGATATGGACAAATATGACGTTATAGAGGTGGATGATGGGCGGGATGAGGACTTTAATGTCAGCGTGAAGAATGCCTTTAAGTTGCATAACAAGGAGACAGAAGAGATGCACCTATACTTCGCCAAGAAGCTAGAAGAGAAACTGAGGTGGCTGCGTGCCTTCAGGGAAGAGAGGAAGATGGTGCAGGAAGACGAGAAGATTGGTAAGGGCACAGTTACATTTGGGCATACAAATAAGATGAGAAACTTATTTTAGAGTGAAACCACACTTTTTTATGAAATTAAAAATATATGCATGCAGTATACAACAAGTAAATCTTCTTTGTATGATTATGAGTGTAGGAGAATTCGGTCAAATTGATGTGGTAATATTACTTACCTTACTCAAGTGGTTTGCAGTAATTGCTATCCTTTTTCTGAAACTATTAGCTACTTGGCTGTCGTAATGACCCTCTGATTACAAGACTTTCTGAGTCGCTAGCCTAGCAGGTGATATCAGGTGACTCCTATATTATATTTATATTATATTATATTTGTTATTTTGAGCCATTTTCTTAAAAAGCCATAAAACCAGGGGATGTGTACATCTAAGCCCTTGTACACACGGTCGGACATTCCGACAACAAAATCCATCAGATTTTGTCCGACGGATTTTGTCCGAAACTTGTGTTGCATACACACGGTCGGACAAAGTTGTCGGAAAATCCGATCGTACTTAACGTGATGACGTTATTTCGTTACAACGGGACTACGTTCAGGCTAGTAGCCAATAGCCTTGGTCTAGGAATTTGATCTGAGCATGCGTGGCACTTTGTCCGATCGGAATTCTCTACACACAATCGGACAAAGTCCGATCGGATCATGTTGTTGGAAAGTTTTAGAGCCCAGCTCTAAAACTTTGTCGGGCGGATATTCCGACGGAAACAGTCCGATGGAGCCCACACGCGGTCGGATTATCCGTCAACACGGTCCGATCGGACATTTTCCGTCGGAATGTCCGACCGTGTGTACAAGGGCTAAGACATAATGCATTTTGGGAGAAGTTAGCAGCCTCCATGTTCCTGTTCCTGTTGTGAGTTTTCCTTTTATGTCCAGCTCCATGTGCCCGATGCCCTAATATTTCGACAGCACCTTCTATATTGACCTTATGCATTGCACACAAGAGAAAGTAGGCCTTATGTTGAACTGGAAATGCATGGTAGAGGTAGTTAGTGGGATAATGGCAATGCCTGTTTTTTATCCACATCTACTGAAATCCATTTGTAATTCAACCGAGGAGGGTACTTTACCTCTTTGCTTGTCAATACTAATTTAGAAGTTATAAGTTTGATTACTGGCTATAAATGTTTGAGGATGAAAGCTATGTTATTACAAATGCACTCTGTTTGAGGCTGATAATATTGTTTCGCATTTAATTTCTTAAAGTGTAAACAGACTACAATATAATCTAATTTAAAAAAAAAAACACTTTATTTTAATATAATCCCCTTTGTCTTAATGTAATTACATAACAGGTTTGCAATTGCCATAATCTGGTCCAGATATTTCCTGATTTTTTTCTGCAGTAGAAGCAGCCATATCTCTGTATTGTTTTTTTTTTTTTTTTTTTTTCGCACACTGCATAAACATAGAGTATATCCTTTTTCTTCTCTCTTGCACGGATTGTGAAGTCTCACAGAGCTTTAAATAAACTGGACCTGTTGTCTAGAGCTAGAAAATAGATTGCTGATATCACACATTACGTCATCAGCACTCCAGGAGTTTAGCACTATCTAACACTAAGATTTTCATAATGTAGTCAAGAACATGTAGGGACAGGACCAAACTGTTCTCTCTACTGGCATAATACAAGTAATGTTTTTAGGCATCACACATAATTTACACAGCTAAGGGATTCAATTGAATATATGTTAAAAAGTTTGGTTTGTTTTTTCCATGCAGGATACACTTTCAGACCGTGCACATATGAATATTGAATGCTTTAGTGCTTTTGTAAAAGGAAAAACATCAGAATATCCATAAATAGTTTTAAAGCTGAAATCTGGGCAGATATAAAATACCCAAATGAATGAAGCGCTCTATTCATTAATACAACTTGAATTAAGTGTGTTTAACCACTTTCAGACCGGACCAATTTGCTGGTCAAAGACCAGACCACTTTTTGCGATTCGGCACTGCGTCGCTTTAACTGACAATTGCGCGGTCGTGCGACGTGGCTCCCAAACAAAATTGACGTCCTTTTTTTCCCACAAATAGAGCTTTCTTTTGGTGGTATTTGATCACCCCTGCGGTTTTTATTTTTTGCGCTATAAACAAAAATACAGCGACAATTTTGAAAAAAACGCATTATTTTTTACTTTTTGTTATAATAAATATCCCCCAAAAATATATAAAAAAACATTTTTTCCCTCAGTTTTATTCTTCTACATATTTTTGGTAAAAAAAATCACAATAAGCGATTATTGATTGGTTTGCGCAAAAGTTATAGCGTTTACAAAATAGGGATAGTTTCATAGCATTTTTATTAATAATTTTTTATTATTTTTTTTTTACTAGTAATGGCAGCGATCAGCGATTAGCGATCAGCGATTTTTATTGTGACTGCGACATTGTGGGGGACCCATCGGACATTTTTGACACATTTATGGGACCATTGTCATTTATACAGTAATCACTGCTATATAAATGCAGTGATTCCTGTGTAAATGACACTGGCAGTGAAGGGGTTAACCAGGGGGTGGCAGTGTAGGGGTTAAGTGTTCCTAGGGGTGTTACTAACTGTGGGGGGGTTGGGCTTTCATTTAGTGAACACTGATCTCTGCTCCAATCACATGGAGCAGAGATCAGCATCACTAGTTGCTAGGCAGAATGGAGAAATGTTGTTTACAACGGCATTTCTTCATTCGGCTGCTCCGTGAGACGATCGCGGGGATGCCCGCGGCAATCGAGTCTGCAGGTCCCGCGACCGGACTCACGAAGGGCCCGACCAGCGCGGGAGCGCGCCGCCGGTGGCGCGCTCCCGATGGCAGGGTGGCAAATTTAAAGGGACGTACATGTACGCCCATTTGCCTGCCCGTGCCATTCTGTCGACGTACATCGTCGTGCGCTGGTCGGCAAGTGGTTAAATGCAAGCAAGTTTTTTGTAATCCTCTGTACAGCAGAGCTCTGAGCTCATCAGTGTGCTGCTTGTCATTTTACTCGCTAATCGCAGGCTGTGGGAGGAACAAGATATGTGTGTGTTACTAATGCCGGCCATACACGGTTTGAATTTCTAAAGAATTTTCTTTCGAAAATCGTATCTAAGAATTTTCGTACGAATTTCGCACCATTAGTGGGCTGCAGCAACAGCCGATTTTCGTGCGGAAATCAAATTTGAGGAATCGGACATGTTGGAAATTTTTTGAAAAACAAACAATTTTCTAATCACTGATGGGAGAATCGTGCGAGAAATGTAATATGAAAAGAAAATTTACGGAGAAGAAAGAAGATTCCCGGCCAATAAAATTATTTTCTGTAGCAACATGAGGTGAAATTGAAGGCTTGGTCGGCCGAATTTCGAAAATCAATGGTGGCATCATCGGATCACAAAAAAAAGAAACTTTCTGATTTTGAAAAGAAAATTTGTTCGAAATTCGACAATGTATGGCCTGCATTAGAAAGGCCATACACGGTGTGAATTTGAACCGTGTATGGGCAGGCTGAATGTACCAAGTTGATCGATCAACTTGGGTACAACCAGCATGCTAGTTTTTGCCTTCAATTAGCCCCTAGCTTCCCCCGCTTCCACTCCAGGAGAAGACAATGGCTCAGCAGAAGGGATTCCTGTATCAACACTGTGTTGATGGGGAAATCTAGCAAATTTCTTTCCTGCTTTCGCTCTGTGAATGGTCGGCCTTAAAGTGATACTAAAGTCTCATTTTTTTTTAAAGAAGGAAGTCTTTAAAAATCAACTTCCTCCTAACACCATTGAAGCTTCTCTCCTTTCTCCTTTCTTAAAGTGATATTAAAGTCTTGGCTTTTTTGTTTAAAAATTGCAAACATGTTATAGTTACCTGCTCTGTGCAGTAGTTTTGCACAGAGCAGCCCAGATCCTCCTCTTCTCGGGTCCCTCTTTGGCACTTCTGGCCCCTCCCTCCTGTTGAGTGCCCCCATAGCAAGCAGCTTGCTGTGGGAGCACCCGAGCCGAGTCGTAACTCCAAGTGTCCATTTAGACAAGGATCCGTGGTCTGACGCACCTCATTGGCTCACTGACTTTGATTGACAGCAGCAGGAGCCAATGGCGCCTCGCTTCAGTCTTAGCCAAGGAGGAGCATTCGCAACATTGCTGGATTGACATGGAGCACAGGGAAGTATTAGGGGAGCTGAGGGGGGCTGTTGCACACAGAAGGCTTTTTTTTATCCTAATGCATAGAGTGCATTAAGATAAAAAAAAACTTCTGCTTACTAACCAGCAGAAAAAAATCAGACAGGGTTGCCCCATTTTTTGGTAAAAAAAAAAAAAAGATATATATATTACACCGTGAAAACTTTTTCGACAGGTGTGAAAGAATGCTGTAAATTAAGAATGCTTTCAAAAATAGAAGTGTTAATGGTTTATTTTTATCAATGAACAAAATGAAAAGTAAAATGAACATGAGAAGTCCAAATCAAATTATTATTTGTTGTAATGACCCTTTGCCTACATTTCTCAGCATTGAGGACACCATTGATCCTAACCCAATCTCCAACACCATTTGCATAAAAGCAGCCCCTAAACTTGCAAGGAAACCTCCATCACTCTTCACTTCCCTTTGGCGCACAAACTGCCTCCTGCTACAGCCAAATATTTCAAAGGGAAGTAAACATGATGTGTCTTTCATCTGCTGCATTAAGTTTCCTTGGCCAACCACTACAGCCCCTCAGTGTTCCCCGTTTCTTTGTGATTTTTCAAAAGAGCCCATCTTGGGGTTTCAAGATGGGAGGTGGGGTCTGCTTTGAAATCTTTTCCTGGGAGAGACCTTGTTGATGCAGTATAACTACCTTGTGTCTTGTTGCTGTGCTCAGTCTTGCCATGGTGTATGATCTGTGACATAAAACTGTCTTCCACAACCTCACCTTAGTAACAGAGTTTGGCTGTTCTTCACCCAGTCTTAAGCCTCCTACACAGCTGTTTCTGTTTCAGTTAATGGCTGTGTTCAAATTGATGATCATTAGCACCTGCTTGGTATAATTAGTTAACCACACACCTGACTCTTATCCTACAAAATCCCTGACTTTGTACAAGTGTACAAAGTCTGCAAGTGTAGGGATTGATGCTGGTTTGAAACCAAAGGATAGTCACAGCAAATATTGATTTGATTTAGATTTTTTTTCTGTTCACTTAATTTGCATTTTGTAAATTGATAAAAATAAACAATTACAATTATATATTTTTGAAAACATTTTTACTTAACAGCATTTCTTCACACCTGCCTAAAACTTTTTTCACAATCCTGTATATGTAGTCTCAAGAATGTTTGTGATCAGTTGCACTGGCTTGTTTTAAACATTGTAAAAATAAAAAAGGAATCTGTCAATTGTTTAGCATTGCATTTACATTTCTGTGAAAGTTATTAGAGGGTCATATGTGGTTTTGTAATTATGAAATTAGTTGTCTCTTTTTCAGGTTTTGAAATCTCAGAATACCAGAAGAGGCAAGCGGCAATGACTGTGCGTAAAGTGAGCAAGCAGAAAGGTATGGCCTCTGTATAAAGCAGCTGCTTGAGCAAGTCTATTGTAACATCAAATTTGACCGTATCGATGATTAATTTATTGTGCCTTTGTTCTCAAAATGTGAGGCATTTAGAAATATTTTTAAAGCAGGACTACATACAGTGGTGTGAAAAAGTGTTTGCCCCCTTCCTCATTTCCTGTTCCTTTGCATGTTTGTCACACTTAAGTGTTTCGGAACATCAAACCAATTTAAACAATAGTCAAGGACAACACAAGTAAACACAAAATGCAATTTGTAAATGAAGGTCTTTATTATTAAAGGTGAAAAAAAATCCAAACCATCATGGCCCTGTGTGAAAAAGTGATTGCCCCCCTTGTTAAAACATACTATAACTGTGGTTGTCCACACCTGAGTTCAATTTCTCTAGCCACACCCAGGCCTGATTATTGCCACACCTGTTCACAATCAAGGCATCACTTAAATAGGAGCTGCTTGACACAGTAAGGTCCACCAGAAGATCCTTAAAAGCTACTCATCATGCCGAGACCCAAAGAAATTCAGGAACAATTGAGAAAGAAAGTAATTGAGATCTATCAGTCTGGAAAGGGTTATAAAGCCATTTCCAAAGCTTTGGGAATCCAGCGAACCACAGTGAGAGCCATTATCCACAAATGGCGAAGACATGGAACAGTGGTGAACCTTCCCAGGAGTGGCCGGCCGCCCAAAATTACCCCAAGAGCGCAGCGACGACTCATCCAAGAGGTCACAAAAGACCCCACAACAACGTCCAAGGAACTGCAGGCCTCACTTGCCTCAGTTAAGGTCAGCGTTCATGCCTCCACCATCAGGAAAAGACTGGGCAAAAATGGCCTGCATGGCAGAGTTCCAAGGAGAAAACCACTGCTGAGCAAAAAGAACATCAAAGCTCATCTCAATTTCTCCACAACACATCTTGATGATCCCCAAGACTTTTGGGACAACATTCTGTGGACCGATGAGACAAAAGTGGAACTCTTTGGAAGGTGTGTGTCCAAGTATATCTGGCGTAGAAGGAACACTGCATTTCATAAAAAGAACATTATACCAACAGTAAAATATGGTGGTGGTAGTGTGATGGCCTGGGGCTGTTTTGCTGCTTCAGGACCTGGAAGACTTGCCGTGATAAAAGGAACTATGAATTCTGCTGTCTACCAAGAGATCCTGAAGGAGAATGTCCGACCATCTGTTCGTGTACTCAAGCTGAAACAAACTTGGGTTCTGCAGCAGGACAATGATCCTAAACACACCAGCAAGTCCACCACCGAATGGCTGAAGAAAAACAAAATGAAGACTTTGGAGTGGCCTAGCCAAAGTCCTGACCTGAATCCTATTGAGATGTTGTGGTATGACCTTAAAAAGGCCGTTCATGCTCGAAAACCCTCTAATGTAACTGAATTAGGACAATTCTGCAAAGATGAGTGGGCCAAAATTCCTCCAGGACGCTGTAAAAGCCTCATTGCACGTTATCGCAAACGCTTGGTTGCAGTTGTTGCTGCTAAGGGTGGCCCAACCAGTTATTAGGTTTAGGGGGCAATCACTTTTTCACACAGGGCCATGATGGTTTGGATTTTTTTTCACCTTTAATAATAAACACCTTCATTTACAAATTGCATTTTGTGTTTACTTGTGTTGTCCTTGACTATTGTTTAAATTGGTTTGATGTTCCGAAACACTTAAGTGTGACAAACATGCAAAGGAACAGGAAATGAGGAAGGGGGCAAACACTTTTTCACACCACTGTATTTATATCATAATCTGAGAATCCAAATGCATATACTGTTATAGCTGTTAGTTTAATTCATGTGTACATTTCAACATTACACTTAACCCACCAGAAATCATAATAATGGCACACAGCCAACTGTTGAGTCACTGTAAGAAAAATTGCAGTGTCTCTGCCTTCTGATTGGGCAAGGAGCAGCAGCACACTGATGAGGTCATTCTTGCGCTCTCTTTGGTCTGTCCAGGTAGAATAATGTTCCAGGCCTCTGGTTTCTCAGTGCTACTTCCCAATCCAGCCAAGAGATAAAATAGAGCAGGATTCCTCAAACTTTGTAAACACTTTACTGTCCTTCAGACCTTGGGAGGGGGCAAAATATTGGCCAGTAAGAGTATAAAATTATCTGGTGTCAGTGGTCTGGTGTAAAAAATGTTTCATGGTTGGTGAGCAATAGGATTAAAAAATCCTGTGTTGCCTGCAGTTAGAGGAAGGAGAATAATGCCCCATTGTTGGTGTCAGTGAAATGAATAGTGCCCCACCATTGGTGCCAGTGGAAGGAATAGTGCTCTGTTGATGGTGCCAGAAGGAGGAATCGTGCCCCATCGTTGCTGTCATTGAGAGGAATAATGCCCTATCACTGCTGTAAGCCAGAGAAGTATGTCAGAAGAAGTGTCATATCATTGGTGTCAGTGAAATGAATAGTGCCCCATCATTGGTTCAGTGGAAGGAATAGTGCCCCAAAAGGCTGCATCTGGCCCATGGTCAGCAGCTTGGGAAATACTGCCTTAGAGTATAACTGTTTATGTCTCTAATGCTGTGTACACACGATCGGACTTTCTGGCAGAAAAGGCCAGACGGTCTTCCCGACTGACTTTTTGACAGAGTTGCGATGGACTTACAAACAACCGGACTATCCCACACACGATCAGACTATGTGACGGAATGATTCCGTTGGACCTATTCTGCCAGAAAGTCCGGTCGTGTGTACGCGGCATCACTTGCTACGAGCATCTGTAATGGCCATCTCTTTCTTTGGTGTCAGCCATCAGTCTTTGTGGTTTAACCCATTGCACTTGCAAAAAGAGCACAAGGAACGCCAGAGGCCTAAAATACTATATTAGCTTGGTTGAACAGTTTGAAATCCATCTTTTAGACATTTTAATTATTTAAAAAAAAAATGCTGCAGGGACAGAATGCTGATTTAAAGGTTCACATATTCTGTAAAGTGATCCTACTAGACTGTTGATGTTTTGTAATAGTCATAATCTCTCTTGATAGCTTTGCCCCATTGTTTAAACTTACTGGGTTTAGTGGTTTCACTATACAGTAGCAAAAACAGTAATCTGATTACCATGCCAACAGCAGATTAATCTGTAATTTATCACTCCAGGGTGAAGTTGTTTGAATCTTGCAAATAGACTGTTTGGATTTTTGTTAAATTGCATTCAGATTTAATATGGTCTCTGATATATATATATATGTATATATATATATATATATATATATATATATATATATATACATATATATATATATATATAGATATCTATAGATATCTAATATCTATATCTATCTATCTATCTATCTTTCTTTCTATCTATACATATATATATATATCAGCGTATGCTGATAGTGAGTAAATGTCCCCACTGTCAGAATACAATAGCTCAGCAGGGAAGATAGCTCACCGAGTGTGTGAATGGGGAGAACCGAATCAGTTTTTTTTTATTTTTATTTTTTTTTTGCATTCAAGCCGCTGGTTGAACAAAAAAAAAAACATTCATCTGTGGGCTGCCAAACATAGGCAGACCTGGCCATGTAGTCTTCAGAACAATGTAGGTAATAAGGATGTGTGAGGTCTACAGATATTTTTTTCATTTGACCAAACACATCTACAGTAGACAGACTTTTTTAAATAGTATATATTTAACAGACAAAAGGGAAATAATAGCGTAAGTTCCTTTTTAGGCCTCTTTCACATGGGCGCCTTCCGTTTTGATCAGCAGATCTGTCAGCTGATCCCCTGCTTATCTGAGCAGATTGGGCAGATGACAGGTCCATGTCCACTCAGTTTCTGCAGAGCTGGCACAGATGCTCTATGGGCCGCTGGATGTAAATGGGCACTGTCTGTTTACACCCGACTACCTGTAATCTGACCCACCTACGTGGAGGAGGACGTATCCCCTTCCATTTGTTCTGGATTGGATCGGAGGTAGAAGGGTGTAAACAGACGTAGGGGTGAATGGACCATCTGATCAGGCGAACCTGATCAGAACGGGGGTGTGAAAGGGGTGTTATGGTTTACATAGCATTTATTTTTGCTGGCATGCAGTCAGCAGTCTTGCATGTCATAGTAATCACTAGTCTATCTTTACCTTCTCTGTGTTGTGTGAGGCAAAATTGTATGCACCCACTGGATAAATAATTGCATATTGGATGCTATCAGGAGCATTTTGTTCATTGATTATGAAGTGATAGGTTGTTAATAAGTTGAATAGTTCATATTTGACAATGGTTTAAAAATGGTGTAAAAATTCAAAATATAAAGGGTTACTTTAACTGGTTCCCGATCAGCGCGCGCCGATGTACGTCGGCAGAATGGCACGGGCAGGCATATTGGCGTACAGGTACGTCCAATCTTTAATGCCGCCCTGCCATCGCTCGCGTGCTGGTCGGGACCCCTGTGAGTCCGGTCGCGGGTCCCGCGGACTCAATCGCCGCGGGCGTACCCGCGATCGTCTCATGGGGCGGCTGAACAGAGAGATGCCGTTGTAAACAGCATCTCACCATTCTGCCTAGCAACTAGCAATGCTGATCTCTGCTCCATGTGATTGGAGCAGAGATCAGTGTTCACTAAATTAAAAGGAAAAATTTGTGTAGCGCTTCAATAGTAATAAGTGTAATCAACATAAATGAAAAGAATAATCAAATAACAAAAATCATATAGTTAATATAAATAATTCAAGGAAAGAGTCCATAAGATGGGCACCAATTTCACAATAAAGCTGGTATGGAAATGACTGGACCGTCATAAGGCAAAAACAGATCGCGCTAGGCAGATGTGTTCATGTAAGTCAGCTTGTCTGTAAACGTCAAAGAGGGTAGATAAATACTTCTTACCAACTCTGTTGGACTCACACAGTCGTATGACAGTTGAGTCTGGAAAGGCTTGAGGTCACAATCTGGGACCAAGGGGTATATGGAGGGAGGTCCGTTGGACTGGTGGAGGAACTTCAAACGGCTGTATGCTCAATGGTGTGTTTCACAGATGGAACATCGAGGTAGTTTGAAATCCAGCTCAGACGCGGCCCATTACACCGATACTCCAATCACCCCAAGTGGGGAGGAAAATGTTTGGGGGTTTAGACCAAAAAGAAGAGAAAAAAGAGCTCCACATGGTGCGGGTCAGACGGTATAAAATGCGAATTTATTGAAGTCAAAAAGTTATTAATGACTTGGTGATCACAAAAATAGAATAAAATAAAGTTAAAAGCAATGTAGGGTGCCAACAGCTCGTCCAACGCGTTTCGACATAAATGTCTTCGACAGGGGCATGTCCCTGTCGAAGACATTTATGTCGAAACGCGTTGGGCGAGCTGTTGGCACCCTACATTGCTTTTAACTTTATTTTATTCTATTTTTGTGATCACCAAGTCATTAATAACTTTTTGACTTCAATAAATTCGCATTTTATACCGTCTGACCCGCACCATGTGGAGCTCTTTTTTCTTTTTTCTCTTCTTTTTGGTCTAAACCCCCAAACATTTTCCTCCCCACTTGGGGTGATTGGAGTATCGGTGTAATGGGCCGCGTCTGAGCTGGATTTCAAACTACCTCGATGTTCCATCCGTGAAACACACCATTGAGCATACAGCCGTTTGAAGTTCCTCCACCAGTCCAACGGACCTCCCTCCATATACCCCTTGGTCCCAGATTGGGACCTCAAGCCTTTCCAGACTCAACTGTCATACGACTGTGTGAGTCCAACAGAGTTGGTAAGAAGTATTTATCTACCCTCTTTGACGTTTACAGACAAGCTGACTTACATGAACACATCTGCCTAGCGTGATCTGTTTTTGCCTTATGACGGTCCAGTCATTTCCATACCAGCTTTATTGTGAAATTGGTGCCCATCTTATGGACTCTTTCCTTGAATTATTTATATTAACTATATGATTTTTGTTATTTGATTATTCTTTTCATTTATGTTGATTACACTTATTACTATTGAAGCGCTACACAAATTTTTCCTTTTTGTTTGCTGAACTTTGTTTGTTTTTAGTGTTAGCTGCTATCTTTGGCTGTTGAGGCCGTTCTTTTATATACGTTTAACTTTAGCGCAGTGTTTTCCCCTTAACTTTACTTCACTAAATTAAAGCCCAGCCCCCAACAGTTAGTAACACACCCCTAGGAACACTTAACTCCTACACTGCCACCCCGTGGTTAACCCCTTCACTGCCAGTGTCATTTACACAGGAATCAGTGCATTTGTATAGCAGTGATTGCTGTATAAATGACAATGGTCCCAAAAATGTGTCAAAAATGTCCGATGTGTCCGCCATTATGTCGCAGTCACAATAAAAATCGCTGATCGCCGCCATTACTAGTAAAAAAAAATTCTTAATAAAAATGCCATAAAACTATCCCCTATTTTGTAAACGCTATAACTTTTGCGCAAACCAATCAATAATTGCTTATTGCAATTTCTTTTTACCAAAAATATGTAGAAGAATATGTATCGGCCTAAACTGAGGGAAAAAAATGTGTTTTTATATATTTTTGGGAAATAATTATTATAACAAAAAGTAAAAAAAATGTGTTTTTTTTCAAAATTGTCGCTCTATTTTTGTTTATAGCGCAAAAAATAAAAACCGCAGGGGTGATCAAATACCACCAAAACAAAGCTCTATTTGTGGGAAAAAAAAGGACATCAATTTTGTTTGGGAGCCACGTCGCACGACCGCGCAATTGTCAGTTAAAGCGACGCAGTGCCGAATCGCAAAAAGTGGTCTGGTCTTTGGCCAGCAAAATGGTCCGGGGCTGAAGTGGTTAAAGTCTAATTATAGTTTGTGAAATCAGCCAATAAAAAGATTCAGACAGCAGCTGAAAAAAAAAAAAAGCAGCTCTACATTCTTTACTTGTCCGGTTACCGGTCCAGACTTACTGATCTCTTTCAGTTTGAGTGATGCCCAGCATCTTTCAACCCACTTTCTATAAGCCCAGTGCATCAAGGCATTACCCTCCATCCTGGACTCATAGGAAGAACACGCTTTAACCACTTCCCTGCCTGGTAAAAACAAAGGAGGACAAAGATGGCCTGTGATGTCATTGGACCTGGCCAAAGGCACCTTAAAGTGGAGAGCCACCCTGAAAAAAAAAAATATTAAAAATTACAAAAAAAATGAAAAAAAAATATTTTTTTTACTTACCAGAAATGCCTGTTGCTAGGCACATAATCCTAATCTTCCTCTTCCTCCTCCGCGGAGATCTTCTTTCTTCTCTCCTCGTCGCGTTGTCTTCTGGGTAATGGGTCGCGCTGTGTTCTGGGAACTGTGTGTCCCAGAACACGGCGCGTCCCATTCACAAAGCGCTGCGTGACTCGCGCATGCGCAGTAGGAAACGGGCAGTGAAGCCGCAAGGCTCCACTGCCTGTTTCCCTTAGAAGGAATGGCGGCGCCGGGACCCGAGAGCCGAGGGACGGGTCGGCCTCTGGCGGCCGACATCGCTGGCACCCTGGACAGGTAATTCGGCTTATTAAAGCGGTTTGGTACCTAAAAATTAAACTTCATATTATTAAAATCACAAGATAGAATACTTACCTAAATGAACCCTGAAAAAAAAAAATATTCTTTACTTACCTTTTATTTCAGATGTTTCTGCTGACTTCCTGGTTGTCCTCCCGTGGGAGTAGGCGTGGTTATCGTCCTCGCAATGGTCCCTGGGAAATTTCCCAAGAATCCATGGGGGGACAATGAAATTGCGAAATCTCGTGAGATTTCGTTAGGATGCCAGTCACGTGACGAGGGCGTGTCCGAATTTGCCATTTTTAAAGTGGGCAGGCAGCTGTATCTGCCATTACCACCATTGCACACTGAGCATGTGCGAGATGGAGCGGAGCATGCTGGGAGCCGAGCGTCATCGATATACAGGAAGTAAATGCCTGTGGGCTTCAGACGCCCACACTTAAAATGGAAAATGCCAGAGCACTTTTTTAAAAGTCATCCCGAGGAAAAGAATCGTCGCGCCGGGGGTCAAAAAAACGCCGGACGTGGATGCTAAGCGAAGGTAGCAGTCGCCCACCTGTAACACAGGTAAGAAAAAAAAAAAAAAAGAGCAGAATCCCGCTTTAAGTCAGCAGCTGCAGTGTGCAGCAGCTGCTGACTTAAAATTATTTTTTTTTTAAATGGCCCTCCTCTTTAAAAAAATAAATGTAAGTTTGTCTTTTCTTTTAAGCCTGCCAGGGATGCTTCAAAGTAGTGGGGGCCTTTAGTGAAAGGGTGGGGGTGAACACAGCTGGATTTTTAATCCATGGCTGTGCTAATAGGTTTGTGTAATCAAAAATTTGGTTTTACTTTTTTTTTTTCAGCTGTAATTCCTTGCTGGTGTTGGTATGGATTCAATCTAAACAATTAAGGTCAGAAGAACCTACTGTCAGCTATTTGTTACAAGTCTCAGTAGTACCTACATTTCCCCCTACGCTTGCAGTGTAACTATCCCTTATGTCATCACCTTCTAAGGAAGCATTCTGTTAGATTAACTGTTTAAGTTGAACTCCATGTCCCTATGGCACTAAAGGGTTTAAGTATTATCAGCTGTATAGACAGCACTTTGCAGTGTAATGACACGCATGATGCGTGAAGCAAGGGAACTCTGCTGGCAAACCACAAAACGTTCCTCTGAGTGAACACACGTGACAGCATATTGCTGGTAATAATACATGCTGGTTTTATTGTACAACTGGGATCTTTGGGGAAAGTCCTTTGGCTAAAGCTGATTCATTTTCTCATGACTGCAGCTGTAATTTAAGCTACTCTATGTAGACGCAATGTAATGAGCTCTTCTGTCTAGGGTTCTGTACTTCTGTAAATCACCAGACAGCTAGAACATCCCTATAAATATGTATGGGGGGGACATTGTTTAACCACTTACAGACCGGACCATTTTGCTGGTCAAAGACCAGACCACTTTTTGCAATTCGGCACTGCGTCGCTTTAACTGACAATTTCGCGGTCGTGCGACGTGGCTCCCAAACAAAATTGATGTCCTTTTTTTCCCACAAATAGAGCTTTCTTTTGGTGGTATTTGATCACCCCTGCGGTTTTTATTTTTTGCGCTATAAACAAAAATAGAGCGACAATTTTGAAAAAAACGCATTATTTTTTACTTTTTGTTATAATAAATATCCCCCCAAAATATATAAAAAAACATTTTTTTCCCTCAATTTAGGCCGATACGTATTCTTCTACATATTTTTGGTTAAAAAAATCACAATAAGCAATTATTGATTGGTTTGCGCAAAAGTTATAGCATTTACAAAATACTGATAGTTTTATGGCATTTTTATTAATAATTTTTTATTATATTTTTTACTAGTAATGGCGGCGATCAGCGATTTTTATTGTGACTGCGACATTGCGGCAGACACATCAGACATTTTTGGCACATTTTTGGGACCATTGTCATTTATGCAATAATCACTGCTATATAAATGCAGTGATTCCTGTGTAAATGACACTGGCAGTGAAGGGGTTAACCAGTGGGTGGCAGTGTAGGGGTTAAGTGTTCCTAGGGGTGTGTTACTAACTGTGGGAGGGGCTGGGCTTTCATTTAGTGAACACTGATCACATGGAGCAGAGATCAGCGTCACTAGTTGCTAGGCAGAATAGGGAAATGCTGTTTACATGGCATTTCCTCCATTCAGCCACCCCGTGAGACGATCGCGGGTATGCCCGTGGCGATCGAGTCCGCGGGACCCGCGACCGGACTCACGGGGGTCCCGACCGGCACGCGAGTGTGCCGCCGGCAGCGTGCTTGTGATGGCAGGGCGGCATTGAAGATTGGTAGTACCTGTACGCCAATATGCCTGCCCGTGCCATTCTGCCGACGTACATCGGCGTGCGCAGGTCGGGAACCGGTTAAATTGGAGTCTATGCACATTTGTCTTTTATTTTAGCAAATATTATAAAGTATAAATGTATAAATAAAGCAACCAAAGAGTCATCAGCTATCAGCAGGGTTCCTGCTGAAAGTTGACTTTTATTATTTTTTTAATTTGTCAGCAAAAAAATTAGCAAAAAAAGGGTGTAGGGTTCCCCCCAGCTTCATACCAGCCCCCCCCCCACCCCAAAGCACCTTGCCCCCATGTTGATGAGGACAAGGGCCTCTTCCCAACAACCCTTGCCTGGTGGTTGTTGGGGGTCTGCGGGCAGGGGGCGTATCAAAACACCCACCCTATGTGAATGGGTATCAGGTACATTTGTTGATGTACCCATTCACCAAAAAAAGCAGTGGAAAAAAACAAGAACCAGTTTTTGACAATTCCTTTATTAGTAAACTAGCTCTGAGCCACAGTCTCTCCAGTTATCGTCTCTCCTGGTGCCATGGCTTTTTTCCGCCGACATTTTCTCCGCAAGCTGTCATCTCCCAATTTCATTGTCTTCTTCCTCCTCCTCACATCGTCACCGACATCTTTTTCTTCTTCCTCGCCGTCACAAGTTACCTGCTAAAAAACAAAAAAAGCATTTTTTTTTCACGAAGCTGTCTTCCTGCATTCTTATGTTCCCCATTGTCCGGTGCCTCTTATATAGGCATGGGGCGTGGCCATCCAATGACGTCGCCCGGAGAGCCGTGTGACATGTGAGATCGCATGTTACAAGGGGCAGGCTCTCCGTGCGACGTTATTGGATGGCCACACCCCATGCCTATATAAGAGGCACCGGAGAGTGGGGAGATAACAACGTAGGACGACAGCTTCGTGTCAAGACCATCTTTTTTTGTTTTTTAGTGGGTAACCGGCAACGTTGAGGAAGAAGAAGACAGTGGTGATGACGTGAGGAGGCGAGGAGGTGGTAGAAGAAGAAGATGCCGGGAGATGACAGCTCGGGGAGAAAACAGTGGTGGATAAAGTCGAGGGCACTGGGAGAGACGACATCGGGAGAGATGGCAGCTCAGAGCTTTTTTACTAATAAAGGAATTACCAAAAACTTGCTCTTATTTTTTTTTTTACCTTTTCACTTTTTTGGTGAATGGGTATTGGATACGATGTACCCATTCACATAGGGTGGTGGAGGGGCAGGATCTGAGGGTCCCCTTGTAAAAGGGGGTTTCCAGATTCCGATAAGCCCCCCGCCCGCAGACCCTGACAACCACCAGGCAAGGGTTGTCAGGAAGAGACCCTTGTCCTCATCAACATGAGAGCAAGTTGCTTTGGGGCAGGGGGGCGCAGAGCCCCCCTGCCTCAAAGCACCCATAACCCCCATGTTGAGGGCATGCGGCCTGGTATGATTCAGGAGGGTGATGATGCCCGGTAGGTCAGGAAAGGGAGGGGACGAGTGAGCGCCCCCCCCCCCCCCTTTCCTGACCTACCGGGCATCATGCTCAGATAAGGGTCTGGTATGGATCCTGAGGGGGGGGGGCCTTACACAGTTTTTTTTTTAAATTTGGCATTGAGGGGTCCCTTCCGAATTCACACTAGACACGAAGGGCCTGGTATGGACCCCCGCTGACAGCTGATGACTCTTCGGTTGCTAAGGACGTGGCGGCCGGCTTCCCGGCTCCCTCATTAGCAACCAGCAATGTGTTTTACAGTGCGTTTAAAGAGAAAATACATTAAAAAATGGGAAACACAAAATGGATGTAAACTGCATGCAAAAATGCACGCTAGTTTCAAAATGCAAAATGCACTGAAAAACGTGCCTAAAAAAAAGGCATCAAACACAGCTGCGTAGGTGCGAACCTAGACTTAATCAGTTGTGAAGATGTTCCTGAATACTAAAAGCTCTCTATACTTTGTGCCATTCATTATATCACCTAGAATACCAGACTGCAGTGTTACTTTGGAGTGATTTTATTGCTAGGAAAAATTGCTACCATAAAAAACAGCTTGCATTCAGAATTTACCATGATTATATTTCCATTGTTTAATAATAATCAAATGTGAACATTTGGTATAGAGAAGTAAGAGAATATCTAAATGTGCGTTTACCTAAATCCATTAGAATGTGTTGAAACCAGTTTTCAAGCTTGCATCATATATTTGTATTGCAGCAGCATGCACTGTATATTCCTGTAGGGGTGACAATCCCAGTGGTGTAAGCTGTGGTTGTCCATTTTTTTTTGCCTCCGTGATGTGATCTCAGACACATGAACAGCCTGCAATATTTATTAGGGAGAAATACTCGGTGCAGCTGCTCGCTGCATGAAAACAGGAGGCACGTGGCGCTCACGTGTTCAGCAAGGAACTTGGCAGCACGGAATGTATTAAATGAAACTTTAATTTCCTACTGGAAAAAAAAAGACGGCATCACTTGGGAATGATTCTTTTTTCCCTTTCTTTCTAGGAGAATGTCCTAGTTATACTCTCTGGAAACATCAATATTTCATATAATAAAAAATAAAATTAGTAACTGCAAATACATTATGTCCGAAAGTATTCACAGCGCTTCACTTTTTCCACATTTTGTTATCTTACAGTCTTTGAAAATGTATTAAAAATAAAAAACAAAAAAGATCAGATGTACATAAGTATTCACAGCCTTTGCTCAATACTTTGTTGAAGCACCTTTGGCACCAATTACAGCCTCAAGTCTTTTTGAGTATGATGCTACAAGCTGGGTACATCTATTTTCTGGCAGTTTTCCACATTCTTTTTTGCAGGACCTCTTAAGCTCTTTCAGGTTGGATGGGGAGCGTCGATGCACAGCCATTTTCATAAAGTACGGCATCTATTCTGGTGTTTAACCACTTGCCGCCCGCCCTATAGGCAATTGACGGTGGCAAAGTGGTTGCATAATCCTGATCGGACGTCATATGACGTGATCAGGATTATGAGCCGCTGCGCGCCCCCGGGGGCGCGCATCGCGGCGATCGTTGTTGCGGGGTGTCAGTCTGACACCCTGCAACTACGATCTCAGTAAAGAGTCTCTGACGGAGACTCTTTACCACGTGATCAGCCGTGTCCAATCACGGCTGATCACAGTGTAAATAGGAAGAGCCGGTGATCGGCTTTTCCTCACTCGCGTCTGTCAGACGCGAGTAGAGGAGAGCCGATCGGCTGCTCCTCTGACAGGGGGGGTCTGTGCTGATCGATTATCAGCACAGCCCCCCCGAGGATGCCCACACTGGACCACCAGGGACACCACCAGACCACCAGGGATGCCCAGCAAAAGGTAATCCTCCCTAGACCACCAGGGATGCCAGTCAGTGCCACAATGGATGCCAATCAGTGCCCATAATGGATGCCAATCAGTGCCCACAATGGGCATCACTGATTGGCATGCATTATTGTTTGGCACTGATTGGCATCCATTAGTACAGTATAACAATACAATGCTGCCTATCAGTGCCCACCTGTGCCGCCTATCAGTGCCCACCTGTGCCGCCTATCAGTGCCCATCCGTGCCACCTATCAGTGCCCACCCATGCCCATCTGTGCTGCCCATCCATGCCCATCTGTGCCGCCCATCCATGCCAATCCGTGCCAGCTATCGGTGCCAATTTGTGCCACCTATCAGTGCCCATCCGTGTCGCCCATCAGTGCCGCCTATCAGTGCCCATCAGTGCCACCTATCAGTGCCACATATCTGTGTCCATCAATTCCACCTCATCAGTGCCACTTCATTGCTGCCACATCATTGGTGCCCATCAGTGCCGCCTTATCAGTGCCCATCAGTGTAGCCCCATCAGTGCCCATCAGTGAAGGAGAAAACGTACTTGTTTACAAAGTTTTGAAACTGAAACAAAAAAAAACATATTTTTTTTCAAAATTTTCGGTATTTTTTTATTTGTAGCGCAAAAAATAAAAACCGTAGAGGTGATCAAATACCACCAAAAGAAATCTCTATTTGTGGGGAAAAAAAATGGGTACAGTATAGCATGACCGCGCAATTGTCATTCAAAGTGCGACAGCGCTGAAAGCTCAAAATTGGTCTGGGCAGGAAGGTGTTTAAGTGCCCAGTATTGAAGTGGTTAAGATAAATACTAATTCTTCACACACTCCAAGCAAAGAAAACATAATTAATTTCACATTCATAATATCTCATTATTATGTTGCCTTTATGTCTCATTTCCCAAATGATTTCTCCAATATCTATGCTGCCCTCTGGTTAACAATGGTAGAAGAAAAGTCAAATAATAAGTAAAAAAATAAAACAAAATTTTCTTAATAAAAGAGCTATAGAAAAAAAAAAAAAAAAAAAATAGATATATATATATATGTTTTAGGTTAACCCCTTAATGACGAAAGTCGGAACAAATCTTTTCACTTGAACACATGTTTGCAACTTGGCATGTGTTAATAAAACTGTACATATCTTTGCAGCAAAAGTCATGAATAATACCCATAACATTTTAATATGTGCAATATGTTATTTTCTGTTACCTAAGTTGTCTTTCACATGGAAAATGTAACAGTCCTTAACATTTTGATCCTAAGAGAAAATAGCCTAAAAACAATTGACCAGAAAAGTACGTAGCATAACACAATAGACTGAGAACTTTTGACCATACGAGCAATACACACGACCGGACTTTTCGAGGGACTAGGTCCGACGGTCTTTCCAACTGACTTTCGGCAGAGTTCCAACGGACTTTCCGAATGAACGGACTTGGCCACACACAATCACACCAAAGTCCGACGGATTCGAACGTGATGACGTACGACCGGACTAGAATAAGGAAGTTCATAGCCAGTAGCCAATAGCTGCCCTAGCGTCCGTTTTTGTCCGTCGGACTAGCATACACACTAATGGAATTCTTGGTCTGGCGGAGTTCCGGTGGGAAAATTTAAAACATGTTCTATTTCTAAAGTCCGCCGGATTTTTGGCAAGCAAAGGTGGAGCGCACACACGATCGAATTGTCCGACGGACTGGTTCCGTCGGCCCTTTGCTGTCAAAAAGTCCGGTCGTGTGTACGTGGCACAAGGCTTTGTAAGCTAAAACATATTAGCTTTTTGTAGTATGCTGGACCTCCTGATTTTTAATTAAAAAAACTCTGCAGTTTATGTATGGGCTCCAGCATTGGCTTTTTGGAAAAAGAAGTAGATGGGGCTGATGAAAGCCCAGGAGACCAACACCTGCTGCATAATGATAACAGTTACCCCAGCATTTCATATTCATAGTATGTGCCTGCTTTACCATGTATCTGTATGAGAAAATATCCTGTTCTCTTTGTACTGCTTCCTTTATGTGAAATCTCTGGTGTTCCTGCTGGTCCTTCTGCTTTCCTATAAAAACTGACCACACTAGACATTAGCTGTGCTGGAAACTCAGCCTGCTCTCCTTTTATGATCAGACTTGTCCTGACATGCCCATCCCCTGCACAGCCATTCACTGGGAAGCTCAGTGTAATGTTTCTTCTCCTCCCCTCAGCTCTTATGCAGCTGGGAACAGAGGGAGCCGAAAACAAAAACACAAATGTTTTGCCTTTTGTTTCAATTTTAAACTGGATAGATTATTTTACAAGGTGAGCTAATCTGTTTGTTTGGTGAAGCAATTGACAAAATAGCTTAAAACAATAGGTTAAGAACATTCAACCAGAAGAGAAACAAAATATGAGGGAGGCCTCTGCACTAAATTGTAAGTGATGAAAACATACACTGGTAACTGGTAAGCAAGTGTGCAGAAATAGATGAATAATCAGTGACAAATTCCTCCACCGCAAACAATGTGCTAACACCATTCAAAATGCACGCTTACCACAAGGCAAGCTTCATGAGATTGCAGCCAATTACCCAACCGGGGCCTTTATCCAGCGGTGATTTGAAAATGGTACCTCCAAATGGTGGGTATGATGTAAAGCAGGGATATGCAGTTAGCAGACCTCCAGCTGCTGCAGAACTACAAGTCCCATGAGGCATTGCAAGACTCTGACAGCCACAAGCATGACACCCAGAGGCAGAGGCATGATGGGACTTGTAGTTTTGCAACAGCTGGAGGTCCGCTAATTGCATATCCCTGATGTAAAGGATATATCCAGCAGGTTATAATCTGCTCTGTGCAATGGAATTCACTATTCGACTAAGCATCTGGCCATTTTTGATATGTCTGCATCTGAGAAAATTGTTAATTCTTTTCTTTCTTTTGCTTTTTTCTTATATTACGCTTGTTGCAAACAGTACCAAGATAAAAGTTTTTACGATTTTTGCAATAGATTTATCAATAACGGAAGCTATTTTCTTTGAAAGTTAAATGCGCGTTATGTTATTTCCACTATTGGATGCATAGAAACTGAAATGCTCCAGCAATAAAATTTTGATACATGGAGATATAATATTTACTGTATACACTGTATATCGAAATATGTGAATGTACTGTATGTGAGTTGGTTGTTGAGTAACAATTTTTATGTATGGGTAAGAACTGTGTTTTTATGGTGGTAATTAGATTTTTAAATGGGTTATATACATGTAATAAAGTAATGTAATGAGTTATTTGTGTGTTTTATTATAATGCCGCGTACACACGATCGAATTGTCCGGCGTACTTAGTCCGACATACAATCCGGCGGATAGTCCGGCGGACTTTCTACCGAACGGACTTGGCCACACACGGACACACAGAAAGTCCGGCGTTTGCTAGCGCGATGACGTACAGCACGTACGACGGGACTCGAAAACGGAAGTTCAATAGCCAGTAGCCAATAGCTTCCTTTTTCGTACTTGCTTCTGAGCATGCGTCATTCTTAGTCCGCCGGACTAGCACACTGACGAACGTATTGTCCGCTGAAACCCAAGTCCGACGGGAAGATTGGAGTGCATAAATACTTTCTTAGTCCGCCGGACTTCACGCTGGAAAAGTCCGCTGAAACCCACACACGATCAAATTGTCCGGTGAAATGGGTTTCATCGGACTAAGTACGCCAGACAATTTGATCGTGTGTACGCAGCATAAGGAGCCCTTCATGTATTACTATTTTGTCGTTAGGCCTTTATTGCCCTCTGAGTCCCTGTTAGGGATGTTAATATTTGTCCATTGTCACTGGGAGTGAAAGTAAGAGAAAATCCAAAATTCTGAGTTACTAACAGGAGAAGTAGAAAAATCTTCCAATAGGGACACTTATTTTAATACCATCTCTCCAATAATGTTTGTTCCTTACTTTGGTGAACTTTCCTCTCAGCCCCCGTCCACACAGTTGAACATTCCAACATCAGATTTTTTCCGACGGATTTTGGCCCAAACTGGTGATGCATACACACAGTCGGACAAAGTTGTCGGAAAATCAGATCGTTCGGAATGTGATGACGTTCGTTCGTTGCAACGGGACTACGTTGCGGCTAGTAGTCAATAGCTTTGGTCTCGTAATTTGATCTGAGCATGCGTGGCACTTTGTCCGATCGGAATTCTCTACAAACGATCGGAAAAAGTCAGATCGGATTTTGCTGTCGGAAAATTTGAGGTCCTGCTCTCAAATTTTTCCGTCGGAAATTCCGACGGAAAAAAGTCCACACGCGATCGGATTTTCCGACAATATAATCTGATCGGACCTTTTCCGTCTGAATTTCCGACCGTGTGTACAGGGCATCACTTTCTGTTGTTTCTGTAGGACAGACGGCAAAGTGAAATCTCCCCAAAGGTGGCAACAAAACCTGCCAGGGTTTTAAAGAGGTTGTACACCGCTGCACTTTATTTATTTTCTTGCCTGCAAGGCAAAGGCATAATGAGCTAGTATGCATTGTATGCATTGCATACTAGCACATTATGTGAAACTTACCTCAAAACGATGTCATCGATGGAGACAGCGCCTGTCTTCACCCGGTCTTTCTTCCGGGTTCGCCGACTCTGGCTCTGTAAATGGCCGGAGCCACGATGACATCACTCCCGCGCATGCGTGTGGGAGCTGCGTGTCACGGCATAGGGCTCTGAAGAAACAGCACGGGCAGCCGTTCCTTCAGAGCGCATGCACCAGTGATGTCACTGGCTGCATTTACAGTAAATTTCTCCTAAACGGTGCATGTTTAGGAGATAATTACACTACCTATAGGTAAGCCTTATTATAGGCTTACCTATAGGTAAAACGTAAAGATTGAAGTTTACTTCCTCTTTAACCATTATGTACTCTGGCCAAGGCAAAACAAAGTTTTGGATCTAAATACAGGAAATATTCGAAATCAGGTTTTTGCATGCATACAACCCTTATATTTTAAGCTTTAACTAAATTGCAAGCTACAAATGTCCTAAAAAATAAACTGAAATAACTTGCCAATATAAGGAAAAAATTTAAATGCTAATGCAACATATCCCTTTTTATCCCTTTCAGCTTATAGGTAAAGACCTAAATATAGCCCTGTTAGGTTAATGTTTGTTTTTTATTGACATTTTTTTTTATTGCTCTCTGTGCCCCTTTTGGAGGGATTTCCCATCAAGTCCAGATTACGATGCAGGTAGCAAACACTATAAAGCCTTGTACACACGGTCGGAGAATCCGTCGGAATGTGTCCTATTGGACCGTGTTGTTGATAATCCGACTGTGTGTGGTATGCATTGGACTGATTCCGTCGGGATATCCGTCGGACCCAAATTTCCAACTTGTTGGAAATATTTCCCGACCAACTGGTTCGATCGGACATACTCCGATCATGTGTAGAGAATTTTGATCGGACAAAGTGCCACGCATGCTCAGATCAAATTCCTACATCAAAGCTATTGGCTACTAGCCTGAATGTAGTCCCATCGATACGAAATTACGTCATCACGTTCTGAAAGATCGGATTTTTCGACAACTTAGTCCGACCGTGTGTATGCAACAGTTTCGGACAAGATCCGACGGACAAAATCTGACGGACAAAATCCGACGGATTTGGTTGTCGAAATCTCTGACCGTGTGTACAGGGGCTAAGAAGCCAGGGGAAATGTCTCCAAAGAGCACATGAGCAGAAATAAAAGCCAGACAGCAGTTTATTCTCCTTTCTATCCAAAACTCAAAAAATAAAAAATACATTTTCTGAAATTTGCAGTTAACGTGATAAGTCGATAGTTCAAGTAAATAGTCTTTATTTTGCATGGGTTTATTGCAAATGTACAACTTGCTTTTGCTTCTTTCTAAAAATGTGAATTGTCTGACTGTATGTCTTTTTCTTCCAGCTGGTGTCAGCTGCCCTCGCTCAGTACCTCCAGCATATCCGCCGCCTCAGGAGCCAGGGGCCATCCAAGGACAGTATATGGTGACCGACGGCATTTCACAACCACAAGTTTTTGAGTTCACTGAACCTAGAAGAAGTCAATCCCCGTTCTGGCAAAACTTCAGCAGGTTGACGCCTTTCAAAAAATAATACAGAAATTTAAATATATAAATATATATTGAGAAAGGAGTATTAAAATTAGAAAAAAAATAAATTATATTTATAGATGGACCTTTTTTCGGAGAAGCACTGTTGCAATTATTCTATGAAAGGACCAAAAAAAAAAAAAAAACAAGAAAACTAACTAAAAACGAAAAACTTTTTACTCCTTAAAATATTTCATTTTATTTCCACCCCCCGTCGGACATCAGGAACTGCTCTGCTTTGAAAAGCCCCATGAACCATTCTCTCTCTCTGTAGAGTTTCATTCACAATCAGAAGACTTTTACCGTTTCTCTTCTCAGACTCTGGGACCTTCCTCGTTTTCCATGTTAGTGACCACTCACGTTTCTGAGTCGCCTGGTTTCCAGTGGAAATTGCACATTTTGTTTAAAAGAACATTCTCTCTGATTCAGGAGGGAAACACGGTGGTTAAAGGAATTCATTGAAACAAAAAACTACAAGCTGCTTCCATTTCATAATATCCATCAACATACACATTCCCATGCCTGCAGATCCATTGGGACTGCCAAAGAGCTGCTAGTCCCCCTGGTGCTGGAAGGTTTGCCCATGCCTCATTTCCCATTCATTCCTTAAGAGCAACCATTTTGAAAGTGGTCACATTCTCAACTAAGCACTGCTGCACAAGAAATGACAGGGGAAGCTTATAGAATGCATAGGCTAGGTAAAAGATGCGTTAACCTAGATGAACAGTGTTTGGAAATGGAACAGAGGGACAGCACCCTATGCTAGTTGTGCATTATTAAATACTCTTATTGTTTGAATCTCTGTTTGTTCACAGGGTATAAAGAAGCAGGAAAAGTAGACATTTAGCTTCTTGCTCACCTGGTGATCCTCCACTATTGTAGCTGTAGCAGAGCTTTGTAGTTCCCAGTGAGTCTGCTAGCTACTGTGCAGTCCCTCTATTGCTTTAACTATTCCGTAAATGTTCTCAGATAAGGATAAAACATGGCTTGTTATACTTTTATCACATTGTGATATTTATTTCCTGTTCTTCCCAAAGAGTATGGGTATTATTGTTTTTTTGTCTTTTTTTGGTTAGTGAATGCTGTCACCTTCAGTTGTCTGGGTGAAGAAATTGGCAGCAACGTTTAATTTTTTTGCTGCCAGTCACTGTTATTTTTTATTTGGGGTCACTGTGAGCTTTGTAACTAAAATAACATGTGAAATGAGAAAGATCTGCTGCTTGATATCCTTACACATTTGGTGATCATCCAATGCTGCATCCTAATTTCTGCCTGAAGCCATGCTTGCTTGGGAGAGGCAGTGGTTAGTGCTATACTTCCTTGTCCAAATGGCAATAATGTCTATGGTGTAAAATCCCTAAGGCTCCACATGTGCTCAGCAGAGCACTTTAGCCTAAAGGGAAGCAGCTTACTAAAAACAAAACAAAAAAAAAAAACTGCTTACAGTCCTGGTGCTGGCTTGAGGTCTAATATGTTGTGACAAGTATTACATATTCTCTTTGCATCTAATTGCAAGTCATTGGGTTTCCTTGTACATTGCCATTTACAAGTACTTTTAGCTTTTCCGTGTTCCCTGCCCTTTAACCTCTGTTCCTTTTATTTAACAATCATTCCTTCTACCCATCTCACACTCTTCCTTCATTGGTAGCTACATTATTTAAGTGTAAATATATGAACACTTTAGGTCTCCTTTTGTATAATCCCTCTACACCATTCCTGTTTCTGCTTTCTCTCATATTTAGTATTCAGTGTAGTGCCTCTTTCCATGCTGCAGACGATGTAGGCGCATTCATTTAAATGGGTCTGCTTTCCCCCAGAGTAAAGAGGAAGACAGTGTCAGAGCTTATTAAACAGTTGCCTTTGTTTCATCTCTCACATTGCTTTCCCAAGGTGCTCCCATCATTTTGTTTGTAGAGTCTGGCTGGTTTTTTTACATTCACCCATCGTTCTGCTACACTTCATATACAACACTTTGATGATTGAGTCTAGTCTGCTAGCACACTACTGCCAGCTGTACCCACCTCTCACTGTGCTGAACGATACTGTGTCAGGTGCCTTGGGACTGGCAGTTTATGGACCATCAGCAGGAAACAGAAGCTTAACTCGCAAGATATGAAGGTGCATCCACTCTTAGTCCCTGTACACACGGTCGGAGATTTCGACAACCGAATCCGTCGGATTTTGTCCGTTGGATCTTGTCCGAAACTGTTGCATACACACGGTCGGACTAAGTTGTCAAAAAATCCGATCTTTCAGAACGTGATGACGTAATTTCGTTACGATGGGACTACATTCAGGCTAGTAGCCAATAGCTTTGATGTAGGAATTTGATCTGAGCATGCGTGGCACTTTGTCCGATCAAAATTCGCTACACATGATCGGAGTATGTCCGATCGAACCAGTTGGTCGGGAAATATTTCCAACAAGTTGGAAAATTGGGTCCGACGGATATTCCGACGGAATCAGTCCGATGCATACCACACACAGTCGGATTATCCGACAACACGGTCTGGTAGGACACATTCCGACGGATTCTCCGACCGTGTGTACAAGGCTTAACTATTAGTTAAAAATGACGTCACTCTTTGTAGCTAACAACTTTGTGTTATATTATTACCATTATCATAAATACATACTTGTGAGTTTATTTGACAACGTAAAGAGCAACATAAAAAAGGGCAATAACCCATAAAAACATACAATCAGTCTGAAATGGAAATATGGTAAATGTGATTGGTTGCAGTGGGTTACTGCACTTTAAACATCAGCATTGCTCCTTGCACTGCCTTACTAATAAGTCCATTGGATTTTGTTCACATGATTTAAATACATGACATATCAATTCTGAATCCTGTTTATGTCTCGTGTAGAGACTGAGAGATGATAAAGCTTTTTTTTATGGCACGAGCTGCATGTCTACAAGCTGCATCCTATTACCTAAAAAAAGAGTTTTTCTGGATCGAAGAGATCAATGTAATATGTAACTTATTTTAAGCGATTTCAGTGCATAGGAACACAGACAATAGGTGCACTGATATCTACTCATTGGCGTATTACACCCAATGAACTTGTGACAATCATATGAACAGAATGAACAATGAATGTAATGCGGCTATAGCCAACAGAGGGAACTACACTGTAGTATTTACATTTCAAAAACTGCAGTGGTAAGCTTGTATCATATTCCTTATTCAGGGAATAACAACAAATGTTTTTGTTTTTTTTGTCCAGATATAGCACAACTAATTTAAAAACAAATGTTTATTTTTTAATCCTTGTCAATTTTACATTGCGGTATATCAACTATATACTGAATCAAAAATACAATTCAACATCTGTTGAAACTGTTTGAAATTGAGAGCATGAAGATTGCAGTGCTGAGCCTGCGTTCATTGCGATGAAATAAAATTATAGGCCATGTGCAATTCTTCTTGAAACTGTGCTTCTCTTTATGTACAAAGGTTATGTTTATGCCCTACTTCTCAATACCTGGAAGCTATGTAAAGCCTTTATAACTTGATTGCGCAATAAGATCAGTAAATCTTTTGTAAATGGATGTTAAAGTGGAAGTAAACCCATCGATTTAAACAGTTAAAAAAAAAAAGGCATGCCGGGAATGCTAACTGCACATTGGCTGTGCTCTCAGCCAAACTATCAAACCATCCAATGGTTGGTGGCATAACGAATCACATGTGCAGCACCATAGCAGTTGAAGATTAAACAGAGGCAAAGATGGCAGCTTCCTTGGCTGAAAACGATAGGGGAGTTTACTTCCACTTTAACAGGTTGAGCTGTTCTAGTGTGCTGTAAGAATGAATGCACCTTCCTGGTAGCAACACCTAGCTTTCATGGAAATATGCATATCTGGACTTTCTACCTCCTTGGGTTTCTCTGTCCGGTGTTGGATTCAGAGTATGTGTGTGTATACGCGTTTTACATTTTAAGACCAGTTCTAAATCAAATGTTATACTTAGGCAGGGATTTTAATCTGTTATATTTATTTATTTTTTTGTTTTTTTCTCCAATTTAAAACTTGGCCATTTAAATATTGCTAAATTTAGGGTATGAAAAGGTCACAGCTATATAGTTTTTTTTTTTTTTTTCTGTTTTATTTATGCATCAAAGCCTATATACACACAGTAACACTGCGCAGTACCAAATATATAGGAAAAAGCTGCCAACACGCTAAAAAAAGGATTTTTTTAGCCACAGAAATATTAAATATAAAGTGTAAGCGCTAAATATATGATGCCACAATAATCAACTAAAGAATGAAAACAGAAAAAATTAATAAATATAAAAAAATTCATAAATATAAAAAAGTGAACAACATATATGTTAAGAAGGGTATAAGAAACCCTATACGGTGTATTCATATATCCATGAATGTTTTGTGAAATATAAACACAAATGGTAATTAAAGAGGGATTCCACCAAAAAAAAAAAATATTAAAAGCCAGCAGCTATAAATACTACAGCTGCTGACTTTTAATAAATAGACACTCACCTGTCCCGGGTTCGAGCGATGCCGGCAGCCGAGGGCGATCGATCGATCTGCTCTCGGCTGCTGCCGCCACCATTCTAGGTGAGGGAATCAGGAAGTGAAGCGAAACGGCTTCACTTCCCGGTTCCCTACTGCGCATGCACGAGTCGCGCAGCGCAATAGGAATTCTCCGCGCTGTCACTGGGACCCGTGTGTGTCCCAGCAGACAGCGTGGCAGGACAGAAAATGGCGTAGACTCCCATGGGAGTCTATGCCCGGAAGTGGGTGTAAATACCTGTCTTTGACAGGTATCTCCACCCCCCTCCCCCCTGTAAGGTGCCAATTGTGACACCGGAGGGGGGGAGGGATCCGATTAGCGGAGGTTCCACTTTAGGGTGGAATCCCGCTTTAAGTGGAGTCCATATCTTGTAATAATGGATGCATAAATATAAGTCCCAACAAAGTGTGATGAAAAAAAGGAATCCAAATCAGATGTGATCATAAAAATTCCCCGCGGTGCGAATCCCACCACCATAAGAAGCGCAGGCTTACCAGATGGAAATGACCCGATTAGACGTATATCTAAGGGGTCACAAATCGCTTATGATTCCAAATACTGAGGCACTGGTTCAGCGTTCTATGGTTGTATGGATCCCAAGAAGGATGGCTCTTTCATTGTATTGGACTGTATATGGTAACAGCTTTTAAAGAGACAGCTCCGACATCAACCCAGACATGTTTTCATTCTTTATTTGATTATTGTTGCATCATATATTTAGCGCTTACACTTTATATTTAATGCATCAAAGCCTAACTACAACCAAAAGTTTTTATTTATTCTTTTAATTTTTTTTTTAGTTTGGAGTCACTACCTCTGTCTGGGTTTTATTGCTGTTTGTGATAACACTCGTGAGAATATGCTCTGCTCATTTCTTGTCTTAGTGAACCCAGAAGGGAAATTATGGGAACAGGGGTTACCAGAGCAGAAAAACATGGACAGCAATAAAAGCCAGAAAAAGGGTTCTAATCTTTCCCCGCTCTACTAAAATACAATTGTTTTTCTTGCTATCTCTCTATTCTCCTAGAGATATTTCCTGTTCTTCTGACTGCCAGGTCGGGAAGTTAGCAAAAATCTCCCCAGTGGGGTCACACAATAAATACCATTTAAACCTGACCCGAGGTTCTAACCCTCGGTTACTCTATACAATTGATCAAACCTCAAATTTGGTTGGGATTTTTAAGGCAATATGAAAAAATATACTGAATATATATAAAAGAATATATTTTATTATAGATACAAAAAAACATTACAACTATATGTACAAAAGAATCCATAAAATAACATTATTGTACTGGCATATAGTATGGCATAAGACAATACCACATGCATAAATTTATGCGACAAAGTGCGCGGCTATTTTTGATGTGACCCGTGACCTCCTGTTCTGGAATGGCGGGTTAGCAAGCCCAGATCGCAGGTTGCCAACCCGTCATACCACAGCATTGGTGTTGTGAATGAAGCTGGTGGTAGAGAAAGAAATTACGGAAAAATAGCCGCTCGCTTTTTCGCATAAATTTATGCATGTGGTATTGTCTTATGCCATACTATATGCCAGTACAATACTGTTATTTTATGGATTCTTTTGTACATATAGTTGTAATGTTTTTTTTTTTTTGTATCTATAATAAAATATATTCTTTTATATATATTCAGTATATTTTTTCATATTGCCTTAAAAATCCCAACCAAATTTGAGGTTTGATCAATTGTATTCACTATTCAGGGATGATGGCAATAACATGCCATGGCACATGAGTCTAATAAATATTTCACCCTCGGTTACTCTATCCAAAACTAAAAACAAAAGATTTAAGAAATGAATAGATGTAGATGTTTCTATGGGGTTGTCTGGGGCATAAAAATCCCTTTAAGGTAATAACACGTTCATAGTTTAGATTTATATAATTTACTTTATTCTCTGAGCTGCAAAATGTGATCAGCTCAGAAAGTTTCTATAGTTTGCCTTTCAGCACGGGGAAGAGGGATCCACTTCAAAAAGTACTGTGTTCAGCTTTATCTATTGTGGATAGTGCTACTGAAAGTTATGTTAAGGTGTGTTTATAAAAAGTAATACAGTGCTTACAGGGAAACGCTATGGCAAAGAATTAATGGAAGAGAACTAGCACTAGTGTATAAAATCCTTTCATGCTTTGGGCAGAAGGTACATAGCAACTCATGATCATACATTTCATAAGCACAGACCAAGAGGAGTGCCAGACTGTGATGCTGTTGTGCAGTAGAGATTGCCCTCTTATACTTAAATTAACTATGGGAGTTATTTACTAAAGGTAAATCCACTTTGCACTGCAAGTGCACTTGGAAGTGCAGTCGTTGTAGATATGAGGGGGACATGCAAGGAAAATAAAAAACAACATTTTTGCTTGCACATAATTGGATGATAAAATCAGCAGAGCTTCACCTCGTTTCAGATCGTCCCCCTCAGATCTACAGCGATCTACAGCGTCTGCACTTCCAGGTGCACTTTCAGTGCACTTGTAGTGCAAAGTGGATTTGCCTTTAGTAAATCAACCCCTGTGTTCTCTACACTGAAGAGGAGGCTAGTAAGGATTTTGCATGCTGGTGCTCTGTCTTTTATTTCACTTCTCTGCTATGGATCCTTCTCATTCAAGCTTATGTTACAAAGGGAGACATGCAAGAACCCGTGTTGTAAGAATGTTGGATTTTTTTCCGTTCAAAATTGGAGTAGAGAACGTAATTGAGTTCAGTTTCTTTCATCTGACATCACGCTTATATATGAGTGATAGGTAACACAATCTTTTTGTGAAGACCTTACACATTATTGCAGTAACATATTTGCTTACCTTGGACTGTTCCAATTTGTAAGACACAGATGAGTGCCAACTTTAATGTTTGTGTCTTTTGAGTATTTTACTACTGATTTGCTGGTAGTGATGAAAGACAGCTATATGAACCTGACTATCCAGCCTATTTTCCTACCTATATTATATCCCTGGTAATCATGTAAAATTGTTTCTGAAAAGGTTGGGCTGTCATGTTCTGCCCATTTTACCAACCCAAGTCTTATGCCGGCCATACACGGTTCGAATTTCGAAAGAATTTTCTTTCGAAAATCGTATCTAAGAATTTTCGTATGAATTTCGCACCATTAGTGGGGCTGCAGCAACAGCCGATTTTCGTTCAGAAATAAAATTTGAGGAATCGGACATGTTGGAAATTTTTAGAAAAACGAACAATTTTCTAATCAATGATGGGAGAATCGTGCGAGAAACGTAATAAGAAAAGAAAATGTACGGAGATAAAAGAAAATGTACGGAGATAAAAGAAAATGTACGGAGATAAAAGAAAATTTACGGAGAGAAAAGAAGATTCCCAGCCAAGAAAATTCTTTTCTGTAGCAACATGAGGTGAAATTGAAGGCTTGGTCGGCCGAATTTAGAAAATCAATGGTGGCACCATCGGATCACAAAAAAAAAGAATTTTCTGATTTTGAAAAGAAAATTCGTTCGAAATTCGACCGTGTATGGCCTGCATAAGTCTCATTTCTTTATGGAGAGAAAGAAAAAGAGGGCTAAATGGGATTATTGCGGTGCTGGTAAAGATGAGAGAAAAGTGTGGTATAAAAGTAAAAAAAGAATTTTATTAAATATAGTAAAAGCAGTCACAGTAGTAAAGTAAATTCAAAATTTCGAAGCTACAAACAGTAATATCTATATAGACAAGGATCACAATCCGTCAATTAGTTTAAATAAAGGGGTTCTTGGCTGTTTAGATGTAATCCCGACATGTTTCGCCTTTGAAGGCTTCTTTACTTTACTTTACTACTGTGACTGCTTTTACTATATTTAATAAAATTCTTTTTTTACTTTTATACCACACTTTTCTCTCATCTTTACCAGCACCGCAATAATCCCATTTAGCCCTCTTTTTCTTTCTCTCCATATTTGATATACTTGGGATGAGGTGCGCTATTGTATCATTGCCCGACCTGGTTTCTCCCATTTTCTCATTTCTTTACTTTAGACAATAAACAAACTGCAACATGTTTTTGTGGATAAATTGCAATACCCGCATGTACAAAACTGTGTCCATAAAATGTTTGACGATGGCCCTGATTTTGCCCATTACAAATAGCTTAATGAAATGTGCAATCTGTTAGTATAGTGACAGAGGACTATTACATGTTTGCTTTGCTGGAGTGTAGTGCATCTTGTCCTAATCAAGCATTCCAAAAGTTAAGTGTTTAAACTACCCAGGATAGTAGTGCGTTGTTCAAGCAATCTACAAGGATCTGCATCACTGCAGTGCTTCACCCTATTTGCTGCTACAAAAACATCTCCTTTTAGAGTCAGGATGCTCCGCCATTAGTGTACAGTAGCCTTTATACTCAATAAGTCATAGGTCTGTGCCATACTGTATAAAATTGTACCTACTTATGTCTAACCTATTTATATAAATGCAGAGAAGCCATTGTTTTAATGTGCCAAAACAGTGTTGTGCCACATATTACTGATACAGGGAAATGCTGGGGGTTGAACCCCTAGTACTCAGCTACATTTGGATTATTTGTACTTTTAAATGATCCCTTGAGAATCCATGACAAAAAAAAGCTCATTTTAATTGCATTAAAAATAAAGAATACTGCACCAGGGTTAAATAATTGTTATTGTACAGTATGATAAGGAAGCAGGGTGTTTATCCAAACTTGGTGCTATTTTTAACCGTTAGTTCACATTATCACTAGTAAACCACTGAATCACCCTCCATTTGCTTCTGCGTTTACTATGACTCGTCAGTCACAAATACTATTATTGTTAAGCTCTGCGTGAGTCTTAAAAACCGATAGAGCAGATGATGGTAACCTGTGGCTGTAGAGCTACATTTTCTGACTCGTGGTACTTATAGTTTCAAAACTGCTCATGAGGCAGCAGATATTTAGAGCTAGTATGAAAAGATCCTGCAACTTATTCAGTCAACCATTGCACAAGTTGGTAATTTAACGCATACCTGACATTATTAAAAAAAAATATATATATATATAAACAGAAAAAAATATACCCTAAATAAAAAAATGGCCTTATAGAGTGGCAGCATTATGTGCCAGTACACACCACTGGCCTTTTAAAAGTTGTCCCAAAAGACCCTAACCTTGGGGCATGTGCAGTATGTAATTTTCAACTTTTTTCTAAGTGAGAGATAAGCTGTCTTAAGGGAAATTATGGAAATGTGCCTCAGCATCTAATTAAAGACAAGTTTTTTTTAAAAAAAGAATGGGCCTTAAAGTTGGGGGCTCGTGGAGACCACAGGAGGGACCAGTATCTTCTGATGGTGTCTGCATTCATAATGTGAGGTTGGTTTAAAGCAAGGGTGGCCAACCAGTGGCCCGGGGGCCACATATGGCCCGTGGAACCCTTTGATGTGGCCCGCGACCTCCTGCTCTGGAATGGCGGGTTAGCAAGCCCAGATCGCAGGTTGCCAACCCGTCATACCACAGCATTGGTGTTGTGAATGAAGCTGGTGGTAAAGAAAGAGCAGAGCCCATAAGCCGATGCTTCTTGTACAGCATCGGCTTTTGCCACAGGCAGAGTCTATGGCAAAGTTCAGTTAACCCACAGCACTGCCCTGCACCCGCGGTGTGGGTAATCATCATCAGTGTGAAAGCAGTTTAGGCCCTTTTCACACGATCGGCCCTACCCAATCGGACCCTCAATTCACCTCTACAGAGCGGCAGATGTAAACAGACTTTTGTCCGTTTACTCCCACCTGCCTCCAATCCGGTCCTAAAAAAAAATAGAAGGGAGTTCGCCCCCTGCCATCTGGGTGGATCGGAGGGCCTATAGTGTAGCCGTGACCTGTCATCCGCCACTCATTGTGGCCCGCGACTGGTTACCAAGTTGCTTAAGTGGCCCTCGCTCTTAAAAGGGTTGGGCACCCCTGGTTTAAAGAAAGGTTTTCATTCAGGCAAATTAAAATTAAGCAAAACAATACAATAGAAAATCAATCATTGTTGCAGGACATTGAAGGCATTAGTGCGAACAGTTCCTGTTGTAACATGTATGACAGTAGCATGTCATTTTGTATAGAATTAAAGAAGACTCTGCAGAAATTTTGTACAGTTCTTTTGGACTGGTCAGTTATTCACTTCATGTGATCACTAAGTTACAGAGTTTGGTATACACACACATCACGTCATCATTTTATTTAGTGTTATGTACATTATTTCATATGATGTACAGTACAAGAACCACACTTAGATTAGACTTTATATAACTTTCTGAAGTCCTATACTGCATTTTTGTGTCTGACTTCAATAATTCGGGTCTTATACATGAGGCGTATCCTGCATTGAAATCCCTTTTAGCAATCATGTAGCTGTTTGATTAACAGGTTCCCGGATACATGGAACCTTCCATTTCTCCTGAATAACAATCTATTTTACCCTAGCACTATTGCACCCTAGAGTACTACCCTTTATCTAAATATACATTTTGTGGGAAAGGCAAATGTTTCATTAAAAACATTTACACTTCTTGCCACAGCAAAGTAGTAGTTTTCTATGAGTGTTGGTTTATTCCAGAGGTGCTACTTAAGAGTTGTATTTGGGGTTGCCAAGGTTATAGAATATACCTTTTTTGGGTTCTAAATCTTTTTGGGATGCAAAGTATTGGCACTTTGACTAGCAGTCCCTCTATACAAAGGTAATAGGTCTCTGCGCCACAAAATGACCTCCCTCACTATTTATGTTGAACGGTAGACTTTTTACTTTTATAGCAGCCAGTAAATGTACCCAGGATTGTATTAGTATGTATTTATACGTAAAGTGCTGCGTAAATTGACAGTGCTATATAAGTACCTGAAATAAATAAATTTAGTGTATAAATGATAGTTAGTGCTGACATTGAGGAGGCACATAGGTGGTGGGTATAAAAGCATTGCAGCATAACTTACTAACCACTAGTGAAAAGTATAAAGTAAATCCTGCACAAGTAAATGAAAACACTTTATTCATCTGTGTGCCATGAGAACTTCCCATGTGGACTCTACTCGCCTGTCGCTGCCTCATCATTGCATGGTCTTTAATCCATCCAAAGACTTATTCTACCAGTGCCAAAGCCTTCTAGATGTGTCTCTCCTCCCCTCTGATTCCCTGGGGATGCTCCATGACTGCCACCAATCGCTTATTTACCAGCTTTCCTAACAGCAAAAGAACAACCTCTCTCTGTCTACTGGTGTAGTAATGCCTTGCTGGAGCTATTGACAGGTGTCCTTCAAAGAGGGCAAGGAGAATCGTAAGCCCTTGTACACACGGTCGGACATTCCGACAACAAAATCCATTGGATTTTGTCCGACGGATTTTGTCCGAAACTGTTGCATACACACGGTCAGACAAAGTTGTCGGAATGTCCGATCGTTCAGAACGTGATGACGTTATTTCGTTACGACGGGACTACGTTCAGGCTAGTAGCCAATAGCTTTGGTGTAGGAATTTGATCTGAGCATGCGTGGCACTTTTTTCCGATCGGAATTCTCTACACATGATCGGACAAGGTCAAATCGGATCATGTTGTCGGAAAGTTTTATAGCCAAGCTGGAAAACTTGGTCCGTCGGATATTCTGACGGAAACAGTCTGATGGAGCCCACACACTGTCGGATTATCCGACAACACGGTCCGATCGGACATTTTCCGTCGGAATGTCTGACCCTGTGTACAAGGGCTAAGGTCAAGGCAATCTACACATTCTAAAACCGTTCTAGTATTCGTTTCACCACATCTACAAGCTTTCACAATGTTTGTAGACTATTAAAGACATTAAGCATAAAGATTCTGAAGTAAAACAATATACATTAGCTAAATCTTTATACCATGCAAGCAACCACATGTGTAATTGATAACCATGTCAGCCATTTTGTGTTTTGCGTGGCCTACATTCAAGATGTCTCTTTCAAGCTTCACTGTCCATATCCTCATATAGGCAGCACAGACCTCATCTTTCTAACTGAATGTGAGAGAGGTAAAGCAGAGTATGTGTATAAAATAGAGCCTGCAATGGAGCAAAGCTTATTTTTGTAAGAATGGTTGCACCTTTTGATGACTGGCTCTTGTATATAAAAAAAATTCCCAACTCATATGTTTTGTTGCAAACCATTGCAAATACAAGCACCCTTTTGTAAATATAATGCTTACATAATATAACACAGAAAAGAGTTTTATTTAAGCTACATCCTCTGTATTATTGAATCTTGTACTTGTGTTTCTCATTATTTTATCTTTTTACATGTCTCTGTTTATTAATGCTTGTTTATATTATTTGCAGCTACATTTCAGGGAACTTATTATAATCTCTCGTAGCTACAATAAGTTCTGCATGATACCACACTTGAGTTTACTTTTTGTTTCATTGCGCAAAAACGAAACAAACACAGGTGGAAATGTACATGGATCTATATCATTGTGACTTTTTTTTTAGGACACAGGAAAGAAAGTTGGTCTGCACTTCTTGTTCTAAGCCAAAAAAATCCTTGACTTTACTTCTAGGGTTTAATTCAAGTCAGAACAAAGAGGTCTGTTATTTAGCTACTGTTTCCAAATGTTTTGTCTCATCGGTTCTGTTATAAAGGGTTTGGCACTGTCAAACAAGTGTAAAAGTTTTATGTAAAGGAAAACTAAAAAAAAGTGTCAGAAAACACTGAGCCTTATAAGAAAAAAAAAAATATTTATGGAGAAATAAAAAATGGAAAAAGGCATTTTTAAAGTATTTTTAAATATTTTATTTATGTAAACAAAAAAGAAATTAAACGTGTTGGATCTTACTGCTATACAAAGAATATGTGCATCCTAAAATGTTTTTTTTAATGTCACTAATAGCCCAGCTTCAATGCCTAGGCATCTGTTTTGTACAAAATAAACTGTTGTTCATCTGTTATGTACCTCAAGACGATTAGAAATATTGTCTGTCACTTATCCTTCTGGCCTGTTCGTGAAGGTTGGAAATCCTTCTCAGGTGGCATAACAATCGTCATTTGTGCTGCTGGAGGAAATACTATGTGTGCATTGTGTGAATAAAAGGAGAACCTGTCATCTGCACACAGTGCAGGTAGCCATGGTCAAGACTGAATCAAATGTTTGGTATGACAATGTAATTTAATAATAATTTACCAAAGACAAGTCACATCGCTAAGAATGGAACTGTCAGTGTCTTAGGAACCAGGGATATTTCACTTTTACTGACCTATCCTGATGAAGAACATTGGGTTTTACAAAATTATGATTTCCAATGTAGAGTCGTGTTTTAAAGCATGGGTTTCACTGCACTTGACAAATGAAATTTCCCATATTGCACACCTTGGAAAATCACTTAATTGCATCCTGGTTCAGCTTCACTGCTTCCTGGGCAACACCCTGCTAATTGGAAAGATCTTAATTTTACTATCCAATCAATGAACAGGCTGCATTGTCGAACCAGGAAATACAGATGTCACCTGGCTCTACATTGTTGGTTATATAGAATATATATATATATATATATATATATATATATATATATATATATATGTATATATATATATATATTTTTTTTTTTTATCGTTTCCTGAAGTTGATTCATGTCAGCCACTGCATCATTATGCTGACTGCATGAACATATGGACCTCTGGTTGGATAGTCTAAAATGAAGCTGCCACAGAATATTACAATGCATCTCACTAAGCTTTTCAAAACATGATCTATGCTACAAATTAAACCACTATTCCAGTGTGGGTAATAATGATGTATGTACTAAATATGTACACTTGTTCATTTGTTTAAAGTGGTTGTAAACCCTTACAAACCACTTTGACTTACAGGTAAGCCTAGATTAAGCCTTACCTGTAGGTCCAAGAAATATCTCCTAAACCTATACGGTTTAGGAGATATTTACCTGAAGACAGCCACCACTATCTACGGCGCATTGGGCAGGCCGCAGATCGCGGTGATATGCCGCGAGTGTCGGCTCCCGTGCGCATGTGCGGGAGTGACATCATCGCGGCTCTGGCGAATCACAGCGCCGGAGCAGCGAGACCCACGGAGACCCACCGAGAAGATGGAGGCTCCCAGACTACAGGGGACTGCGGTGACTTCACTGGCTCCTGTGTCAGGTAAGTGACACATAATGGACTACTATGTGATGCATAGTAGCCCATTATGCTTTACCTTTGCAGGGAATCAAAGAGGAAGTAATCTCATCAGGGTTTACTTCCTCTTTAAAGGGCATCGCTGCTCACATTTCTGTTGTATGCATCTGTTGGACCCTGCTGCTATATGCATAGATGCAACACAATGTTCCTCTATGTGCCAATTGAGTGCTGCTAACTCAAGTACCAGTTAGTATGGAATTATATATATACATCACCGTCCACCTGCTTAGCATCTGACACACGTTTGAGTGCATAAGCAAATAGTGTAGTGCTTTTCCTAAAATAAAAAAAATAAAAAAACATAAGCAATATCAAAGTGTAAAAAAAAAATCACATTCATATACAGTGGGGAAAATTATTCTTTAGTCCCTTGCAGATTTTGTAAGCTTGCCCACTAACAAATAAACAAAAGGTCTATCATTTGTATCATAGGTGCATTTTAAATGATAGAGACATAACATCAACTAAAAAAAAACACATAAAACAAATGCTTTAAATTAGGGTTGCAGTTTGGTGAGTAAAATAAGTGCTTGATCCCCAAGCAAAACATGACTTAGTACTTGGTGAAAAAACCCTTGTTGGCAAGCACAGAGGTAAGACGTTTCTTTTAATTGGTGACCAGGTTACACACATCTCATTAGGGATTTTGGTCCACTCTTCTTTACAGGTCCTCTCTAAATCCTTAAGCTTTCTTGACTGTCTCTTGGCAACTCAAAGTTTCAGCTCCCTCCATAAATTTTCTATAGGATTAAGGTCTGGAGACTGACTAGGCCACTCCATAACCTTATTGTACTTCTTCTTGAGCCACTCCTTTGTTGCCTTGGTGGTGTGTTTTGGGTCGTTGTCATGCTGGAAGACCCATCCACGGACCATCTTCAGTGTTCTGGCTGAGGGAAGAAGGTTCTCATCCAAGATTTTACAATACATGGCCCCTTCCATTGGCCTCTCAATGTGGCAAAGTTGGCTTGTACCTTTAGCAGAAAAACAGCCCCAGAGCATCATGTTTCCACATCCGTACTTGACTATAGGGATGGTGTTCTCAGGGTCATAGTCAGCATTTTACTTCCCCCAAACACGACGAGTCGAGTTATTGCCAAAGACCTCAATCTTGCTCTAATCTGACCGCAGCACTTCCTCCAGATCTTTCTCTGAATCATTTAGATGTTCATTGGCATGACTGTCCATGTGCCTTCTTGAGATGGGGTCTATCCATGTTTGGAGGAAGAAAAATGCTGACTGAGACCATAAGAAACCATCCATACAGTCAAGCAAAGAGTTGGAAAGATTATGATTTGGGGCTGGTTCTCTGCTAAAGGTACAGACTGACTTTACTGTATTGAGGGGCCAATGGATGGGGCCAGGTATTGTAAAATCGTGTATGAGAACCTTCTTCCCACAGCCAGAACACTGAAGATGGGTCATGGATGTGTCTTTCAGCATGACAATGACCCAAAACATACCGACAAGGCAAAAAGAAGTGGCTCATGAAGAAGCACATTTAGGGCATAAAGCCAGTCTCCTGACCTTAATCCTATAGAAAATGTATGGAGGAAGCTGAAACTTTGAGTTGCCAAGTGATAGCCAAGAAACTTTAAGGATTTAGAGAAGATTTGAAAAAAACAGTGAACCAAAATTCCTCCTGAAATGTGTGCAAAACCTGGTCACTAACTGTAAGAAACATCTTACCTCTGTGCTTGCCAAAAAGGGTTTCTTCACCAAGTAATAAGTAATGTTTTGCTTGAGAATCAAATATGTATTTTACTCACTGAACTACAACTCAATTTATATTTATATTTTATACATTTGTTTTATGTGTTTTTTTCTGGATTTCTGGTTGATATTTTGTCTCTATCATTTAAAATACACCTGTGATAAAATTATAGACCCTTAGTTTCTTTATAAGTGGGAAAACTTACAATATCTATAGGGGATCAAATAATTTTTCCTACTGTATATAGTGTCAAAATCCCACTAAATATAAAGTACCACAATCAGAAAAAAAAATTCTTAAAAAGATTATAAAACTGACTGTGCTATTGCATAGTGATAGATCCAAAAATGTAGTAAAGTGTGTATTATTATTATTATTATTATACAGGATTTATATATCTCCAATAGTTTGCACAGCGCTTTACAATATAAAGAGAGACAATATAGCAGCAATACAATTCAATACAAGCTTACAATCTAATATATTGTCCAAGTCCAATATAAATATGTGATAATGTTCTGTGTGCAAAATAATATGTCCCAATTATATCCAGTAATGCGAATCCCTCCTCCAGTGAAAGAAAGGAGCCTTGTTTAAATATCCACACCATCTAGTGTCACCACATGCTTTTCTAGATGTGCCTGTATGTAGAGATCTACTTTGAAATCATTTAAGTTTTTATTTTATTTTAGGAAAAGCATTACACTATTTGCTTATATATTGATTTTTAATTTGTGTTGGTGATACAACAAGAGTGAGAGCAGCTTTGATTTAGACAGGAGTCAGCTGAAAGGGTTTGAACAGTGAGGAGAATTTATTTCAAATACACTTTTGGGTGTGTTGGATGCCTGTGTCCCCTAATTCAGTAATGGGGTTCAGGGACACAATAGTAACATGGCAGCCCAATAAGTGAACCCTAAGCCCTTGTACACACGGTCCGACATTCTGCCAACCAAATCCGTTGGATTGTGTCTGACGGATTGTGTCCGAAACTGTTGCATACACACGGTCGGACCAAGTTGTCGGAAAATCTGATCGTTCAGAACGTGATGACGTTATTTCGTTACGACGGGACTACGTTCAGGCTAGTAGCCAATAGCTTTGATGTAGGAATTTGATTTGAGCATGCGTGGCACTTTGTCCGATCAAAATTCTCTACACATGATCGGAGTATGTCCTATCGAACCAGTTTGTTGGAAAATATTTCGAACAAGTTGGAAAATTGGGTCAGACGGATATTCCGATGGAAACAATACCACACACAGTCGGAATATCCGACAAAACAGTCCGATAGGACACATTCGGTCGGAATCTCCGACCGTGTGTACAAGGGCTTACAGATGCTGAAGATTCTGTGAGTTGCTTTGCTCAGCAGTAGAGTGAAGATTCTGGGAACTGGCAGTGAAATAGGTTAGCATGAGTTCTTTTACTTTGTTGGTTGTTTATTGCAATCATTTAATTCACTTTAATATACAGGGTCTATGGTGGTCCTTGTCTTATACGCATTTTTCGACTTCAAGCTCCCAGTCACAATGCTCTGAATAATTAAATGGTTGTAAAGGAAGTAAACCTAATCAAATGGCAGCTTTAAAGCCCAACTCCAGCTTGCATTTTTTCTCATATTCTGTGTAATTGATGGGTGCCAGACAGAACTCGGTGTGGAAAGTCTATGCAATGGAATCGCATTTTAAATGTAGAGTCCCTGCTTGTGAGGTTTTCCCACAACAAGCAGTGAGGTACACAAAAATCATTTCAACCTGACTTAGATTCTGACTCTTCCTCACTCTAGTCAAAACTAAAGAGAACTTGTCAGACATTCTCAGGCTGATAACAGAAGAATGGGGCAGGAGAAAGCTACAGGAGTTAGTGCTTTAAAGAGAGATAAGAAAACACGGCAGATATACAGTGCTGTGAAAAATATTTGCCCCCTTCCTGATTTTTTTTTTTTTTGTATATTTCTCACACTTAAATGATTCAGATCATCCAACAAATTTTAATATTACACAAAGATAACCCGAGTAAATCCAAGATGCAGTTTTTAAGTTATTATTTAATTTATTAAGGGAAAAAAGCTGTTCAAACCTGCCTGGCCCTATGTGAAAAAGTAATTGCCTCCTCCCATGCTGAATCATGAATGAACTGTGATTAACCACAATTTTTTGGAAAGCTGAGTTCAATTTCACTTACCAGACTCAGGCCTTATTACTGCCAGAACTGTTGAATGAAGAAATCACGTAAATAGAAGCTGTCTGACAAAATGAAGCATACTAGCATATCACAAAAAGCCACACATCATGCCACAATCTAAAAAAAAAAACAAGAACAGATTAGAAGGAAGTAAAGGAAGTAGACCTAATCAAATGGCAGCTTTAAAGCCCAACTCCAGTTTTTTTTTAGAGTTGGATTTTTTCTCACATTCTGTGTAATTGATGGGTGGCAGACAGAACTCGGTGTGGAAAGTCTATGCAATGGAATCACATTTTAAATGTAGAGTCCCTGCTTGTGAGGTTTTCCCACAACAAGCAGTGAGGGACACAAAAATCATTTCAACCTGACTTAGATTCTGACTCTTCCTCACTTTAGTCAAAACTAAAAAAACTGGGTATTAAAGTACATATAATCCCAAGCACTGAAACATAATATAATTTTAAATTTGTTGTTCAGTCTATCTGAATCTGCAGATTTCACTAAAATAATACCTGGTGATCCAGCCATCAAAGTCTGTGTTTAGGTACTTCTTGTTATAGAGTGACAATTGTCCCCTGATTGAGCTCCTGTTTTGTTAGCCTATCACATGCACCTCTGGTGGAGTCTACAAGTGTCCGACTTCATCTCCATTGTACAGTGGTGGTCCACTATTGTCCCAATCAGGAAGCCAGACCAGAGCAATGATGCTGCCAATGGTGGAGTGAATGCATGTAGAAATTAGAGGGGTTGTAAACCCTTGTTTTTTGTTGTTTTTTTAATAAAAAACATGTCATACTTACCTCCACTGTGCAGTTAGTTTTGCACAGATCCACCTGTTCTGGGGTCCCCCAGTCGTGCTATCAGTTCCTCCCCACATCAGTAAACCCCCTAGGAGAAACGCTCTCCCCGGGGGTTACCTTGTGGGCACGCTCCCGAGTCCAGCATGTGCGTCCATAGACACAGAATGCCGGATTCGGCCCCACCCCCCGCCACCCATGTCATTGGATTTGATTGACAGCATCAGGAGCCAATGGCTGCTCTGCTATCAATCTATCCAATCAAGAGCTGAGACAACGGGCAGAGAAGTAGAGCGCATCTCCGCCGAGGGAAAGAACGGGTTCAGGTGAGTAAAACGGGGGGGCTGGGGAGCTGGTCAGTGTCAGAAGTTTTTTCACCTTGATGCATAGGAAGCATCAAGGTGAAAAAACATGAGCGTTTACAACCCCTTTAAGTAGCTGAAATAGGTTAGAGATGATTGGCAGCACTGAGATGAAAAAAAAGAAGGAAACTATTTAAAAAATTGTGCTATGGTATTTAAAGAAAAATAAGGCATAGAAATGAAAGTGGTTGTAAACCTTCACATATACCCAGTGAAGTGAACAGCATCAGATGATACACATGGATGAAACAAATCTCCCTACATACGTTTTACATGCATATCTTCTGTCTTCAGCTTTATATATTCTTTAGAAAGTTCAGATTGTGTTAGGAGATTTTCTCTTCCTGGTTAGCACTGCAGTGAAGCCTGGCCATTCATCCAAGAAAGCTGATTGGAGGAAAGGCCCACACACCCTCTCCTCATAGGTAGAGACTTTCAGAGCTGTTCATTGAATAGTTCAGCACACTGCTAATCTATTTATAGCATCTTCCCCAACACAAAACTCTGGCTGCTTTTATCTCCTGTGTGGGTGAACTTGTCAGACTTTCTCAGGCTGATAACAGAAGAATGGGGCAGGAGAAAGCTACAGGAGTTAGTGCTTTGAAGAGAGATAAGAAAATGCGGCAGATATACAGTGCTGTGAAAAATATTTGCCCCCTTCCTGATTTTTTTTTTTTTGTATATTTCTCACACTTAAATGATTCAGATCATCAAACAAATTTTAATATTACACAAAGATAACCCGAGTAAATCCAAGATGCAGTTTTTAAGTTATTATTTAATTTATTAAGGGAAAAAAGCTGTTCAAACCTGCCTGACCCTATATGAAAAAGTAATTGCCCTCTCCCATGCTGAATCATGAATGAACTGTGATTAGCCACAATTTCTTGGAAAGCTGAGTTAAATTTAACTTACCAGACTTAGGCCTGATTACTGTTGAGTGAAGAAATCACGTAAATAGAAGCTGTCTGACAAAGTGAAGCATGCTAGCAGATAACAGAAAGCCACACATCATGCCACAATCTAAAATAAAATCTAGAACAAATTAGAAACAATGTAATGGACACTTATCAGTCTAGGAAGGGTTTCAAAGCCATTTATAAGGCTTTGGAAATCCAGTGAACTGCAGGGAGAGCTATTATCCACAAATGGAGATAACTTGAAACAGTGGTGAACCTTCCCAGGAGTGACCAGCCTGCAAAAATGAATCCAAGAGGATGATGACGACTCATCCAGGAGGTCATAAAAGAACCCAGAACAACATCAAAAGAACCCAGAACAACATCTAAAGAACTGCAGCACTGCAAAAAATGGCATCCATGCGAGAATTCCAAGGCCAAAGCCACTGCTGACCAAAAAGAACACAAAGTCTCATCTCACATTTTACCAAAAAACATCTTGATTATGCCCAAGACTTTTAGGCAAATATTCTGTGGACCGATGAGACAAAAATGTAACTTTCTGGAAGGTGTACTTCCCGTTACATCTGGCATAAAACGAATACAGCATTTCATAACAAGAACATCATACCAACAGTCAGACATACTAGTGCTAACGTGATGGTCTGGGACTGCTTTGCAGCTTTAGGACCTGGACGACTTACCATAATTGATGGAACCATGAATTCTGGGCTCTACTAGAAAATCCTAAAGGACAATGTCGGGCCATGAGTTTGTGACCTTAAGCTCTTGGGTTATGCAGCAGGACAATGATCCGAAAAAACAACAGCAAGTCCACCTCCAAATGGTTCAAGCAAAGTAAAATGTAGGTTTTGGAGTGGCCTAGTCAAAGCCTGGACTTAAATCCAGTTGAGATGCTGTATCATGACCTTACACAGGCCATTCATGCTGGAAAACCCTCCAATGTGGACGAATTGAAACAATTCTGCAAAGAAGAGTAGGCCAAAATTGCTCCAGAGCAATGTGAAAGACTCATTGCCAGTTATCGCAACCACTTGATTGCAGTTGTTGCCTCCAAGGGTGGCACAACCAGTTATTAGGTTTAGGGGGCAATTACTTTTTCACATAAAGTCTGGCAGGTTTGGACAGCTTTTTGGCTTTAATAATTTAAACAATAATTTAAAACTGCATTTTGTATTTACTCTGGTTATCTTTGTGTAATAATAAAATGTGTTTGATGATCTGAGTCATTTGTGTGACAAATATGCAAAAAAAAAAAAAAAAATCTGAAAGGAGGTAAATACTTTTTCACAGCATTGTATGTGCCAAGCTCAAATTTCATGCATTTTTAAAGTTTACATCCACTTTAACCGGTTCCCGACCAGCGCACGACGATGTACGTCGACAGAATGGCACGGGCAGGCATATTGGCGTACAGGTACGTCCAATATTCAATGCCGCCCTGCCATCGGGAGCGCGCCGGCGGCGGCGCGCTCCCACGCTGGTCGGGACCCCCGTGAGTCCGGTCGCGGGACCCGCGGACTCGATCGCCACGGGCATCCCCGCGATTGTCTCACGGGACGGCTGAATGGAGGAAATGCCGTGTAAACAGCATTTCTCCATTCTGCCTAGCAACTAGTGACGCTGATCTCTGCTCCATGTGATTGGAGCAGAGATCAGTGTTCACTAAATGAAAGCCCAACCCCCCCACAGTTAGTAACACACCCCTAGGAACACTTAACCCCTACACTGCCACCCACTGGTTAACCCTTTCACTGCCAGTGTCATTTACACAGGAATCACTGCATTTATATAGCAGTGATTACTGTATAAATGACAATGGTCCCAAAAATGTGTCAAAAATGTCCGATGGGTCCCCCACAATGTCGCAGTCACAATAAAAATTGCTGATCGCCGCCATTACTAGTAAAAAAAATAATAATAAAAAATTATTAATAAAAATGCTATAAAACTATCCCTATTTTGTAAACGCTATAACTTTTGCGCAAACCAATCAATAATCGCTTATTGCGATTTTTTTTTACCAAAAATATGTAGAAGAATACGTATCGGCCTAAACTGAGGGAAAAAAAAGTTTTTTTATATATTTTTGGGGGATATTTATAATAACAAAAAGTAAAAAAGAATGAGTTTTTTTCAAAATTGTCGCTCTATTTTTGTTTATAGCGCAAAAAATAAAAAACGCAGGGGTGATCAAATACCACCAAAAGAAAGCTCTATTTGTGGGAAAAAAAGGACGTCAATTTTGTTTGGGAGCCACGTCGCACGACCGCAAAATTGTCAGTTAAAGCGACGCAGTGCCGAATCGCAAAAAGTGGTCTGGTCTTTGACCAGCAAAATGGTCCGGTCTGTAAGTGGTTAAGTATGATATACCATGCTTTGGAAAAATACATTTCCATTTAGGGATTATATATACTTTGAATTCTATTTACAGAATACAGTATATATACAGATTATTAGCAACAAGAAGACATTCAGCTTTAAACAGCACCTATAAAAGAGTAGAATTCATTACATTCATATATATGTGAGATCTTTGGTTGCCTAATGACAGACCTTCCAAACACATGTACACCAGCCACTGCTATTAGGTTAATTAGTAATACTGCAGGCTACAATTATTCTGCAATGTCAGGAGACCTAGTACTAAGGGATCTTAATTCCATATATGCAACTGTTAATGTATATTGAAATAAGGACAAGTATCCTCTATACAACTAGAAATATTGAAAATGTTCGCTGATTCAATAATTAAAGTTATCTTTTTATTTTATTTTTTCTAATGTAAATCTTTGATTTATTTTATATCCATATTTAAAAGCATGTGTAGGACTTAAGAAGTTTATATTTTCTGAAATCAGACACTCCAGAGAATAAAATAGTGGCAGTTAAATTTTTAAATTTTATTTTTTCCCCTATGTGATGATTTTTTTGTGACAGGTTCTAAAATACCCCTGTCCTCCAAGGATCACATGTGGCCCGAAAGTGAAATTTTACATGTTACTTCCAGGTTGGCAAGAAGGGGAGGAAAATGAACAAATGTCCACTTGTCTCCCTTCCCTCTACCCGGTGGAACTCTCCATGCTGGTTTCGGGCATGCTACTGGGCTCTCAGAGCCTGGGGGCTGTTTCCAGGGGGTTTGGAAGTGATAAGGCTACCGAATCTTTCATCTTCCATCCTGTATAATATTAATAGTACGGTAATCTGAAAGCTGGCAGTTTGTTTTTCAGATATACATACACTCCCAGTGGCTACAGCCAACAGGAGTGTGTGTAAAACCCCCTGCTGTCAGGTCCTTATATCGTAATAAAATGGTTAAACCTTTGAACGTGTTGCCTTTTTAATAGATTTTTTTTCCTGTCTTTGTGTCAATTTGAAGCTCTCCTTTTACTTCCAAAAAAAGAGCATTAATAACTGTAATTAACCAAAATACTTCTTTTACAATATAGTTAAATGGTTGGTAAGTTTAAATAAAGACACTAGTCCATCCAGTTACTAAAACATGGTATTTATTATTTGTAGAAGCTATGTACAAATAAATATCTGTAAGTCAACAAAAGATAGAAGTACCCTTTAAACTCAAAATATCTCCAGTCCCTAATGGTACAGTGTATATATAAATCCTAAACAGCTTTTCATTTTGGGCATAAAAGGGAAAGGTTAGAAGCACTGTCGGGTTTTAATTAATGTCTGTGTCCCTTTTCTTACCTGTTCCTGAAAGGGATTGTCCTTATTTTGTAGTCTTCCACTCACTTACTGTGAAATTTAAAGGACAGAAAGTGAAGGGAGATCTCCCAAGAAGAACACAAATTGAAAAAAGTCGGCAGAGGTTTTAGTGCTTTCCCAAAAGCAAACACAAATTATACTTTACCACTGTAGTCACTGAAACATACTGACATCAATATAGTAAAAATGACCATCACTAAAGGAATTCTAAAGTAGCAGCAGTGAATGCTGGCTTTGCATACCAGTGTTAGTCTTCTGATCGATCTCTGTCTTTCGATGCATATCAAATACAAGGCCCTGGCTGTACATGGGAACTTCTCTTCTGTCCATATAAAGCTTAACTCCTGTCCTGTCATTAATAGCTGTCATACCTAAGAGCTTAAACCTAAAAAAATTGTTTTAGTTTTAAAAAGAATGTGGAAGTGTTAAACCCCTTTCTTTGTCCCAATATGAATATTTTCCTTTACTTCTTATAAGGAGAAGGAAATCTATCCAGAGCCAGTGGTATTTCCTTCTTAGACAGCTGTCACCAGAATGTTCTGGACACCATTGGAAGATTTTGCCTCACCTCTTGTTCTGGAAAATAAGGATTTCCCCCTCACATTCTATCTTGGTGAAAATGGTTAATAGGGCCTATATGGAAGGGTGAACCTTTCTGGCAGGAGCTCAGACAGCAATAAAACTCCATTTAAAATGAAAAAAAAAAAGTTTTTTCTTTGCATAAGCTTTAATCTCGGATCAAAACCATCACTTTTCATTAATATGGTTAAGATTTTACTTTTCCAAGTATTTACCAACTCAGATATCAAGGGCAATTGTATAGTTTGGTCCAACTCATGTCAGTGTACCTTTTCTAAAAATAAATTATTTTACGGTGGCCTTTCTGCACCTTTTTAATCCAGAAGAACCCCAAAATTGCCAGATGTCAGGGAACACTTACCTAAATTCAAAAGAGGACTAGAGCAAAAATGCCTTAGACATTTATGGTCAGTAGGAAGAATACTATATAACGGTATAGCCCTTACAGACAGCTAAAAAGATAATTGGTGCCATGCTGGTGACTTTGCCAAGTGGTGTTGATTCTGAAACTGTATAGGCACCATCAAATGAGAGACCAAACAGCCATAAATCAAGGAACCCCTAACAACCTCTGGAGGAACCCTAGTATTCCACAGAACTCTGGTTAAGAATGGCTGGTATACTGTATGCCATAATTTTATGAATTTACTGCATACAGTTTAAAATAGAATACATTTTGCAATAGTTGTTTTTTGTCATAGAGAGATTTTGAGGTCTGCTGTACATATAGCTTGGGTGTAGGATCAACAGGAAAATGGGGTCAGTTTACAGGTAAATTATGGCAAATCAGCAATATATAATACAATGAAATGATCACTTTCTTTACAATTCCTACAACCTAATGGCATAACTTTACCTAACTACATCTGACGGAAAACTTTTTAGCTTTTCAAACATTTACAAAGAAAACTGAAAATTGTTATCCTTTAATTACCATAATTTTCCTTTCCTGGTCAATCCTTATCCCAGCATACCAACATGAGTCAACTCCACCCTTCTGACCCTTTTAGGACCACCAAATTAGACTATAAATGAAAATTAGGCACATCCCAAAGTGTTCAATAACAATACTCATGACAGGATAAATGGGAAGGAAACCTATACTGTAATAAGGATTAGCCAGGCAAGGAAAATAACTGAAAGTAAATGACAACAATTTTCAGTTTTCTTGGCTTCCTTTTGGGATGTAGCCAGCAATAGAAGAAAAATAGAAAAAAAACACACATGAAAAATAGAAATAAGCATACAAAATAGAATGCTCAAAGAAATGTATTCAGGAAAAAGGGAAGCTATAAGAACTGCAGATCCAAAGGATAGAGAGGCTCTGGGTGACATATCTACCATATAGTGCCTGATGAAAGTCATAGCCATAATCCAACTAGCAGCCTTGCATATTTCTTACAAAGAAACTGTTGTGAAAGAACACCAGGAGGCCAACACAGAAGAAAAAGTCCATTAAGTGTAGTAAGTATATGGTATTGTGTTTTAAATATATTATTGAAGAAGAAAAAAAAAGCTGTTTGAGCGAGGTTTTGGGCATTTCAGCTATGTGGTACACCTAACCTTCTGGGAACATGAAATCAGCTGAAAGTTCCACAGTATTACAAAAGCATCCAGTGCCTATCGTTTCTTAAAATGGGACACAAAGATAGACAAACACTGTTGGTTCTAGCCATCATTTCCATCTAAAGCATTCCCTATGTTAACAAAATGTTCTAAAGGTAACACCAGTGCAGAGAACGGTCATTGTGATCCACAAAATTTAGACAATCAGCCACATGGTTCTCCAACCCAAGAAGGTAAGCAGTTGTTTAGGCTAAAACATGTTCCCCCTCCCACTGGAAAATCTCTGCAGTAATAGGAAGAAGGAGAAGGCTTCAGATACCACCGTCTTGGTATCCATCATGATGTTCACCCATTCCCATTCCGACAGGGATGAAAAAAAGCTTTGAAATTTAACACATGTTTTGGGAACACCTCTAGATGACCTGACATTGTCATAACAATGCCCACTCACTCCTCCTCTGAGCATAAGCTGGAAGTGACGTTACACATGGGTGGAAATTGATGGATGGGTTCAGTACTGCAGTTATTCCCTGATTTTGGCGCTTGCGGTTCGTGTTGAGTGTGCTGAAGGGCGCCTTTTTTTGTGTTGATGGGCGGGTGTTCATTGGTCTGCGTATTTAGCTGACTAGCAGAGCGGATTTGGCAAAGTATGAGAGCAGAGGGAATAACATTGTCCCTTTGCAGCACTGAAACCTGTCCATCAACAGATTAAAACTCGCCCTTCACCAAACTGAAAAGGCCCCATAAGCATGGGGCACAATCTGATAATAACAGTGTTCTATTGGATAGTGCCCTCCATGCGTGCATCACCATCACAACAGTGCCATTCCGTAATGCGCATGCACAGCGCGGCTCGAGCATTTTTCGACAGAGGGCACTATCCAATAGAACACCAGCAATTTAAATGTAATTTTTTTTCCTTTATAATTATCAGTTTTTTGCAGCAGGTTCTATACACGGTACATATGCACCACTTTACAGGCAAACTAAGGGGACCATCCCCCCCCCCCCCCAGGCACTATATTTAAAGGAATTTTTCATTTTTTATTGTTTCACTTTAACCACTTCAGCCCCGGAAGGATTTACCCTATTAATGTCCAGGCCATTTTTTGTGATATGGTACTGCGTCAATTTAACTGACAATTGCATGGTCGTGCGACATTGTACCCAAACAAAATAGATTTAATTTTTTTCCCCACAAATAGAGCTTTCTTTTGGTGGTATTTGATCACCTCTATAAACAAAAAAAACTGAAAATTTTGAAAAAAATAACAATATTTATTACTTTCTGCTCTAATACATATCCAAAAAAATATAAAAAAAATGTATTCACCAGTTTAGGCCAATATGTATGCTTCTACATCTTTTTGGTAAAAATCACAATAAGCGTATATCGATTGGTTTGCGCAAAAGTTATAGCCTCTATAAACTATGGGATAGATTTATTGACTTTTATTTACTTTTTATTGTTTTTACTGATAATGGCGGCAATCTGCGATTTTTAGCGGGATCGCGACATTGCGGCAGACAAATCTGACCCTTTTTGGGGATCAGTGACACTATTACGGTTATCAGTGTTAAAAAAATGCACTGATCAATTGTCAGAAACCATGAATCAGATTGAGACAGAAGTACAGTTAAATCTCACTTGTTTAATAATAATAAAAGAAAGGTAAACAGAGTAAACATAGTCAAAACATAGCCAGAGTTCAGGAACCGGAACGGATAGTTAGACAAGCCAAAATGTCAGGGAGCCAGAGATGAGTGTAGTAGAACAGCAAGCAGGATCTGAAGCCAGAAGGAATATCAGCCAAGCAAGTCTTTAACACAGGGGTAGGGAACCTTGGCTCTCCAGCTGTTTTGAAACTACAAGCCCCATGAGACATTGCAAGACCTTAACAATCACAGGCATGTCTCCTAGAGGCAGAGGCATGATGGGATTTGTAGTTTCAAAACAGCTGGAGAGCCAAGGTTCCCTACCCCTGCTTTAACAGGAACACAGGAGAGCATCTCTAGAGATGTGACCAAGGCAAAGGCAGAGATCTGGGCTGATGGCTTAAGTAGGCAGGACTGGCGAGCAGGATATCATCAACAAGTGAGTCACTGTGAGCCGTGCGATTCAGGAGCGTTTGTAATGCCAAGGTAAACTGATCCATGTGGTGATCTTGCTCATCTAATCCGGAAAAAATATTACCAACAAGTGGATTGACTGTATCTTCTGAATTCATGGCCTTTGCGTACTGTCAGAAACCATGAAACAGACTGAGACAGAATTACAATTAAATCACACTTGTTTATTAATAAAAATAAAAAGGTAAATAGAAAAAAGCATAGTCAAGCATAGCCAGAGTCCAGTAGCCAGATCGGGTAGTCAGCCAGTCCAAAGTTCATTAACCAGACCGGGTAATCAGCCAGGCCAGAAGTTAGGGATCCAAGGAGAGCAACTGCAAGCAGGATAAGGAGCCAGGAGGGATGTCAGCAAGCCAGTCTTGAAACAAACAGCAGGAGATGGTTCCATGTGATGTGACCAACGTGAAGGCAAAGGAAAACGTGAGCTGGAAGGCTTTAAATAGGCAGGCCAACGAGCATCATCGGGAACAGCTGGTAACTATGAAAAGAGAAGAGAGCTGAGTGGCCAGCTCAGAGAAGGAAGGGCTGAGCTCAGCCCTGACATCAATGTATAAATGACACACTGGCACGAAGGGGTTAACACTAGGGGGTGATGAAGGGGTTAACTGTGTTCCCTGAGTGTGTTCTAACTGTGTGGGAGATGGGCTTATTGGGACAACACAGAGATTGATGTTCCTGATCCTTAGGAACAGCAGATCTCAGTATTGTCCCCTGTCAGAACAGGGAGCTGCCTTGTTTACATAGGTAGATCCCCATTCTGCCTCTCTTTACGCAATTGCATGTGGCCGGACGCAGTATACGTGTGGTGGGTGGTCTGGAAGTGGTTAAGCATCATTAAAATCAGGCTCCTTTTCAGATGTTTGTCAAACTAGTCTTACCTGCTCTGCTAAAAAAACAGCAATAGTTTAAGCGCCAATTTACACTCAAATGAATCAGACCTTGCTTTTTTGCACTGGTTCAAATAATTTTGTGGAGGGGGGATTATGGTATAGGGTTGTTTTTCAGGGATTGGGCTTGGCTCCTTTGTTCCAGTGAAGGGAACTCTTAAGGCATCAGCATACCAAGACATTTTGGACAATTTCATGCTCCCAATGTTGTGGGAACAGTTTGGGGATGGCCCCTTCCTATGACCGTGCACCAGTGTATAAAGAAAGGTGCATAAAGACATGGATAAGATAGTTTGGGATGGAGGAACTGGACTGGCCTGCACAGAGTCCTGACCTCAACCTGAAAGTACACCTTTGGGATGAATTAGAGCAGAGAATGTGAGCCAGGCCTTCTTGTCCATATCAGTGCCTGACCTCACAAATGTGCTTCTGGAAGAATGGTCAAACATTCCCATAGACACATTCCTAAACCTTGTGGACAGCCTTCCCAGAAGAGTTAAAGCTGTTATAGCTGCAAAGGGTGGGCCAACTCAATATTGAACCCTACGCACTAAGACTGGGATGCCATTAATGTTCATGTGCGTGTAAAGGCAAACGTCCCAATACTTTTGGTAATATATTGTAGATAGATAGGTAGGTAGAATCAAGTATATTTATATTCTACAACTTTTTTGCAGATGCACATCATCTGTATAAACCATCACACATACATGCAAAACAAAATGTTTATATAGTAAGGAAATTGTAATCTAGCTGTGACAACTGTAAAAGAAGCTACACTGTCAAAGTATTGCTAAAAATACTATTTATACTGTTAATATACAATTTTTATGGTATTAATATCGATATTCTGTATATTATATTGTGAGGAAAGTTCCAAGAAAATCCTTTCAGTTCTTGTGTAAAAATTAAAAAATTTATTTAAAAATAAAATTGAAAAATATTACAAGAACAATATCAAAATGTAAAATGTAAAAATAACATCAATAATGTAATTATTTCTTAAGAAGAAGATTGAATCAGATGTGTGTCCTTGTGTGTGTGTGAAGCTGTGGCAGCTTCCTTCAATGTCTGCCTGAATCAGTCTGCCAACTGTGTTTCTGTTTCTAGCTTTTACTTCTAAAATCTGCCCCCACTTTATTTTTAAAAGGGCTAGTTTAATGTTCTTATATGTCTTGCAGTTCTACAGAAAACCGCGGGCTTAAACACCCTCACTTAATGGTGGGAGTTGCTCAGTCTTTATGCATTGGCATTCCTGAGGAGTGGGCAAGAACAATATGTGAAACCATTAAACGTATACAATATAAGCTTCCTTTAACATCTTAATCAAATACTACATAAATCAGTATGTATATTATATTCATTGAAAACCCAATGTTCTTATTAATAACCTAATCAAGAAATATTGTAGTATAAAGAACTTATAATCATAACTAAAACATAAACTTTTACATCTTAAGAAATGTGAATCCTTCCTTATCCATCTGTGATGGGGGAGGTAAGAAACTAATTTTTAGCATATTTGAGCTCTCCAAAGAAATGCTTATGAAGCTTATAACAATATGTATACTTTTACAAGTATAAGAGTCTATATAATTTCGCTGTTCCTTAACTAACATTTCCCTCTCAAAATGATAGATTAAACAATCTTAATCATTTTCTTATCTAAATCCATGTACAGTCGTATCTCATTTGTATCCATACGTGCTTTTAGATCTTAAGATAATTGATTAGAATCTATTTTCAATTTTGATTCTATATAAGGAAAAGTGAACTTATTAAACCTTTTGCTTAAAATACCATAAGAATATTTTCACCTCTATATATTTTCTTTTTCTTTTACCAAATAAATAAATTCCCTTAATATTCATAAATTCATAAATGTAACATTCTTGTACAATACTTGGAAGTATGGATGTCACTTCAGAAATATATGTTTCATACTTTCCCTCCAAATCATGTTTAGCATAAATATATAATCCATACAACCTTTCAAAAAACCTTGTCAAAATTTTAACTTAAAATATGTTTCTTAACTTCAATTCATTCATATATGTGAGATGATTTTAAAAATAAATACATATTACAATGTAAAGTTAGTCCTAACTTGTCTATATGTACTTTAGGAAAAAATGTACTGTTATCTAAATTAACACCAGATGTTCCTCCTAACTAAAGTGTCTCTATTGTAAAGAGATTTAACCCTTTCAACTCTGAAAATATACTATATGTGATTGTAAAAGTTGATGTGTAAAAAACATCTCATCTTGATATGATAAACATATCACGTCACATAAAAATGTATATATATAAAACTACAATATATCTGATGGCTAAATTATTTCATCAGTAGCCAAAAGTCAATTGTTTTTCGAAGTTTCTCTCTTATTAGAGGTCTTGAGATTTTTTTTCTTCTTTTTATTCTTCCTGCACTCTGTAAAGTTGAAAAAACGTTATTGAACATTAAAATACAACAATAATAATGACAAATGTATCTCTTGTGTCAAATCTTCTCCTAGAACTGATATTCTTAAGTTTCAAGGGTTTGTTTTCATCTGGAAGGTCTAGAAATATTAAATTTCTCTTCTTTTGATGACTTACAAGTCAGATCCTGAAACAGAATGCAGTATCATTATTTTCAATTTACTAATGCAAAATATAACTTAATTTACTTATTCATTTTACATACCACAATCCTAATATTTTATTATGACATGAAAGACATATTTTGTTAATAACATTTCTAATTACCTTAGTCTGCTCTATTTTTCCTAAACTGGCCTATACTCTTTATGCTATTATTCTGTTTATTTTAACTATAACATGATGCAATTTCTCCTTTTAGTCATGATTCGAAACCTCGTTTTCACAAACAAAGAAAGGTTTCAAAACAACCCAGAAGACCGAAACAAATTATGTCCATTCACTTCTCCTCTTTAAGATTTTTAGAGTCATGCGTGCTGTACGCTCAGCATTTTCTCTAGAATCTTTGCTTAATAGCATAACCATTCTTTGGGTAACACATAGAAAGACCTGCTGAACGACTCTTAATAACATTAACAATTACTGGCTCAAAGCCTCTCTCAGAACTTGCTCTAAAAACCCCATTTACAGGTTTTCTGAATACATTTGTACAAGCATAATGTTCTGTTACCCAATCTACCTGTATAGATTTACATTTTAAAAAATGGGCAATATTTGTCATATAATTCTCCTGAATTTATTCTCTCTAAAAGAAGTTTTAGTGATAGATCAGGTGTCTGTAATATTATCTTACTAGATCTCACAATCTTTTCTGTTACTTTGACTGCAAAAGAAACACTTAACAATTGCTTAATATGTGTGTCAAAAGTCTTTTCCATATTTGTCAAACCTCTGGAGAAAGCCTATTATTTTCTGATCACCTTTTTTTTTTTAATTGAGACAAAATTACTGAAATCAAATTCTCAGATACATCAGTATGCAATACAACAGGAATTGACAGACTTCAATTGTATTCAATGAAGGAGCATTCTGCAGATTTCTTTTAAACATTTCAAAGGCATCTGTCTGGGTTTGGCCCCATTGATCAAACACAACATCTTTTTGCCTCAAAAAATCAAATAATGGTTTAACTTTATCAACACTTTTCTGTCAAAACTATTTGCAACAATTTACTTTGCTCAAACATTGATATAATGCCTTGTAAGATGTTGGAATTGGAATAGCAGAAATGTTTCAACCTTTTTGCTGTGATAATTGTCTGTCCATGGCTAATTTGCATATGAATGAATGCTACCTGACTTTTCATCAACTGAACTGACTCTGTGTTCAGTTTCAGCCCTGCTGTTTAAAACATAGTACATAACTCAGACAAAAGAGTGACATATTCCTCTACAAAAACTTGTCCACATGCTGGAAAATATATTCTGGTCTAGAGAATTTTGATAATACTTTCTTTAAACACTCGTGCACTATACCGTCACAAATGTCCAAAGCTGGAATTATTCTAGTGAATGCATAGCTTTCTTTATTAAAGCTGAAGGCAAGTTTATATTGACAGCTTTTAGCTAATGATATACAAAAATGACTATTGGCAATTTCCAGTACAGAAAATATGTTGGCCTTGGCATCCAGGTGTGACATTACACTTAAATTAGGAACAAACGGTTTGTTATTTGTAATGTATTTATTCAGTGATCTTAAATCAACTGATAAAGAATATGAATTATCAGCATTCTTGATAGGCCAAATACAATTATTTACCAATTGTTCCAATACAAGATTGGTTCCTGTATGTGGCCAATTTCTTACAATGTAAACAAATAACATTTCCTGTTTGCTCTGTTTTTTTTTTTTAAATCGAAGAAAGTTTTATTGTGTCCTACAAAGTATATATGCATGTTATATACATGTTGCATAACAGAAGTAAAACAGAAATAAGAAAAAACTTAATCAGTTCACAGATCAACAGGTTATGTGAAATGTAAGTCAGTGATGTACATCCACAACACCACATATAGTACAACAACATATTTTGAAAAGAAAAAGAATCTATGCCAAATGGGTGAAGCAACAACCTCCCACTCACACAGCAAAACTGAGGGCCAACGGGCTAAAAATTAGAAACCAAAAGTGCTCATATTCTACCTGCTCTTGTAAGAATTTCTCCTTATATTTTCATACAGGGGTTGAATGTGTTTGCTATGTGAACTCCATACCAGACTCTGTGTCTATCCATTTTCAACACATTCCAATCAGCTAAAGTTTGGTCATAATGTTTCATACCTAGCAGCCGATGTAAAACTAGTTGCGGAGGTACTAGTTCTGGAGTTTCCATCCAGGCTTGCCACATGGAGTAAAATTTGAGAGATCCATTTCTATGCTGATAAGTTAGGTGCTCCCTAACAAGGATGTAATTAACCTGGTCCACCCATTGTTTTTTTGTGGGGGTGTGGGGGGATAACCAGAATCCTCCCACTACCTTTCTGGCAAGATATAATAATCTGATCACTGCTATATAGGAGGGTGAGGCATAGGGAGGTGAATTCTTCATCACTAGCTCCTAATACACACATCATGGGGTCCAGAGGGACCCTAAATTGGTAAACATCAGAGATAGCTTCAGTTGTTTCGGCCCAGTATTGGTGTAGTTTGGGGCAGCGCCAGATTAGATGAATTAAAGTTCACTCCTCCCTACTGCATTTAGGGCAAAGATAGCCTATGTGATTGTGACACTGATGTGACTGTCCCAGATTGCAAGCATAATTCCCATGTTTCGTCAGTTATTACCCCTAGGTACTCTGTCCAACCCCTTTTACACGGTAGGGCTGCAGGGTCCTGTGTCGATGCCAGTAGGCTTGAGTAGATATGAGAGATCAGGCCCTTTTTTTCTTGACCATAAAAAATGCCCCTTATCAATGGGTGGCTAGAGAGTGTTAGTGTAGATATACGGCCCTTAATTGGAGATATTTGTAGAATTAATGTCTGGGTAGGTGAAATTTCGTAAAGGTTTTCAGCACATTATTATAATATACTTGGGAAATATTACAAATACCAGTAGCTCTCCATAATTGAAACCCTTCTAGATTGCATATCTCCGCCAGATTAGCATTTTGCCATAGGGGGGTGCCACCCCGGGCTAGGACACCATAAGGTTAAAAGAGAGCTGGAACATGTAAATAACCGCGGTGCAGCCCAGAAGCAAAATAACCTGAGAATCAATATGGAGAGAATGAGCAATTAAGCTAATTAGGGTGAACAAAGCATGTAACTGTAGAAAAGAGAATAAAATATCTCCCCCATCCTTCCCTCCCACTAAGAGGAGCGAAGAGGAGGGGAAGAGGGTGGGAAACTCGAGGCTCCTCTGGTGGCTTCATAGGGGCCCCAGGAAGGGCCACGGCAATAAGAAACCACAAGACCTCCCGAGGGTTGTAAAGAAGAGGAACTCTGCAAGTCTTATCCAGGGGAGAGGCCCTTGGGGCGAGCATTCTCAATAAACAGATAAAAAATTTTTTAGAAAATGAACAAAAACTTTTGCATTTAGGGTCCATGAACAAGTCCTGGAGAATAAATCCCGAGGGGGGAATAGGGGGGAATTCGCCCACAAAGAAACCATCAGGTCTGGGGGGATCCCTTCAATAGCAAAAAAGAGAGTACCAATCATCGCTTCTGAAGGAAAGTCACGGAGGACCATTTTGGTTTGGACGGCGAGCCTTATGTTTGTTCCACAAAGGATCCTGCGGGCTCATTGGTGGAGGATGCTTGTTTGATCCTGGATGAGGATCTGTGACATACATGGCCACTTCCTGAGAAATAATCTTCAATTTGAGAAGGAGATTCTCGCCCGACGTGAAGTTGAAGAAGGAGTAGTTCTGTCCCTTAAAGGAGAACTTCACTGCAAATGGAAATGACCATCTATATTTGATGTCCTTCTGAGCGAGGGCTTGGAAGAGTGGCTTCACGGCCCTCCTGCTTTGAATGTTTGAGGGGGCTAGGTCGGCAAAAATTTGTATGGTGTGGCCCTGGCAGGTTACCTGAGAGAGGGCTCGGGATTGCTTCATAATGGCCTATTTCACAGAGTAATAGTGCGGCTTTGCAATAATGTCCCTGGGAGAGACATCCTTCCTGGGGGGACACAGGGCTCTATGGGCCCTATCCAATTCCAAACGGTGGGGCAGAATGTTCAGGATTAGTGATTTCAAGAGGTCTTGAGTCACATTGGTGATGTCCATGATGGATTCCGGGATGCCTCTGACCCTGAAGTTATACCTCCTGGACCTGTTCTCCAAATCATCTATTCACGACATAGCCATGTCTAGCTGGTCTTGGAGAGAGTGTATGCGGTGTGACTTTTGGTGTGTGGACGCAGCAGTTTGATCCAGTTTGGTTTTGACTGCTTCAATTCTGGACCCGATGTTCTGGAGGTCCGCTTTAATTTCCCCAGTTATTATAGAGACATTTCCCCAGAAGAGACAGTGCCCCCTATGGCCAGGCTGAACACCCTATAGTCCAGTCAGACTGATGCTGAGGTCCAAATTTGGAATAATTATACCCAAACCAAACTTCAGTTCAGGTGTAACATTAAATTTCAAAAAAACATAGCGCGTGCTCTTCCAGAGCCGGCGCTACATATGGTATTAAGGTTTGAACATGCACTAGAGATACAGATTTAGCCTTTGTGATATATAACATTTTAAAAATAAAACCAAGTTTCATAAACATAAAAAATATTGTTTTTTGACAAACAGAAGTGCAACTTTAAAATATAAAAAAAATAACGAAAACATTGCATTAAATATTAAGGTAGGTCTGAGGAAAATTTTGACTCAAGGGGTCCAGCATGGATCAAAATTGGTCATTCTTTTTGCTGATTGTCATAATTTTGCTGTCGTAATTTTATAGACTAACTTTTCCTTAACCTGGTTCTTAATTTCCTGAAATTTAAGGGTCTTAGCCCCTGTACACGCGGTCGGAGAATCCGTCGGAATGTGTCCTATCGGACCGTGTTGTCGGATAATCCGACTGTGTGTGGTATGCATCGGACTGATTCCTTCGGAATATCTGTCGGACCAAGTTTTCCAACATGTTGGAAATATTTTCCGACCAACTGGTCTGATAGGACATACTCCGATCATGTGTAGAGAATTTCGATCGGACAAAGTGCCACGCATGCTCAGATCAAATTCCTACATCAAAGTTATTGGCTACTAGCCTGAACGTAGTCCCATCGTAACGAAATTATGTCATCACGTTCTGAAAGATCGAATTTTTCGACAACTTCGTCCGACCGTGTGTATGCAACAGTTTCGGACAAGATCCATAGTTTCATAGTTAGTAAGGTTGAATAAAGACACCAGTCCATCCAGTTCAACCTGAGTGTCTACAATTGTCCCTATCCCTGTACATTGCACACTCTTATCAGTCCCTACCCTCAAGGAGCCCACAATCCAATGTCCCCATTCATACACTAGGGCCAATTTTGGACAGAAGCCAATTAACCTACCTGCATGTCTTTGGTTTGTCTTTGGTTTGTGGGAGGAAACCGGAGTACCCGGCGGAAACCCACGCAGGCACAGGGAGAACATGCAAACTCCAGGCAGGTAGAGTTGTGTTTGGGATTCGAACCACTGACCCTTCTTACTGCTAGATGAGAGTGCTAACCACTACACCACTGTGCCGCTCACAGACAAAATCCGGCGGACAAAATCCGACAGACAAAATCCGACGGATTTGGTTGTCGAAATGTCCGACCGTGTGTACAAGTGCTTAGAGGAAGTGGGTTGAATGACTAGGACTGCCATTTAACCCAGAAGAGGGCTGGCATCAGAACAGAGTAGGGACATTACTGGAAAGAGTGGAGTTCAGTTTTAATGGAGAACGTCAAGTAAGCCAATGCTGGTCTGATAGGACATACTCCGATCATGTGTAGAGAATTTCGATCGGACAAAGTGCCACGCATGCTCAGATCAAATTCCTACATCAAAGCTATTGGCTACTAGCCTGAACGTAGTCCCATCGTAACGAAATTATGTCATCACGTTCTGAAAGATCGGATTTTTCGACAACTTTGTCCGACCGTGTGTATGCAACAGTTTCGGACAAGATCCGACGGACAAAATCCGACGGATTTGGTTGTCGAAATGTCCGACTGTGTGTACAAGGGCTAAGACTTTGGAGATATGGCACTGGTTTGTTCAATTGCAATGAAAATAAATGTATAAATTGAATAAATAAAAGAATGAATAAATTCCAACATTTCAAACTAGAATACGCTCTTTTGTTAAGCAATGCTTCGCAGGGGTCTAAGCATAATGGGTGACCTAGCATAATGAATATGTGTGTGTATTTACTTTGGACCAAAGTGTGTGCACCATTGAGCAATGCCACGACATGTGCATAAAGGTTCCAGGTTCCATACAGTTGTGGAATGAAGAAGGAAGATATCTGGGGCAAAATTTAGCAATGCACACAGGCTGGCTTTGCGTGCATTCGCATTCTTGGAGCAAGATTTAGTAGTGGATCACATTTGTGTCCATATTTCTTTGTTCAGAGGGTAGCCTAAATCAGCCTCCCGTTTTGTAATATATGTTGGCAATAGCAAGGAGTGGATTAGGAAAATGCTGCCTGGGTTATATGGGTCATCCTGAAATTAAGATTTGAATGGTGTGCAAATATCACTTGATAATTGCGGTTTGGAGATGCTCATGATAAAGTTTCTAAATTAGAGGTATTGAAAACATTTAGAAGCAGGGATATCATATTTTTTTAAAAATATTGAAAGGGTCATATAGCATCCACTGAGTAGAATCTAGTATACTTAAAGTGGAAGTAAACCCATCGATTTCAAAAAACGGCATGCGGGGAATGCTAACTGCACATTGGCTGTGCTCTCAACCAAACTGTCAAACCACCCAATGGCTGGTGTCATAACGGATCACATGTGCAGCACCGTGGCAGCTGAGGATTAAACAAAGGCAAAGATGGCAGCTTCCTTGGATGAAAACCATAGGGGAGTTTACGTCCACTTTAAACGCGTGCTACTGGAGAAAATTCAGGACCTGAAGGATTATGAAAGGTTGATACTAAGGGGAAAGGAAGAATTGTAAAGGTTAGATAAAGGTGACAGATGGGACATTATAAGAGTACCAATCTCTCAAAGAGTGAGCTGACATAAGGCTTTTTAACTTGGACCTGTCCCTTGGAAGAAGCCATTGTCAGTTGTGTATCCTAAGGGGGTTGATCTCCATAGCCTCTATACTCACACAGAGAGAAGTTTCATAAGAAGCATGATATTTCAATAGTTTACCTATTTTTGTAGGTAAAACTAGATAAAATTCACTGGGTAAAATTTAGAAAACAACCTAGCATATATTATTAGTACTGACATGAAGAGTAAATACCCCCTGCCCAGTCCTGCTCAGTCCTGCCCTGAAAAACACAGAGAAAGTGTTCTGTAAAAATGGCAACACAAAGGAAATTATACAGTCAGGTGTGAATGCAAGTCTCCTTTCACTAAAGTGCCAATCTTTTTGTTTGTACATTTGTTTAACCACTTCAGCACCCGGAGGATTTACCCCATTCCTGACCAAAGCATTTTTTTGCGATTCGGCACTGCGTCGCTTTAGCTGACAATTGCGCGTTCGTGCGATGTTGTAACAAACAAAATTGACATTCTTTTTTTCCGACAAATAGAGCTTTCTTTTAGTGGTATTTGATCACCTCTATGGTTTTTGTTTTTTGCGCTTTAAACAAAAAAAGAGCGTCAATTTTGAAAAAAAATCTATATTTTTTACTTTTTGCTATAATAAAGATCCCCAAAAAATATCTTAAAAATCTAATTTCCTCTACAGTTTAGGCCAATGTAAATTGTTCTACATATTTTTGGTAAAAAAAAAAGTGTATAGGGATTGATTTGAGTTATAGCATCTGCAAAATAGGGGATAGATTTATGGCATTTTTATTATTATTTTATTTTTTTTGCTGCGACATTGCGGGAGACAGGTCGGACACTTTTGACACTATTTTGGGACCATTGACATTTATACAACGATCAGAGCTAAAAAATAGCCATTGATTGCTGTATGATTGTCACTAGCAGGGAAGGGATTAAACACTAGGGGGCGATCAAGGGGTTAAGTGTATTCCCTAGATGTGTTCTAACTGTAGGGGGGGTGGCTTCACTACAATATGACATAGATTGCTGCTCCCGATGACAGCACGTGCGCCCACTAGGCAGGGATTTCAAAGGCATGTATGGGTACGCCCTTTTGCCTGCCTGTGCTATTCTGCTGACGTAAATTGGCGTGTGGTGGTCGGCATGTGGTTAAAAATGTTACCTCATGATATATAAACCAGGATGTGCTATTAGGCTCCGTGTACACTGGGCTCAAAAGAATGCCAGTTTCCTTGGCGGAAAAAAAAAAACACTCATATAGAACATTTTTGTACAGGAGCTTAGGAATGTTTAGTGGGTTTTTTTTTCTGCCAGAAAGCTCCAATCAAAAATGTAAACCTAAAATATGCCTCTAAACGTCCTAATGTGTCTTGAACACATAAGATAAAAAAACTGCTTCTACAGGCAAAACACAAAACTGCTGTAGAAGCAACATTCTTTAAGCCAGTGTGCATGGACCCTTAGGGGTTGATTTACTAAAACAGGAGAGTGCAAAATCTGGTTCAGTTCGAAATGGAAACCAATCAGCTTCCAGTTTTTTTTTTTTATCCAAGCTGATATGAACAAGCTGAAGTTAGAAACTGATTGGCTACCATGCTCAACTGCAAAAGATTTTGCACTCTCTGGTTTTAGTAAATTAACCCCTTAGAGGCATCATGCCATGTACCTTTTATGATGTGCTCCCAGATATTTGCACATACCAGCAGCCAAGAGGCTCTGTCCTATGCAAACATCGCTAGGCCAGTCTGCTCCACTAAGATAAGGCCAGTACTGAAGCATCTGCATGGAACATGCTGTAAATATGCATGCTTAGATGTTGTGATGTTTTGGCACTATCATTCAATGGACGTAGACTCCGACCGTTTTCTTGTGTTCATAGATAAGCTTCATATTTTACAAATCCATTGTATGAGAAGAATAACAGTAATCAAACTAAATCCTCCTAGTACTGCTGTGGAGAATGAGATCTCTGTTGTCCGATCATGGAATGCTAATGGTGAAAAGGTGCCTGTGTATCGCCTTGCAGCTACAGGCAGGCAGTACTGTAATCCTGCATTAGTCTTAGAAGGAAGTGGCAAGCAAGAGGTTAATTGGTAAACAGCCCATAGCCAGTGTCAATAGACCAGGAGGGAAGATGTGCTTAGCAGCTTTTCATTACTGTGATCTAACATTAAACAGCAGTTCATTATCTTGAATCAATGGCGCACATATGCAGCCAGAAGCATTTCATTACTTCCGATGCATTGAAAGCATAACGTCGCTCCATTAGAATACTTCAAGGGCTCTGTGATTTGATAGAATAAGAAGACCACAGAGAGAAGCTGCCCATTAATAGAAAACCCCTTGTGTTTAAAGGGGCAATGCACTTTACTCTCTCTCCTTCTCTCCCAATCTCCCCCAATCTCTCACTAATATATATATATATATATATATATATATATATATATATATATATATATATACACAGGGCCGTCTTTAATATTGATTGGACCATGGGCAAAAATTTTCTTGGGGCCCCCATGCAATTTCGCTCTCCACCTTCTTCGAGACATACAATAAATAGCAGCTAGACTTAAAATCAGTTTACTGTATCAGATCAGGCAGCGATTGCGATTGGTTGCCAGAGGTTACAGCATATCATTACTGCTTACTGACTGATTGCTAGAGGTTACAGCACTCCTTAAGGCTCACTGATTAGTTGCTAGAGGTTACAACACATTTCTGCTTGTTGATTGGCTGCTAGAGATTGTTGTACAGTAATACTGCTCAGTGGTTGCTATAGGTTACAGCACATCGTCTCCTCACTGCAGGGGGGCATGATATACCTATGAATGCTGCCTTTATTTACATATCAATGCAGTTGGCCTCAGCTATTTACATATGCATGTCACTGCTATTTACATATGAATGCCAGTATTTACATGTAAACACAGGTCTGCAGGTGAGTCATCTGTACACAACAATAGGGCAGAGCTGGGCAGCATTAGTAGCAGCACAGGACTAAAACGACAAGGGAATGTAAACTGGGATAGTTGGCAAGTATGAGGCAGCTGCTTTGGGCCCCACAACAATGACAGGGCCCAGGGCAGCTGCCCCTTTTGCTCTGCCTTAAAGACGGCCCTGTATATATATATATATATATATATATATATATGTCTGTGTGTGTGTGTGTGTGTGTGTGTGTGTATGTGTGTGTATTAGTGTTGAAAAGAGATGAGGCAATGAAAACATACTTGTAGTGAACTGTGAAACTAAGAAAATGGTGCTAGATTGGTCTAGAGCAGGGGTAGGGAACGTCGGCTCTCCAACTGTTTTGAAACTACAAGTCCCATGAGACATTGCAAGACCCTAACAATCACAGGCATGACTCCCAGAGGCAGAGATGGGATTTGTAGTTTCAAAACAGCTGGAGAGCCAAGGTTCCCTACTCCTGGTCTAGAGAGTACTCCTCGCATATGTTCCACGTGCCACGGAATATATAATTGTAAACCTTGTATTGTATTGCATGTTCATTATTTTTGCATCCTGTATTTACATGTATTTTCCTTTGCACTGTAGATTTTGTATTTTGTATATCTATACCTTTTCCAATAAATATTGTATAATTACGTTTACTACAAGAGTAGCTTTTCCCTTTAAAGTCCCATAAGAGGAACAAATTCCCTTTATATATACTGTACTTGCAGTGAACTGTGCAGTCATCAGTTGTAAAACGCAACAACCCCATTGCAACCAAATAGATTTTGGTTTTCTGTAGTCAAATGAGGATTGTTATATTATTAAATATTATTTTCAGCTTCAAAACAATGCTCACTTTATTTGTCCTCAACTTAAATAGTAGTCATATAAGGTAAGACTGTATTTAGACAAAAGTGTGCCTAAATGATGATGCGCTTTTTGAGACTCCACACTTTTTTCACAAAATGCAATTAGTTGAAATAATCATGCAAAAAGACATTCAGAAACTTGGATCATTTTACCATGCAAATATCCCCCTGCCCATGCTAGCTTAGGTTCCGCCGACCTCTGCCTTGCTCCAAGGGCAGTGACAGTCCAGAAAGTGAGCCACATGTCTCAATCTACTAAGACTGTTGCTATTTCTCATCCATTCAGAGTTCTGGTGGATACCAGTTCAGTGATGATTTAGACACAAAGGGGAGAGCGAAGAGAAAATAGCCATCCTGGTAGAGTATTGAATGAACACTGTTTTCAGCCTCCATGAAATGCAGAAGTGATGGTATATGACAAGTATGTGGTCAAATTCCAGGAGGAAAATATAGCGCTCAAATGAGGTGAGGGTCCACAGATAATTAATAACTGTAATCTCAATTTGTGGTAGTCAAAAAGTCAAAAAGTGTTCAGGAAAATAAAATTCTGCTGCCATTCCCAGCAGGAGGCTTGCTTGCGGCTGAGAGAAGACCTAGACCTATTTAGTCATTACACTGTGCAGACCATATTGCAATATTCCTATCAGTATCTGGATATCATGTCCAGATATGTAGAGTTTGCTATCAGGGAATGTTGAGTAGGGGAGCTACAAATACCCACAGTGTTGGTCTACCTCAGTTTTGCCAACCTACCAGATTGAAATTTACTGACATGACACCCAAAATTTAGTGGCACAGCCAAGTTTTTATTGGCTTTTCCAATAGTTACAAAATGTGTTTTTAGTATAAATTTCAGTATTTAGGCTACAAGCAAGTACAATGTGCAATTAACAATGCGATTAAAGGTAGATATTAAGGCAAAAATGATGTATTATTTTATTTTTGATATAGTAAATAAGTAACTCAGGGACAGGACTCTGGAGGGCAAGAAATTAGAATGGGCAAGCACACACACATGAAATTGACTCTCACAGTGACACTGACAGCAGTGTGCAGCACAGATGATGACTGGGAAAATCTCATCAACATGATATGTCCCCTCCTGAGTCACAGTGACAGTCTATCTCCATGCCAGATAGTCCCTTCAGTCCACTCCAGTCCAAACAGCACTGACACTCCCACTCCCGGCTAGCCTTGCTCCCATCCTGCAGACCCGCACACGAGGCTCTGGCTATGAGTAAGCGCTGTTTGTAACGTGAAACGCGTCAGTAATCTTGTTCAAAAATCTTTTTTGTTCCCCTTTGCTGTGATGTGTTGTTCAATGGAGTTTTGCACTTGCATTTGAAGAAATAAAGGCACTTAATTTTTACTCAACCCGGAGTGCGGCTATCCAGAGTTTTGTTCTGCTTCTATACATTTGGCTCTGGCTGCTCTGCTCGGCTCCCTTGCACCATGACTTCACACATCACGCTCAGGCACCACCTCCACCAGACCCACGTCCCGCTGGCGCCACCCAAACACACTGCAGCAGGCACTATGCCAAGCCAAGCAGCACAGCAATATTTTTAATTGCGAACCTTTTCCTCTCACTGGAATTTACTGACAGAAGAATTTTTTTTACAGGCTGCCATTAAAAATACTGACGGTTGGCAACGCTAGTATACCCCTGTGTGTATATGCAATACAGATACTACACAATATATCTTAGTGCCCTGCTGGAGTAATTGATATTAGTCCTTGCTTACAACCTGAGATATTTTTGCAACTTTAGATTGGATGATGGGGATATGCCCTTATGTGATTGCCTTTCCTGAGGAAATTACTATCAGTCTGAAAAGCTGTTGATAAAAAATGCTTTTATTTGTGATAAATTAGTGTATGTGTTGAAAGTTTACCCTGGAGATATGTGTAAAATCCTGCTTTGTGCTTCCATATAAGGAGGCTACAAGACCTGGCTTTTACAATTATCTTCCAGTCCTGTCCTCCTGTCCTAGTCCTGTCCTGTGGTATATACGCACAACACCTAATGCAAATAGGGTATCTGTCAGTAGGATACCAATCTGCCATTGGTGGCATGTTACCAGCTAATGAGGGGCCATTAGTAAGATTGTTGAAAGCACCTCCTTTATTCCTAAGGAGCCACATAAAACCCATTAAGTTAGCTGAAAGTTAGCTGAGTTTGTCCATTTGTTACAGTACATAGGGATTTGTGTCCAGTATTGTTCAGTTCTGAGGAATATTCAAAAATATGTATTTTATTTGCTTATTTTTTATCAATGTACAAAATGCAAAGTGAGCGAGCAGAAGAAAAGAAGAAAAATCTTAATCAAATCAATATTTGGTGTCACAACCCTTTGAATTCAAACCAGCATCAATTCTTACACTTCCACACTTTGTACACAAGGGCTAACACATGATAATGCTTTGTTCTAAACCATTCCATTATAGCTCTGGCTGTATGTTTAGGGCCGTTATCCTTCTGGAAGGTGAACCTCCGCCCCAGTCTCTCGCAGACTGTAACAGGTTTTCTTCTAAGATTGCCCTGTATTTGGCTCCATCCATCTTCCCATCAACTCTGACCAGCTTATCCTTTTCTGCTGAAGAAAAGCATCCCCACAACATGATGCTGCCACCGCCATGTTTCACAGTGGATGGTGTGTTCAGGGTGATGCACAGTGTTAGTTTTCTGCCACACATAGCGTTTTGCTTTTAGACCAAAAAGTAAAATTTTGTTCTTATCTGACCAGAGCACCTTCTTTTACATGTTTGTGGTTTCCCCCATATGACTTCTCACAAACTACAAACGGGACTTCTTATGGCTTTATTTCAACAATGTCTTTCTTCTTGCCACTCTTCCATAAAGGCCAGATTTGTGGAGTGCATGACTAATAGTTGTCCAGATTCTCCCACCTGAACTGTGGATCTCTGCAGCTCCTCCAGAGTTCCCATGGACCTCTTGAATGCTTCTCTAATTAATGCTCTGCTTACCCGGCCTTTCGGTTTAGATGGACAGCCACGTCTTGGTAGGTTTGCAGTTGTGCCATACCCTTTGCGTTTTATGATGATGAATTGAACAGTGCCCCGTGAGATGTTCAAAGCTTGGGATTTTTTTTTATAACCTAACCCTGCTTTAAAATTCTCCACAACTTTATCCCTGCCCTGTCTGGTGTGTTCCTTGGCCTTAATGGCGCTGTTTGTTCACTAAGATTCTCTAACAAACCTCTGAGAGCTTCACAGAACAGCTGTATTTATACTAAGATTATATTACACACAGAGAGACTCTATTTACTAATTAGGTGACTTCTGAGGGCAATTGGTTCCACTAGATTTTTGTTAGGGTTGTCACAGTAAAGGGGGCTGAATACAAATGCATGTCACACTTCAGATGTTCATTTGTAAAAAAAATTGAAAACAAAAGTGTAGAACATTTCAAGACGTATAAAATACTGTATATTTATATTTCGGTTATAATACTTTGTGATTTACTATCTGGAATTAGTGTACTGATCAGATGTCACTGGATGAATACATATCCTGAATGAGTGAGTGAAAGATACTGAAGCTAGACACAGCCAGCCAACTATCATTTTAAGAAGTATAGCAATGGCAACAAACATACCGTATATACTCGAGTATAGGCCGACCCGAATATAAGCCGAGGCCCCCAATTTACCCCCAAAAAAACTGGCAAACTTATTGACTCGTGTATAAGCCGAGGGTGAGACATGCCTGTCCATCCCTGTGTGTGTGTCCGTCCATCCCTGTGTGTCCGTCCATCCCTGTGTGTCCGTCCATCCCTGTGTGTCCGTCCATCCCTGTGTGTCCGTCCATCCATCCCTGTGTGTGTGTGTGTCCATCCATCCATCCATCCCTGTGTGTGTGTGTCTCCATCCATCCATCCATCCATCCCTGTGTGTGTGTGTCTCCATCCATCCATCCATCCATCCCTGTGTGTGTGTGTCTCCATCCATCCATCCATCCATCCCTGTGTGTGTCTCCATCCATGTGTGTGTGTGTGTGTGTGTGTGTGTGTGTGTGTGTGTGTGTCCAGCCTACCTTTGTCCCGAGCCTCCGTCCCGTGCCTTGCCTCCTTGCCTCCGTCCCGTGCCGTGCCTTGCCTCCTTGCATCCGTCCCGTGTCGTGCCTTGCCTTGCCCCCGTCCCGTCCCGTCCCGTGCCGTGCCGTGCCTTGCCTTGCCTCCGTCCCGTGCCCTCTTCGTCGGCGGCCATTGTAAAATTCAAAAGCTGCGCCGCCGCCTTCGCCTGTGATAGGCGGAACACTGAATTTCCCAGCAGCCTGTGTTCCGCCTATCACAGACGTCGTATCATCCTCGTCCGTAGTACGAGGATGATACGATGTCCGTGATAGGCGGAACACAGGCTGCTGGGAAATTCAGTGTTCCGCCTATCACAGGCGAAGGCGGAGCCGGAGGCGCGGCTTTTGAATAGAATGGCCGCTGTCTGTCTGCTCGACACGCTGATCGAGCGGGCAGACAGCGATGACTCGAGTATAAGCCGAGGGGGGCACTTTCAGCCTCAAAAAAGAGGCTGAAAATCTCGGCTTATACTCGAGTATATACGGTACTTCTCTCAGTACAGATTTCTTGTAATAAATATGCTTTCCTCTTGTCCTCAGTGACAAACTTGACCTTTCTGGTTTGCTATTATCATATTTGAATATGTTTTTAAAATTGTTCTTACTCTCTTTGTCAATCCACTTTTCATTTTCATTTCTTGCAAACCTGATTTCCGTTTGCCAGTTTTCATGGTCTAGTTTTAAAATATAAACATGGGAAGTGTTTCTTTAGATGTATATTTGTACTGTTTTTTCTCATTTTATAAATAATAATAGTGCCTTATAAATTTTTTAATGTTAATAGAAGGTAGTTGGGATCCACATACTCATATATTTTGTATGGAAAACAGAAAGAGCAGGGGGGAACTTAACATGGGCTACTGTTGACCTACAGTCTGTAAGGAAGTAGGACAGAAGCAATAGATACCTTTGAAACATAGATTAATGACAGTAAGATGAAGTCACGGGAAGTGACGTAACGCGTAGGATACCAGAAGTGACGTCTACACCCGAGCGGTACGCTCGTAGTCTGTTTACTGTGCGATTTACATCTGACATTGTGTGAGTAGTTTGAATCTTTTTTAATAAATTGACAACTTTTAATCTACTACACAATGGTGGGTCTTACATTTATGCTTTGAGTGCCCATGCTGATTTTATCCATGGAATAACCCTTATGGACGGTGGTGACATTATAGAAGTCTGAAGCTCTCCCCTTGACCCCCTGTGCTCTTTCCAGAGGCTATATACACTGTATACCTTACAGCAGTAAGGTAATTACCTAGTGTGCCTAGTGAACACGCGGATATCACTTGGGTGGAGAGATTATCGCACCACGAATTCACTGTTCCACTATACAGCTTCATTGTGTTCTGTGACACTTCCACTGCATTATCCACTTCTTGGACTATCATATTTGTCACTTTGAACAATAGCACCACTGGTTTACATATTGATTGTTATAAGCGATACAGCATGCACATTAGCACTTTATTTTTTTTTGATCACTGGTTTTTACACTACTGTATGAGTGACACATTTTTTGGTTTACATATCGATTGTTCTCTTGGTCTATCAATTTATTTATTTTATAGCGTCATTTTTATGCACTTCAGTCATTTATTTATTTTTTGCTATAGAGATATTTTATGCACTTGAGCACTTTATCTAAATATCTTTTACTAGTTTTTCACACTGTCTAAATAAGGATATATTTCCGTGGCACACTCCTTTTTCTTTCTTTTTTTCTTCTTTTGTGGGAGCGCAACATCAATTTTCTAATATCAATTTTATATCTATATGAGAGTGTTTAAAATTTTTCATTCTATATAAAGCGCAGGAGCCCTTACATATGCATGGGCTACTCCGACCACAAGCAACCATGCACCACTCAATGGAATCGAGGACTGTCTTGATACCCAGATAAAGACAAAAAGTATAATTAATACAATTATTTTTATTTTGAAAAAATTATAGATTTAAAAACAGTTGTTGATAATTAACATAATAACAAAAGACAAGTGTACAATCAAATGATACCCGGCCTCCTAAAATAAGAAAGTTCAGGGTACAGCGACTAATGTCCAAGTTGATCATGTATTACAACTAGTTTCGCGACTAAAAGTTGCTTCTTCGGGAAATTTCTTGGTACATATCTAAAGTTAAATACATATTATACACATCATTAGCATAATGCAACAAACATTTAACATCTCAAAATCCGGTTTTGCGGAGTATTTTTACAATTTAATGCTACAAAACACGCGGCTCACTGCTGGAAAATCCCAAAAGCGGGCCAAAGTAGGGCACGGGTGGCTCCCACCATTGGGGTTTACCACGTGTTTTTTCTCAGTATTTATTATTTCTCAGTACTATTTATTTTTTTTGCTAAATAACTCAATTAAATTTTGCTTTTGGCCTTTTTTTACTTTTTACTCATCAGGATAAATTGTCCATAAATTACTTAAACTCAATCTCAAACACTCCCATATTTCTTCCCTTTCTATGTGTTACAATGCATCCATCAGACCTTAAAGCAATTTGTCTTTCATGTGTATACATTTTTTTTAAAGCTTAGACCAATATTTCACAACTGTTTTTCAGTTATGGTCCCATTAAAAGTATGCAAAAAAACATGCGCCCTCCTGTCTAAAATGTAAAAAAGTACATTTTACTTATCAGTTTGGAAGCCTAAGCCTAGAACACACAACCAGCTTGATAAATTCAAGTTCAGAAGCCGCCCTTGAGATCAGAGGTTCCTCCATCACATCAGAGCTTCCTATACATAAGAGTCCCTCATCACATAAGAGTTGCCCCTCTAAATTAAGGACTCCCATACATAGGTCCCCCATCACATCAGAGCCTCCCTGTCACTTCAGTGTCTCCCCATTACTGCAGAATCCTCCATCACAGAGCCCTCTATCATACAGGTCCCACCCATCATAGAGCCCCCCCAACTACACAGTCCCTCCATCACAGTGTCCCCCAATCACACAGTCTGCTTTTCCTTTCTGTTTTCTCCTGAATGCTGGGGGGTGGCCCTACATATCATCTGTCCTGCATCAGAGTCATGCGTTGCCATGGCACGGCAAACCAGTCACCATCACTTTAGCAACAAATGATGCTGTGCGCCCTGGTCCTTGCCACTTGCCATCTGGGCCAATTCTGACATTTCTCTCATATATCATTATATTTTTGGAAAATGACTCAGAACCCCTAAACATTATATATATGTTTTTTTTTAGCAGAGACCCTAGTGAATAAAATTGTGCTTGTTGCAATTTTGTATGTTATACTGTTTTACCGCAACGCAATTTTTTGGGAAAAAAACATTTTCATGAATTAAAAAAATAAAAAACACTAAAGTTAGCCCAATTTTTTTTGTATAATGTGAAAGATGATGTTACACCAAGTAAATAGATACCTAACATGTCAAACTTTAAAATTGTGCACACTCTTCGGTACTGAAAATCTCCATATGCTACACTTTAAAAAATTTTACAGGTTACTAATTTAGAGTTACAGAGGAGGTCTATAATATACATAATTGAGATAGTCAAATCTTTTATTCATTTATTTTTTTATCTTTTTTTTTCTTCTCCAAGATAAGCCAAGCCATATAGACGGGTCTTGGCCCTGGTTATATTAAACCATTATCCAACTATCTCATTATTGACTACCTTATAGACTAATAGATTACATTGTTGTTATTCAACTCAAACTAAGGTTATTCTAGAAACAATTAATTACTTTCTTTATTCAATTTTATACAAAATGTGTTGATTGTTTGAAAGATATTGATTAAAATCATATATGAATAATATCTATTATATTAAGAATTATAAAGAAAATAGCAAATCATATATGTTCATCTATATATGATGTTCGAAAAGCCTTTCACATATATATATATATATATATATATATATATATATATATATATATATATATATATATCTTATTTAACACAAAATTTGTACTCATAATATGTACTGTATTGTTATCAATAAAATATTTTAGAGAAAATTTATTTTTTTACCATCCTGTTTTAGGTGAATACACCCCATAGGGTTAGTGATGTGATTTTAGTTGCACCGCTCCTTCACCGCTCCAAAGAAGCTGCTGGCAGGACTTTTTCTGACGTCCTGCCAGCGCACCTCTCCAGTGTAAAAAACCCTTGGGCTTTCACACTGGAGTGAATGGAGACACTTTTTTCAGGTGCTATTTTCAGCGCTGTAGCACCTTAAAAACGCTGGCAGTGTAAAAGGGGTCTTAGCCCTTGTACACACGGTCGGAGATTCCGACGGAATGTTTCCTATCGGACCATTTTGTCTGATATTCCAACTGTGTGTGGTCTGCATCGGACTGTTTCCGTCGGAATATCCGACGGACCAACTTTTCCAACTTGCCGGTAAAAATTTTCCGACAAAATGCTCCGATCGGACATACTCCGATCATGTGTAGCCTACTCCGATGGACAAAGTGCCACGCATGCTCAGATCAAATTCCTAGACCAAAGCTATTGGCTACTAGCCTGAACGTAGTCCCGTCGTAACAAAATAACGTCATCACGTTATGTACAATCGGATTTTCCGACAACTGAGTCCGACCGTGTGTATGCAACATCACTTCCGGACCTCTTCCGGAATTAATCCTCGCAGGATTCTTACTCATTTATATTTTTTGTTATGGTGCTGGCAATCGGACTACCTACACCATGGCAACTCATGATGCTTATCCAGGAAAAAACAAGGTCCTATACTTGCGGCACCCGGGAAAACCCAGACAGCAGCCTGGTTGAGAAACATTAGCTTGGATTAAATTAAATCAAGTGGCAGTCACTTATATGCTTTTATATGTACAGTTGTAATAAACTGTACCTTGCTTGAAGCTGGGGCTTCTATAAAATTACCCTTTAGTAAATCAAGAAAATGACTGACCTTTTGCAGTAACAGCTGTGCCCTTACAACTGCCAATTTCATGGTGGTTAAAATCCTCAGTTATTACCACTGTCCTAGCTTATGCAGCTTCTTCCACATATATATCCATTGGGGGGCTCGTTATATACCAGAGATATTAAAGTGGTATTAAACCCAAAAGCAAGTATTTATTTTGCAGATTAGCAATTCTTGGATATAATGGCTGCATTTGTGTTCTTTTTTGGGTTTTCTTTCATATATTTTCACCTGGTGACCCTGCCATTAAGCCTCTTGTTTTTCAACAGAACAAGCTCTCCTGCAGATGTAGTAGTTAGATGGCTGAGACAAACCATTTACCACTGGCAGAGGTGCCTACAATGCTCTGTTTTATTTATTTATGTATAACCTCTACCTCAAATGGAAGAAAACTGTTTATTGTAACTGCTTATAAAATGCTAGCTGCAGGGGCGGACTGGCAACTCATGGGGCCCCCGGGCAATAGAAGATTATGGGGCCCCCTGTGTCTCCACCCACATGCAAGCCACACCTACACAAAGCACCACCTACATAAATCATGGGGGAAAAAAGTAAGGCACACAGCAGGGCACAGGCACATCGCAGGGCATGGGACGCACAGCAGGGCACATCATGGGACACAGGGCACATCAAGGGGTACACAGCAGGGAACAACACAGGGCATGGGTCACACAGTAGGGAACATCAAATGGCACACAGGAAGGCACATCATAGGGCAAAGGGCACATCAGGGGGTACACAGCAGGGCACTGAGAACATCACAGGGCATAGGGCACATCACAGGACACACAGTAGGGCACATCACAGTGCAAATCAGGGGGTACACAGCAGGGCACAGGGCATGGGACACACAGCAGGGCACATCACGTGGGTGAGATAATGATCTCTCAAAGCTACTATACAGGAATCCTCCGGCACAGAGTGTATGGCATGCGCAGAAAGGAGTGTATATGACAGGGGGCCATGAGCGCGCTTTTCTGCTGCTGTGCTCGTGCTCTCCTACTGCTGTGCCCGCGCTTTTCACTCTACAGGCATGAGGTTCGGCCTTGGGATGCTGCCTGGTCAAGGGGAGTGTAGAGGTGGGCGGGAGTTGTGTGACATCACGACTTCGCCCACCGAGCTCTGGCTAAGAGACCCGCCTACTAATTCCGGAGTTTTGTGGGTCTCCTACAGATGAAGGGGGTGACATTGCTAAGGAAGGGACACATGCAGGAGGCTTCTATATATGCATAGATTAATACTGTGCCATTAGTTGATACAGGGTGAGGAGTGGGCTTTACATCCACTTTAATTTTTCATTGTCTGCATTTTTTCCCTTTACATTCAGTTGTCAGCAGTCATTACTGTCAGACACGATGGCCGCCCACTCCTTAAAGAGGGATTCCACCTACAAAAAAAATATTAAAAGCCAGCAGCTATAAATACTACAGCTGCTGACTTTTAATAAATAGACACTCACCTGTCCCAGGGTCCAGCGATGTTGGCAGCCGAGACCGTTCGATCGCTCGGGTCTTGGCTGCTGCCGCCGCCATTCTAGGTGAGGGAATCAGGAAGTGAAGCGTTGTGGCTTCACTTCTCGGTTCCCTACTGCACATGCGTGAGTCACGCAGCGCACTAGGAATTGTCCGCGCTGTCTCTGGGACCCGTGTGTGTCCCAGCAGACAGCACGGTGGGACAGGAAACGGCATAGACTCCCGTGGGAGTCTATGCCCGTAAGTGGGTGCAAATACCTGTCTTAGCCCTTGTACACACGGTTGGAGATTCCGACAACCAAATCCGTTGGAGTAATTCCAATGGATTAATTCCGGAAGAGGTCCGGAAGTGATGTTGCATACACACGGTCTGACTAAGTTGTCGGAAAATCCGATTGTACATAACGTGATGATGTTATTTCGTTACGACGGGACTGCGTTCAAGCTAGTAGCCAATAGCTTTGGTCTAGGAATTTGATCTGAGAATGCATGGCACTTTGTCCGTCGGAGTAGGCTACACATGATCGGAGTATGTCCGATAGGAGCATTTTGTCGGAAAATTTTACTGGCAAGTTGGAAAACTTGGTCCGTCGGATATTCAGACGGAAACAGTCCGATGCAGACCACACACAGTCGGAATATCCGACAAAACGGTCCAATAGGAAACATTCCGTCGGAATCTCCGACCGTGTGTACAAGGGCTAAGACAGGTATCTGCACCCCCCAAATGTGACACCGGAGGAGGGGAGGGTTCCGATGAGCGGAAGTTCCACTTTAGGGTGGAACCCCCGCTTTAACAACCATGTTGTTTACTGGCTACACTGGTCTGGTGACACTGTGGCTGGTGTGGTGGTGATTGGAGAACTGCAACTTGCTGCAATATTAGAGTTCATTCACACCTTGTGGTTTAACCACCCCTCAACTGCTACCCCCTTTAGCTGCAGAGGCAGCAGATGGGAGTCTACACATGTTGTGTCTGTGATGCTTTGCTTCCCAGCTGTGGAAGGAATTACACACCCACTATACCCCCTGATTATGACCCATTCTACTAAATAGATTGCTTGTACAGGATACATGGGGTTAAAGTAGGTGGTGAGGAGGCGATACAATGCCTCCTCACTGCCTGTCAAATATTCTCTGAAGAGCGTTCAGAAAATGAATAGCATCTTTTATGTGAACAAGTCCTTATGGTGACACAATGACTGCTGTGGTGGTGATCAGGGACACTGTAAATGCTGTGGCAGTGATTACGGAAAATATGACTGGTACGGCGGTGATCAGGGACACAGGGGCGGCGGTGATTTTTAATTTTTTTTGCTATTTTTTTTACATACTGTCACCAGAGTAGTGCAGAGTCGACTCTTTTTTTACGCTATAATTTCTTATTCCAGTGATGATCACCGTAAAAGCAATTGTTTTAATTGTCATGAATGGCTTTAATGTATGACTCATTATTATAATATAATATTATGATTGCTGTGACTGGCTACAGCTATCACACTTTCAGTGCCAATCTGTGCTCTGTATAATAATGTAGCGCCCACCACCTTTAGGTGGGTGCTAATCAGGTTTAGTTAGGTAAGTGTTTGGTAAATTTGCCAGGGCCTTACATTTCTTTAGGCCTGGTTGTTTGGTTTGGACGGGAGGGGAGGGTGTGGCCACCTGCATTCTGCCCTGAAAGACCTCAATTACCTTCCACTGGAAATGTTCTGGAAGGAAGGTGGGCCGGGGTCTGGGGTGCAGGCAGTTTGTATGGAGAGCCCTGGACCAATCATTAAATTGTATTGGCAGGGGCAGGCCTCGCATATAAACTGGGGGGTCACATGCTTCTGGGAGGAGATGGGAGAAGTTGGATCCAGAGAAGCAGCAGAAATGTAACCCACAAGGATCAGGCTTGAAGGCTTGAGAGACCCCAGAGCTGGATAGCAAGAACAGACCTCAGTGCTGGATAGTTCAACAGAAATTAAGCCACCATGTAACTCCGGGAGAAGTGGACCGGGCATCTCATAGGGGCAAATTTTTTTGGAGATATTTTGGAGGTGAAGTCTGCAACATTTGGACAGCTAGATTTGGGGCTGAAAGGACAGGTCAGAGTCCAGGATTACACCTAGCACTCTGGCATGAGGGAAGGGACTGATGGTTGTATTATTGATCTTGAGGAAGAAGTTATGAGCTCAGTTTTAGAAAGATTACGTTTGAGGAAGTGGTGTGGCATCCATGCTGATATGTCAGTTAGTAAGTTAGTAATTTGAGAGGAGACTGAAGGAATGAGGTGAGGAGTAGAGAGATAGATTGTTATAGTGTGTTGTCAGCATAGAGATGGTAATGGAAGCCATGGGAGTTTATTAATTGATCAAGGGAGGAGGTGTAAGCAGAGAAGTGGAGTGGTCCGAGGACAGTACCTTGAGGTACCCCAACAGAAAGAGGAAGTGGAGAGGAGGAAACAGAGTTATAGGTAACACTGAAGGAGCACTGTGATAGGTAGGAAGAGAACCAAGAGAGAGCAGAGTCTTGAAGGCCAAGGGAGTAGAGTTTTTGGTGGAGGGGATGGTCAACAGTATCAAGTCCTGCAGAGAAGTAGTCTGAATATGGAGTGGTGGCCTTTGATTTTAGCAGTTAGTAGATCATTTGTTTCAGTAGCGCAGTTTCAGTGAAGTGTAGTAAGTGAAAGCCTGACTGTAAGGTGTCAAGAAGGTTATTGTCAGTGAGTTAGGAGCGCAGACAGTTGTAGACTAAGCCTTCTAAGTTTTGATGCAAACAGGAGCAAGGAGATGGGTCTTAAACGAGTTGTAAAGGCAGGAGTTTTTTTTTTATCTTAATGCATTCTGGTACTCCAAAGACATGCTGGTAGGTTAATTAGACCCTGTCTAAAAAAATTGGCCGAAATATGTGTATGTGTTTGTAAGTGAGTCGGGACCCTACGTGGAAAAGGACCGCTCTATACCGCAGATGGACACTGGCGGCAAAAAGGGCCCTGGGACAATTCAGTTTTCATAGGTAGCGCTGTACAAGTCATTCATTCATTCATTCGTAAGTATAACATGTTTGTTATTTAAAAACAAAACAAAAAAACAAGACTTTACAATCACTTTAAGTTGTTTAAGCTGGTGGGGTCCAGTGAGGGCTTTTTAAAGCGAAGTTCCACCCAAAAATTGAATTTCTGCTTTTCCAGTCCCCCCCTCTGGTGTCACATTTGGCACCTTTCAGGGGGGGAGCAGATATCTGTCTAATACAGGTATTTTGCTCCCACTTCCAGGCATAGATACCTGAGCCACCCACAGGTACCTACGCCACTTCCCGACCCCCCCCCCCCTGTCTTCTGGGATACACACGGGTCCCAGAACACAGTAGGGACCAGTGGTATAGAGCAGTGTGAGTTGCGCATGCGTCGTAGGGAACCAGGAAGTGAAGCCGCAAGGCTTCACTTCCTGATTCCCGTACCGAGGATGGTGGCAGCAGCACCCGACAGCTGAGGGATAGATCGGCTTCAGGTGCCAACATCGTGGGCGCCCTGGACAGGTAAGTGTCCTTATTTTTAAAGTCAGCAGCTGCAGTATTTCTAGCTGCTGACTTAAAAAAAAACAAAAAAAATTGGCAGAACTCCACTTTAAGTATGGGGGTGATCAGGGCATGTTTTAGAGGGGAATGGAAGATGCCAATAGAGAGGGAAAGATTGGAGATGTGAGTGAGGGAGCATAGGATAGAACATGTGACATACTTCATTACAGGTAGGTGATGTAACTGCAGAGAAAATATATTACTCCACTCAAGACAGTTAACCCCTGCTCCGCCAATTAATAGGCTTTAGGTGGTTGACTCCCTGACTCCCCGATCATAATGTGATGTGACTGCTGCTGTAGGAAAAAAATAATTTTTTTATTAAACTTTAGCTTTAAAGTGGTTGTAAACCCTTACAAACCACTTTGACCTACAGGTAAGCCTAGATTAAGGCTTACCTGTAGGTCCAAGAAATATCTCCTAAACCTACACGGTTTAGGAGATATTTGCCGAAAGACAGGCACCGCTGTCTACGGTGCATGCGCCGTAGACAGCGCCGCGCAGGCGCACTGAGCGCGCCGCTGTCAACGGCGATATGCCGCGAGTGGCGGCTCCCGTGCGCATGCGCAGGAGTGACGTCGTCGCGGCTTCGTCAAATGACAGCGGCGGTGCAGCGAGACCCACCGAGAAGATGGGTGCTCCGGACTACAGGGGACAGCGGTGACTTCGCTGGCTGCTGTGTCAGGTAAGTGACACATAATGGACTACAATGCGATGCATAGTAGTCCATTATGCTTTACCTTTGCAGGGAATTAAAGAGGAAGTAAACTCATCATCTTTAAATATATTTATTCCTCTTTAAATCCAAACCTGATTAAAGAATCTACAAATTCTAAAAAACCTTGTCCCTTAAATATATTTGGCCTGTCAATAAAGGGTATAAATAGGAGATAGGAATAGGGTGTGTTTCTTTTCCCTATGGATGGCTGACACAATGGAAGACTTCACAGACAGTCATGATCTCAATAGACCACATGGTGGCACTGTTCACTCACATTACAGGACCCTATAAACTGTTCAACTCTGCCAGTAATGAATAGCAAATATTTGCTTGTTAGTCACTGTGCTTTCATTCTTTCTTGGGGGCTAATTATGATCTCACCAATTTTTCTCATGAAGCATGTTATTTTAATGATAGCGTACAAGAAGAGAAAGGTCTAGTGATTAGACAAAGGTTGCATTACATGAATCCTACTTGCTTATACAAAGATTAATTAATGTGCAGCTTCTATATTCCAGGAGCATGTCATTTATTTTCCTAAAAACAATCCAGCAGGAAAATAGCTGAACAATATCCAATCATGTGGTGCTGTGCAATGTAGCTCGAGTTAATACATTTTAGTGAATGGACAGCATGATTCATATGTACAGGAGGCCAGAGGCTAGGTGAATCAGAAATATATTCAAGTTATCTGCTACTTATATAGAAAGTGTCGAGTATGTTTGGTGATCATCTATTTTGAATGTGACTTTTTATCTTTTACATTTTTATTTTTCCATACTTTGTTTATTGCAATATAGTAAAATGCAAATTAGCGGCTAGAGGAAACTCTGGGAGTTGATTTAGTGAAGGCAAATAAACTGTTCACTTTGCAAGGGGATTTTACCCAGTGAATGATGTGAAGCTCTGCTGCCATCCATCATCCACGCAGGGCCGTTTTTAAGGGAGGTGCAAAAGGGACAGCTGCCCTGGGCACTGTCATTGTTGTTGGGCCCAAAGCAGCTGGCTCATACTTGCCAACTATCCTAGTTTAAATTCCCTCGTCCCTTGAGGTTTTAGTCCTTTGCTGTGTCCCAATATCTCAGTGGGAAATGCTGCTACTAATGCTGCCCAGCTCTGCCTTATTGTTGTGTACAGGTGACTCACCTGCACACCCTGTGTTTACATGTAAATTACCAGCATTCATATGTAAATAGCGGTGGTCGGCGGCATTGATATGTATATCTTGCCCCGTTGAGATCATATCCACAGTAATCTCTAGCAACCAATCAACAAGCAAAAATCATGTGCTGTAACCTCTAGCAACTAATCAGTGAGCCGCAATGTGTGCTGTAACCTCTAGCAACCAGTCAGGGAGTGGTAATAATACACTGTAACCTCTGGCAAACAATCGCAATAGCCGCCGGATCTGATTCAGTAAACTGATTTTAAGTCTAGCTGCTATTTATTGTATATCTCAGAGGAGGTGGAGTGCGAAACTGCATGGGGAGAGGGCCCCGAGAAAAATTTTGCCCAGGGTCCAATCAATATTAAAGATGGCCCTGCATCCACGTATTTCGAAAGGCAGCAATAAAAAACTGGGACTTTAAAGTGATATTAAAGAGTAAGCCCCCGTACACACGATCGGACTTTCCTACCACAAAATCCTTTGGAAAAAATCAGACGGATTTTGTCCGAAACTGGTGTTGCATACACACGGTCGGACAAAGTTGTCTGAAAATCCGATCGTTCGGAACGTGATGACGTTCCTTCGTTATGACGAGACTACGTTGAGGCTAGTAGCCAATAGCTTTGGTCTCATGATTTGATCTGAGCATGCGTGGCACTTTGTTGGATCGGATAAAGTTAAATCGGATTTTTTTGTTGGAAAATTTGAGATCCTGCTCTCAAATTTTTTCCGTTGGAATCTCAGACGGAAAAAGTCCCATAGAGCCCACACACAATCGGATTTTCTGACAATATAATCAGATCGGACCTTTTCCGGCGGAATTTCTGACCGTGTGTTCAGGGCATCACATCAACTTTGTTCTTTGTGCTCTTCAATGACCTACAGTGTCATCAGTGCCCTACAGTGCCATTAGTGAGTGCTCATCAGTGCCACTAAAGTGCTCATCAGTGCCACTAAAGTGCTCATAGGTGTCACTACAGTGCCCTATTAGTGCTCTTCAGTGCCCAAGAGTGCTCATCAGTGCCACCCTATCAATGGATCCTCATCAGCGCTATAAAAATGTGTAAAAAAATGCGTCCAAAAAATAGTTGAAAAAAATGACATGTTCAAAAGACTCGCTATGCCTCATGCAATATACGTTGGGGTGTTTGCTTTCCAAAATTCTGGTGTTTCCATTGTCCTGGCGCTCCAGGGCCTTCAAGTGTGTAATAGGTAGTCAAGAAATTAGATGTGTGATTTATGGCCCTAGAACACCTGAAGGTGTTCCCTGCATGTTGGGCCTCTGTATGTAAATAGGCTGTGGAAAAGTCTGACACATGTGGTATCACCATACTCAGGAGGAGTAGCAGAATGTATTTTGGGGTGTCATTTTTGCTATGTACATGCTATGTGTTAGAAATATTTTAAAAATGGACAACTTTGTGTAAAAAAAAAAAAGTGTTCTCGTTTTCTTTCCACATTTTTTTAAAACTTGAAAAAAAAAGACATATTTTTTAACACGTTTTTTGAAAATGTGGAAAGAAAATGAGAACGCATTTTTTTCAAAAGACTCATTGTGCACCACAGAATATATGTTGGGGTGTTTGCTTTCCAAAATGGGGTCACTTTGTGGGTGTTTTCCATTGTCCTGGTGCTCCAGGGCCTTCAAAAGTGTGATAGGTTGTCAGGAAATTAGATGTGTAATTTATTTCCCTAGAACACCTGACAGTGCTCCCTGCATGTTGGGCCTCTGTATGTGACCAAAAACTGCAGAGATGATCAATACCACCAAAAGAAAGCTCTATTTGTGGGGAAAAAAAGGATGTCACTTTTGTTTGGGTACAGCGTCGCACGACCGCGCAATTGTCAGTCAAAGCAACACAGTGCCGTATCACAAAAAAGGGCCTGGTCATTAAGGGGGCAAATCCTTCCAGGGCTGAAGTGGTTAAGATAGCAAAAACAATAATATAACCTTACAGGTCCATCACTATTTTTCCACTTTCTTCTAAAAATAAAAACCTGACAGGGGATTCTACTGCACTCCATCAAATACTGCAAATTTTTTTTTATATTTTTCTCACATGGAGCACATTACATAAGTATGTGATTCATCATGCACATTACAGCAGTGCACAAGTCTTTATTTACCAACATATATTACAATTAAGTTGGTTTTAATGAGCACTATGTTAACAGGAAATATAGGAGCCCAATCCAAGTCAGAGTACAGTCCTAGAGGTAAACACAACTGGATGTTTTAGTAGAGGGATTGGTAGTATTTACACCCCTTGACATTTTCCATATTTCTTACAACCAAAAAAGTAAATGTATTTTATTGGGATTTTATGTGATAGACCAACACAAATTGGCACATAATTATGAAGTGGAACGAAAATTATAAATTGTTTTCAACATTTTGTGCTAAATACGTATAAAATGTGGTGTGCATTTGTTTTCGGCTCCCCTGAGTTAATACTTTGTAGAACCCCCTTTCTCTGCAATTACAGCTGCAAGTTCTTTTGGGTTTGTCTCTACCAGCTTTGCACATCTAGAGAGTGACATTTTTGCCCATTCTTCTATGCAAAATAGCTCAATCGCTGTTAGATTGGATGGAGAGTGTCTGTGAACAGCAATTTTTAAGTCTTGGATTTAGATCTGGACTTTGACTGGGCCATTCTAACACATGAATATGCTTTAATCTAAACCATTCCATTGTAGCTCTGGCTGTATGTTTAGGGTTGTTGTCCTGCTGGAAGGTGAACCTCAGTCTCAAGTCTTTTGCAGACACACAATCAGAAATTCTGCCAGCAAAAGTCCGATGTGAGCTTTTGGTCGGAAATTTCCGACCATGTGTATGCTCCATCAGACATTTGCTGGTGGAATAACCACCAGCAAAAGATTGAGAGCAGGTTCTAAATTTTTCGGTCGGAAAAAATTCTGATCGGAAATTCCGATCGTCTGTACCAATTCTGACACGCAAAATTCCTACACATGCTCGGAAACCATTCGACGCATGCACTGAAGCACTGAACTTAATTATCTCGGCTCTTCGTAGTGTTGTACATCACCGACAGAGAACTTTTGTGTCACAGATTTTTTCTAGAATTGCCCTGTATTTGGCTCCATCCATTTTCCCATCAACATCAACTCCATGTCCCTGCTAATAAAAAAGCATCCCTACAACAAGATGCTTCCACCACCATGTTTCATGGTGGGGAGGGTGTTTTCAGGGTCATGTGCAGTGTTAGTTTTCCACCACACATAGCATTTTGCTTTTAGGCCAAAAAGTTCAATTTTGGTCTCATCTGACCAGAGCACCTTCTTCCACATATTTTCTGTGTCCTCCACATGGCTTCTCACAAACTGCAAATGGGACTTCTTATGGCTTTCTTCCAACAATGGCTTTCTTCTTGCTACTCTTCCATAAAGGCCAGATTTGTGGAGAGCACGACTAATAGTTGTCCAGTAGACAGATTCTTCCACCTGAGCTGTGCAACTCTGCAGCTCCTCCAGAGTTACCATGGGCCTCTTGGCTGCTTCTCTGAATAATGCTGTCCTTGCCCGGCCTGTCAGTTTAGGTGGAAGGCCATGTTTTGGTAGGTTTGCAGTGGTGCCATACTCTTTCCATTTTCAGATGATGGATTGAACAGTGCTCCGTGAGATGTTAACAGCTTGGGATATTTTTTTATAACCTAACCCTGCTTTAAATTTCTTTGCAACTTTATCCCTGACCTGTCTGGTGTGTTTCTTGGCCTTAATGATGCTGTTTGTTCACTAAGGTTCTCTAACAAACCTCTGAGGGCTTCACAGAACAGCTGTATTTATACTGAGATTAGATTACACACAGGTTTACTCTATTTACTAATTAGGTGACTTCTGAACGCAGTTGGTTCCACCAGATTTTAGTTAGGGGCATCAGAGTAAAGGGGGCTGAATACACCACACTTTTCAGTTATGTATTTCTAAACAAATTTGAAAACCATTTATCATTTTCTTTCTACTTCACAGTTGTGTGCCGCTTTGTATTGGTCCATCGTATAAAATCACAATAAAATACATTTACATTTTTGGTTGTAACATGAGAAAAATGTGGATATATTCAGGGGGTACGGATACTTTTTCAAGGCACTGTATGTGTGTGACCATTAGGGAAATGTATCTCCATTTCCAGCCCCTGTGATACCCATAAAAGAAAAAAGATACATTTATTACCTGAAAGAAGCTTACACTCTTCCTCTCACTATTCAAAAACAAATACAAGGTTCTGGCAAGAGTTAGCCTTTCCCTGAAAACAAAACTATCTCCTGAACCACAGGAAGCCACTTCTTATCTATCGCCTGAATTACTGGACCAATATTCACCTTACTCTATTCAATTTGTACCAGGTCCCTCTCTCTTAGCCCTTGTACACACGGTTGGACATTCCGATGGAAGATGTCCGATCGGACCGTATAGTCGGATAATCCGACCGTGTGTGGGCTCCATCGGACTGTTTCTGTCGGAATATCCAATGGACCAAGTTTGAGAGCTGGGCTATAAAACTTTCCGACAACATGATCTGATCGGACTTTGTCCGATTGTGTGTAGAGAATTCCGATCGGACAAAGTGCCACGCATGCTCAGATCAAATTCCTAGACCAAAGCTATTGGCTACTAGCCTGAACATAGTCCCGTCGTAACGAAATAACGTCATCACGTTCTGAACGATCAGATTTTCCGACAACTTTGTCCGACCGTGTGTATGCAACACCAGTTTCGGACAAAATCCAACGGAGAGCTGTAAACTCCTACTTTTCATTACTGAATTTTGTTGATATTCTACGATTAGTGATGATCTCTACTACCACATTTTTAATAAGTGATTTTACTGTGTTTGATAGAATTGTAGCGTTTGCCAAAACAAATTTACAGGTGTTGATATTGGGGAGCATGGAAGAAGCCATTGAGTAATTTTTTTCATGGCTCCTACAAAGTGACAGGAACATGTAGGACGCTGCTGATTGTAAAACGTTGGTGAAAAGGTTTAGAACATAATCCACCTATGACGCATCACATAACTTTTTTTTTACACCATCAAGAGGCCAGTATTTGTATGAATAAGTATAGCACCATGGCAGTTGGCCATTTCCTAAGAAGCTGCTTATGAAACCTTTTATCAGAATGTGTTATATCTATTCATGGCAAAGGTCTTCTATTAATGTAAGGTTTACTCAGTAACTAATACTGTAATCCTGTAACTTAATTGCTTACTCTGTAAGTAATAATTAGTTCATCTATTCATCTAAAATAATAGTTTCCTCATAAATAAACAGTACGCTACTATATTGAAAATTGTGATTCATATGATTGTTTATAATGTGAAAGTGAAAGGTAAGGAAGGTCTTTGTTGGGTGTTTCTCACATCTACCTGATGGTCCAGCTGGGCTCCAGGTGAATTTTAGTATAGAGATAGAATAAAAAAGTGTGTGCAGTTGTGCTTTTGTGATTGGGCAGTGGCTATTGGTTTGGAGAATACATTTCTTTACATATGAATATTAATATATAGATATATATATATATATCAACTGTATTAAGCTTTTTATCCATGAAAATGTTATTAGTCGGTGGCTATTGGTTTAGAGAATATGTTTCTTCACATATGAATATTAATATATGTATCAAATTTCAGGCCTTTTTTTGAGAGGAGTGGAGGTTGTAAAAGACAACAAAAACAAGAGAGGGCGCACCAACCTAGTGCAATACCATTAAAACCATTTATTCAAGGATAAAAAGTGATACACAGTATACTAACAAATGTGTGTAGTAAAAAGGCATGTCAAACACAATGTGAACCCATCGTCTCTAAGACTGCTAGAAAGCTCCAAACGTGCAAGGAGACCAGGTGGGGTCTGTGATGGCTAGACTGACACGTTTCGAGGGAGAATCCTCTTCTTCAGAGCCACTGGCACATTGTCTTTGAGAGGGTGACAAGACTCTAGGCCAGTGATGGCGAACCTTGGCACACCAGATGTTTTGGAACTACATTTCCCATGATGCTAAACTTCATTGCAGAGTGCATGAGCATCATGGGAAATGTAGTTCCAAAACATCTGGGGTGCCAAGGTTCGCCATCACTGATCTAGGCATTGACAATACGGATTAAGATAGTATTTTCTCTTTGAGCGCAGGAGATTTACTTTCTTAGGAGTGGAGGTTGGACAGACCAGACAAGGCTGTTTATTTACCACTATAGACTAACAATGGACTTTTTCGCACTTAAATTTGATACACTTGTGTGGGGTGTATATATCATTGTTGGGCCATATGATAATATCTGTGTAACATTAAAATAAAATATAATGTGTGACTGGCTCTCTAGGCACTGAAACACATATGCACCAAACTAAAAGACTTGTCATAAATATATGCATGCATGTAACATGTACGTACAGTATGCTATTGCATGCAAAATCCAGCATATGCACTTCTCGCTGAAATCTGTATTCCAAGCACCAATGAATAGAATCTTGTACACTGACTAGTTATTGAACTTCAGTGCATGCGTTGTATTTTTCTGATTTCAGAGCAGTTAATGTGCTTGCAAAACTAGATCATTGAATGTTTTTATTTGTTGCCTGATGAATGTATAGCTGACATCAGGGCTTTTTTTCTCAGAGAAAGGGTGCAGGAACTTACCCTCCTCCCCTAAGTCACATCTGTCCCCGCCCCTACACACCCTAGACCCGCCCCCTAGGACCGCCCCTTGTCTCCATTCTTACATACCTCCTAGCACAGCCCCCTTTAGAGGGGGGCCACACAAGGCAAGCTGCAAATGACACTCTGCAAGGCTGCAAACGGCGCTGGGCAAGCTGCAAATGACACTGGCAAGGCTGCAAACGGCACTGGGCAAGCTGCAAATGACACTGATCATTCTGCAATGATGGACAAGGCTGCAGATGGACACTGATAAGGATGCATTGACGGGCATTTAAATGTAAGTTTTTTTTTTCCTTAAACTTCCCTCCTAAAACTTTTTTTCCTTAAAATGCCCTCCTAAACTTGGGGTGCGTGTTATACGCCGGTGCGTGTTTTACCCCGATAAATACGGTACACTTTTCTTTCAAACTCCAATAATCTTTGTTTTTATTTACTGCTTGGCTTTGTTTTAGGTGTCTCCTAGGTTTTTTTTTGGTTTTTTTGGGCCTTTTTCTACAACAGTGCAAACCCAATTTCTGAGCGAGATGAGGTGACAGTCTCTTCTTCAGATAATCTTATTGTGTTGTGGGTCTGCCACACACACACACCTTGTTTTTGTTGTCAAGGTATGTAGTGCATCACTGACATAAAAATTGCTAATTTTCAGCACCATGGCAGAAATATGTGGGGTCATGAAAATGGCGTGATTGGGGAAATTTAAAAAAGCACTGTGGGTGTTATTAACTAAAGGCAAATCCGCTATGCACTGCAAGTGCACTGCAAAAGTGCACATGAAACTGCACTTGGAGTGCCAAGTTGACTTGCCTTTAGTCAATAACACCCATTGTCACAGAAAACAACAAGTTTACTACAAATACTGCTTTTACGCTTTGAAAAAGGAAGCCACACATTGTTGATAATTTAACTTTTTACTCAAAGCACATTCACATGTGCGTTTAGAAAAGGGTTTTACAACAAACCAACATATTTGGTGTGTATAAAACATTATTTTTGGTAACATTTATCTAACTTGGCGTTTTTGTGTAAACAGGCATGTATCAAAGCATAACATACAGAATACAGGAACTTACAAAGTTAAACTTTGAAAATTGAAGACAATATCAGACATTAGTATGTACAAACTGTGTTGATGTTGCCTTCATCACATGGGGTGTCTACCCTGTAAAAGCCAAATTTGGAAGATGCACTCAAATTGTGAATCAAAAAGTGGCCAGTTTCCTTCTGATCCCATGCCTAATGTCAACATGTGCCCCATCATGGGGTATCAATACAGGCATGTACTGGCCATCGGGACTACCGGGAGTTTCCCGGTGGGCTGATGGCTCAGTGGGCCACTCTGATGTAAGGGGGCTGCTGATGGGACACTCTGATGTAAGGGGGTGCTGATGGGACACTCTGATGTAAGGGGGTGCTGATGGGACACTCTGATGTAAGGGGGGCTGGTGATGGGACACTCTGATGTAAGGGGGTGCTGATGGGACGCTCTGATGTAAGGGGGCTGCTGATGGGACACTCTGATGTAAGGGGGCTGCTGAAGGGACACTCTGATGTAAGGGGGCTGGTGATGGGAAACTCTGATGTAAGGGGGCTGGTGATGGGACACTCTGATGTAAGGGGGCTGCTGAAGGGACACTCTAATGTAAGGGGCTGCTGATGGGACACTCTGATGTAAGGGGGGCTGGTGATGGGAGACTCGGATGTAAGGGGTGCTGATGGGACACTCTGATGTAAGGGGGCTGGTGATGGGACACTCTGATGTAAGGGGGTGCTGATGGGACACTCTGATGTAAGGGGGCTGGTGATGGGACACTCTGATGTAAGGGGGCTGGTGATGGGACACTCTGATGTAAGGGGGTTGGTAATGGGACACTCTGATGTAAGGGGGGTGCTGATGGGACACTCTGGTGTAAGGGGGTGCTGATGGGACACTCTGATGTAAGGGGGTGCTGATGGGACACTCTGGTGTAAGGGGGTGCTGATGGGACACTCTGGTGTAAGGGGGTGCTGATGGGATACTCTGGTGTAAGGGGGTGCTGACGGGACACTCTGGTGTAAGGGGGTGCTGATGGGACACTCTGATGTAAGGGGTCTGTTAATGGGACACTCTGATGTAAGGGGGTGCTGATGGGACACTCTGATGTAAGGGGTCTGTTAATGGGACACTCTTAAGTAAGGGGGTGCTGATGGGACACTCTGATGTAAGGGGGTGCTGATGGGACACTCTGATGTAAGGGGGTTGGTAATGGGACACTCTGATGTAAGGGGGTTCTGATGGGACATTCTGATGTAAGGGGGTGCTGATGGGACACTCAAAATGTAAGTGGGCCGGTCTGGATGAAGTCCAGGGCCAAATTTCTTTCCCAGTCCAGCCCTTTATCAATGTATGTGTTTTGGGGGTGCAACCCCTTCATCTCAGCCACTTTAGTAGCAAGGAAGGGGTTGCACCCACAAAACGCATACATTGATCCCCCATGATGGGAGATAGCACTTGTTGACACACTGTGTACATCTTCTAAATTTGGCTTTTCTAAAAATATAAAAGTGTTTTGGAAAAATTAAAATGGATGCTAGCTAGTTTTGGGTGTTTCAGATTTTCCCTAAAACATCAATGATGTTCTTCATTGTGACGGAACGGCACACTCCGATTTGAGTGCTTCCGTCAGTATACCGCTTCCTAAGTCCTGGAACACAAGTCCAATGGATCTGGCTATAGAGAACTAGACAACACCAGTCTTGAAGTACACCAGGAATAGCCTTATATTTGAGACTTCCCACAAATATATACAGTAGGATGACTAAAACCTAACCTAATTAGCATGAGCTAATTATCTAATCATTGACCCAAACAAGGAGCATTTATAGTCTAAAGATATAAGCAGTGCTGTGTTATGAAGGCATCAACTGGGCAGCTACAGGTATTTGCTTTTTTAAATTATCACTTCAAAAGCATTTTTCATAAAAGCGACTAAATTAAAGACACAAGAGCATTCAAGCAATTCAGTATCTACTGTCAATAGTTTACAAAATAATTCTATTATTATTATATTATATATATTATTATAATTGTGATATGAATGAATAAAAGCAGTACAAATACAATCAATAGATACTCTGAACTGAAAGAATTTGAATTTCTGAAGAAATATTTGCAAGTGCAAGAGAAAAAGGCCACGAGAATATCACAGCTAGCACGTGCTGGGACCTATCTCCGAGTAAACAAAAGAAACTTAGAAACACCACAGGAAATGTTGTTTTATATGGGATCAAAGCAAATTCTGCCACTGATTACAGGGGTGTAAATGATGTTGGTCTCTGTGATTCCTAAGTAATACACAAGTCCATGAAAAACAAATGATGACATCCTTTCTGTATATGTTACAGAGGAAAACAAGTAAAAAAAAAAAAACTATATAACTATATACTCACAAAAGTGAGTACACCCCTCACATTTTTGTAAATATTTTATCATATCTTTTCATTGACAACACTGAAGAAATGACACTTTGCTACAATGTAAAGTAGTGAGTGTACAGCTTGTATAACAGTGTAAATTTTCTGTCCCCCTCGAAATTACTCAACACACAGCCATTAATGTCTAAACCGCTGGCAACAAAAGTGAGTATATTCTAAGTGAAAATGTCCAAATTGGGCCCAAAGTGTCATTATTTTGTGTGGCCACCATTATTTTCCAGCGCTGCCTTAACCCTCTTGAGCATGGAGTTCACCAGAGCTTCACAGGTTGCCATTGGAGTCCTCTTCCACTCCTCCATGACGGGGTCACAGAGCTGGTGGATGTTGGAGACCTTGCGCTCCTCCGTCTTCTGTTTGAGGATGACCCACAGATGCCCAATAGGATTTAGGTCTGGAGACATGCTTGGCCAGTCCATCACCTTTATCCTCAGCTTCTTTAGCAAGGCAGTGATCATCTTGGAGGTGTGTTTGGAGTCATTATCATGTTGGAATACTGCCCTGTGGCCCAGACTCTGAAGGGAGGGGATCATGCGCTGCTTCAGTATGTCACATTACATGTTGGCATTCATGGTTCCCTCAATGAACTGTAGCTCCCCAGTGCCGGCAGCACTCATGCAGCCCCAGACCATGACACTCCCACCACCATGCTTGACTGTAGGCAAGACACACTTGTCTTTGTTCTCCTCACCTGGTTGCCGCCACATATGCTTGACACCATCTGAACCAAATAAGTTTATCTTGGTCTCATCCAACCACAGGACATGGTTCTAGTAATCCATGTCCTTAGCCTGCTTGTCTTCAGCAAACTGTTTGCAGGATTTCTTGTGCATCATCTTTGAAAGAAGCTGCCTTCCGGGATAACAGCCATACAGACCAATTTGATGCAGTGTGCACAGTCACGTTGGAACAGGAAAGGGCCATCCCCAATTTGTTCCCGCAAAGTTGGGAGCATAACAATTGTCCAAAATTTCTTGGTATGCCGATGCTTCAAAAGTTCCCTTCATTGGAACTAAGGGGCCAAGCTCAACCCCTGAAAGACAACCCCACACCATAATCCCCCCTTCACCAAATGATTTGGACAAGTTCACAAACCAAGATCCATAAAGACATGGTTGAGGGAGTTTGGGATGGAGGAACTTGACTGGCCTGCACAGAGTCCTGACCTCAACCATATAGAACACATTTTGGAATGAATTAGAGCAGAGACTGCGAGCCAGGCCTTCTTGTCCAATATCAGTGCCTGACCTCACAAATGTGCTTCTGGAAGAATGGTCAAACATTCCCATAGACACACGCCTAAACCTTGTGGACAGCCTTCCCAGAAGAGTTGAAGCCGTTATAGCTGCAAAGGGTGGACCAACTCAATATTGAACCCTATGGACTAAGCCCTTGTACACACGGTCGGAAAATGTCCGATCGGACCGTGTTGTCGGATAATCCAACTGTGTGTGGGCTCCATCAGGCTGTTTCCATCTGAATATCCGACGGACAAAGTTTTAGAGCTGGGCTATAAAACTTTCCGACAGCATGATCCGATCGGACCTTGTCCGATTGTCTGTAGAGAATTCCGATCGGACAAAGTGCCACGCATGCTCAGATCAAATTCCTAGACCAAAGCTATTGGCTACTAGCCTGAACGTAGTCCGATCGTAACTAAATTACGTCATCATGTTATGTACGATCGGATTTTCCGACAACTTTGTCCGACCGTGTGTATGCAACACAAGTTTCAGACAAAATCCGTCGGACAAAATCCAAAGGATTTTGTTGTCGGAATGTCCGACCGTGTGTACAAGGGCTTAGACTGGCATGGCATTAAAGTTCATGTGCGTGCAAAGGCTTGTGTACCAATACTTTTGGTAATATAGTGTGTGTGTGTGTATGTGTATATATATATATATATATATATATATATATATATATATATATATATATATATATATATATATATGTATATATGTATAAATGTACTTTTATTTTTTTTTTCCAAACAATATTTATGGAAAAAATACATATTTTTTTTTTTTTGGTACATATAGTATAAGAATAGAACAAACATATGATCATACAACTGGTTTGTTGTAGGAATCAGCAGCAGAAATATTACAGATAAACCAATTAGCTAACCATGAAGCCGACATTGTGCGAAGACAGGGAAGGCAGCATATGTCAAGGATGTGACAATGAACAAGGACCTGGGCAGATCCCAAACAAATAATGAGTGTATTTAAAGAATTCACAAAGAGAAAAAAAAAAGGGGGGGGGGAGTAAATAAGTGCGAAACATATCTGTCTAAGGGAGGTGGGTTTGTCAAAGGGAATAGAAAGTACAAAAAGAAGATTAGAATTATTTATTTATAATGTATATGTATAGATTTTTTTTCTCCCTCTATTGATTGTCATCTGCTATTGCTTCCACTCTGATTCCTGAATTCATTACACTACACACCACTCTACCTTTCTTCTCACCCCAAATTGTGTCAATCCTGTAAATCCCATCTATAACCCTCTATCTCCCACCAAGATAATCCCTATTAGCTACCAATGAGCAATATATACGTGGGAAAGTCTTAATCTCTGGCATTACCTGGGATTACCTCTGTTAATTAATTTGACATATCCCACAAATGCAAGATATATTATGATTCAAAATGTACCACTTTTTGTAATTTATTTTGTTTTTGTATTTTCATATTTTGTATTTGTTTGCACATTTTTATTTTTTTATAAATATCTTTAAAGCTTATCTAAATAAATGATCTAATGTATCTAGTCTCTATATGTTTAACTAAACTAAAATCTTGGAAAAAAAAAACAAAAAACTTTAGATATGCAAGTGTATACTACTACCATTTTTAAAAAAATATATTTTATTATAATATAGAATAATTTACCATGACTGGTTTATGACATGTTACAATATGCAGAAACAGTGTAATTTTTCAGACCAGCTTTACCTTTTACCAATACAAAATTGTCAAGTCCGCATTCTCTACATTATGGAAAAAACCTTGCACCTCCTGTTATACCCCCCTCTCCCTTCCCCTACCTAACACTTACCTGAGCCCTTTATTGATCCAGCACTGTGCCCAGCTGCATGCTATGAGTAAGCATTGATTTTCAGTGCGAAACGCGTCAGTATTTTTTGTTCCATGTTCTCTTTTGCTGTGGTCCGTGTGATGTGATTTTCACTTGAGAAATAAAGGCACAAGTCATTTTTCAGATTCCATCCGGAGTGTGGCTGTCCAGAGTTCCTTTTCTTCCTATCCATTGTATGTATGCCAGGCTAGTAACTCAGAAGATCTTAATAAAAGCCAGGAAGCTAGCATTTCTCATGAGGCCAGTTATAGCATCTTCTGTGTTTTTCTCAAGGGAATGTTATTTTAGAATGTTGAAAATGTAATGTAATATCCCATGATATAATGTCATATTGTATAATATATGTTAACCGTTTTGCAAGTTTTACACAATGTATACATATTATACTACTTCAAATAATCCAAAGAATTCTAATCTCTCTATTTCTTTATTCTCTTTCCCTTCTCTGTTCTGATTCTTATTGTTATATAGAAAATTACTTCATTTGTTTTAGAATATTACTACCTTTTTTTCCTGGATCATTGACTGTCCTTAGCATTAATGGAAAAATAAAAATTGCACTGTAAATGTTTCCAGTACACTGCATCCAATTTGTTGTTCTTGTTTCATTTCTGAGCAAGCCATACAGTATCACATAGGATGAAGTTGTTTCAAAATGCTTTACTGTGTATCTATAGCGGAATTATTTTTGTAGTTTTGGATAGAAGGAAACCAAATCTCTGTCTGTTTTTTTTTTTTAGCGGTCTGTGCTCCCATTGGAGTAATTACCGTATTTATCGGCGTATAACACAGGGGAAAGTCGTGGGTGCGTGTTATACACCGATCCCCACTGTCTGTGAGTCTAAAAGACCAAGCGCCACCGAAAAAGACCGATCGCCGACGAAAAAGGCCGAGCCGTCTGCTCGGCTCCGCTCATAGTCCCGCCTCCCTGCTGTTTCTGGAGCGAGCGCTGCCGAAAAAGATCGAGCCAACTGTACTGTGTACTCGGCTTGGCTTGGCTTGCAGTCCCGCCCATACTGGGTGGGACTGCGAGCCGAGCCAAGCCGAATACACAGTAGAGTCGGCTCGGTCTTTTTCGGCAGCGCTCGCTACATAAACAGCAGGGAGGCGGGACTATGAGTGGAGCCGAGCAGACGGCTCTGTCTTTTTCGGCGGCGCTCGGTCTTTTTCGGCGGTGCTCGCTCGCTCTGTCTCGGCGGCGGGATATTTAAACATGGGCAAGGCTGCAAACGCCGCTGGGAAAACTGGAAATGACACTGGCAAGCTGCAAATGACACTCTGCAAGGCTGCAAACAGCGCTGGGCAAGCTGCAAATGACGCTGATCATTCTGCAATGATGGACAAGGCTGCAGATGCACACTGATAAGGCTGCATTGACGGGCATTTAAATGTAAGGTTTTTTTCCCTTAAACTTCCCTCCTAAAACTTTTTTCCTTAAAATGCCCTCCTAAACTTGCGGTGCGTGTTATAAACCCGATAAATACGGTAACTCTGGCTGTTTGTCCTGGTGTTCCTTGTGTCCGGGAAATGCTACATTTTATATTTATCACAGTGATATCTAATTGCTTTTTTATTTTGTGAGATTTTTTTTCACTTCCTGGTGTGTCAAAAGCACAGGAAGTGAAGAGAATTCACCCAATGAGACTCAGAAAGCATAAAAAAAGGCAAAGCTGTTAACCATTCAGTACTCTTTTTGGCTAGAGTTTTACCATATTTATTATTATTATTATTATACACGATTTATATAGCGACAGCAGTTTACGCAGCGCTTTACAATGTATCGGGGGGACAACACAATTACAGTACAGTTCAATACAAAAGGTACAGGAGGGCCCGGCTCGTAGAGCTTACATTTTAAAGGGAGGGGGTAGTGGTACAAAAGGTAATAGCTACAGAGAATGATTTGATGGGGGTATTTATCAGCGTTTGACATGTGCCGGCGTATAACACGCACAAGTTTAGGAGGGAAGTTTAAGGAAAAAACTTTTAGGAGGGAAGTTTAAGGAAAAAAACGTACATTTTAAATGCCCATCAATGCATCCTTGTCAGTGTCCATCTGCAGCCTTGGCCAAAATTGCAGCATGATCAATGATGGGTTTTAAATTGTTAATGATACTCAATTTTTCACTTTGCATCATGAAGTGTTTAGTTGAATAGGCAGATAACACATAAACCTTACTTTTGCCTGCCGAGGAGGGAACGAGCGCCGCCGAGATAGAAAGAGCCGGATGTCCTGTGTACTTGACTCATCTCGCAGTCCCGCCCCTTGCCCCGGCTCCTATGATGGACACAACACCGGTCCAATGGCAAGACATAAATGCTAGGAGGCGGGACTGGGCATGACTGCGAGCGGAGCTGAGCCGAGCCTAGCCGAGTACACAGTACACTTGTCTCTGTCTATTTCAGCGGCGCTCGTTCCCTCCTTCCCCTCCGAGGCAGCAGTTTGGCGTATAACACGCACCCACGATTTTCCCCTGATTTTAAGGAGAAAAAAATGTGTGTTATACGCCGATAAATGCGGTACTTTAATATGGGAGTTGTTTATTCCTAATGCATTTTAGGAATACTTGGCTCCTAATAGTGACACATATCTGAATCAGAGCAGCATTGTGAATGGGTGCAACTTTACTCTTGACCAGAAAACAAAAGCAAAGCACAATTTAATCTTGGTACTGGAAAAAATAATTCAAGTAAAATTAAAGCAGTAGTAAACTCTGGTGCACAAATTATCCACAACCATAAGGTCACTCATTTATAGCTTTTCAGACACACCACAATCCAACTTATCCCCCTAGCATGTTTTTTACTTTTTTTACCCAGGGGAAAGGAAAACTTTGCAAGATAAGGAAGCCGTGAACACATAAGCCTTTATTTAAGAAAAACATATTGCTAAAAACATTTTAGCCTTTAATATCATAATACAATTGGTGGTAGTAGGTTGCTCTAAACTTGGCCCACACATTACATCTCATATCAAAATCTATGCAAGAACATACCTGATTAGATAAAAAAAATGTATGAATTAAACAATTTTTAAGGTAGCTCATTTATTGTTCATTAGACATGTGCAGAGTAAAATATTTCGTTTCGGAATTTCGTTTTCGTCCGAAAAATTAATTTATTTAGTTACTCACAAAATTCGTTTTTTTTTTATTTTGTTTTTCGTTCAAAAATTGCATTCGTCCGAAAATCCACATGAATCACGGTCGAATCTGTCTTTGAAGGCTTATGGTGTCTGTCGAATGTATAAAGAAGATTCGACGGAGCTAGTATATAGCATACTTCGCGTGAACTTTAAAACCCTATTAAAGTCTATGGGACTCCAACGTTCAAAATCTAAAGTGCTAATTTTAAAGGCTAATATGCAAGTTACTGTCCTAAAAAGTGTTTGGGGACCCGGGTCCTGCCCCAGGGGACATGGATCAATGCAAAAAAAAGTTTTAAAAATGGTAGTTTTTTCGGAAGCAGTGATTTTAATAATGATTAAAGTGAAACAATAAAAGTGTAATATTCCTTTAAATTTCGTACCTGGGGGGCGTCTATAGTATGCCTGTGAAGGGGCGCATGTTTCTGGTGCTTAGAACTGTCCCTGCACAAAGTGTCATTTATGCAGGAAAAAAAGTCCTTTAAAATCACTCGAAGCTATTATGAATTGTCGGCTCCGTAATACAGAGAACACTCATTGAAAGTCATTGATAACAAAAAAAATTTTTTTTTTTTAAAAAGCGTGGGGGTCCCCCAAATTCAATTACCAGGCCCTTCAGGTCTGGTATGGATATTAGGGGGAACCCCATGTCAATTTTTTTTTTACCATTTTTGTGATTGAAATGCAGTTGCATATAGTTGAAATCACCTGAAAATTGCGATGTATATGGCCAACATATATGATCCAAATATGTAGTAGAGCATTACAATCAAGAGATCCTTTCTTAGTCTGACTTGCAATGTTTTTATTTGAACTTGTGTGTCATTAATTTTTTAAAGAGTGTCAACACACATGTGATGCACCAAACTTGTACAAAAATTATTGTTTATTACTTAATTTAACATTAAAGTGTTACTAAACCCACAACAGTAAAATCTGTCTGTATATACACTAAAGCATGCTTGTTATACTCAGTGTGGAACCCAAGGGGTTAATCCTCTGCATTCTGTAAAAAAGGCTGTTTGATCATGGCTTCTCTGATCCTCCCCTTCTTTTACTGTCCCCAATTCATCTCCTAATAAGACAGAGCCTTTGGAGTCACTCTGCACATGCTCATTTTGGTGTGTATTGCTAGAAAGTTTTTTTTTTCCCCTTGGGAGGGTGCATGCGATCAGCACAGGGCCAATCAGCACTGTCCAGACAGAGGGTCAGGGGTCCTGCAACCTCCTAGGACAGGAGGAGTAGAATGAAAACTCCTCCTATAAGCTTTAACCAGACACTCATAGAAGTCAGAAGACTTCTATATACTGCTGACGAGAAAAGGTATTTAGCATTTTATATTTACTAAAATCATTGCATTTCCATGTTGTTTGCACTGTGGCAGAGCAGATATAGGGAATGCAGGGCCCTGGGTTTGATAACACCTTAAGTGTAACTATGGCTAAATTATAAAAAATGACATATATGTCATTAGCAATAACACAACAATCTTTGCATTTATGAGCCTCCCTGGCCAGTAAGTCTGTTGTGTTTCATTTTCCTTTAACAGACCAAGCTGTCCAGCAAAAGTGGAAGTTAGAAGGTTGAGACAAACCATTTACCATTGATGGGGGGCTAACAATGATCAGTTTTTATTTAATTTTGTAAAACTTTTATTCCAAAAGTTAAAAATGCTTCTTACAAAGTCTTATCAAGAGGTTGGCTTAAAGTGATTGTAAACTAATTAAAAAATAAATAAAAACAGAGTTATACTTACCTGCCATGTGCAATGGTTTTGCACAGAGCTGTCCTCGATCCTCCTCGTCTCTGTTTTCTCGCCATCGCTCCTGGCTTCTCCTCTTCTTGGTGCCACCATAACAAGCCACTTCCTATCATAGCACACCAGCGAAATTGATCCCCTACTCCCTCATCACAGGATCTGACTAACAGCCGATGTCTCTTACTGCCTCAGCAAAGCCTGTGATACCGGGAAGTGAAAGGAGAAAGTCATTGCAGACAGGTACAGTGCTGGATCGAGTGAGGACTCACTATCAGTATTGGGAGGTGAGGGGGCAATACTTTTACCTAAACATTTTTAACCTTAAAGCGGGAGTCCGCCCGGAGTTCCGCCGTTTTTTTTTTTTTAAAAGCCAGCAGCTACAAATACAGCAGCTGCTGACTTTTAAAATAAGGACACTTACCCGCCCAGCGCGCCCGCGATGTCGGCACCCGAAGCCGATCTCTCAATCGTCTCTCGGGTGCTGCCGCCGCCACCTTGGGTATGGGAATCAGGAAGTGGAGCCTTTCGGCTTCATTTCCCGGTTCCTTACTGCGCATGCGCGAGTCGCTCTGCGCAATAAGGATGGACCCGCTGCCTCTGGGATCTGTGTGTTTCCCAGCAGGCAGCGGGGGACTTTCGGAAAGGGGCGTAGATCTACGCCCCTTTCCGCAGAGAGCTATCCCGGAAGTGGGTGCAGATACCTGCACTGTACAGGTACCTGCACCCCCCTCCCCCCTGAAAGGTGCCAATTGTGGCGCCGGAGGGGGGGAGGATTCCAATGAGCGGAAGGTCCACTTTAGGGTGGACCTCCGCTTTAATGCAGGGAATGCATTAAAGTAAAAAATGTTTAGGCTTTAGAACCACTTGAAATTATTAATCACGTATGTAAGGTCCATCTAAATTTACTAGTCCATCTAAAACTACCCTCTCTACTGATTGACAATGCTTCTGTCCAAGGGTGGCTTAGTTACTCCTCCATAGATACAATGGAGGCTTAAATGTAGCCATCTTAAGGCTCTGTTTTCACTTGTCATGCATAGGGCAGCCCATTGAAATGAATGTGCATTTGTCACCAGAAAGAAACTCCTGCTCCTTTTTGGGTGATGAGCTTTGTGTGATTTTTTAAAGGTATATTTTGCCGTGATTTCTGTGCTAGTCTGTTGCGTGACAATCAGGGCAAAAATGCACCTCATTTGGAGTGCCATGAAGAATGAATGGCATTCAAATGGGCATTGTGCGTTATACAGTGAATTTACGGTGATTTGGAATCTCCATCACAATCCCTGTGATTCTGCCAGTGATACCAAATTGCCAAATGTGAATGGGGCCTAAGGCTGGATTCACACCTATGCAGTTTTAGTGCTTTTTGCATTTTGCAGATTTGCACTAGAGTCCATTTAACCTGGTTTCCTATGAAACACGCTCTGTAGTGCAAATCTGCAAAATGCAAAAAGCACAAAAAAAATGCATAGGTGTGAATCCAGCCTAAGACAAGAGGAGTGCTACTAGCCAATCACCACATGAAAATAAAGGAATTAAAGCTTGAAAAAAAGAAAAATGTAACCACCAAATCCAATGATTCATAGGGTACAATATATCAAATTTAGTTTTTGGGTTTAATTCGGTTTTAAGCTGCAAGAGTGCCAGTGTCAATTGTTACAAATTAGTCTTTAGTAATATAGACTTGTGTTTAAATAGGAGGGTATTAGGGAAGAATTTACACTTGATATTTTTACTGAAGCAATTAATCATAAATCTTTACCAAAAAAGTTAACATTTTTGGTAAGATTAATCAGATGAATACAAGCCCACAGCAATCAATCACAAATCACTTTTAAGTAGCAGGGCCACTACTGCTGAAATTCAATTTCACCTTTGTATTATTTCTTCTTTGTCTTCAGAAGCGTTTTGCCCTTTTTTTGGGCTTATTCATAGAGAGTCGGTGTCTGTATGCAGATTGCCACCATTTTGTTGAAGTGTACTAGAACCTGAGAAGCCAATCTTGTCAGTCTTATAGTTACATAGTTAGTAAGGTTGAATAAAGACACCAGTCCATCCAGTTCAACCTGTGTGAGTGTCTACAATTGTCCCTATCCCTGTACATTGCACACTCACATCGGTCCCTACCCTCAAGGAGCCCACAATCCAAGGTCCCCATTCATATACTAGGGCCAATTTTGGACAGAAGCCAATTAACCTACCTGCATGTTTTTGGAGGGTGGGAGGAAACCAGAGTACCCGCAGGCACAGGGAGAACATGCAAACTTCAGGCAGGTAGTGTCGTGGTTGGGATTCAAACCAGAGACCCATTTTACTGTGAGGTGAGAGTGCTAACCACTACACCCCCTGTGCCACCCCATCTTGCATCTATTCACATGCTCATCCGACTGACGCAGGTTTGGTGGTTATTTGAGCGATAATATTTTAATTGTTTTGGTCTACATTTGTATTAGCACTGTTGTTCTCTTTAATTAAGAAATGCAATCTGTCTTATACATTCAATAACAAAATTTAATGTATGCATTTTCCAACATATATATATATATATATATATATATATATATATATATATATATATATAGGGCAGTAATGGCAGGATACATATACAAAAAACGCCAGCTGTCACGCTAACACGTAGAAAGCTCCTGTAAACCAGTCTAATGGAGAGTGTGCCCCTATCTCTCACCTCAATGTTTCCCATAAGTTTTATAAATAAACACTGTGTCCTTTTTTTGGAAGCCCAAAGCAGTTAAATCACGTTTTTCCTTCCTTCCCCTCCCAGAAGACCTTATCCAAGAACATATTGGTGTCTTCCTGCCCTATCCTTGCCTGTCCTAAATAAAGACGCTTCCATGGACCTTGGAAGTGCTGAACTTCCTGTTTGTTTGCTGAATCCTCTGATCTAACTGATAAATCCATGTCATTGGATTGTGCTCACAGGAAATTTCCATTCTTGAAATTTTTAAGTTTATGTGAAAAGTTTTTAAGTTATCCGCTATCTAGAATATTGATCGTGTGAATGTCCTTCAGTCCTAAATGAATCGTCATCAGATCTGAGCTTGTTAATAAGACTAAGGAGCAGGTGATACCCAAATGCTGTAGGAGAAATAATATAAATTGATCTGCGGATAAATTCTACCTCAGTGTTCTGAGATGTGAATGGTTACCATATTTACATGTTAAGTTGGCTCTTGGCACTGTCTTACTGAATAAGCCAATGTATGATATGACAAATTAGGAAAGAAATCCTTATATCTACCAAGAAAATATAAATAATTTCTTAGTTGCAGTAGCAATATAAATCTATAAAAACCTTAAAGTGGACATTATTAGAATAAAGAATAAGGATTCAGTTTAGGGACACATGGCCTGGTAAGGCCAATTATTCCATCCCTTGGGACTTTGAGTTAAATTATGGCCTGGTGAGGTCATACATTTCCCTCCCTGTCCTGATCAAGAGGGGAGAGAGCAAGGGGGGTGGGACTTTATATGAGGCATGTGGCTTGCAAAAGAGTAAAATGGTGAACATACTTGGATTTATTATTGATTGCCATACAGCCAAACATGACAAGTAAATATACGTAACATTAATATAGTGGTAATACAATACATAAAGTCATAAAATCAATGTCACATGGAATAGCAAGCAATAGCCTTCCAGAGTTCACCAAAACCAAAATTGGGATAAAACCGTAGTACATGATAGTACCTGCAAAGCCTATGACTTAATTGATCCTGAGAAGGGGTATTAAAAGTAAGCTTGATGGTCAGGTAATATTAATGAAAACATGGTGTAAGGCAGCTCTACACGTTTTGTGGCTAGAGGGCCACTCGTCAGGAGTATCTATGATCTAGATGTATCTATGGGTAAACATATTAGTTTAGATAGTATGTGTAAACATGGACAGTGGTAGGGTTGAGATCCCCAAACCAAATACATGTTAACTCACTACAGTTCGTAGGATGGTGGAGTAGTGCCGTGCACCGCAACCACCCAAAGAATACTCCCAAGCGGGAGCCGCGGCAGGCATCTCGTCCGGGGTGCACCAATAGGCATCAACCAAGGCAGGCATGGAACCACAAGGCGACCTGTGCGTGCAGTGAAATTGAGAAATTAACCAAGGTTGAACCACAAGGACGAGGAGAGCGTGAGGGAGGCTTTGCAGGTACTATCATGTACTACAGTTTTATCCCAATTTTGGTTTTAGTAAACTCTGGAAGGCTATTGCTTGCTATATCTTGTGACATTGATTTTATGACTTTATGTATTGTATTACCACTATATTATTGTTACATATATTTACTTGTCAAGTTTGGCTGTATCATATGGCAATCAATAATAAATCCAAGTATATTCACCATTTTACTCTTTTGCAAACCACGTGCCTCATATAAAGTCCCACCCCCCTTTCTCTCTTCCCTCTTAAAGTGGACATTGTAGTGCAATGTAAGACCCTCTTATAATGACTAGGTCCCCACCACCTGTAAAAAGTATTTAAAAAATGTACCCGTTGACCATGTAACAAGATTTCTTGTTGCACAGTCACCAGGACAGGAATTGTCTTAGCTGGAATGTTGACCAAGTTTTAATCTCTCCCTATTGTATCCAAAGCTTCAAAAACAAATTTGTCTGGTGGCGATGTTGATCTTTCATGTTTGCAAATACTTAGTATATGTATTGTGATGTGAACAGTATTGTAGCTGCACGTAAACTGCAGGCTATGAGCAATTACATGAAGGTACTTTACCTCACCAACTTTTCAAGAGGCAGACATGTTGAAACATTTATTTCACAAACAATAGAGCCGTCCTTGTCTGCAGCCTCCTACAGCGATATAGGCATTTCTAATGGAGCTGCTGCTGCCTTAGAAAAGAACTAAATTAAGACATATACAATAAGTGTTTTGCAGCACCATACCTGAATATACATCTGTAGAATTTTGCATTAATAACTCTGCATGCTGCAATAAAATATACACTTCCTAAAAATACACTAGACTTTACCTTTAAGAATAAGATACTGAGACATTATCAATATTCCTTATTTCTGAACGTTGCTGCAGGAGCCACTGGATTGTGATGAATTGCCCGGTAAACCCTGAAAGTAAGTTCTGTAAAGTATTACCTTTAAAAATAGCATTCATCAATATCTTTGTATTCGTGTATAGGGCCTAGAGCTGCACGATTAATTGTTAAAAAATTGCGATCTCGATTCAACCCCCCCTCACGATCTTAACCACCTCAATACAGCGCACTTACACCCTCTTCCTGCCCAGACCAATTTTCAGCTTTTAGCGCTCTCAAAGTTGTTTGAATGACAATTACTCATAGTCATGAAACACTGTACCCATATGAAACGTGATCCTTTTTTTAATACAAATAGAGCTTTTTTTTGGTGGTATTTAAGCACTAGTGGGTTTTTTTTTTTTTTGGGTTAAAAATAAAAAAAACGTAAAATTTGGGGAAAAAAATGCTTTTTTTCTTTGTTTCTGTCATAAAATTTTGCTAATAACAGTAGTAATTTTTCTTCATAAATTTTGGCCAAAATTTTTACTGCTACATATCTTTGGTAAAAAATAACCCAAATTAGTGTATATTATTTGGTCTTTGTGAAAGTTATAGAGTCTACAAACTATGGTGCCAATCACTGAAAATTGATCACATCTGATCAGGCCTTCAGTACATCAGGTGTATCTCATTTCTTGAGACACTAACAAGTCAGGAAAGTACAAATACCCCCCAAATGACCCCTTTTTGGAAAGCAAACACCCAGCGTATAATCTATGAGGCATACTGAGTCTTTTGAATGTTTCATTCTTTTTCCAGAAGATTGTGGAAAATGTGGAAAGAAAATGAAAACGCATTTTTTTTTTATACAAAGTTGTCAATTTATAAGATATTTCTAGCACATAGCATGTATATAGCAAAAATTACACCCCAAAATACATTCTGCTACTCTTCCTGAGTATAGCGATACCACATGTGTGAGACTTTTACACAGCCTGGCCACATAGAGAGGCCCAACATTGAAGTAGTACCTTCAGGCGTTTTAGGAGCATAAATTGCACATCTCATTTCATTCCTACCTATCACACTTTTGAAGGTCCCTGAGCACCAGCCCAGTGGAATTACCCACAAAACTACCCCATTTTGGAAAGTAAACACCCCAATATATATTCTATGAGGTATGGGCTGCAAATAAGTACTCAGGTACTCTGATGGGCTGCGGATAGGTACTTGGGTACTCTGATGGGCTGGAGACAGGTACTCGGGTAACTTGATGAGCTGCAGACAGGTACTTGGGTACTCTGATGGGCTGGTGACAGGTACTCGGTTACTCTGATGGGCTGGTGACAGGTACTCTGATGGGCTGGTGACAGGTACTCTGATGGGCTGGTGACAGGTACTTGGGTACTCTGATGGGTTACAGATAGGTACGCGGGTACTCTGATGGGCTGGTGACTGGTATTAAGGTACTCTGAAGGAGTGGTGACAGGTACTCAGGTACTCGGTACTCATATGAACTGTGACAGGTACTCATATGGACTGTGACAGGTACTCGGGTACTCATATGGACTGTGACAGGTACTTATGTACTCGGGTACTCATATGGACTGTGACAGGTACTCAGGTACTCATATGGACTGTGACAGGTACTCAGGTACTCGGGTACTCAGATGGAATGTGACAGGTACTCATGTACTTGGGTACTCATATGGACTGTGACAGGTACTCAGGTACTCATATGGACTGTGACAGGTACTCAGGTACTCGGGTACTCAGATGAACTGTGACAGGTACTCATATAGACTGTGACAGGTACTTGGGTACTCTGATGGACTGAGACAGGTACTCGGGTACTCAGATGAACTGTGACAGGTAAAGCCCAATCTTAAGCCGAGTGTATAGGGTAGGCTGTATAGTATACACAAGCGGTCCCCTATTTTCAAACATTCGACTTATAAACAGAGGGAGACAATAGGAAGTGAGAGGAAATCTACCCCTAGGAAGGGAAATTCTCTCCTGTAAGGGTTAATATGGGAAAAAGGTGTCTCCATTGATGCTTTATAACCAATCCTTGTTTCTACAACAACCCAAAATTTTCAAAATCCAATTCTAATTAGGACAGAAAGTGAGATGAAATCTTCTGAGCAGGGGCACAGACAGCAAAACAAATGTTACAGGGATGATAACCCTTCCCTATGTTATCCAAAAAGCTTAAAAATAGATTTTTTGGCTGAAGCTACATTTACAAAATGTACCTGTTCCAAATTACAAACAGATGCAACGTAAGAACAAACCTACAGTCCCTATCTTGTTTGCAACACGGGGGCCACCTGTATACTGCTGCTATTCAGAGTATATAGGGCCTGAGGGCCCCACGCATTTTAAAAAAAAATGTGGGTTCGGGGGTTCACCTTAATATCCGTAGCCAGACCCAAAGGGCCTGGTAATGGGCTGGGGGGGCAACATTACTTTATAGCAGTTTTAAATGACTTTTTGACTTATATGAACAAAAAAGAAAAGGAGGGCACACCGACCTAGTGCATTACCATTAATAGAGCTTTATTCAATATAATACAGCAAATTATATACTCACAAACGAGTATTGATAGAAGGCATAATCAATACAACAGGGTCAACTTTCCGAACATCGACAAGCCTGGACCTGATGTCAAGTAGATCAAGTGATACCCCAGAACAATGGTTGACGCGCTTCAGGGGAGAACCCCTTTCTTCAGAGCCTAGCTCTAACATCCGGATCTGGATGTTAAGTGGCTGGAGTCAGAATTAATACATGCACTCAGCCCTTCAGGGATACAAAGATCTGGTGAGTGGGGACCCGAGGGGGTGAGCACGGAAGTCACTGGATCTACTTGAATGAGCACTAAAGTTACCATTTTTCATCTGATTGGAAACCTACTATATTGACTGGGCACTCTATATCTACTCTGATTATGAAATTTTGCATATTTTGCACAGTATCATTTATGGATTTTTGAGCACAGCATATTTTCACATTTGCACAATTTTTATGCACATTTACTTGCATCTTTGCACATCTATTTGCATTTTTTTGTACATTTGGCTGCGGATAATATTTTGGAAATCCAGTGTCACATTGGACATATCAGCGAGATATTTTTCACTTTATTATACATTTTTCTATTTTTATATATTTTTCTTCACAGTTCTTGTTTTCACTGAGTACTTGAAGACACACATGGTGGATTTAATGAACTTTATAGGAATGTTTTGACTGAGGACGCTCACATTTACAATTCTGATCTATATAGTAACTCCAGCTAGTATTTTCTGCACTTTAGGACGCTTCATTTGTGTTTCAATTATCCTACTGGCTTAATACATCTCAATGAATGAATGAATGAATGAAATACTTATATAGCGCACAATGCGAACTGAATCGCCTCTATTTAGTGTTGTTCTATATCAATAGGAAGCACATACAGGACGGGGTGTTTTGTTCCATGCTTATTGTTAACTGTATATGGACCTAATATAGGGAAACAGTGCACATACGTTTATAGCCTGAATTGGATTTGTAGTCCAATTGGGGATAAATTTACATCTACCTCACTATTGCAATGGATTCAGTGGCCCTTCCTCAGTGCAGGTGGACCACTAATCTCGTGGAGGTGACAGGTTGCAGAGCACCCCTGCAATATTGGCCTAGCTCATAAAAAATATATTTTTGATGTAGCGCCCAGGGCCCTAATATTATTTTACAAAACTTGCATATCCACAGCCTCCAGGTGGGAGGTTGAGGACTTATAGGGCGGCAGCAACCCATTATACACCTTAGTGCGGCTGTTCCTTTTAGTATCTTATCATAATTTGTGGGATATTGAAGCTACCCCCAGACCCCAGATATTCGGGTTTGCTTTGATCAGGGCTACCAGGGGTTCGATTGCGAGGGCAAAGATTAAAGGGGATAGGGGGCAACCCTGTCTTGTTCCTCGTTGGATGGGGAAGCACTTTGAGCGAAACCCAGGGTATATAGGGCACTTATCCATTGGAGGAAATGAGGGCCGAAGCAGCAGCGTTGTAGGTTGTAATGTAAATAAGGCCAGGAGACCGTATCAAAAGCTTTTCTTATATCGACAGAAAGAAGGAGCATAGGTATTTTACGAGATCTAGCTAAATGTTGTAATAGGATAACATGTCGCTAGCTTGCTGTCTGGGTATAAACCCCAGTTGATCTTTGTGGCTCAGTCCCCCAATAATTGGGTTGAAATGCAACTCCCAAATTTTGGCTAGGATTTTGATATCCATGTTTAGTAGAGATATTGGCCTATAATTGGACCACAGTGTGTTTTCTGTATTAAGTTTGGGTATCATGGAGATGATAGCTGTCAATGTATCTCGACCAAAGGAGTGCTGTTTAAGTAGGGCATTAAAGGAGTTTGTGAGGAGGGGGGCTAACTGGGGGGGTCAGCGAATTTCTTATAGTATGAACCAGGAAGGCCATCTGGGCCAGGGCGTTTATGGGATTTGAGTGACTTGATGGTGAGGAGGACTTCCTCAACCGTAACCGGGCTCTCCATTGACTCGCGGTTGGTATCTGACAGCATAGGAATCGGTATATTTTGAAACAGTGTCTCTGCTTGATTTACAGGAAATGTGGCCTTTGCTTCATAAAATTTGGCCAGTCGTTTATGAAATTCAGAGAGCACCTTAATTGGATTACTCATGTGGCTGTCTTTAGCCAATCTGAGTCTAATGGGGTTATGGACCCATTCCGGCCCGCAAAGACGCAAAGCTAAAAACGTGTCTGGTTTATGAGCCTAGGTCCCATAGACTTTAACAGGGTTCACCTGTTCGCACAAATTGTTGGTCTGTTCGCATGTTCTGCCACTAACCGAACCGGGGGGTGTTCGGCTCATCCCTAGTGGTCAGTGAGATGAATGTTACTGTTACATTGGTCATCAGTGTAAAACTAAAAGCACTAAAATTTGAGCAAAAATGCACCAAAATGTACGTTAAAAAACCCACACCAAACCACATGTTAAAAAAGTGCCAAAATACACATTTAAAAATAGAAACAAAATGAATGTAAAAAAGCAAAATAATGCATGCTAAAGAAGCTTCAAATGCACGTTAAAAAAACACCCAAATGTATGTTACAAAAAGTGTGAAGATCAACATTGCGACTTGTGACTTGTTCTCTTGGCAGTAAAAAATTCTCATATAGAGCATATTTTTGTACAAAGTTTGGACGAGTTTAGGAGAGTTTTACTTTTTTTCTGCCAGTAAGTTCCAATCAGAAATGCAAACCAGAAGGCTTTCTTTTCCTGCCTCTAAACGTTGAGCTCACACAATGCCTGTATAGTCCTAATGTGCATGGACACATAGGATAGCATTGAGCTGCTTCTACAGACAGAACACAAAACTCCTGTAGAAGCATCGTTTTTTAAGCCAGTGTGCATGGAGCCTTAAGAGCATGAAAAAGCAAGTCCACACCATGAAGTCAATTTGCTTTCTAGGCCTGAGGCCTAGGGGCATTTCCTCGTGAATCACTGTTTTACATGGGCCATTGTCACGTTCTACAAGCTGAATGGATGTTAAAGTACCATTTACAGACTGTCGTTTAGTATTCAATACACCAAACTAATGTTTGCTTACGGTTATAATAAAAGAACAAAACGGTTGTGTTATTCAGTAGATCGAGCAAAGAAAAAAGCAGGCAAATCGCTATTCCCGTTGTTCATGGAAATACTTTTATTCATATCTGTTTATTGGAAAGGTTTGGATAGAGTATTTTAAACCATTTTTGCTGACAGTCACCTTACATTTGTAAAGAATAAAGATAAATATATAAGCTGCGCTAAATCCCACAAACATCAAAATGTGTGTACATAAATAAAGTGACAATGAATTATGGGCTGTTCCCAGCCTCTAAACATAAATGAATATGAGATCAAACCATAAGTGATAAGTACATATAAATATTACAAACTCAGACCATGCGAATTGCCTATTCCTTACAGTATAGGACCAAGCCGCATGCCCCTAAATATGATAATACAAATTCTAAATACACCCAGTGTATGGATCAACAAGTCTGTATGTGTAAATCAGAAAAAGTTCTTTGTGTAATAAAGAATGTGAATAAAGTCCTCCACAAATGAACCATAAGCGATCCACTGCTGTATGCGATTAAGTAGTGCCTAATCCGCCACCAAATAATTAAATTTGCCGCTTACCAGAAAATCATGACCCCCCACTACAGAGGGTCACAAAAGACATATGAATATATAGTCGTCTCCCAATCCAGAGGGGTCCTCGATACTCTCCTTGCACCACCACTCCAATATAAGGATTGTAGAAAACGCTCCCAAAAAATCTTTCTCATAAATTCAGAGGGATTCAGGATAGGTATACCTGTTTAAAGCCTCCTACACATGGGCCGAATAACAGCCGAAACCAGCCATTACAGTAGAGACTGGCCAACTTTTTGGTAAAGAATGAGATATCAAATGTCTACATTGGGGATGGCAGAGATTTTCAGTAATGTACAAAAAACAAAACAAAAACAAAAAACACAAAAGTGCAATTATTTGAACTGGGTTTAAGCTCAAGCAATAGTATAGAGCAGTGATTCTCAACCAGGGTTCCTCCAGAGGTTGCTAGGGGTTCCTTCAGCATTGGGTAATTTCTGCCTCTCAGATAACTTCCCACTGACACCATTGATCTTTTTTAGCTCTCTGTAAGGAGGTAATTCTTCCCAATGACCACAAGTGTAAGGACCATTCTTCCCACTGACCATCACACTAATGTATCATGAGTTGTAGATTTCTTATTTTTAAAAGGGGTTCCCTGAGACCGGAGAACTATTTCAAGGGTTCCTCTGTATTGAAAGGGTTGAGAAAGGCTGGCATAGAGCCTGGGGCCCATGCATACCTCCCAACTTTCTGAAATGGGAATGAGGGACACCTATTAGCAAAAGTATGTACTCATGGGACACACCCCCTGCCACCCCTCCCCTTAAAGGAGAATTGTACACAAAAAACGATTGGTTAAACCGACAAGTGCTTTTTACCTTTATATTGGCTTTTAGTATTTACAGATGCAGCAATTTAGAGATCGGGATGAAAGGTTTAGCACTGGCAAACACTTTTTGATAGATAAAAAGTAAATTGTATATACAACTATATAGATCAGACCAAAATTAGGGACAAATGAGGAGGAAAGAGGGACAGGGGGGCATTGCTCCAAATCAGGGACAGTTGGGAGCTATGCCCGTGTGATATGACATCTCAGTACAATACATACTCCTCTGCATATTTGGAGATAACAGAGAGAGTTTTATCAGTCATTTTCTGGACTTCACGACCTGTTTTTATTTTTTATAAACAGCCATAATAAACATGCACCATAAACCACATTCATCTATCAATTTGGAAAATCATGAAAGCACAAATAAAATCTGACTTGTGTGATGTTATGCACATGTTCATTTGTGTTGGCATGTTCCTTTCTTAGCGGATCAAAGCTAATACTATTTATGTTAATCAGCTTTTTTCTCAGCTCTGCATGGCTCTCTGTTGCTGAAGAAAGTCAGCTCAACAGCTCTCATTGAATGTCCTGGCTTTCTCCCACAGTATATGCATAGGTTTATACTGCCACTGGGATAAGAGTACCTGATTAATGACACCAGTGGACTGCAATGTTGTGAAATTACAAAATGGGAATGTTTTTTCTATGAATGATGCTGCAAACAGGGGCGGACTGACCATTCGGGCACTCGGGCACTGCTCGAGGGCCCCATGCCACTAAGGGTCCCCATCAGGGTTGCCAGCCTCAATAAAAGCAGGGACAGTATGTAAAAATCTGTGTTTTTAAAAAAATCCGAAGATTATAGCTGCCCCGCCTCTCCAGTACCTTTTCAGTGTGTGTATGTGTATTCTGTGTGTGTATATTGTGTGTGTGTATATTGTGTGTCTGTGTGTGTATACTGTATGTGTGTGTGTGTGTATACTGTGTGGCTCCATAATCTATTGCCTGGGGGCCCCATAATCTCCTATTGCCTGCGGGCCCCATAATCTCCTATGGGCCCCTTAATCTTCTGTTATTACCCGGGGCCCCATAATCTCCTATTGCCCGGGGCCCCATGAGTTGTCAGTCTGCCCCTGGCTGCAAAGCATATTGTAATAAGGATTTTGGTATGGTAATAATAATAACAATAATAATAATATATGTATCCGGTGCTTTCTTTTTGCAGAGAAATGTTGCAGGAACTCACCCCCCTCCTAGGTCACGCCCCTACCCACCCCTAGAACCGCCCATATAATGCCTCCTAGAACCACCCCTTTAGAGAACAGGTAACCAAGTATAATTTGGGGGGCTATACAAGTAATTTGTAGGGTATTTAATAAAAAGCAATGCAGCAAAATGTGAAAACAATCAGAAATATCCAGCACTTACCAAAATAAGCTCAGAGGCACTTCCAAATGTGCAGCAAAGAGACATTCCCAGTCCAGCACAGATACAGCTACAGCCCAGCACAGAGACAGCCGCAGCCCAGCAAAGACACAGTTGCAGCCCAGTACAGCAAAGGGACAGTCCAGTCCAGCAAAGAGACAGCTGCAGCCCCGTAGAGCAAAGAGACAGCCCAGTCCAGCAAAGAGACAGCTGCAGCCCGTTACAGCAAAGGATAGTCAAGTGCAGCAGAGAGACAGCTGCAACCCAGTACAGCAATGAGACAGCCCAGTCCAGCAAAGAGGCAGCCCGGTCCAGCAAAGAGACAACCCAGTCCAGCAAAGAGACAGCCACAGCCCAGTACATCAAACAGACAGATGCAGCCCAGTATATCAACAAGACAGCTGCAGCCCAGTCCATCAACAAGACAGCTGCAGCCCAGTCCATCAAAAAGACAGCCACAGCCCAGTCCATCAAATAGACAGCCTAGTACAGTCCAGCAAAGAAACTATAAAATTATTCAAAAATTCCCACTAAGGTAATCAAATTGTGATAAATGCAAAACTGCAGCAGCTGTGCAAAGGTGCTAAAACCTTAAACCGGTGAAAGAAAATATAAAACAGCGCTGACAGAATATATATTAATCTAAACAATTCAATGACATAATGGCTTGTGCCATATGAATCAATATGCAAACATAAAATACACACAAATCTGTAAAGTGCTTGGTGATCATATAATGATTGAATAAAGTGCAACGGTGTTCCAAACTTGCAAAGCATGAGGTGACCCAACTCACCAGAAATATTGGACTCTTAGCTTTGCAATCTGGGGTTGCAAAAGGCTGTGATCTATTGATCTGGGGTATGAATGATGGTTGCTTAGAGGCTCCTCCAGAGGGATTGCTTTATACCAGAAATAATTTGCCACACTCCATAAATGGGGAGACAGAGAGGAAACTCATAGTGAAATACCGCTAAAATAAAGTATAAAGCGCAAACTAGGTGCCACTTACAACATAACTGGCAAAAACAGGCATCAGTAACAACATCCGAGTCCACCGGTGGTTGGCCTGCCTTTCACGGAGGTGGAAATTGTGTCAATGGTTAGCATGAACCGGAAGTGCATCAACGCGTTTTGCCCCTCCTCCAGGGCATCATCAAAGTCCATCCAAATGAGGGACCCCATTCATTTATTAGTCCATTTCCCAATTCCTAAAATGGTTGATATGCCACACCTGTGAGGTGGATGGATTATCTTGGCAAAGGAGAAGTGCTCACTAACACAGATTTAGACAGATTTGTGAACAATCTTTGAGAGAAATAGGCCTTTTGTGTACATAGAAAAAGTCATAGATCTTTGAGTTCGGCTCATGATAAATAGGGGCAAACACAAAAGTGTTGCGTTTATAATTTTGCTTAGTGTACAAAGAATTGTGACTAATTTTGTCTTCTCTGGCTTTAGTAAATAAACCCCTACTGTATATAATCCTATCAAATTGCTCCAAAAACAATTCTTTTATGTACAAAGGGCTGGATAGGGGAATACTTTTCTGGGGAACATTTGAACTTTTTTCATAAAAGCATAATTGTTGGTTTTATTCACAATTTTCGAGTCAGACTTTAGATTTGCTAGTTATTTTTTCAACCAACTTTTTCTGTGTTTAACCTTATTTTATTGAAATACATTGTATTTATATAGAGCTGTACATGGAAAAGAATATCCATGGATAGTATTGCACCTTTATTGTGGCAAATGTATTTGCTTGTAATGCAGTTCCTTCCTCTTTTTGGCAATTTTTTGTCCACTTCAGCAGATGTACTTTATATTTTTCACCAAATGTCCTTTTTTCTGAAAATTACAATAATTTCATTTGAAATCTTCACACCAGTTAACAGTTTTTCTGTATGCCTATAAAAGGGTGGTTTTACAAATTGGCTTTTAAAGGAGATATATAAGAAACTAGCGAAGTTTTCCATTTATTTAAAAATAAGGTCCGTAGCTCCCAGCGTCGGCTCTAATGATATGAAACATCCATAATGTTCTTGGTAGTGGGGATCTTGGACTAGACTATTCTGCCTAGGAGGAATGTATTTATTCATAACTAGAAAAGGTACTTTTTTTTTTACTAAAATAACAAGTTGTCCTGGATAATGTTAAAGGAACACCTCTCTGCCATCCTGCGGGACAAACTTCCCCAATTTGAAAAAAACTGGGACCCCTGGATCACATACCTGATGGGGTTAGCCTCGTCAGACTAGTGCCTCAGGAGAGGCTCGCTGTCTCTCTCCCCTTTCTTCTTCCTTTATTCCTTTCTCGTTCCTTTCTTCTTCTTCTTCTCTTTTTCCTATTTATTATACCTTTTCATAGTTTGGGTAGTAATCTAGGACTACTGGTTAACCGCCATTGGTCCCACTCCCAGTTTGCGGGCTATATATTAAAAACATAATGACCAGCTACCGTGATCAATTCATGGCTGAGATGACCCGTCGTCTTAGATGGGGGTGCCTTAGACCATGCAGTTCCTCTTCGGAGAAAGTATCTTCTGTTCTTCAGAACTACAATCACAGTCCAAAATAGCATTATACCAGTTCCTTAATGACCAGTGCTGTAGGTCAATAATCTTGCCATGTATCGGAACTTCTCTGTATTGTACAGTTTTATATCTCTATGGTTTATAACTTTAATTAAAACAATTGGAAAAGAAAATAGAAATGGGATTTGGTTGTACATGTGTTCATGTAAAATTAGAATTTTTATATTAGGTCCACTTTTAGATCATATGTGTATACAGCCATGGCCAAAAGTTTTGAGAATGACACAAATATACATTTTTACAAAGTCTGCTGCCTCAGTTTTTATAATGGCAATTTGCATATACTCCAGAATGTTATGAAGAGTGATCAGATGAATTGCAATTAATTGCAAAGCCCCTCTTTGCCATGAAAATAAACTTAATCCCATAAAAAAACATTTCCACTGCATTTCTGAAGAAGGCTTCAGGGCATCCAAGAAAGTCCAGCAAGCGCCAGAACCATCTCCTACAGTTGATTCAGCTGCGGGGTCAGGAAACCACCAGTTCAGAGCTTGCTCAGGAATGGCAGCAAGCAAGCGTGAGGGCATCTGCATGCACAGTGAGGCGAAGGCCTTTGGAGGATGGCCTAGTGTCAAGAAGGGCAGAAAAAAGCCACTTCTCTCCAGGAAAAACATCAGGGACAGACTGATAGTCTGCAAAAGGTACAGGGATTGGACTGCTGAGGACTGGTGTAAGGTCATTGTCTCTCATGAAACCCCCTTCCAATTGTTTGGGGCATCTGGATAAAACCTTGACCAGAGAAGAAAAGGTGAGCACTACCATCAGTCCTGTATCATGCCAACAGTAAAGTATCCTGAGACCGTTCATGTGTGGGGTTGCTTCTCAGCCAAGGGAGTGGGGCTCACTCAAAATTTTGAACACAGCCATGAATAAAGAATGTTACAAAAACATCCTCCGAGAGCAACTTCTCGCAACCATCTATGAACAGTTTGGTGATGAATAATGCCTTTTCCAGCATGATGGAGCACCTTGCCATAAGGCAAAAGTGCTAACTGGCTTGGGGAACAAAACATCGAAGTTTTGGGTCCATGGCCAGGAAAATCCCCAGATCTTAATCCCATTGAGAACTTGTGGTCAATCCTCAAGAGGTGGCTGAACAAAAATAAACCCATAAATTCTGACAAACTCCAAGCATTGATTATGCAAGAATGGGGTGCAATCAGTCAGGATATGGCTCAAAAGTTGATTGAGAGCATGCCAGGGCGAGTTACAGAGGTCTTGAAACAGAAGAGTCAACACTGCAAATATTTGACTCTTTGCATAAACTTAATGCAATTGTCAATAAAAGCCTTTGACACTTGTAAAATGCTTATAATTATACTTCAGTATACCATATAACATCTGACAAAAAAGATCTAAAAACACTGAAGTAGCAAACTTGGTGAAAATATATATGTGCGTCATTCTCAAAACTTTTGGCCACAGCTGTACGCTCTTTGGATTCCTAAAAATGTCTACAAATATAAATTCCTCAAGGTTTAGAGGCCAGGAAACACTGGCTCCTGAACTGACTCAGTTATGCCAGCGGCCACAAAGATGTTTGTGAAAAAAACAGATGAAAACAATTATTGAGAATTTCACTTTTAAAACAACTCATAGCTTTCCAAAGTCAGCGGTGTGTGTGCATGTTTGAATATCAAGTTGAGGAAGAAGACAAATTGGGGGAGATTTACGAAAACTAGTAAAAATCTGGTACAACTGTGCATATTAGCTTCTAGATTTTATTGTCAAAGCTTAATTTAAAGCGGAGGTCCACCCTAAAGTGGAGCTTCCACTCATTGGAACCCCCCCCCTCCGGCGCCACAATTGGCACCTTTCAGGGGGGAGGGGGGTGCAGGTACCTGTACAGTACAGGTATCTGCACCCACTTCCGGCGTAGATTCTGCAGAATCTACGCCCCTTTCCGCAGAATCTACGCCCCTTTCCGAAGGTCCCCCGCTGCCTGCTGGGAAACACACGGATCCCAGAGACAGCGGGGACCATCCTTATTGCGCAGCGTGACTCGCGCATGCGCAGTAGGGAACCGGGAAATGAAGCCGCAAGGCTCCACTTCCTGATTCCCATACCCAAGATGGCGGCGGCAGCACCCGAGAGACGATCAAGAGATCGGCTTCGGGTGCCGACATCGCGGGCGCGCTGGGCGGGTAAGTGTCATTATTTTAAAAGTCAGCAGCTGCAGTATTTGTAGCTGCTGGCTTTAAAAAAAAAAAAAAAAACGGCGGACTCCCGCTTTAACAAGCTGAAGTTAGAAACGGATTGGTTACTATGCACAGCTGCACCAGATTCTGAGGGTTCCAGTTTTAGTAAATCCCGCCGAGTTTGTCTCTGTACTACGTATTTGATGGTTAATTATTTCAAATCTAGCCAGCTTCTACTAAACAATGGTCTGATAAGTTTGAGTGTGTTCCTGCCACTTCAACATGAATTGGGTCATATAATACGTGCCACTACTCAAATCCTCTATTTATGTTTGTTTTGTTTATATATATAGAAGTATCTAAACGTAGGGTGTGAATTTTAGATTCAAGCCACCCTTGTCAAATAATTTTAAAGTGATATTAGAAATAGAAGTCTTCATTGCCATAATTCATTCACATAAATCATGTATATCCTCTAATAATAATCCTCTAAGTACCTTATTCCTAAAGCCCTGTTGAGTGGTCACATTACCAGGGGTGCACTGACAACTCATGGGGCCCCCGGCCAATAGGAGATTATGGAGCCCCCGGCCAATAGGAGATTATGGGGCCCTTGGGCAATAGGAGATTATGGAGCCCCCGGCCAATAGGAGATTATGGGGCCCCTGGGCAATAGGAGATTATGGGGCCACACAGTATACACACACACACACACACACACACACACAATATACACACACAGTATACACATACAGTATACACATACAGTATACACATACACAAAAAGGTACTGGAGAGGTGGGGCAGCTATAATCTTGGGATTTAAAAAAAACAAAAACACAGATTTTTACATACTGTCCCTGGTTTTATAGAGACTGGCAACTCTGATGGGGCCCCTTAGTAGCATGGGGGGTCTTCTCGCCAGACTCCTCCGCTATCTTCTGCTAGCTCTTTTACTAGCGGAGGAGCCTGGCTTTCATCTTTGTCGCCGCCCGGGGGTCTTCTTCCGACTTTGGGGGGTCTTGTCCCCCTCTTCGGTTCTTCTTGCCGGGCCTCCGCTTTCTTCCTTTAGCTCTTTTACTAGCGGTGGCCCGGTCTTCTGTTGCCGCCGCCTCTTCTTCCGACTTCGGGGGTCTTGTCCCCCTCTTCGAGACTGGACTAGGGCTTCTCAGCAGGGTTGCTGACTGCAGTTGTCTAAGCTGGGTGTGTCTGTTACACGCTTTCACACTGCCCAAAGCCAGCATTAACAGCCCCCCCAAAAATACACACAGACGGGAGAGGAGAGAGGGCTAAATCTGAACCTCTTCCCCCCACCCCTACCCCTCTTTGTCTGCCCACACTCCAATTCCTGGTGCTGTGCCTCAGCAAAGGAAAGTTGGAGCCGGAAAATCAGGGTTTTCAGAGCACCCTTTATGTCAGAGTTCTCATTTACACCAGAGGCCACAGTGTTTCCCCTTACATCAGAGTCTTCTTCGTACATCAGAATTTTCAGTGTTTGCCCTTAAATCAGGGTTTCCAGAGCATCCCTTATGTTAGAGGCCCCAGAGTTCTCCCTTACACCAGAGTCTGCAGAGTCCCCGCTTACAGTGAGAGGGAACTCTGTGAGTTCAGATGTAAAGGGGGAACTCTGTAGATTCAGATGTAAAAGGGGAACCCTGTGGACTCTGATGTAAAGGGGGACTCTTGTTATTAACTTCATATGATTAGAAATGTATATCTATAGTTTATACTATATAAAAAAAAAAATGGCGTGCGCCGGTAAAGTGTTCGGGTTTGACTTGAAGAAAAGGTGGCAACCCTACCACTGCTTTGTAGACATGTGCGATTAGTTTCATATGAATCTCCGGAATTTCCGTAAATTCGCACAAATCCAAAATACGAATTTTTATGCATACGAATTCTGTACAAAATACAAAATTTTGTTTATGAATTATGGATCCAAATTCATAACAAAAATTTGTAATTGTTACGAAAAGTTAACAAACCTAAAAGTTAAAACACCAGGAAGTCAGCACAGGGATGGTGGGAACCCCTCATAATGGGCACAGCGGGTGTACACTCAGACCCGGGAACTCAGCACGGGGATGGTGGGAACCCCTCATAATGGACACACAGCAGGTGTACAGACCTGGGAACTCAGCACAGGGATGGTGGGAACCCTATGGGAATTCCTATGCTTACAAATTTTATACGAAATACGAAATTTTGTTAACGAATTTCGGAATTTCAGATCCAAATTCCATTACAACAGAAACAAGACTGGTGTTTTGTTCACCAATCAGAGGAAGTCAGCACAGCACAGGGATGGTGGGAACCCCTCATAATGATAAATTCATCATAACAAACATTTGTTATTTTTATGAAAAGTTTACGAATCTAATGAAAATTCGTATTTCGTATGAATCCGAATTGAATTTCGGACATGAATTACGAAATACAAATTCATTTCCGTACAAAACGAAACAAAACAAATTTATTGGCGGCGCACATGTCTACTGCTTTGTCATACTCCACCTGTTTTGGAGTCAATAACCTTTTACTACCTCTATGTGCAGCACCTCTGCCTTTGCTTTTAAGCTTACTTGCCATTTTGTCAGGTATGTGGCTATCTTTATTATACACAGAAATCTAGAATAGACTTCTATACACCTATTTCCCTCCTACTGATCCCGTTAAGTATACATGTGCTGTGACCACAATGGAATAACTCTGAATAATGTGATTTGAGCAAACCTTTTTAATTTTTAAAAATCTGCAGGGTGTTGGAATATGCATTGTAGGCAGCTAATTAGGAATTTTCATACTCAAAAATGGTGAGGGTTATGCCGCGTACACACGATCGAATTGTCCGGCGGAATTGGTCCGGCAAACAATCCGGCGGACTTTATAACGAACGGAGTTGGCCACACATGGACGCTCCAAAAGTCCGGCGATTTCTAACGCGATGACGTACAGCACGTACGATGGGACTAGAAAAGTTCAATAGCCAGTAGCCAATAGCTTCCTTCTCGTACTTGCTTCAGAGCATGCGTCATTCTTAGTCCGTTCCAGTATGGTAAAACAAGCATAAACTATTACTGAAACAAAATAACATCTACAACACTCTACTCCTGGACTGTAATGTCTTTCCAACACCCTGCACAACAATCCTACTCAGTCTAATAGCTGAGATTAGCTGATATCCCAGTCACAGCATAAATTTCAGATGCACATTAGGGCAGTAGTATCATTTACCAAGGATTTCCAGCCTGCTGCAGATTCTTGGAGATTCTGAATGCACATTTTGCATGAAAAGTTAGTTTGTCTAAAGGTATTTTTTTTTAGCTTTGAATAACCTAGGAAATGGTTTAGATCCAGAGTTGGCAACCCATCGATTGCAATCTACCCATTAATCGTGGGAAGCCAATGGGTAGATCACAAACAAGGCTTTACTGGTGCTTCCTCCCAGCTTTCGCCACTCTCCTTTTAATAACAGAGCAGAGTGAGAGGTAAAACGGCGTTGGATGGAGGGTGGGAGCACTGGAGCTGCTTTAGTTAACTTTACAAGTTAACCAGCAGGTGATTGTTGCTAGGCAGTCCTAGCAACCAATCATCAGCTTGTTGACATGAAAAGTTAACTCTGCCAGCACCCCCTCCCGCCCTCCGCCCAGAACTGTGCTGCCTCTCACTCCTTTCTGATGTACAGCCAGGGTAAAATAGGAGAGAGCTACCTACACATGGCTCTGTGTTGTGAAGGGGGAAAATGTCACTAGATGTGGGGGACATAGACACTGCTTTGTGAGGGGGGAGGCAAAAGAAACAGCTATGGAAGGGCGGCAGTGGGGTGTAGGACACTACTGGGGGGATGCAGAGGACAGTGCTATGGGGGGGGGGGGGCGAGGACACTAAAGTGGGGGAAAGGATGAAGAGGACACTGCTATGGGGGGGGGGATCAGAGGACACTACTGTGGAGGGATGGCAGAGGGCACTGCTTTGGGGGGGAGAGGGAACTACATGGAGGGGTGAGGCAGAGGACACTGCTTTGAGGGGGCACAGGAGACTACTATGGGGAGGCAGATGACACTGCTATTGGGGGGGCAGAGGACACTACTGTGTGTAGGGGGTATTACTATGGGGGGGGCAGGGGACACTACTCTGTGGGGGGGACACTACCATGTAGGGTCAGAGGACAATACTGTGTGGGGGGCAAAGGGGTAGAGAACACTACAATGGGGGGAGAGTACATTACTGCAGGCAACGATGTGAAAGGGGGCAGAGGATACTACTGTGGTGGGAGGTGATTTGAAGCAGGGCAGGATAAACTAATGTGACACATTATGTGCTCTTCATGCTGTCTTTTTATTGCTGCTTTGAGATTTTTATTTTTTTTTAAAGACGAAAACAACACATGCCCGTCTCCCCCCACTTTGATCATTGATTTCCCTCATGTTGTACAGGTAGATCTCGACCTTTGAAAGGTTGCCTACCCCTGCTAGTTTAGATCATATACAGTATCTCCCAAAAGTGAGTACACTCCTCACATTTTTGTAAATATTTTATTATATCTTTTCATGTGACAACACTGATGAAATTACAAAAAAGTGAGTATACCTCTAAGTGAAAATGTCCAAATTGGGCCCAATTAGCCATTTTCCCGCTCCGGTGCCATGTGACTCTTTAGTGTTACAAGGTCTCCGGTGTGAATGGGGAGCAGGTTTGTTAAATTTGGTTATTATTGCTCTCACTCTCTCATACTGGTCACTGGAAGTTCAACATGGCACCTCATGGCAAAGAACGCTCTGAGGATCTGAAAAAAAGAATTGTTGCTCTACATAGAAGATTGCCAAGACCCTGAAACTGAGCTGCAGCATTGTGGCCAAGACCATACAGTGGTTTAACAGGACAGGTTCCACCCAGAACAGGCCTCATCATGGTCGACCAAAAAAGTTGAGTGCACGTGCTCAGCGTCATATCCAGAGGTTGCCTTTGGGAAATAGACGTATGAGTGCTGCCAGCATTGCTTCAGAGGTTGAAGGGGTGGGGGGGGTCAGCCTGCCAGTGATCGAACCATATACCGCACACTGCATCAAATTGGTCTGCATGGCTGTCATCCCAAAAGGAAGCCTCTTCTAAAGATGACGCACAAGAAAGCCTGCACACAGTTTGCTGAAGACAAGCAGACTAAGGACATGGATTACTGGAACCATATCCTGTGGTCTGATGAGACCAAGATATACTTATTTGGTTCAGATGGTGTGAAGCATGTGTGGCGGCAACCAGGTGAGGAGTACAAAGACAAGTGTGTCTTGCCTACAAGCATGGTGGTGGGAGTCTCATGGTCTGGGGCTGCATGAGTGCTGCCAGCACCGGGGAGCTATAGTTAATTGAGGGAACCATGAATGCCAACATGTACTGTGACATACTGAAGCAGAGCATGATACCCTCCCTTCGGAGACTGGGTCACAGGGCAGTATTCCAACATGATAACGACCCCAAACACACCTCCAAGATGATCACTACCTTGCTAAAGTAACTGAGGGTAAAGGTGATGGACTCGCCAAGCATGTCTCCAGACCTAAACACTATTGAGGATCTGTGGGGCATCCTCAAACGGAAGGTGGAGGAGCACAAGGTCTCTAACATCAACCAGCTCTGTGATATCATCATGGAAGAGTGGAGGAGGACTCCAGTGGCAACCTGTGAAGCCCTGGTGAACTACATGCCCAAGAGGGTTAAGACAGTCCTGGAAAATAATGATGGCCACACAAAATATTGACACTTTGGGCCCAATTTGGACATCACTTAGGGGAGTACTCACTTTTGTTGGCAGTGGTTTAGACATTAATCCTTTAAAGTCCACATTTTTCAGTGAGTTAGTGTGACTCAAACTGTGCGCTACCAACCGGTTTCTTCAGTGTTGTCACATCAAAAGGTATAATAAAATACTTACAATGTGAGGGGTGTACTTACTTTTTTGAGATACTGTTTTGGATTCCTAAGAATTTTTACAAATATAAATATCTCTAGGATCCGAGATCAGGAAACACCAAGAAAAACAGATAAAAACAGTTATTGAGAATTTCACTTTTAATACAGCTCATAGCTTTCCAAAGTCAGCAGTGTGTGCATGAATGAAAATCAACCTGAAGAAGACAAATTGCTTCTCTGTCCTACATATTTGATGAATAATTATTTCAAATCTGGGGGCGTGGCTTGAGCGCTGACAAAGATGGCCGCTTAACTCCTCCACTCCCGCTGACAGGGCTGCTTACCTTAAAACTATGGAGGTATTATTAGTTCCTTTTACACCCGAATTGACATGGGTACATCATCTAGCAGCTCCTCCACCTCGAGATCTCGGCTACCTCAGTAATTCCTCTCTTGCGATCTCGGCTATGTTCCGGTCAAATACCACTGCTATAGAACCATCTTCAGCTGCGCAATCACATTCCGGTATATCACCGGCAGATAACTCCCTCTCACAAGCGCCTGATAATGACATTGTACTGATGCAAACTCAACACGCCAGCATTACGGATTTACATTTAGTTGCGGCAGATATTAAACCTACGTTAACTGAAGCTATATCTGAACTCGGCATTGATATTCAATCTATTGCTGGACGTGTTAATGCAGTGTAAAAAATACAGGATGTACATTCTGTTATAATTCGCACAGCTCATCAATCTATTGATACACTCCCTTCAATTACGTGATCTCAATAGACACATTGAAGATCTCGACAATCTGTGCCTGAGAGGCCTTCCTGAATCGATCGATATAGACAGACTTAAATCTACTGTTATGGATATATTTAATAATCTTCTGGGAAGGCCCCTTACAACTCGAATAGGAATAGACAGAATACATCGCGCTCTCAGACCTAAAGGTAAAGACTCAGATCCACCTATGGATATCATCTATCACTTAAATGACTTTCAGCTTAAGGAAGATATTCTCAAAAAAGCTCACAATAATTCTAAAATCCTCTTTAATGGCACAGAATTGCATTTATTCCAAGACCTTTCCAGTATTACACTCCAGAGACGCAGTGTCACGTACCTGGTAGAGGAGCCCAGAATGCAGGAAGCGGGCTCTCGTAAGCCTCTGGCTCGAGAATCCCTGGAAGTGGGAACAGGAATTCCAGAGTTCAGAGGGCACAAGTGCCGAGCTGGTGAAGGACAGATCCGGACCTTGAGCTGACAGCAGACAACAGCAGGCACAGGTGGTCAGACTGGAACAGCTGGTAGTAGACAGCAGGCAACAACAGGCACAGGTGGTCAGACTGGAACAGCTGGTAGCAGACAGCAGACAACAGCAGGCACAGGTGGTCAGACTGGAACAGCTGGTAGCAGACAGCGGACAACAGCAGGCACAGGTGGTCAGACTGGAACAGCTGGTAGCGGACAGCAGACAACAGCAGGCACAAGTGGTCAGACTGAAACAGCTGGTAGCAGAAGCGAGGTCAAGGTACAAGCCGGGTCGGTAATAGGCGGGCAGCAAAGGTACACAGGAGGAGACAGAAGCGTGGTCAAACAGTCCGAAGATCAGAGGCTGGCAGCAAGCAGGAGTTGTCAGGAACAGGCCGGGTAACAAGAATCAGGAACAATCAGGTAGGCAGAAGACAGAATAACCGGACACGCTGTAGACTGGACAGCACAGAGGCACTGTAACAGGTTCCTTAAGTAGTCCTTTGGGCACCAAGAACGGTCGCACGGCGTGTCTGCTCGCACCCGCGTGAAACCATGCAGCCGTTCGTGACCCCGCGCACCCGCGTGCGCCCGTTCGTACCATCGCGCACCCACGTGCGCCCGTTCGTATCATCGCGCACCCGCGTGCGCCCGTTCGTATCATCGCGCACCCGCGTGTGCTCATTCGCAACATCGCGCACCCGCGTGCGCCCGTTCGTACCAACACGCACCCGCGTGCGTCCGTTCGCGCCAACGCGCGCCCAAGGATACTTGTTAATTCTCAACGAGGGGATTCCGTGGGCAGGCCTTCCATAAGCCACTGGATTCCGGGGACGACCATGACACACAGGGAACTTAAACCCCTTCTTGATGTTCTCCGTAAACATGGGATTCCATATCACTGGAAGTTTCCCTTTTGTCTATCTGCATCATCACTGGGCCGCACAGCCCTACTCAGAGTACCTGAAGATCTGCGTCATTTTTGCTCTGCGCTGGATATCCCTTTTACTGAAGTACCGGATTGGTATGCAGATTTTCGTCCATGGATCACAGACTCAGCTCAGCTTGATTATGAACAGATGGATACCCAAACGATTCGCCACCGCAGACAACGATCACCGTCGGAACCACGTCCCTTGGAATCTGCCTCTGGTACTGGCGGTAATTCACGCTTCATGAGAGCACCTCATTCCCACCAAGCCCGCCGGGGTCATTGACTATCTAGTATTTTGCTTAATGTTTACTGTTTCCATTTCCACTGCTGTTTCCATTTAACATGCTCTACTTAATGTTTCTTTTTTGTTTTGTTTTCCTTTCTCCTAATCTTATTATTCTCAATGATACATTGTGTTCAACTCTCTGTACACTCAACATGAAATGTATCTGTTTCTTTTTCATGTTTAATTAGACAACTCATGCTGTCACATTTTTCTCCTTTACTGTGTCTTGGTTCACATATATTATAACATCGGATGTCTTACATATTTTTTTTATTATTTCCTATTACTTATGGTCAAAACCAAGACTGATATATTTTTACATTTTTCAAGTTTTTTTTTTTGCTCCATTTTATAAACAATTTTTTTAACTTTTTTCTTAAACTATAAACTTTCTGAATTTTTACTATATCTATTTATATGTGGTAGCTATTAATTATATTACTATTCATTTATTTTTTTTATTATTGTTTTTAATTCTTCTCCTCAGGGAAGGGGAGGGGAAAGAGGACAGGATGACATACAATGAAAGTAATGTTAATACCAAAAAAAAAAAGAAAAAAGATAACCATATATAGGAGAAAGGAGAGGAAGATGAGCAGATATTAAACACAACATAGACTGGTTTTTAATGAATCACATATACACTTCGTGACATTCTTCAATGCTATGTTCATGTTATTTTTATTTATACCTCCTCCATTTTATATTGTTCATTATCTCTGTTCAACGGGAAGTTTATTATTAATTGTTAAAGGACACATCTTTTTTTGTGTTCAACCTCGTTCTAACACAGTGGTATACGCTACTTCCACAATATTACAGTTTTTTCTTTATTTACCTATTGCCTATTTAACTGAACGATATCCGGTATATTGGTGGATTTATTATCTACCGTTTAACAACAAGCAGGTTCTTGTTTATCTCCGGTTTTACCCCTTCCTAGTTTCACATTTATTTATTTATTTATTTAATTTCTTTTTTCTTTTTCTTTGCTTGCAGTATAATATTTTATTTTTCCTTTTTCCTAAATCTCTTATCGTATAATGGCATATTCACATATCAAATCTTCTTTGCCAACCATTAAAATAATTTCCTTAAATATTCGAGGTCTTAATGTACCGGAGAAGTGTTCACAATTTCTTTCCTATATGCATAAAAATAAAGCTGATATCATTTTCTTACAAGAAACACATTTAAAACGAATTCCACTCCTAAACATAAATCTTCACAAACTATTTCCTCTTTGAATGATCTTATTCAAGCTAGAAAAGATCTATTAACCGAATTAAATAAACAATACAAACGCAATTACGTTTTAAATCAAAAACGTTTTTATAAATACGGGAACAAAGCAGGGAAACTATTGGCTAATGCTTTACGACTCAAGAAGAGACGTTCTACTGTTCATTCCCTCACCACTTCAACAGGCCGTAAATTGGTTACTAATACTGATATTGCTAACCACTTTGTTAATTATTATACACGTCTATACAATTTATTACCCTCCATTTCAGACTCTGAACAAAAAGGCCGGCTGAAATTGATTAAAGACTTTTTGTCTAAATATACCCCAACAAAACTTTCTGAACACGACACAATCACTATGACACCACCTATTTCTTCTGAAGAACTTGATATGGCTCTTCAGCAGTTAAAACCTGGAAAAAGTCCTGGGCCTGATGGCCTAACTTCTGGCTATTACAAATCTTTTATAGAAATCCTTCGCCCACATTTTCTAAATGCTTTTAATTTCTTATCATTACACAATTTGTCATGAAAATCTCACGAAGAGATTGTCCTCCAGGTCTTCTGATGTACGATCGTCGCGGGTACGCACGATCGTACGAACGCCCTTACGTTCGTACACAGGTGCGCGTGCGTGCGTCCGTATTGGCGCCAAACGGCCTATTTAAACCAGCCTCTTGCCAACAGTCTTTGCTGTCTGCTCAACAGCGTTATACCTGTGAGACCTGATCTGTGTTGTTTGTTCCTGTTTGACCCGGCCTGCCTGTGACCCATCTGCTATCCGCCTGCACCCGACCTCGGCTTGTTGTGACTATTCTCCTGCCTGTTCCCTTGTACTTCGTTCCTGCCTGGTATCCGATTCGGCTTGCTCTGACCATCCGTCTGCTAGAAGGGTAACCTGCTTATATACTGAACTGTTCATCTGCTATAAGTGCCCGCTCATATTGAACTACCTATCTGCTGCAATAACCTGCTATACTGAACTGTTCATCTGCTATAAGTGCCTGCTCATATTGAACTACCTATCTGCTGCAAATAATCTGCTTATACTGAACTGTTCATCTGCTATAAGTGCTTGCTCATATTGAACTACCTGTCTGCTGCAAGTCACCTGCTTATACTGGACTGCATTATCTGCTACAAGTGATCTGCTAGTATTACACTATCCATCTGCTTCTAGTACCTGCTTCTATTGACTGTTATCTGCTGCAAGCACTTGTGTATATTACCCTGTTCACCTGCTACTAGTGACCTGCTTCCCTGCACTGTTTATCTCCAAGTTACCTGCTCCATTGAACTGTGTATCTGCTATAAACTACCTGCTGGTCCCTTCACTGTGATCACCTGCTCCACTGATCCTCGCCTACCCATCCTACCCATCTGTTGATCCTGCCAGGCACCTGTACCCCTCCTTACTCCTGTGTTCCCTGTTGTATTGCCAGGAAACCGGTAGTGGGAGTCGTAAAGGAGGCCTCTCTCCGCAATCCGGGCTCGCTACTAGAAGGTACGTGACACAATTCCCCAACGCCTGATTTACTTACTGCTCATATAACAGTTATTCCTAAACCTCATAAAGATCCATCCCTTGTTTCTAATTACCGACCAATTTCATTACTAAATGTGGACGTGAAGATTTATGCAAAGATTTTAGCCAATCGTCTTTTACCATTCTTACCCAAACTAATTTCATTAGACCAAGTAGGCTTCGTTCCCGGTAGAGAAGCAAAAGATAATACAACGAAAGCTATTAATCTTCATCATTGGTTAACTTCCTCACAGCAACGCGTTTTTTTCTTATCGTTGGATGCGGAGAAGGCGTTTCGATAGAGTGGCCTGGGATTATATGTTTGAGGCTCTCAAAATGTTTGGTCTCCCCCCGAACGCATGTTACAGTTTGTTTCAGCATTGTACTCTTACCCGACTGCGAGAGTTAGGGTTAATGGCCACCTATCGAGCGCCTTTCCAATTTCGAATGGCACACGTCAGGGATGTCCCCTATCCCCTTTAATTTTTGTACTCACTCTTGAACCTTTACTTCATTGTCTTAGATCTAATCCTGACATCCATGGAATTACCATCGCCCACAACACTTATAAACTGGCAGCTTTTGCTGATGACATTCTGTTATTTCTCACTAATCCTCATATTACTATTCCATCCTTACTCAAAGATTTTACCACATTTAAACTTCTAGCTAATCTTCAAATAAATTTCAACAAATCCGAAGCTCTCAATATATCTCTAGACGCTGATGATATTTCTAGTTGCCAAACGAATTTTCCTTTTAAATGGAATACTGATTCAATCACTTACCTTGGTATACAATTACCCTCTCATTTATCTAAACTCTATTCTAAAAATTACATCCCCATCCTTCAAAATATACAAAAAGACTTACATTCTTGGTCCACTGATGTATTTTCATGGTTTCGTAAAGCTTCCATAATAAAAATGAACATCCTTCCAAGACTTCTTTATCTTTTTCAAACTGTACCCATTAAACTACCACAAAACTTTTTTACCTCTCTCCGTAGTGCTTGCTCTCTATTTATGTGAGGTAAACTCAAACCGAGAATTCGTTTTGACAGACTTACCCTACCTAAATTAAAAGGGGGTATTAGTCTTCACAAATTTTTCTAAATATTATTGGGCCTGTCAATTGTCAAGAATAGTTGACTGGAATATTCACTCTTCGATTAAAGATTGGGTAGCCATTGAACACTCATTCTCTAACATTCCTCTTCACCAACTACCTTGGATTGTTCCCGCTCATATGCCACGCGCTTACAGACAACATCCTCTCATTCACAATACTGTACAAATATTCAAACAAGCTTGTAAAAAGTATAATCTATCTTCTTCTCCAGGTCCTTTCACACCCATTTGTGATAATCCTGACTTTCCACCGGGTATTTCAAACTCCTTTTTCAGCAATAATTGGCCTCACGACATAGTTAGGGCCATGCAATTTTTTCATGATGGTTCCTTTTTGAATTTATCAGATTTAAATTTACGGACTTCAAATTGTTCTTTCCCTTTTTGGTTGTACTTTCAGATTAGACATTTTTTAAATAACTCTCTCACACGTACAGCTTTTGCAAGATTACTAAACTCTTTTGAACTACTATGCTCTAAAAAAGAGCCTCAAAAGCACGTTATTTCTGAAATGTATTCTTTTTTTTCCTCTAATATAGACTCCAAGTCCAATGTTGCCAGCCAACGCTGGGAAAAGGATCTTTCTCTCAGTCTTTCGAATAAGGAATGGAGTAAGATTCATTCCTATCTACATAATGGTTCCATTAATGTTTCTACTCAGGAAAATGGATTTAAGATTTTTTCTAGGTGGTACAAAACCCCACTTAACTCCTCATTGTTGGAGATGTATGGATTTAGAAGGCTCTTTACTTCATATCTTTTGGTCTTGCCCCCATATTCAACCTTTTTGGAAGGAGGTTCACCGTATTACTTCTCATGTCTTCTCATTCCCGATTGATTTCTCACCAGCACAGATGCTTTTACATCACTCTCATATCCCTAGAAAGATTTATCATAAATCTCTTGCTCTACACTTAATTAACGCAGCAAAAATGTGTATTCCAGCTTTCTGGAAAACTGCTACTCCCCCATCTATTCTTGATTGGTTTAATCGTATAGAAAAAAATGAAATGCATGGAAGAATTGATTCATCAAGCGAATGATACTACTGATAACTTTAGGAAGATTTGGAATTCTTGGAATTGCTTTTGTACATCCTCTGAATATGCACAATTATCCTTACGATAATTTTACAGATTTTTTATTATCAAATACTGCATTTAGATATTTATAGTTTCTAATTCTTTTTCTTGAATACATGTCTAATTTATTTTTTGCTCATTGTACGTTTGTACTATTATATTGTTATTCCAATGTTATTACTCTTATGTAACACAATAAACTTTATTGCAAAAAAATAAATAAAAAATTATTTCAAATCTAGCCAGCTTCAACTGACAAAGTCAGGGTTTGATCAGTTTAATTTTGTTCCAGCCATTTAAACTTAGATCATATGATATGTGCCACTACTTAGGTTTTCTATTTTTGTTTTTTGATAGAAGTCTCGTAAACCTAGGTTGTGGATATTATATTCAAGCCACCCTTGGTAAAAAAATGCTTTTCATTATTTTTGAATGGGTAGAGCACAAAGCATATTGGTGAGAAACATACTGGTTAAGATCCATTTTTTGCCTAGTTGTTTTTCTTGTTTTTACACGTGTTTTCTCAAATAAGGGGAAATTCCCTCTTAGCTTTTGTACACACGGTCGGACATTCCGACAACAAAATCCGATGGATTTTGTCCGAAACTTGTGTTGCATACACATGGTCGGACAAAGTTGTCGGAAATCTGATCGTTCAGAACGTGGTGACGTTATTTCGTTAAGACGGGACTAATAGTAGCCAATAGCTTTGGTCTAGGAATTTGATCTGAGCATGCGTGGCACTTTGTCCGATCAGAATTCTCTACAAACGATAGGACAAAGTCCCATCGCACCATGTTGTCCAGCTCTAAAACTTTGTCGGTCGGATATTCCGACGGAAACAGTCCGATGGAGCCCACACATGGTCGGATTATCCGACAACACGGTCCGATCGGACATTTTCCGTTGGAATGTCCGACCGTGTGTACAAGAGCTAAGACAATTATTACTACTGTCCCCATTTGAAGGTTTTCCCTCACTTCCTGATCTGTTGGCAATTGTAAAATTGTGTATCCCCCACTTTTTGTCTAATCAATACTGGTCAGCAGAGATACATATATCATTAAAATCCTGATAAGGGTTTAAACCATTTCCTACCCCATCCAAAACTAAAAAAAAAGAAAGTTGAGTTAGGTTTTCTACTCTACTCTACTCTTTTAACCACTTCCCGACCGCCGCAGGACGATGTACGTCGACAGCATGGCACGGGCAGGCATAAGGGCTTACATGTACGTCCTTGCCTGCCCGCCGGTCGGGGGCCCGATCGGGCCCCCGCCCGGTGCCTGCGGCGGTCGGTATTCGTTCGGGAGCGATCCCGGACGAGGGGACGGCCATTCATTCATGGCCACCCCCTCGCGATCGCTCCCGACGAATGAAAATGTCCGGTGACATCATTTCCTCTCCTGTAATGTAAACACAGGAGAGGAAGTGATGTATTCTCTCCTCCGTGTCGGTATTTTTCGTTCCGGCACCGAGGAGAGAGCATTGGTGAGTTGCACAAGCACTACACTACACAGTAGAACATGCCAGGCACACTCACACCCCCCCTTTACCCCCCGATCACCCCCCAATTACCCCTGCCCCCCCCAGTCACAGTGACACCAATTGCTTTTTTTTTTTTTTGCATTGGTGTCATTTGTGACTGTAATAACTGTTAGGGCAGTTAGGGTTAGCCCCCTTTAGTTCTAATGTGCCCCCCTAACCCCCCCAATAAAGGTTTAACCCCGTGATCACCCCCCGTCGCCAGTGTCACTAAGGCTGGGTTCACATTGCAGCGGTTTATGAGAACGAATGTGATTCGCACCGCACTGCAGTGCAAATCACATCCGATCTCTGTGCGATTCGAGTTCAGCCATACAGATAGTATGGCTGAATTCGTGTCGCACCCGCCGCACCCGCCGCACCCGCCGCAAATTCGCACGGGACCCTTTTTTTGGCCCGCAGCAGAATCGGATCGCATGGGTGTTCACACCATGCGATCCGAGTTTGCAGATCGCACTGCGATATGCGAACTCATCTGGGGGTGTCATCATTTCACTGACACTCCCAGCAGTTCGCATAGGGCAGTGTGAACTGCCGCCGGGAGGCATGCGATGCGGGAACCCGCCGCGGATTCGTGGCGTTCCCGCATCGCTCCAGTGTGAACCCAGCCTAATAAGCGATAGTTTTTCTGATCGCTGTATTAGTGTCACAGGTGACGCTAGTTAGGCAGGTAGGTATTTAGGTTCGCCGCAGCTTTTTATAGCGCCAGGGACCCCCATATACTAACGCATAAAGCCCCCTGATTGCCCCCTAGTTAACCCTTTCACCAGTGATCACCATATAACTGTTACAGGTGACGCTGGTTGGTTAGTTATTTTTTTATAGTTTCAGGGCACCCGCCATTTATTACCTAATAAAGGTTTAACCCCCTGATCACCCGGCGGGTGTCATTTGTGACTGTAATAACTGTTAGGGCAGTTAGGGTTAGCCCCCTTTAGTTCTAAGGTACCCCCCTAACCCCCCCAATAAAGGTTTAATCCCGTGATCACCCCCCGTCGCCAGTGTCACTAAGGCTGGGTTCACATTGCAGCGGTTTATGAGAACGGATGTGATTCGCACCGCACTGCAGTGCAAATCACATCCGATCTCTGTGCGATTCGAGTTCAGCCATTCGCCGCACCCGCCGCAAATTCGCACGGGACCCTTTTTTTGGTCCGCAGCAGAATCGGATCGCATGGGTGTTCACACCATGCGATCCGAGTTTGCAGATCGCACTGCGATATGCGAACTGATCTGGGGGTGTCATTAACATTTCACTGACACTTCCAGCAGTTTGCATAGGGCAGTGTGAACTGCCGCCGGGAGGCATGTGATGCGGGAACCCGCCACGGATTCGTGGCGTTCCCGCATCACTCCAGTGTGAACCCAGCCTAATAAGCGATCGTTTTTCTGATCGCTGTATTAGTGTCACAGGTGACGCTAGTTAGGCAGGTAGGTATTTAGGTTTGCCGCAGCTTTTTATAGCGCCAGGGACCCCCATATACTACCGCATAAAGCCCCCTGATTGCCCCCTAGTTAACCCTTTCACCAGTGATCACCATATAACTGTTACAGGTGACGCTGGTTGGTTAGTTATTTTTTTTATAGTTTCAGGGCACCCGCCATTTATTACCTAGTCTCACTAGTGTACCCCTAAATTTAGGGGTGTCTACTTTCCAAAATGGGGTCATTTGGGGGGGGGGTTTGTGCCATCTTGGCATTTTATAGCCTTCAAAACTGTAACGCCCTTAGAAAGCCTGAAGGCGGTGCTTGGTTTTCGGGGCCCCGTACGCGGCTAGGCTCCCAAAAAGTCCCACATATGTGGTATCCCCGTACCCAGGAGAAGCAGCAGAATTTATTTTGGGGTGTTATTTCACATATGCCCATGGCATGCGTGAGCAATATATCATTTAGTGACAACTTTGTGAAAAAAAAAAATATATATTAAAGTTTGTAATTTTCCCGCAACTTGTGGCAAAATATAAAATATTCCATGGACTCAAAATGCCTCTCAGCAAATAGCTTGGGGTGTCTACTTTCTAAAATGGGGTCATTTGTGGGGGTTTTGTGCCATCTTGGCATTTTATGGCCTTCAAAACTGTAATAGGTAGTAAGGAGTGAAGTCAAATATTTACGCCCTTAGAAAACTTGAAGGCGGTTCTTGGTTTTCGGGGCCCCGTACGCGGCTAGGCTCCCAAAAAGTCCCACATATGTGGTATCCCCGTACTCAGGAGAAGCAGCAGAATTTATTTTGGGGTGTCATTTCACATATGCCCATAGCATGTGTGAGCAATATATCATTTAGTGACAACTTTGTGAAAAAAAAATAAAAAAAAATTAAAGTTTGTAATTTTCCCGCAACTTGTGGCAAAATATAAAATATTCCATGGACTCAAAATGCCTCTCAGCAAATAGCTTGGGGTGTCTACTTTCTAAAATGGGGTCATTTGTGGGGGTTTTGTGCCATCTTGGCATTTTATGGCCTTCAAAACTGTAATAGGTAGTGAGAAGTGAAATCAAAAATTTACGCCCTTAAAAAGCCTGAAGGCGGTGCTTGGTTTTCGGGGCCCCGTACGCGGCTAGGCTCCCAAAAAGTCCCACATATGTGGTATCCCCGTACTCAGGAGAAGCAGCAGAATTTATTTTGGGGTGTCATTTCACATATGCCCATAGCATGTGTGAGCAATATATCATTTAGTGACAACTTTGTGTAAAAAAAAAAAAAATTTTTTTTTTGTCATTATTCAATCGCTTGAGGCAAAAAAATAAAATATTCAATGGGCTCAACATCCCACTTATCAATTTCCTTAGGGTGTCTACTTTCCAAAATGGGGTCATTTGGGGGGGTTTTGTACTGCCCTGCCATTTTAGCACCTCAAGAAATGAGATAGGCAGTCGTAAACTAAAAGCTGCGTAAATTCCAGAAAACGTACCTTAGTTTGTAGATGTGACAACTTTTGCGCAAACCAATAAATATACAATTATTGACTTTTTTTTTACCAAAGACATGTGGCTGAATACATTTTGGCCTAAATGTATGACTAAAATTGAGTTTATTGGATTTTTCTAATAACAAAAAGTAGAAAATATCATTTTTTTTCAAAATTTGCGGTCTTTTTACGTTTATATCGCAAAAAATAAAAATCGCAGAGGCAATCAAATACCATCAAAAGAAAGCTCTATTTGTGGGAAGGAAAGGACGCAAATTTTGTTTGGGTACAACATTGCATGACCGCGCAATTACCAGTTAAAGCAGCGCAGTGCCAAATTGTAAAAAGGTCATTTACCAGCAAAATGGTCCGGTCTGAAAGTGGTTAAATACACTAAATTAGCCATGATGCTCAAGTTGCATTATTAACAAACCTAGTGTATTATATGAGCATAGAGAAAGATCACACTGATCATTTTAGTAATAGAAAAGTAAAATAAATGGACCTCGTTTAGGTGGATGAAGCAAACACTGGGCATGGCTTGAAAATGTATAGGGTAGTACCAAATGTCATCAAAAATTGATTGATAAACCATTGCTTCTTTTGCTGGCAGTCTGTCTGCTTAGATGCCACCACAATAGGTTGAATATAGAAGATATTTTAAATTAATCTTTCTACTAGTGTGATTTAGGTTTCAAAATGTTATTTAGCCATACTGTTGTTTAAGACTGGTGTCTTGTGGTCAATGTTTTATTTATAATGTTGAGGAAGAGATCTGTATACTGAAGAAATGTCACCAGTCCCATTAAGCTTCCTGTGTATCTCCTTATACACGCAGACAGCGGATGCTCTCATCTGGACTATATTCAGCCTGGCACCAGTATATTGTTTGTGTTATGCACCTTCCATACCTTGACTGCATGAACAGTCAGACACCAATGGGAATTTCTTCATCCTGGTTTATTTAATGTGTCTCGGGTACAGCCAAGCCCATCCTGTCATATTGTGTAAAACGCTAAAAGTGTATTTTATGTGTCTGTCTAAGAATTATCAATGGTTAGCCACTGCAAGTAACTAACATACAGTAAATAAAATAACAGTACAAAATAACTTCCTAGTGATAAGGTAGCAATTATGACAAACTTCATGGGGTCAATTTATAAGGCAAGCAGTAGAGATTAACACACAGGGGGGGATTCCAATTGAACCTTATTGCATTAAGGTATGTAACTGAAGTGAATATTTTGATGATAGGCAACTCCTGTCCTCATATTGATTAGTGGTTCCAAATTAATAACTACTGCAGTAGGGAACAGACACAAAAGATACGCTCAGCATCTTTCCAAATAACCGTTCTCCTTTATTATGACGCATTTGAAGGCTTTTATACACATGATTACGTAGGTATCACATTAATATTACAAATTGTACATTTATGGTAACAGGGGGCGTTACATAGGCAGGGTAATTCTAATCAAGACTTGAAAGAATGCAAAACATGTACTGAAAACATTGTTAGTGCCGTGTGCACAGTGAGGGCATCGTGCAATACATATAAAATAGAATACAATTATATACAGAACCTACAAATTTCCATTACATAACCTATATAAGGCAGTGTAACAGTGGTAGTAGTCCACCCCAGATGATGACCCATAGGTCGAAACGCGTCGGAAAGACTCTACCACTGCCTATTCTTTCTGACATGTCTGTTAGCAACCATGGGAATGTGAGTTTGATACTTTATTTTTATTAAAATAAATTTTTTTTAAAACGTTATTACACCATCTTGGCTCTATCCTTCCATTTTATGTCTGAGCTGATGCCGGAGTTGTCTCTCTAAAAGCGGTGACTACATACAGTCCATTATATTGAAAGAACCACTTGACTTTGGATCCACCCAACTATGGAATGCTGAACCAGTGCCTCAGTAGTTGGAACTATAAGCTATTGCTGACCCCTTAGATATAAGTCTATTTGGGTCATTTCCATCTGGTAAGCCTGTGCTTCTTAAGGTGGTGGGAGCTACACTGCGGTGGAATTGCTTATGGTCACACCAGATTGGGATCTTTGTTTTCACCAAAATTTGTTGGGACTCACGTTTACACATTTATTTTGACAAAATATGGACTTTATTGTTTATATATTCCTTTTTTGAAGTTTACATCCTCATATTTGGGGTCATGTTTATAAAAAATTTATAGTTACATGAATACACTGTATTGGGTCTTTTATATATTCCCTTTTCAGTACATATGTTGCTTATGTTTTCATATTTATTATTTTTATTTGTCTTCACTTGTTATGTTTGATTATCACAGCAGCAAGTGTTTAGTGCTTACACTTTATATTTGATAAGCAGTAGAGATTAACCATGGTCATATTGTTACATTCTTAAAAAAAAATTAGCACAGCAGTGTGTTTTACATATATACATTGTGCTTCACTTGCTTTGGGATTCTGACTCTTCATTCTAATGGAGGAGGGCCAAAAATGTCACATAAAATGAAACAGGTCTTAAGTCAGCACTTACCTCCTACCTGTAAAAAGAGTAAATAGGCTCCACTCTGCACTCTGAATTTGTGTAAGGCGTGTGTGGGCCATTGAAAAATCTATAGGGTAGGGCATTATGACTGATGATGTTTTAACCTACCTTGTGCTCTATATAATTTTGAGAGCGTGTAGTAGTTTTAAAGAATCATATTTAAACTGCAAAGCTGCAAATTAAATTAGCTAACAAGTTTACCATTATTAATTTTCACCATTATTCCCATTTAACCACTTAAGCCCCGGACCAATTTGCAGCCGAAGGACCAAGCCCCTTTTTGCGATTCGGCACTGCGTCGCTTTAACTGACAATTGCGCGGTCGTGCGACGTGGCTCCCAAACAAAATTGGCGTCCTTTTTTTCCCACAAATAGAACTTTCTTTTGGTGGTATTTGATCCCCCCTGCGGTTTTTATTTTTTTGCGCTATAAACAAAAATAGAGCGACAATTTTGAAAAAAATGCAATATTTTTTACTTTTTGCCTTAATAAATATCCCCAAAATATATATATATATAAAAATTCCTCAGTTTAGGCCTATACGTATTCTTCTACATATTTTTGGTAAAAAAATCACAATTAGCGATTATTGATTGGTTTGCGCAAAAGTTATAGCGTTTACAAAATAGGGGACAGTTTTATAGCATTTTTATAAAAAAAGAAATACATTTTTTTTTACTAGTAATGGCGGCAATCAGCAATTTTTATTGTGACTGCGACATTATGGCGCACACATCAGACATTTTTGACACATTTTTGGGACCATTGTCATTTATACAGCAATCAGTGCTATTTAAATGCACTGATTCATGTGTAAATGACACTGGCAGTGAAGGAGTTAACCACTAGGGGGAGAGGCGGGGTTATGTGTGACGTTATGTTTTTTTTATTCTAGGGGGCGTGGCCTGGCATGTGACGTCACTGATCGTCTTTCCCTATAACAGGGAACAGACGATCGGTGACAGCCACAGTAGGAAGCATGGGGAGAGGTTTGTTTACACAGACCTCTCCTCATTCTTCAGCTCTGTGACACGATCGCTGGACACCAGCGGCGATCGTGTCCGCTGGTCCCGCGGCCACCGTCACGGAGCTCAGGACCGGGTCAGGAGTGAGCCGTCGGCAGCGCGCTCGCTGGGCACTTAAAGAGTCACGTACAGGTACGTGATTGTGCCCAGCTGTGCTATTCTGCTGACATATATGTGCAGGAGGCTGTCCTTAAGCAGTTTAAGTAAACTGCCATCCTTAGTAGGCCATCTAAGTTAGGATAGTACTGCTAAAAGGGTTCAGCAGAAGTACTGTCTAGGCATCTATGGTTTGTGATGCTTTTCAGATATTGCTGGAAGGCAACCAAGCCAATAGATTGGAAGTGGTCATATATTGTAAGGTAATCTTCTAAACTCATCTACTTGTATAATTAATATATGATACAAGACTTGGGTATTTAATGGTTGGATTTTTATGGTTTATTTGAGTTTATTTAATAATGGAATTGAGAATTACTTAATTTGGTGAAGGAAATGTATTTATTTCAATCAAAGAAAACGTTGTCTTTGTTTTTTTTTGTTTTTTACATTCTCTTTCACATGATTGGGTATTCAAAATTAGCATTCTACATGTGTTTTTTTTAACCACTTGACCTCCAGAAGGTTTTACCCCCAGCACTGTGCTACTTTAATTGGCAATTGCACAGACTTGTAAGACTGTACTCAAATTAAATTTATAGCTTTTTTTTTACACAAATAGAGCTTTCTTTTGGTTGTATTTGATACCACTGGGCTTTTTTCTTAATCATATTAACAGAAAAGACTGAAACTTTGGGGTGGGGAACAGTGTTTTCTACTATCTATTATAAGACATATCCAATAAAAAAAAAAAAATATATATATATATATATATATATACATACACATTTCTTCATAATCTTAGGACAAAATGTATCCTGATACATGTCTTAAAATTCCAAATAAGTGTATATTAATTAGTTTGTGTGAAACTTATAGTGTCTACAAACTATGGTATATTTACTGGAATTTACATGGCTATAGATGGTATATTGTAATGGCACTGATCAGTGACCTATCATGGGACTATGATAGAGGGGCAGATAATCTGGCACTAACAGACACTGCCGGGGAGGGTCACTAATGCCCCGTACATACTAACGGACTATCCAACGGACTTGGTCTGGCGGACCAGAGTCCGCTGGACAATCCACCTGTGTGTGGGCTCCAGCGGACTTTTTTTTCCCAAAAGTCCGGCGGACTTAGAAAGAAGTTTTGACTGTCTGTGTGCTAGTCCGCCTGACTTTTGAAATGAACGGACTTGCCCACAGACGGAGTAAGGTCCGTTCATTTTGGAGGCGACTCCAGGTAGACGGGACTAGCGCAGGAAGTCAATGTCGCTGCCTCCATCGGCGAGATTGACACCTGGCTGGCCCCATCACCTGGTATAAAAGGGGAAGCTCTACACCGAAAAAACGGCATGGGGTCCCCCCAAGTCCTTATGAGACCCTTATCCGAGCATGCAACCCGGCCGGTCAGGAAAGGGGGTGGGGACGAGTGAGCGCCCCCCTCCTGAGCCGTAGCAGGCCGCGTGCCCTCAACATAGGGGGGTGCTGCTTTGGGGAAGGGGGGCTCTGCGGACCCCTCACCCCAAAGCACCTTGTCCCCATGTTGATAAGGACAAGGGCCTCTTCCCGACAATCCTGGCCGTTGGTTGTCGGGGTCTGTGGGCTGGGGGCTTATCGGAATCCGGGAGCCCCCTTTAATAAGGGGGCCCCAGATATCGGCCCCCCACCCTATGTGAATGAGAATGGGGTACCACATATCCCTACCCATTCACCTGGTGAAAAAAGTGTAAATAAAAAAACACAACACATGTTTTTAAAATAATTTATTGGACAGCTCTTGTGGTCTTCTTACATCTTGGAGGGGTCTTCTCACTGGACTCCCCTGCTATCTTCTGCTCTTTTGCTAGCTCTTTTACTAGCAGAGGAGCCCAACTTTCTTCTTTGTTGTCGCCGACACCCGGGGTCTTCTTCCGACTTCGAGGTCTTGTCCTGCTCTTTGGGGGTCTTGTTCCATTCTTCGGTTCTTATGCCAGGCCTCCGCTTTCTTCTTCCAGCTCTTTTACTAACGTTGGCACGGTCTTCTGTTGCTGCCGCCCCCGCCTTCTCTTCTCTTCTTCTCTTCTTCTTCTTCTTCCTTGAGATGTTGACTCAACGCTCTCTCTGGCCGCAATGACAGGGACGGAGAAGTCAGCGGACCTCAGCTGCAAAGTCTGGTGGTTTGTCCACCGGACTAAGTCCACCAGATAGTCCAATCGTGTGTACGCGGCATCACTGACACCAATGTCACTAGTGACACTAATACAGAGAACATTGATAATACTGTACACTTATACTGTATCAATGACAATGGCTGGGTTACCATCTAGGGGCAATGTGTGCTGCTTTTACTTTCTGATCTGGCTGTTTCTTCTCACTACTTTTCAGAGAGAAGAAACAGCCAAATCGCAGTTCCCTGTACACAGAGTTCTGTGTGTTTGTAAATACAGAATTTTGTGTATGATTGGACACAGCCAATTAGCTGATTTCAGCCAGAAGGCCGTTACGTACATGTACATGATTGTGCATGTACCAGATGTCCAACAAGGAATGATGACTCTGACTCATTTATTTGTGTTTATTAATTTATGTTTGCGTGTGCTTATTTATTTTAGTGTACGCTATTGCGCTTTCTAAACAACAAACTTTTTCTAGTAAATGGACGGGGGAAACATTTCAAAGGGGGATCAGAACTCCATCTGTTGGCTGAATTGATGACAGAATTAAAAGAGAAGTATGGGCAAAGCTTTTTTGACCATATTTCTCTTGTGGGTCACAGGAGTACACTTACTTTTTTTTCTCACGTGACCTCGAGTCAGCTAATAGTGGTAGGCTGAAGTGCTAGCACCCTGTTTATTTGGGGAACCCCAAAAGGCCTACTTTGACTTATAACCTTAGGATGCTAAGAAGTATGCTTAACTCAAAGGAGAATTCCCAGGCTTGTTGTAAAAATGAACATCGGAGTGCAACCTGTGTTTATTTGGCAATATTATTCTGGGAAGCCCACAATGACCAAATGTACAATTTTTTTTTAACAAACAAGCTGTTGCAACCAGAGATGCTCAAGCCTGCTCAGTAAGTGGTCCTCTATTGTTACATCACAGCCTTGCTTGAGACAGCAGAGCATTAGGCATATAGATCCCAAGAGTGTGGATGAGTGGGTGTCCCTTGTAGAGGCAACACATCACAGCCTTGTAGGGGCAACACATCACAGCCTTGTAGAGGCAACACATCACAGCCTTGTAGAGGCAACACATCACAGCCTTGTAGAGGCAACACATCACAGCCTTGCTTGAGACAGCAGAGCATTAGGCATATAGATCCCAAGAGTGTGGATGAGTGGGTGTCCCTTGTAGGGGCAACACATCACAGCCTTGTAGGGGCAACACATCACAGCCTTGTAGAGGCAACACATCACAGCCTTGCTTGAGACAGCAGAGCATTAGGCATACAGATCCCAAGAGTGTGGATGAGTGGGTTTCCCTTGTAGGGGCAATATACTGCTACCAAAGATTATCTCCAGGATCTGCCCCTTAAGTTGGTAACGCCTGAAAAAGGAAAACACTAATAACTGTTCCATTTAATAAAAGGGGTTCAAAGGGGTCCCAAGCTAGTAAATGCATGAGAAAACATAAAAGTGATAAACGGGATGGTGCCTCAGGAACCAGAAGTTAGTCTGGTATAATCCCAATTTTCAGTTTACCACAATTCACTGTACTGTGTAAAGGAGGAACATGAGTAAATTGCAGAGCAGCTGGTGGTTTCCCAGTCTCAAACAAAGATGATGTTGGATCTGGCCCTTTCTTATGTGCATGGTGGTCATTTAGGGGAATTGAGACGCTGTTTTGCTGCCTTGGTATTTACAAGTTGAGGATTTTTGTATATCTAAAGCCCCATACACACTATCAGATTTTCTGCAGATTTTTGTCTTCAGATTTACCAAAAACCATGTAGTGCAAGGGCCTGTCTGATTGCATACTAATTGAAACTCCTAAGGTTTGACCTCATATTATATGGTTTTGGTAAATCTGAAGGAAAAAATCAGCAGAAAATCTGATAGTGTGTATGGGGCTTTACACTGAGTGTTAACACACTGCAACTAGGTTTTCTTAGTTTGTTAAGTTTTGAGAGGATTGCTATGATTTGGGCAGGCCATCATTGGTTGTTAAGGAGGACATTGGGCACCTGCACAGCAACAGGGGTCACATTAGCTGTGTGGGGGAGGGAAAATGAGGAAGAAATATGTTGAAATACTAGTCAGCACCAGTGCAAAAGTGTATTTACTTTGAAAGAATAAATCCCCTCAAATGTTGGTTGTCTTACATGTGTGGACGCTGTTGCAATACAGTGCTGTGAAAAAGTATTTGCCCCCTTCCTGATTTTTTTTTCGCAAATTTGCCACACTTAAATGATTCCAATCATCAAACAAATTATATTATTACACAAAGATAACCCGAGTAAATACAAAATTCATTTTTTAAATGATTATTTCATTTATTAAGGGAAAAAAGCTGTCCAAACCTGCCTGGCCCTATGTAAAAAAAAGTAACCCCCCCCCCCCCCAGGTTACTATGAATAAACTATGATTAACCACATTTTTTTGGAAAGCTGAGTTAAGTTTCAGTTGCCACACCCAGGCCTGATTACTGCCAGAACTGTTGAATCAAGAAATCACTTAAATAGAAGCTTTCTGACAAAGTGAAGCATGCTAAAAGATCTCAAAAAGCAACACATCATGCCGCAATCTAAAGAAATTCAAGAACATATGAGAAACAAAGTAATTGACATGTATCAGTCTGGAAAGGGTTACAAAGCCATTTCTAAGGCTTTGGGACTCCAGCGAAGCACAGCGAGAGACATTATTCACAAAAGGAAAAAACTTGGAACAGCTGTGAACCTTCCCAGGAGTATCCGACCAACCAAAATTACGCCAAGAGCACAAAGACGACTCAACCAGGAGGTCATAAAAGAACCCAGAACAACATCTAAAGAACTGCAGGCCTTATTTGCCTCAGTTAAGATCCGTGTTCATGATTCAACAATAAGAAAGAGACTGGGCAAAAATGGCATCCATGGGAGAGTTCCAGGGCCAAAGCCACTGCTGACCAAAAATAACACAAAGGCTTGCCTCACATTTGCCAGAAAACATCTTGATTATCCCCAAGACTTTTGGTCAAATATTCTATGGACTGATGAGAAAAAAGTTGAACTTTTTTAAGGTGTGCGTCCTGGGTAAAACTAACACAGCATTTCATAAAAAGATAATCATTGCTACAGTCAAACATGGTTGTAGTGTGATGGTCTGGGGCTGTATTGCAGCTTCAGGACCTAGATGACTTGCCATCATTGATGGAACTATGAATTCTGCGCTCTACCAAAAAATCCTGAAGGAGAATGTCCGGCCATCAGTTCCTGACCTCAAGCTCAAGCACACTTGGGTTACGCAGCAGGACAATGATCCAAAACACACCAGCAAGTCCACCTCTGAATGGCTCAAACAAAACAAAATGAAGGTTTTGGAGTGGCCTAGTCAAAGTCTGGATTTAAATCCGACTGAGATGCTGAGGCATGACCTTAAACGGGAAGTTCATGCGTGAAACCCCTCCAATATGGCTGAATTAAAACAATTCTGCAAAGAAGAGTGGGCCAAAATTCCTCCACATTGATGTAAAAGAATCAATGCCAGTTATTGCAAATGCTTGATTACAGTTGTTGCCGCCAAGGATGGCACAAGTTATTAGGTTTAATTAATACACGAAAACCTCCCTAGGCCATAAGAGCTTCTCACTTCCATTGTGGGGAATATTTAGCTAATTTACAAAATATTTTTCAAATTTAGATTTACTTTCTTACCTTCTTATTTAGTTACATAGTTAGTCAGGTTGAAAAAAGACACAAGTCCATCTAGTTCAATTATAAAAAAAATAAAAATAATAATAAAATAAAAAATATCATACAATCCGATATACCCAACCCTATGCCCACAGTTGATCCAGAGGAAGGTGAAAAAACCCCCCAGAAAAGCATGATCCAATTTGCTACAGCAGGGGAAAAAATTCCTTCCTCACCCCAGAGAGGCAATCAGATTTTTCCTGGATCAACTTTACCTATAAATGTTAGTACCCAGTTATATTATGTACATTTAGGAAAGAATCCAGACCTTTCTTAAGGCAATCTTCTGAGCTGGCCAGAACCACCTCTGGAGGGCGTCTATTGCACATTTTCACAGCTCTTACTGTGAAGAAACCTTTCTGTATTTGGAGATGAAATCTGTTTCCTCTAGATGTAAAGAGCGACCCCTTGTCCTCAGTGTAGACCGTAAGGTGAATAACTCAACACCAAGTTCACTATATGGACCCCTTATACATTTATACATGTTGATCATATCCCCCCTTAATCTCCTCTTCTCAAGAGTGAACAAATTCAGTTCCTCTAATCTTTCCTCATAGCTGAGCTCCTCCATGCCTCTTATCAGTTTGGTTGCCCTTCTCTGCACTTTCTCCAGTTCCCCAATATCCTTTTTGAGAACTGGTGCCCAAAACTGAACTGCATATTCCAGATGTGGTCTTACTAATAATTTGTACAGGGGCAAAATGATATCTCCCTCTCTCTTGAGTCCATAAATCTCTTAATGCTCAATTCTTTTAGGATCCGTGGGTGGATGTCATCTGCTCCAGGTGCTTTATCCATCTTTATTCTTTCTAAATATTTCTGGACCATATCCCTTGTGAGCCATTGTGCATCATTTGGGGCTGTCATTACCACCCCCATTATGGACATGAGCTCCCCCATGCTCCTTTGTATACACAGAGCTGAAGAATGTATGTATTTAATAAATTTGCCTTCTCTTTGTCCCCAGTCACCCTCTCCAGATTATTTTGTAAAGGGCCTAGATGCTCAGACCTGACCTTTTTACTATTTATATATTTTAAGAATTTTTGGGGGTTTGTCCTTCTATCTTTTGCAATCTGTCATTCGTTTTGAGTTTTTGCGTCCTTGATTTCCTTTTTTACATATTTTGTTATATTCTTTGTAACATTTAAACTACACTAGTGTTCCTTCATTTTTATATTTTTTAAAAGCTCTTTTCTTATTGTTTATAGCTTTTTTAACTTTGGCCGTGAGCCACATAGGTTTTTTTTTTTTAGGCTTTTAAACTTATTGTCCATGGGAATATACTTTGCAACGCGTTCATAAACAGTGACTTTGAAGAATTCCCATTTCTGTTCTGTGTCCATTGATACTCATATTCTCTCCTAGTCCAAGTCCTGGAGAGCAGCCCTCATCCTTGGAAAATTTGCTCTCTTGAAGTTAAGTGTATTTATCTTTCCAGTATGTGTTTTTTGCTTACAGCTAACATCAAATGAAATCATGTTATGGTCACTGCTACCAAGATATTCCTTTATATGAACATTAGTAATAAGCTCTGCATGGTTTTAGATTACCAGGTCCAACAGAGCATCATTCCTAGTTGAGGCCTCAATAAACTGAACCATACAATTTGTATGTATTAGGTTTATACATTTTTGCCCTTTAACTGTCCCAGCAGTGCCATTACTCCAGTCAGTTTCTGAGTAGTTAAAATCCCCCATTATTATCACTGTCCCAACCTTTGTAGCCCTTTCCGTCTATGCATGGAGTCCTTCTATAAATCTTGCCACTGCATAGAATCTAAACTTAACATGTTTTTATTCATATTTGTAGCTAAGTTCTTAAAAATGTGGATATTTGCAGCTACGAAAGTATGCTTGCAGTAAGCTGTTATAGACACAGAGATTACCGCTCCAACCTCCCAGATCCACAATAAAGTGCTCACCCTAATGGAACTCACAGGTGCTGGCTCTGCTCAAGATTGAGGAGAAAAATAATTTCTGGATGGCCGCACATAAAAAAAGGCATCTTTATTAACAAACGATTAAAATCCAAGTACAGTCACTTCATAAAAATAGGGAAAACAGGAAAAATAACTAACGCGTTTCACGCCCCATCATGGCGCTTATTCATAGCTGCAGTAAGCTGTTGTTTCCAGTTTAGCCAAAAATTCTGCTTTACATACTTTCTGTTATTATGTGTGCAGAAAGCGGCATTTTACTGAAATAGGTATTACAATGAAAGGAGAATTTGTTTGCCCTGATTGACTGTTACATAGCACTCTCCCCTGAGGGGCCGCTGAGGAGATGTCCAGGTCTACCTTGCTAGTACAGAAGCTGCTAAGCACATTCATATTTACAAGTACACCAACAATATAGGCTCTACCTAGGAGATGTCTTTTTTGTGGATTTTATTTACAGAAACTTGAACAGGGGAATTAAGGGTTCAGGATGCTCCAAAATCATAGCATAAATCAACAGGAGGACAAATTTCTTACAACAGCCTTGACTGGCGGTAACAGGGAAGGGCCAGTAATTCTAGAAATCTGTAAGACCAGACCCAGTCCATCCAGAAACTTCTGCAACTCAACTCCCTCTACACCTAATGCCGCGTACACATGATCGGAATTCTCGTCGGAAAAAGCTCTGATGGTTTTCCCGACGGAATTCCGATGGAATTTGGGTCAAACTGTCTTGCCTACACACAGTCACATCAAATTCTGATCATTTATAACGCGGTGACATACAACACATATGACGTGACTAGAAAAAGGAAGTTCAATAGCCAGTAGCCAATAGCTTCTGTCTTGTAGTTGAATCTGAGCATGCGTGATTTTTGGCATGTCGGAATTGCATAAACACGATTGGAATTACTGATAGAAAGTTTTTCCATCGGGAAAATTGAGAACATGCTATCAATTTTTGGCTGGCGGAAACTCGGACAGCTAAATTCCGATGGAGCATACACACGGTCGCATTTTCCGATGAAAAGCTTTCATCTGTCTTTTTCTGGCTGGAATTCCGATTGTGTGTACGTGGCATAAGAGTCCAAAATCAGGTCTTACTCACAATGACCTCCGACAGCTGTCTACCACCCAGCTTCCATACTACACTCTTCAGTGAGGGAGACAAAGATCCTTCTCCAGACTAGATTCAAAGATGATGCCCTTCAGGAACAATCCTTTTAGCATACCTTCTCCAGGCCCTCAGCCCAGCATCTGCTGAGGCCCAAATGGCACATTCAGTACACAGGGTGCATCCCAGAACAAAAACAGGCCTCCCAAATATTAACTAAATATTAAAAAAAATAACTCTTCAGCCACCTTCCTGGGTGCCTCCTCCCAAGGATTGGCAGAAGTCATATGAATATTCATAACTTCAGTGGCTGACCCTCCCAGCTATTTCTGGAAGCTTCTTCCAGAGGTAGGCAGGAGCAATCAACTGCCAAACTTAGGGAAATCTGACCAGACCAAAAAAAAAAAAAAATTGGGTTGCTACTTCACTGAGTACAGCAGAGGCAAAAAGTTAATTTAGCCTGACTAGAGCAGGGCACTACATCTACATATTTCATACTGTTATTAACTCTTTGAAAGTTGAAATTTACAGCAATGAAAATAGAAAAAACACTCTGTACATCTGCCTAAGACTCAGTGTCTCCTATTAGCTCAGATCTGTAGATTCAGGTATATTATCCTAATGAACAAGATGCACTGACAATTTGTGAAAATTTCCGTTAACACATATGAACACCACATATAAACATATCAATGGAGTAAATTCAGATCTTATATAGTGATATAGGGTTGGTTAGCTCTCATGGCAGATGCATCTGCAAAGTAATTTCATGTCAGACAAGACCTATATTTAAGGGCTTGGCAACTCCGTTTTATAAAAAAAAAAAAAAATAATTCCTTACACAAATGGATTGCCCACGCAGGGGTTCTTCTCCCGCAAATACAAATATTGAAAATACCAAGCCACCTGCATCTTGGGCTCACTTCAGCCTCAGCTGTAGTACCTCGCTGCATGGGCACGCTCGCTTGCTCGCTTTTTCAGAAACTTCCAGACTTTCCGTAGCCCCTGAATCTGCTAGCCACCTTGGCCTCTCATACCCGCTCTTGGTCTCCCAGGCCTGCGTAGCCATCCTGACTTTCCCAGTCCTTTGGACCAGAAGTCCCCCACACAGGGGATGCAGTATCTGAGAGGAACAACCACATTACCTGACAAGGGTCTGTCCCCAAATGACAGCAACTGCGACTCCAACTGCACTGAGCTACCCCTAACCCTGGCTCATAATGATCCTGCACACCTGTGCACTCACACAGGCCGCAGTCAGCGAAGGTATTCCTTCCCACCATAGGCACTTTGGAACCTTTAAACCCCAGGCCCTGATCTTGGATTAAAAGGCCCAGAGAAAACTTGGAGTTTTCGCCACTAATAATAAACATGCCACAGCCTCACAAACTGCACCTTTGAGAATCCTGCGTCCTTTTTATACCTATATATTTGTTAAACTAATATCATGGCAGGACATGGCACTGTTACAATATTTATATACAAACACGCAAAAATGTTTTGCCTCTCATTTATTTTCTAAACTAAATGGGTTGTTTTACAAAGTAGGGGTTCACACAGAGTCCCAGTCTCAGTGATGAGAAAAACTAAAGCAGAGTGGCATTAACCACCTCAATACAGTGCAGTTACACCCCCTTCCTGACCAGACCAATTTTCAGCTTTCAGCGCTCTCACAGTTTGAATGACAATTACTCAGTCATGCAACACTGTACCCATATGAAACTTGCGTCCTTTTTTCCACACAAATAGAGCTTTCTTTTAGTGGTATTTAATCACTAGTGGGTTTTTATTTTTTGTGCTATAAATAAAAAATTACGTCAATTTTGTGAAAAAAATACCTTTTTCTTTGTTTCTGTCATAAAATTTTGCTAATTAATAATTTTTCTTCATAGATTTTGGCCAACATTTATACTGCTACATATCTTTGGTAAAAAATAACCCAAATTAGTGTATATTATTTGATCTTTGTGAAAGTTATAGAGTCTGCAAACTATGGTGCCAATCACTGAAAATTGATCACATCTGATCAGGCCTTCAGTACATCAGGTGTATCTCATTTCCTGAGACACTAACAAGTCAGGAAAATACAAATACCGCCAAATGAGCCTTTTTTTAGAAAGTAGACATTCCAAGGTGTTAAGTAAGTAGCATGGTGAGTTTTTTTAAGTTGTCATTGTTTCCCACAATTCTTTGCAAAATAAAGATTTTTTTTATTTATTTTTTACAAAATTGTCAAATTATCAGGTTATTTCTCACACACAACATATGCATACAACACATTACACCCCAAAATACATTCTGCTACTCTTCCTTAGTATGGGATACCACATGTGTGAGACTTTTACACAGCCTGGTCACATACAGAGGCCCAACATTGAAGTGGCACTTTCAGACGTTCTATGAGCATAAATGACACATCTCATTTCACAACCACCTATTACACTTTTGAAGGCCCTGGAGCACCAGGACAATGGAATTGCCCACAAAATGACCCCATTTTGGAAAGCAAACAACCCAACGTATAATCTATGATGAGTCTTTTGAACAGTTCATTTTATTCCAGAAGTTTATGGAAAATGTGGATAAAAATGAAAACGCTTTTTTTTTTACACAAAGTTGTCAATTTATAAGATATTTCTACCACATAGCATATATATAGCAAAAATTACACCCCAAAATACATTCTGCTACTCCTCCCGAGTATGGCGATACCACATGTGTAGGACTTTTACACAGCCTGGCCACATACAGAGGCCCAACATTGAAGTAGTACCTTCAGGCGTTCTAGTAGCATAAATGACACATCTCATTTCATTCCTACCCATCACACTTTTGAAGGTCCTGGAGCACCAGGACAATGGAATTACCCACAAAATGACCCCATTTTGGAAAGCAAACATCTCAATGTATATTCTATGAGGCATGAGCTGCAAATAGGTACTCGGGTACTCTGATGGTCTGGCGATTGGTACTCGGGTACTCTGATGGCCTGGTGACCGGTACTCGGGTACTCTGATGGTCTGGTGACTGGTACTGGGTTACTCTGAATGGCGGTGACAGGTACTCAGGTACTCATATGGATTGTGACAGGTACTCAGATGGATTGACAGGTACTCGGGTACTCAGATGAACTGTGACAGGTACTCAGATGAACTGTGACAGGTACTCGGGTACTCAGATGGACTGTGACAGGTACTCGGGTACTCTGATGGGCTGTGACAGGTACTCGGGTACTCAGATGGACTGTGACAGGTACTCGGGTACTCTGATGGACTGTGACAGGTACTCATATGGACTGTGACAGGTACTTGGGTACTCAGATGAACTGTGACAGGTACTCATATGGACTGTGACAGGTACTCGGGTACTCATATGGATTATGACAGGTACTCAGATGGACTGACAGGTACTCGGGTACTCAGATGAACTGTGACAGGTACTCATATGGACTGTGACAGGTACTCGGGTACTCATATGGATTATGACAGGTACTCAGATGGACTGTGACAGGTACTCTGATGGACTGTGAGTGACAGGTACTATGATGGGTGGTGACAGGTCCTCTTTATTGAGGGGGGCAATCAGTGTGATTTGTGTGTACACTGTAAGTGATAACGAGATGTTACCGCAATCTCCTCCTCACACGCGATCGGTATGTGAGGAGGAGAACCCGGTAACATCTCGTTACAGCGGTTTGTTTACATTTAGTGATCGGCTGTGAAACGCTAGTAAACAGCCAGTGGCTGTTTACCAGCGTTGGTGACAAGCAGTGTTCCCGGGAACACGCCGTCACCATCATGCACGAGCAGCGCGCTCGCAATCACGTGCCCGTGCCGTGCACAGTGGGGGTGTAACCATCTGTGATCGGCCGTGATGAATCGCGTGGTAAACAGCCATACCCAATGGCTGTTAACCCCCCTTGGTGGTGAGCGGTGTCTCGGTGACACGCCGCTACCGAAGGAAGAAGATCCACAGCTCAGGTGGAAGAATCTGTCCACAGGACAACTATTAGTCATTCATTCCTCAAATCTGGCCTTTATGGAAGAGTGGCAAGAAGAAAGCCATTATTGAAAGAAAGCCATAAGAAGTCCTGTTTGCAGTTTACGAGAAGCCATGCGGGGACACAGAAAACATGTGAAAGAAGGTGCTTTGGTCAGATGAGACCAAAATGTATCTTTTTGGCTTAAAAGCAAAACTCTATGTGTGGCAGAAAACTAACAATGTACCTCACCCTGAACCCTGCACACTGAACAACGCACATCCCCACCGTGAAACGGGGCAGTGGCAGCATCATGTTGTGGGGATGATTTTCTTCAGCAGGGGCAGAGAAGCTGGTCAGATTTGATAGGAAGATGGAAGGAGCCAAATACAGGGCAATCTTAGAAGAAAACCTGTCAGAGTCTGCAAAAGACTTGAGACTGGGGCGGAGGTTCACCTTCCAGCAGGACAACGACCCTAAACATACAACCAGAGCTACAATGGAATGGTTTAGATCAAAGCATATTCATATGTTAGAATGGCCCAGTCACAGTTCAGACCTAAATGAAGACTTGAACATCGCCGTTTACAGATACTCTCCTTCCAATCTGACAGAGCTTGGAAATAGGAGAATGCCCCAAGGGATATTACGGACAAGAGACCATAAACAGGATAGTCAGAAAAATACAAAAAGTATAAAAATATATAAATATATTGGATATATAACAATATGGACATCTAAAAGCATAAAGTGGAACTGAGATATCAATATAGAAATACAGTTTGCTCAATACTGCAGTGTACAATGCATAATTGGACTTTAAATCAAAAGAATTATTACACTGTAAATAATGTAGAAAAACCCTAAATGTTTCAGAAACCACAAAAAATATTTTTTTCCTTTTTGTAGAATATCTACTTCCTTCTTCTGGGGTTGGATAAGAACTTGCTGATATATTTCTATCAATTTCCACTCCCTCAGGGCGAAAAGTCAGAGCTCACAGGAACCACCAAGAAAAAGGAGTAAGCAGAAAGGTGATCGAAAGATTGAAAGACTTCAAAAGTATATAGCAAAAATTTCAAACAAAAAGGGAGTGGTGGAGTATACAAAGCGTATATACAGGGCAGACATACACAGGCCTTGTCTCTTACCTTTGGTATTGTTCCTCTCAAATTCATGCAGTTGAAATGACCACCTAGGCCAGTGATGGCGAACCTTGGCACCCCAGATGTTTTAGAACTACATTCTCCATGATGCTCATGCACTCTGCAGTGTAGCTGAGCATCATGGGAAATGTAGTTCCATAACATCTGGGGTGCCAAGGTTCGCCATCACTGACCTAGGCTGTGCAGCAATCATGTGCAGCACCTGTAAGAATTAAGTAGCTAGAGAGTGAAGATCATCATGTCTGCACATTGGTGTCATATTGCCATCCATGTATTCCTACACAAGACCCTCCAACAGTGGCCCCTCGGCTGGTGCGGCATCCGGTGCCACTGTGTTGATAACGCGATGACATCAGACATTGACGCAGGCTGCCGACACGTCAAGTGGGTGGCACCTACTGGCAGAAGGAGGAGAGAGGCCAGTGTGCAAGTGCGGGACGTGAAACGTCCCTTCAATTGTGCAAGTGTCGTGCTCCACAGCAAGGGGAATGCCTCCAACCCACAAGATAGTGAGGTATGGAGGCCCCTTTGTGCCGGGGAGCTCCGACAAGCCACATCACGGTGGAAAAAGAGAATAAACACAATCCGGCTACCCCAAATCTGACAGAGCTTGAGCTATTTTGCAAAAAAGAATGGGCAAAAATGTCACTCTCTTAATGTATAAAGCTGGTACAGACATGCTCAAAAAAAAGACTTGCAGCTGTAAGTGCAGCGAAAGGTGGTTCTACTAAGTATTGACTAGGGGGGGGGGGGCATATGCAAATGCATGCCAAACTTTTCAGATATTTAATTGTCAAATATTTTGAAAACCATTTATCATTTCTCTTCTACTTCACAATTATGTGCCACTTTGTGTTGGTCTATCACATAAAATCCCAATAAAATAAATTTATATTTTTGGTTGTAACATGACAAAATGTGGAAAATATCAAGGGGTATGAATACTTTTTCAAGGCACTGTACACAGTATTTGCGTAATACCACCTGCATACCTCTCTGTTGCTCCTTGTTTTGTTACAAACAACTTAGGATAGTAATGATAAGAGTCATAATACTAATAACATCCTAGTATCATATAAATGTCATCTTTAGGGATGAGTAAAGTCATTTTGCTGAAATAAATTTTGCAGCTAAATTACTTGATGTGATTGTAGCTGTATTAGTGCAAAAGAAAATGGAGTACTGTCCGTGATACTTTTTATATTTGCACTAACATACAATTTTTCAGGACCAACTTTCGAGGTATGTCCCCTTCTTCAAGGTCCAAGCAGTACGAATTCACACATTTTTAAGTAGAATTAAAAAAAAAAAAGCACATCTCTTAGAGATGGTATGAATCATGAGGGGGAACTCCACACCAAATTTTAAGTAATGGGTTCCCCTCCAAGAGCATACCAGGCCCTTAGGTCTGGTATGGATTTTAAGGGGAACCCCCTAGGCCGAAAAAACGGAGTAGGAAAGGGGGTGGGGACGAGCAAGCAAGAACCGTACCAGGCCGCATGCCCTCATTATGGGGGGTGGGTGCTTTGGGGAAGGGGGGCGCACCCCAAAGCACCTTGTCCCCATGTTGATGAGGAAAAGGGCCCCTTCCCGACAACTCTGGCTCGCTCATCCCCACCCCCTTTCCTGACTGGCTGGGCTGCGTGCTTAGATAAGGGTCTGGTATGGATTTTGGGGGGACCCCCATGCCATTTGGCGTAGGGGGTTCCCCATAAAACCATACCAGACCTAAGGGCCTGGTATCCCCTTGGAGGGGAACCCATGCAGTTTTTTTTTATTAGAGAGGCAACATTGTCGCTTCTTTCTTGGGCTCACTGCAGTGGGAAAATGTGTTTTTCCTATTGCAGCCAGTGCCAGATGTATAGTACCCGCGATGGGATCGAGCTGGAAAGACATTCTCGCAGGCAGGTACTGTAATTTCTTTTCCTGTAAAGTCGCCTCAATATAGATGGAGATCCGACTTGTATAAAAAAGGAAAGGGATATAAAAAGATATCCAAGGAATTGAGAATGCCAATCAGCAGTGTTCAAACTGTAATTAAGAAGTGGAAAATTAGGGGTGCTGTTGAAACCAAACCATGGTCAGGTAGACCAACTAAAATTTCAGCCATAACTGCCAGGAAAATTGTTCAGGATGCAAAGAAAAATCCACAAATAACTTCAGGTGAAACACAGGACATGTAGTGTGGCTATTTCAAGATGCACAATAAGGAGGCACATGAAAAAAGATGGGCTGCATGGTCGTCAGAAGAAAGCCATTACTACGCAAATTCCACAAAGTATCCCTCTTACAATATGTTACACAGCGGTCTTTCAAGCGCACTCTTTTTGAAAAAAAAATAATAAAAAAATAAGACAACCTTAAAGTTACTCAGATTTTTTTATATTGTGAAAGATAATGTTATGCCGAGTAAATTGATACCCAACATGACATGCTTCAAAATAGCGCCCGCTAATGGAATGGTGACAAACTTTTAACCTTAAAAATCTCCATAGGCGACGTTTAAAAAATTCTACAGGTTGCATGTTTTGAGTTACGAAGGTGGTCTAGGGCTAAAATTATTGCTCTTGCTCTACTGATCGTGGCTATACCTCACATGTGTAGTTTAACCACTTGCCTACCAGGCACTAACACCCCCTTCCTGCCCAAGCCATTTTTCAGCTATCAATTTCGTAGTCATGCTACACTGTACCCAAACAAATTTTTTAGCAATTTCTTCACACAAATAGAGCTTTCTTTTGGTGGTATTTAATCACTGCTGGGTTTCTTAATTTTTACAAAAAAAAGACCAAAAACTGTCAGTAAATTTTGTAACTAAGTAATTTTTCGGCTTCACTGATGTGCGCTGATGAGACGGCACTGATAGGCTAAACTGGTTGGAATTGATGAGGTGGCACTTATGGGCACTGATGAGGTGGCACTTATAGGCACTGATGAGGAGGCACTAATATGCCACACTTATGGGCACTGATAGGTGGCACTGATATGTGGCCCTGATGAGCACTGATAGGCAGCACTGATGGGCACTGTTAGGTAGCACTGATGGGCACTGATAGGCGGCACTGGTGAGCACTGATAGGCAGCAGTGGCAGGCACTGATAGGTGGCACTGGTGGGCACAGATAGGTGGCATGGACTGGCGGTACAGATGGGCACTGATGGGCATTGATGGGTGGCACTGATGGGTGACACTGATGGCAATTAGGGGCATCAGTGATGGGCATTGATGGGCAGCACTGATAGGAGGCACTGATTGCCAGCATGACTGGCATGGCTAATGGACACTGATTGGTGGCACTTGTGGGTAGTGGTGGGCACTGATTGCTGCCACTGGTGAGCACTGTATGCTGGCATTGGTGGGCACTGTATTGTGACGATATATTTCTTTATTGTAATTAAGGCACTGATGATCAGTGCCCTGATTACATTCCTACATGTCCCCCAGTGAGGAGATGCCGTTGATCGGCTCTCCTCTCCTCCCACTCTGTCAGTGTGAGGCAAGGAGAGCCGATTACCATGCATTTCCATGTGATTGGACACAGCCGATCACATGGTTAAAGAGCCACGGGCATGCGGTCAAGCGGCTGTTCTGGGATGCCGTCATATGACGTCATCCCAGAACAAGAGCCGCGCCACCCCGCTGTCATTTGATGGTGGGTGGGCGGCAAGCAGTTAAACACCATTTTCATATTCAGGCGTTACTCACATATGCATTCACTTCTGCACACGAGCTTGGCGGGATGGGGTGCGTTTAAAAAAAAATACATTTCTGATTTATTTTACCTTTATTTTTTATTATTACAGTGTTCTTTAATGTCCCTTTAAGAGCTATGGGCGAAAGTGACATTTTGACGTCGTTTCTGTCCTGCAATGGTATGGAGACGGGTGGGGGACATCTTCCCCTCACTTTTCTCCATACCCAGGAAGGAGAAGCATCCGATCATTTCCACCAATACCGATGGGTCCGGTAAGCAGCGGAGGGCACCGGAGCGAGGCAAGAGGGGGGCCCTTATTATCGGAAACCCGCCCGCTAAAGAAGAGGATATTGGGGTTATGGCAGCTATCTGTTGCCATAAAAACAATATTCTTCTTAAAAGTGAGGACATATATATTGGCGTGCGGCGGTCTGGAAGTGGTTAATGGACACAACCCCACTGGTACAGATGATTGAAAATAAATGGCTTCAGTCCAACACTTACCATGAGGGAAAGAAAAGTTTTTGTGCTATCATTCATATTCTCTGAAAAATAGGCAAGGAATCATAAATTCTGCCAGGGTATGTAAACTTATGAACGCAACTGTATCTATTGGAGTGCTAGCAGCTATACCTTTATTTACAGCTTTGAGAACAGTTTATTTTGTTATTATTAATTCTTACTGTTTGCAGAGTAGAAGTAGTAGTAGAATAGTGTGCCAATGGTCATCTACGGGTCCCAACATTAGGCGGCAGAAGACCCCTTTTTGAGACTGCCCCTTTCACTAAATTACTAGTTCCTTTCCTCTTAATCATTACACCATTTATGCTGTTTAAGCCCTTGTACACACGATGGGAGATTCCGACGGAATGTGTCCTATTGGACCGTTTTGTCAGATAATCCGACTGTGTGTGGTATGCATCGGACTGTTTCCGTTGGAATATCCGTCGGACCCAATTTTCCAACTTGTTGGAGATATTTTCCGACAAACTGGTCCGATCGGACCTTGTCCAATCATGTGTAGAGAATTCAGATCGGACAAAGTTCCACGCATGCTCAGATCAAATTCCTACACCAAAGCTATTGGCTACTAGTGTGAACGTAGTCCCATCGTAACGAAATAACGTCATCACGTGTGTATACAACAGTTTCGGACACAATCCGTCGAACAAAATCCGTCGGACAAAATCCAACGGATTTGGTTGGCAGAATGTCCGACCGTGTGTACAAGGGCTTACACTGACTGGGTCCACCCAGCTGGTCTAGGCCTAGCACAGATACTTTTTGAACTTATGGTGGTATATTTCCTGTGTTGCTAAATCAAAGATCTGTTCACCACCTGTCTGGTATTCTGGGTGGCACTGATACTGTTTATGCTGACCTGTGAGTATCACGCTTTTGTTTCCTGACCTTCTCTGTTTGTTAATTGCCCAGTTTGCTGGATTGTGTAATCATAATTGTCAATTAGTTGCAGTGCTGGATTAATATCCTTTTTGAATAACAATATATACGCTTTTACAAACAGTCTTGGTGCTTTACTCAAGGTAGTCTTAGCACTGGGTGTTATCGAAATATTCATTGTATTGCTTGCTTTTTCTCTCTATTAACCTGGTGTGTCTGAGGGGTTGAGACCTTTGGGAGGTTGTGGCAGAGAACAGAGGACCCAACTTAACCAGTGGCTCCTTTGGGGGTAGACCTACACAGAAAACGTGATCGAGCTGCTGTACAGTCCCCTTAATACTTTTACAGTATTTGGAATGGGTAGTAAAGAATTCAACCTTGTGCAGATGCAGCCCTCCATAAACTTTGACAAGCTGCATTTTGTGGTGCTGGATGCTGAACCTGTTTCCTCCAAGCTCACTAAAATGCCGCAAGGAATGCACTGCAGCTGGACAGCCTGTGTGTAATGATCTTATAGCTGTGGGTCTTCTGATCTCCTTGACTGGCATCAATGTCAGGGATTGCATGTGTGTGGTGAACATGAAAGGCTCACCTGTGGCTTTGCCACTTCCATCCTCCTTGAGAAATGGAACCATGTCCTCAACGATAATATCAAGAAATTTTAGGAAAATTTAGTGCATAAAAAAACTTTAAGATTAAGATTATAAAGAAGGTAAAATATTCCAGTGGAAACGATCTGCAGGGTCTTCCTCATTCTATAAGAACCCAGGCCCAATTCCTGGTGGATAGCAACAAATTTTTTCCTAGAACACAACTATTTTGTCTTTCAAGATAAATTCTAAATCCAAACCAGGGGCACAGCAATGGGTGCTAGTTTTGCCCTGTGCTATGCTAATATTACCATGGGGCTATGGAAAGAACTTTCATTCATTCATACTAATCCCTTTTCAAAGCACATCGTCTTCTGTGGAAGATAAATTGACCATGTGCTCTTGATTTGGGACGGTAGTAAACATCTTTTTATGTCATTTGTGGACCATTGTAATGCCAACGATCTGGGTCTTAGTTTCATCCTTGTTGTTGACCCAGATCCTTTGATCTTCTTGGACTTGGATTTGTTTCATGACGCAGGTTCCATCCACACCAGGAACCATTTGCTGGTTGCAGGTAACTCCAATCTTCATTTTGATAGTTGCCATCACCCGGCTTGGATAAAGAACATACCAAGGGCCAATTTCTTAGGTTAAAGAGAAACTGTTCCAAACCTGAAGATTACACACTTCAGAGTCAGATTCTAACTGAGAAATTCATTGAAAAGGGGTATCCTCAGGATCTCCTCTCAGAAGATTTTAAATCCTGTTTGGACCATTGCTCAATTAATGCATGTAAAAATATTCCACCTAAACAGGCCACCAGATTCATTACAGGATTTAACAATGCCAACAAAAGCATCAATGTTATGAATAAACATTGGCACATCTTCCAATCGGATCCCACTTTGGGTCTTCTCCTCCCAGAGGCACCCCAAGTTGTTTTCAGAAGGGCTTGTACAATAAAAAATATGGTTGCCCCCAGCATCCCTAAACCTTTATCTGATAGACCGACATACATCAAAGGTTATTTTGACAATTGGGTTGTCATCTTCTAATGTAGAAAGAGAGGTTGCCTAACTTGTCAATCCATTTCCCATGGTCACCCTTCAGTTACAGATAAGGCCAGCAAGGATATAGCGTGTCACAACACTTCTCTCAGTGTCATGGAAGAGATTTCAAAGCCATGGCAGTACTAGCCACTGAGCACATCCACAAGGGGTGCCTCACAGATAATGAGAGATTCTCATTATTATGCAGAAGGGAAACCATGTGGATCTACAAATTAAATTCTCTTTCTCCTCATGGGTTGAATGAAGTGGCACTCATCGACTCATGAGTTTTGGTTCTCACCCTGCCTGTTTGGTCTCCATTATTTTTTAATAGGATTATGAACAGTTCCCTTGAGTATTTGTTTATGTCGTTTGTTTATGTTTTTTTGGTCTATGGTATTGCTGGTGGTCATTGATTGGTTCGTCCATGTGCTAGTCAATGATTAATTCATAAATTTTTACTCTCATCAGGCTATATATGTATATATGCCGGATCTTGAGTGCCAAACCTGAAGAAGGGGTTAAACCCCAAAACATGTTGTTCCTAAACCGTTCAAGCTCCGGCACCTATTCGCACTGTTTCCTGATTCCCTCCTCCTCTCCCTTCATTCCTGGGTCAAATGAACCGCTGTGGTCTGCAGGAACCTGACTGTGGTTGGAGTGGCTGACTCAGCTAGGGAGGAGCGCTGGTGTCTGGACACCCAGAAGTTGTGCTGTGATTTGCTCCCTTCGGTCCCCTGATATCATCTCCAGCACCGTACCATCGCCCGTATCCTTTGGGTACTGTACTGGCTCCTTCCTTCCTCTCCCTGGACGTCCTGTGATCTGGAGCCTCGGGCTGATGCACAGTCTCCCTTCTCTGGCACTCCCTGGAGATCTGGCCATGATCCTTGCATCCATGCTCTGGGAGGATTACATCTTGCACTCCTGTCTCCTGGTGTGCCCGTCCCTTCCCCAGAGAGCCTTTGAGGTGGGACAGCCATCCTTCCACTAGATATGTGCGCCATGAATAAATTAGTTTCGTTGTGTTCCGTTTCGTATTAGCGGTTAATTCGTTAAGTTCGTTAACTTTTCGTAACAATTAGGAACATTTGTTATCACGAATTTAAAAAGCAAAAAATACCTTTCTCAATATGGCAGTCATAGACTTATTATGCTCCCACCATCCCTGTGCTGTGCTGACTTCCTCCTGGGCCTGTACCCCTGATGTGCTCATTATGGGGGGCTCCCACCATCTCTGTGCTGTGCTGACTTCCTGGGTTTGTACCCCTGCTGTGCTCATTATGAGGGGCTCCCACCATCCATGTGCTGTGCTCATTATGAGGGGCTCCCACCATCCCTGTGCTGTTCTGACTTCCTCCTGGGGCTGTACCCCTGCTGTGCTCATTATGAGGGGCTCCCACCATCCCTGTGCTGTGCTGACTTCCTGGGTTTTTAACTTCATCATCATCAACGAATAATCGTAATTATTATGACATATAATAAAACGATATTAACGAACATTTTGTCCAAATCTGAATCTCCCATCGACTACCAGTGCCAGTCTTCCACTCCTATATTAAAAAGGGTAATTTTCCAAGCCCTCACTCAGCAGCAGAAGAAAACCTCTGATCAGTCAACAAAACACCAGTCACATTTCTGTTGTAACAGAATTTGGATCCGAAATTCGCCAACTAAATTTCTTATACAATTCGGAAACAGAAATTCGTATTTCGGATGCTTCCGAATGTACGAATTTTCCGAAATTCGTATGAATTTTCTATTCGTACGAACCGCACATGTCTACCTTCTACCCCCTCTGGCTTCTATGACTGCCACAGCTACTGTGAGTCTATGTGCTCTTTAGGCACTTCTTATTGTTTCACTGATTATCATTGCCTATGACATTTGTACCTCTTGGTTATATACAATTTCTTACACTATTTTATTTTTACCTTACCAATAAAGTGCATGTGGTATACATGGATTTTATCTTTTATTGACTGTTTTCCACTCTTTGGATCAGCGCTCCCCTATTCATTTTTTTTCTGCGTTTCCTCATTTGGTCACTTGAGTCTGGGTGTAGCCAGTGTGGAACCATTATAAGGCTTCCTTGGTTTCCTTTCTTGAGGTAGGTCCACTCTATGGAGGAGCAACTGAGCCACCTTTGGACAGAAGTATTGTCAACCTGGGGGGAGGGTAGTGTTAAGCCTCATACACACGATTGGACTTTGTACAAACTTTCCCGTGGATTTCTGTACAAAGGGTGTTGCCCGTGAACTTGTTAAGCATACACACGATCTGACTTTTTCAGCCAACTTTCACCAAATTACGTGGTTTTTCTGCTCTTTACCGCCACCTTTGGTCAACTTCTGTATTGTTGTCTGATCTTTTTCTTTTTTTTTTTTTTTTTTTTTTTTTTTTTTTTTTTTTTTTTTTTTTTTTTTTTGTTTACAAACGATTTTTATTTGGTACATAGAGAAAGTATAAAGAGTAAGCATAGATATAATATAATAAGTGCAATGTATATCAAGACAAACATAGAAAATCACCATAGATACAAAAAATTTTCTACAAGATACAGTGCATATATATTGCAAAAGTTAGTGTTTTCATTTGGTAAGGTGATGGACTAGAGCCATAATAGTGCAGTAAAACGTAGACAATCATGTATAAGAAACCCAATTTCAGGGAGTATTAAAAAAGGAGGTAGAGTGGTTAAACCAGGGATCCCATTTCTTTCTATATAAATGTGTGGAATTCTGTGTGATATGGAATATCTTTTCCATCAGATTAATGTTATTAATTCTAATTTTGAGGTGATCCAAGGGGACGGAATGCGATTTCCAATGAAAAGCAATTAGCCAATGAATTGCGACACAGATTGTATGAATCAATCTCATATTGTAAGTGGAAAGAGAGGGGATAGATTGTCTGATCTTTTTCATTGGTTCTGAGCATGTGTGTTTGTAAAGTCAGATGGTTTTCTGTACACACGATCAGACTTTGCTCCATCGGACTTATGTTGTTGAAAAGTTTGTCTGTTCACACAGCCAACATTTGTCCGATGAAAACCGTCAAAGTTTGTCCGATGGAGCGTACACACGGTCGGATGTTGCCTTAAAACAGCTAATTTGCATGTTTGTTGTCAAAAAGTCAGATCGTGTGTATGGGCCTTTAGATGAACTAAAAGATTCAGATGGACTTTGTGTAAGTGACCAACAGATTAAAGCCAAACTCCAGTTAACACTTTTCAAACAGTTACAGCAACACTTTTATTATTCCTCTTTGGATTAAATTTTATATAAAGTAAAAATTCTGACCTTTGTAAGCACCCTTGTCAATGGTAACTGGCTTGCCTCAACCCTCTAGCTGCCACTTCTGCTGGACAGTTTGGTTAAGATTTCTTAAAAAAAAAAAATAACAGACTAAGGCCGCGTACACACGGGCGGATTGTCTGCCCAACTTAGTCCGCTGAACCGTGTTTCAGCGGACAATCCGCTCGTGTGTGGGCTTCAGCTGACTTTTTCAGCGGACAGTCTGGCGGACTAAGTCTTTCGGAATTTCCGTAATACAGTCCGTCCAAACTTGGTTTTGTCCGTCCAAACTTGGTTTCAGCGGACAGTCCGCTCGTGTGTAGGCAAGTTGGACGGACTAAGTATGGCGCATGCTCAGAAAGGATTTACACGGCCGAAGGTTGCATTGCAGTGTATTGGACGTCGTTTTTCTAGTCCCGTCGTACGTGCTGTACACGTCATCACGCACGCTTTCAGCGGACTGTCTGTTCATCGTGTGTGGTCAAGTCCGTTCATTCAAAATTTGGACGGACTGTCTGTCGGATTGTCTGACGAACTTAGTTGGGCAGACAATCCGCCCGTGTGTACGCGGCCTAAGGGTCTTGTTCATAGTACAGCTATACTGTCGTCCCTCTGAAAAGTGGTCTGCGGGGGAATGCTTTTCAGAGGGCATTTGATAGGTGGGGAATGTGATATGTTGCCTCCTCCCTTTCTGCTTCATCCCTCAAAATTGTGACCCACCGTGCTGTAACTCTATGCATTGCCCTTGGGTTGCAGAGCGGTTGTGGCGTGGCCACATTCACTTGAACGTGTTGCATTTGGTGGCAGTACCTCATGCCGAAAGTGATGTGCTATTTAATTGCTATTCAATTTCTTCCACATCTGCGAAGCATTGCCACCATGGCATGTGTACAGTCGTGAGCATCTGCATGCCCTAGTTTAGGTGGGCAGCTGGGGGTGGTATAACCAGGCAAAAAGGAAAAAAGCCTGAAAAAAAAGAAAACTAATCTGGAGGGGGGGGGGGGGGGGGGGAGTGTAAGGCTGGCCATGCATTATACAATTTTCTTATACAATTCACCAAAACATATAATATAAGGTCAAATCTAAACACTTTCAATTTGTATGCAATCAGGCATCCCTTTGCACTACATAGTTGAAGGTAAATCTAATATAAATTGAATAAGAAAATTGTATCATTTATGGCCAGCTTTAGATTCAATAGCAGATTTAGATAAACTAACAAATTAAAGAAAGATCGGGTGAAAATGGAAGCACCTTCAGCTGTGACAACGAGCCACTGGAGGGCTTTATTCTAAGGTAAGTTTGACATAATGCGCTAGTATGCGATGCATACTAGCCCATTATGGCTTTGCCTTGCAGGATTTAACCACTTTCAGAACGGACCAATTTGCTGGTCAAAGACCAGACCACTTTTTGCGATTCGGCACTGCGTCGCTTTAACTGACAATTGCGCGGTCGTGCGACGTGGCTCCCAAACAAAACTGACGTCCTTTTTTTCCCACAAATAGAGCTTTCTTTTGGTGGTATTTGATCACCCCTGCGGTTTTTATTTTTTGCGCTATAAACAAAAATAGAGCGACAATTTTGAAAAAAACGCATTATTTTTTACTTTTTGTTATAATAAATATCCCCCAAAAATATATAAAAAAACATTTTTTTCCCTCAGTTTAGGCCGATACGTATTCTTCTACATATTTTTGGTAAAAAAAATCGCAATTAGCGATTATTGATTGGTTTGCGCAAAAGTTATAGCGTTTACAAAATAGGGGATAGATTTATAGCATTTTTATTAATAATTTTTTATTATTTTTTTTTTACTAGTAATGGCGGCGATCAGCGATTTTTATTGTAACTGCGACATTGTGGGGGACCCATCGGACATTTTTGACACATTTTTGGGACCATTGTCATTTATACAGTAATCACTGCTATATAAAGGCAGTGATTCCTGTGTAAATGACACTGGCAGTGAAGGGGTTAACCAGTGGGTGGCAGTGTAGGGGTTAAGTGTTCCTAGGGGTGTGTTACTAACTGTTGGGGGGCTGGGCTTTCATTTAGTGAACACTGATCTCTGCTCCAATCACATGGAGCAGAAATCAGCGTCACTAGTTGCTAGGCAGAATGGAGAAATGTTGTTTACAACGGCACTTCTCCATTCGGCCGCTCCGTGAGACGATCGCGGGGATGCCCGCGGCGATCGAGTCTGCGGGTCCCGCAACCGGACTCACGGGGGTCCCGACCAGCGCGGGAGCGCGCCGCCGCCGCCGCGCTCCCGATGGCAGGGCGGCAAATTTAAAGGGACGTACATGTACGCCCATTTGCCTGCCCGTGCCATTCTGTCGACGTACATCGTCGTGCGCTGGTCGGCAACTGGTTAAGAACAAACAAAAAAAAAAAGACTGAAAAACAACAGACTTGCTGGCAGGATCAAAAGGTAAAAATAAAGGAAACAAAAGTGTTACTAAACCCAGGACCCTGCATTCACTATATCTGGTCTCCCACAGTACAAAGTAGAACATGGAAATGCAATTATTTTAGTAAATCTAAACTGCTAAATACCTTTTCTCATTAGCAGTATATAGCAGTCTTATGACCTCTATCAGTGTCCAGCCAAGCACTGGTTAAAACTTGCAGGAGGAGTTTTCTGACTGTCCTAGGAGACTGCAAGACCGCTGATCCTCTGTCTGGTCAGTGCTGATTGGCCCTGTGCTGATCACATGCACCCTCCCAATACAAAAATAAACCTTTCCAGCAATACACACCAAACTGAGCATGTGCAGCCTGACTTCATAGACTCTGTATTATCAGGAAATTATTAGGGGACAGTGGAAGGAGGGGAGGATCAGAGAAGACAGGATCCAACAATCTTTTTACACAAGGCAGAGGATTAACCCCTTAGGTTCCATAGTGAGTATAACAAGCATGCTTTACTGCATATACAGACTGATTTTACTGTTGTGGCTTCAGTAACACTTTAAAAAGGGGGGTCAGCAACCTATAGATCGCAAGACAGGTGACTGGTAGATCGCTGACCCCTCTGTAGCAGCCGACTCCTGTCCCATGTGGAGTAATAGCAACTGGACTCCATCTCTTATCCTGGCTAGCGGTCTCCAGAGTGGTGCCAGCAGCAGAAAAGAGATCTTCAGGTCAGTGTCAAGCAATACACTGGGCATAATAGTATTAGGTTACTTTCACACCGATGCTCTGTGATTTACCCACACCGCGGGTGCAGTGCAGTGTACCTGCAGGTTTCCTGGGGGTTTGCTGAACTTAGCCATAGACTTCTTCTTCTTCTTCTGAATTCAGGAGGTTTGATGCCCCTTCAGAAAATGCACCACACCTGCAGGTTATAATAGAAGTCTATGGCAAAATGCAGCTAGCCCACTGCGCCTGCGGTGCCGATGAACCGCAGCACATCGGTGTGAATGTTTAACCCCTTGGACCCCACAGAAGCATGCATTTGCAGGGTGCTTGTAGAATGGCCCCATTTACTTGAATGGGACACAATTGGCAGGCTACCAAAAGCAATAGGGGGTTTTAATTCCTGCTGCAGCATGTGTACACCTTTGACTGCTGCCACGGCAGCTAAACGGGGTAGGGATTAGGGGCAGCAAAGCTGAAATTAAACCATACCCCCCCCCCCCCCTCCAACTTTATGTGTGAATGAGCCCTAATGGTGCTGCAACTAAGGGCATTACTCACAAGTGCAGCACGCACTGCTGCTCCTCTGAAAAGCGATCCAAGTGTGTTTGACAGGTGGTGGGGAGGCGATATGTTACCTCCTCACCACCTGATTTAACCCCATGATTACCCTGCAATGCACACGAATGTGACATGGCAGTACGGCAATTAAACGTTTAAATCAGGTGTGAAGAGGTGACACTGCCCGGTGATCTTTGACTTCTCCCTTATTGTTCAAGTAGATCTCTACCTCTTTAAAGTGGGGTACCCCCTAAAAAAAAAAATTTAAAATCAGCAGCTACAAATACTGCTGACTTTTAATAACCGGACACTGCCCCCCTCCTTCCCCGCTCTGCTTGCGGCACCGTCATTCGTTCTGTGGGCACTCGGCTGTGGCTTCACAGCCGGGCACTCACTGCGCATGCGCGAACGGCGCAGGGCACCGTGATACGCCACGCAATCACCTGGGGTGACAGGTCCCAGGTGACTGTGCGGCGCGAGGGGAAGTGATGTCACCAGCCCGGGCAAGGAAGAAGGCAGACTACAAGGGGCCCCCTTAGCAACAGGTATTTAGAGGTAAGTAAAAAAATATTTTTTTTTCCAATTTTTTTTTTTTTTTTTTAAGAATTTTAAACATTTTATTTTTTTTTTTTGGTGGCAATACCACTTTAAGGTTGCCTACCCCTGCTTTAAAAAGAAAACAAATGCAGCCACCACATCTAAGAATCTGTACTGCAATATATGAAATGGTAAAATACCGCTTTAAGCCTGTTTGGATGGCACACTCTGCTGAGCCATGTATAGCACACTGTGTGCAGTCTCCAGATCAGTGCCATTAGTGAAATCCTTCAGGTCATCCAGACTGAATACCTGTAATCTACCTGTCAGTGATCCATCTATGGGAGGGCACAGAGGGCAGCCCCTCTATTCTTCTGCACACAGATCCTTTAAGACTCCAGCATTTAGCACAATCTGCAATCTCTGGCTAGACCAGAGCCAGGAAAAGTCTGCCTTGGAGGCATGGTGACATGAGAGGTTCCTTGCTTGCTCTGACGTATCTCCTTCCTCTGGAGTTGTGTATAAAGGATCTGAGCTTGTAGAAAACATCCCAGCACAAGACAACTCCTGCCTGGCCATGTACTCTATCAATGACAACCCTGCTGCCTGTGCCTGCCTCTGAGTGTCATAGAGTGAGAGGTCGGTGTGGGTGTCATAGAGTGGAAGGTCAGTGTACCCCCAGAGGTTTGGGATCTGGAAGGAGGAATAGAAGAAGAGTGCACAAAGCTGCAGCCTGATCTCTCTTTGCCCACACATCTGATCAGCAGCACCTGCAGGAAGACAAGGAACTTTCCTCTACAAGTCTGGATCGCGATGTCTGGCTGACACCTCTGCTGGCTCAGGACTCCAGGACAAAGGGGGACACAGCTCCTCCATCCAGGACTTCTCAGCTCACTCCTGACATACATGGACTGTCCCATACCTGATCATCACTCTTTATTAACCCTCCCACTGCCTGCCACCATGAGGATCAAGCACTTTATCACTTTGGCACTGACTCTCCTCCTAGGACTGCAGGGCAGCTCAGGTGAGCAGCAGTTCATGTCGGGGATTGGCTGGCTGGGTTATTGCTGACTTTTTCCCATGACAGGTGGATTGATTCCTTGTTGTTTGATTGGCTAACCGAGCAAGCTGGAAGCGCAGCTTTTGCTACCTGATCAGCTAAGAATAAACCGAACCGTGAAAATGACAAAAGTTTTTATTATAGGGAGTTGTTGTATTTGATTTGGGGACCTGACATATGCTCCCTTTTATTGGTGTAGTGTGTGATCTGCTTGGAGTAGATGGGCAGAGGTCAGTGCCAGTTTATAAGATGGGAGCAGCACCAGTTGGCATTGCTGACATCAAGTGCTGGCATGAAAGTTATAAGCAGAGCAGGTACAAAACACTGACAGCATGCCAGTTCCATAGAATTATAGACTGACACCGCTAGTCTACATTGCACTGTACAAACTATAACCTGGCACAGATATATGTATTGATCTCTCATATTGCTGATCCCTAGATAATCATTGATCATTTTCACACCCATTTAAATGCCCCCCCAATGGACGTTCTTCCAGCGCTGCATCATTCTCTGTGTGTTTCCATTAATGGATACAGCTATTTCAGGAATGTCCAGTTCCGATTGTTTGGCTGGGATATATATATGTTGTCTTTATTTTGGACATGTTTTCAATTAGTGTCCTTATTTTGTGAAGTGCTGTGCAGTGTGTGCCAGCAGAGGGCGTGTGCCTGGGACTGGTCCTGGGTAGGAGATCGCTGCATGTCCTGAGCTGGAGTCCTGCCTGCTCACCCTGTGATTGTCATCATTGATGTTCACACACAAGACACGTGTAATTATCTACATTCTGTCTCCTACAAAGCAAGATCTTAGCTTTGAGGTGTATATATATGGATTGTGTGGTTTTGTGGTCTCATGCTGGCCATACACATAACAATTTACAAGCAATTTCAACCAGTAAAGGAACTGATTAATGCAACCTACAGAAACTTTTTATATGCAAAGCAGAGATCCAGGGCACCTTTTGGTGATAAGTTGTCTTGATCCACTTTATATTTTTTTTATCTTTTTATCTTTTTTTACTTTTTATTTTATATATATATATATATATATATATATATATATATATATATATATATTTATTTATTTTTTTATTATATATATATATATATATATTTATTTATTTATATATATATATATATATATATATATATATATATATATATATAAAATAAAAATAAAAAGTAAGTGTGTATTTTATGTGTGTTGAAATTCTCAGAAAATTGGTGTGGCCGGTACAATGGTTTAGGTAAATAGGCAGCAGTGTTATATACAAATTATTGTTATTATTATACAGGGTTTATATAGCGCCAGCAGTTCTTTACAATATAAAGAGACAGTACCGTTACAATACAATACAATAAAATACAAGTGAATTAAGAGAGCCCTGTTCATAAGAGCTTACAATCTATGAGGATGGGATGTGAACAAACTCAAAACTACTAATTTGTGAATAAAACAGATCATTGTTACAGTGATAGGGATTGTTCTATTCAGACATCAGATTGCTTTCAGATTTTTTGTTAATTTCTCTACACACGATGGGATGTTAGAAGTGAATACCAGTTCATTTGACTTACAGCAATATAAAACCCAAAAGCAAACATTTTATATTATGTATTATATTGTAGCATATCAATTTTAGATGCGATGACTGCATTCGTTTTCTCTTTTTTTGGCTTTTTTTTCCCCTTTATTTTCATCTGGTGATCTGGCCAGTAAGTCTGTTGTTTTTTCAACAAAACAAGCTGTTCTGCAGGTGTATTAGTTAAGAATGTTGCGTTTAAAGCAGGAGTCCGCCGGGACTCCGCATTTTTTTTTTTTTTTTTAAAGCAAGCAGCTAGAAATACTGCAGCTGCTGACTTTTAAAATAGTGACACTTACCTGTCCAGCGCGCCCGCAATGTCGGCACCCGAAGCCGATCTCTCGATCGTCTCTCGGGTGTTGCCGCCGCCATCTTGGGTATGGGAATCAGGAAGTGGAGCCTTTCGGGTTCATTTCCCGGTTCCCTACTGCACATGCGCGAGTCGTGCTGCGCAATAAGGACGGTCCCCGCTGCCTCTGGGATCTGTGTGTTTCCCAGCAGACAGCGGGGGACTTTCGGAAAGGGGCGTAATCTACGCCCCTTTCCGCAGATAGCTATGCCGGAAGTGGGTGCAGATACCTGTACTGTACAGGTACCTGCACCCCCCTCCCCCCTGAAAGGTGCCAATTGGGGCGCCGGAGGGGGGGAGGGTTCCGATGAGCGGAAGGTCCACTTTAGGGTGGACCTCCGCTTTAAACTATTTTCTACAGACAGAAGTGCTTAGGATGATCATATTTTATTTATTTATGTAAAACCTTTGTACCAAAAGGGAAAACAAAAAGTGTCTGTAAATGCTTGTGTAACTGCAATGTGGATTGGAGCTTGGCTTCAATTTAGTGTGTGTAAATCTGCTAGTACATCTCCTCCCCCCAGACTGACTTTTGCTGCTGTCCAAAGGTGTTCACTGTGCTCCTTCATCCAGAGTGAGGGCAGTGTAATACAGGAGGTGTGTTATTGGCCAGATCACCAGGTGAAAACAGAGGGGGGGGGCCTAAAATAAAAGAAAACAAATACAGCCACCACATCTAAGGATTGGTGAGCTGTAAAGTATTTCATTTTTGGTTTTGGGTTTAATCGCGCTTTAAAATATAGGCAAACCTGAACACAAAAATGTATTATGCCGCGTACACACGACCGGACTTTCCGGCAGAAAAGGTCTGACGGAATAATTTCATCGGATATTCAGATCGTGTTTGGGCTTCAGCTGACTTTTTTTTTTCTTTTTCAAAAAGTCTGACGGACTTAGAAATAGAACATGTTTTAAATCTTTCCTATCGGGAAAACCGTTCGTCTGTATGCTATTCCGACGGACCAAAAACGACGCAGCTATTGGCTACTGGCTATTGAACTTCCTTTTCTAGTCCCGTCGTACGTCATCGCGTTCGAAACAAACGGACTTTGGTGTGATCGTTTGTAGGCAAGTCCATTCGGTCAGAACTCCGTCGGAAAGACCATCAGAGTTTATTCTGATGGAAAGTCCGGTCGTGTGTGCGCGGCATTAGGTTGCAACCTATCTGTTGTAGCATCTGCATTGATTTGCTTTATCTATTTTCTTTATCTATATATTTTCTTACCTGGTGATCCTGCCACACGTCCTGCCTTAGTAAGACAACGCTCACTTACTGTATGGAGGAGCAGCATTGTCACCCGTGGTCAGGAAGTGTGATAGGACAACAGAAGACCAGCCATCGTCTCTTCTTCATAATAGGGGGGGGGGGGTGTTCTGTAGTTCTCACAGAGATAGGGAGTGATACAGATAAGAGTGCAGCAGAGAGCCCAGAAAGTTAAAAGCTCACAAGATTTCTGGCAGGATCAACATTTTTATTTATTTTTTTTGCATTTTCAATGTTATATTTATCAGACAAAAAGGGAGCAAATAAGAGAAGTCCATGTTTTTTTGGGTTTATATACACTGTAGCAGATTGCACCATACCATCTTGATGGCATGAACAGAAATTGGCAATCGTAATCGTAATTCATTAGACCTGCCAGCAACTCTGTCTGCTTTCTTTTAAAAACCTATACGAGTCACATAAAATTACTTGCTACAATTACAGTCCAATCAATGGTAATTATGCGCTCCTTATGAACTCCATAACCTCGGTATAACCTAACATATGTTAACATACTCAGTGGTTTTATAGTTTGTGCTGCTGCTTCCTATGTAGCCTTGTGATTCAGCCCCCCCCCCCCCCCCCCCAGTCTATAGAGATGTACTTACTCATAATGTTCCTAAGGGGCTAAGTATTTGTCACACGATCTTTCCAGCATTTTCAATCACTTTTAAATACATGCACAAGTATTTGCAGCAACATACAAGTAACATTGTCCTGTATTGAATTATAATGCCGCGTACACGCGATCGAATTGCATTACGCCGGACAATTCGATCGTGTGTGGGCTCCAGCGGACTTTTTCATCATAAAGTCCGGCGGACTTAGAAAGTAGTTTTGACTCAAAATTTGTCCGCCGGACTTGGCTTTCAGCGGACAATCCGTTCGTCAGTGTGCTAGTCCGGCGGACTAAGAATGACGCATCCTCAGAAGCAAGTACGAGAAGCTACCGGCTATTGAACTTCCTTTTTCTAGTCCCATCGTACGTGCTGTACGTCATCGCGTTAGAAATCGCCGGACTTTCGGAGTGTCCGTGTGTGGCCAAGTCCGTTCGTTAGAAAGTCCGGCGGATTGTTTGCCGGACTAAGTCTGCCGGATCGTGTGTGTACGCGGCATAACCTATACTTTTGGGTCAAATAATCTTCTATGCAATATTCTGGGTAATCGGTAAATATTGTAGGGCTGCAACTAACGATTATTTTCATAATCGATTAGTTGGCCGATTATTGTTTCGATTAATCGATTAACCGTAAAAAAAAGGTGTGGTGTATAATTTAGTTAATATGTAAAGTAAAAAAAAAAAGGCAATTTATTCTTAAATATCTCTATATGCAATGGTAAATATAAATAACCAACTATATGGTTAAGGAGCAAAATATCTAATCCACTCTGAGAATAAACGACAGAAGAGATATACTGTATATATTAGAGGGGATTTATACTGTACATACTATTAGAAGAGATATACTGTATATACTATTAGAGACTATATACACTATTAGAGGAGAGATATACTGTATATACTATTAGAGGGGATATATACTGTATATGCTATTAGAGGAGATATACTGTATATACCATTAGAGGAGAGAAATACTGTATATACCATTAGAGGAGAGATATACTGTATATCCTATTAGAGGAGAAATATATGCTATATATACTATTAGAGGAGAGATATACTATATATACTATTAGAGGGGATATATACTGCATATGCTATTAGAGGAGATATACTGTATATACCATTAGAGGAGAGAAATACTGTATATACCATTAGAGGAGAGATATACTGTATATCCTATTAGAGGAGAAATATATGCTATATATACTATTAGAGGAGAGATATACTATATATACTATTAGAGGGGATATATACTGCATATGCTATTAGAGGAGATATACTGTATATACCATTAGAGGAGAGAAATACTGTATATACCATTAGAGGAGAGATATACTGTATATCCTATTAGAGGAGAAATATATGCTATATATACTATTAGCGGAGAGATATACTATATATACTATTAGAGGGGATATATACTATTAGAGGGGATATATACTGTATATACTATTAGAGGGGATATATACTGTATATACTATTAGAGGGGATATATACTGTTAGAGGGGATATATACTGTATATACTATTAGAGGGGATATATACTGTATATGCCATTAGAGGAGATATACTGTATATACTATTAGAGGAGAAATATACACTGTATATATTATTAGAGGAGAGATATACTATTAAATGGTCAATCCGGTAAATATCATCAGACTCATTAACTTTAACCCCATTTTGTTACTGGCCGATTAATCGATTATGAAAATAGTAATCGATTAATTTAATAATCAATTAGTTGTCGATTAATCGATTAGTTGTTTCAGCCCTAAAATATTGTAATGAAAGTCCCTTTCTGATTAATAATGTTATTTAAACCACATATGCGTTTGGACTGCGGCCAAGGTGAATCCTACCTTTTTTATGTTTAATTCTCATTAATAAAATCTGTAGATGATTATATTTAACGTAACCATAGTATTTCTAGCCATGACATTCATATACTGTACTATATGGACACCTTTCCAAATGATTGTGCTCAGATGCAAGAAGCCAGGCCCACAAAGGCATGGTTTGCTCAAATGGCCTGCAGGGAGCCCTCAACCCAATTGAACGCCTATGGGATGAATCGGAAGGCCAATTATGAGCCAAGTCTTTTTGTCTAACTTCATAACCTGACCTCATAAATGTTTTATCTGCTAAATGAAATTAAATTCCAGCAGACACACCCCATAGTCTTCTAGGAAAATTCTTCCTAGAAGAGTGGAGGCTTTTAAAGCCACAAGTGGTAATGGAAAATCCAAACTGATGCTTGTAGTTTGGAATGGGATGTCCACAAATTATTGGCCATAATGAGACTCCCCCCCCGTCCCCCTCGTCCCGCCCAGGCCAATTTTCAGCTTTCAGAGCTGTCGCACTTTAAATGACAGTTGCGCTGTCATGCAACAGCGTAGCCAAATACATTTTTTAGCACTTTTTTAAACAGATAAAAATAAAGATAAGGTCTGTAGTAACCCCTATAACACCTCCATTGCTAATATAATACATAAAAACATAGAGATTGCCCTGGGACTTTGAGTGAGGTGAGAGAAATTTAGCCACAATTATAACAAGAGTAAAAAAATGTATTTATTGCAAAATATCATGCATAAGTAAGCAACAGCAATAAATATGAATTGCCAGGCCGATAGGTGTACATACATGATAGAAGAATAACAATACACATGCAGTTGTACAGAAATGTAAGAAAGCAAAATGCAAGCATCAATAATAGCTTACGCGTTTCGTGAGACCACGCTTGCTTCTTCAGTGGTGGATGCATAAATATTGTATCTGCAATATAGTTAATGAGATCAATGAATGTATGTTAACGATGCAGGCATATGAGGTGAATGGTCAGAGAGGTCTACTGAAAGACCTCATACTCACCAGTGGGCTGGGCCAAATTGCATGTCACTGGGTGGATGGAGGCTGCAACAAACATCCAGCTTGGGAGCTGAGGGGGTGGAGCAAGCAAAGGCCAACACGGGGGGACGTCCGGAGGATCGACATGGCCTGGGTATAAGTGTTTGTGCCTGTGGTCTCAACTTGTCCACTTTGAATGACAACTTAAAGAGGAAGTAAACCCTGATGGGTTTACTTCCTCTTTCATTCCCTGCAAAGGTAAAGCATAATGGACTACTATGCAGTGGACATAGACAAGCAGTCAACTCTTGCATTGCTGGCGCAGCCCCACTGCAAGGGACAAATTTTAGGTTTCCTGGCGTTTCGTTTCAGATACCTGGAACTGACCTGGAAAAAATGTGCATCCTTCTTTCTAAGTCAGTAACTCAGACAGGGCCGGGACAAGGGTTGGGCAGAAGGGTCAGCTGCCCTGGGCACTGTGGTATCATGTGAGGTGAAGGGGGCACCATAAGGAGACTGGGGGGAGGGGATTTTTGTTGTAAGGGGAAACTTGGAGGGTGGCAGAGGGTAAGTATTGTTCTAGGAGGGGAAATGAGTGGGGGTATGCTAAGAGTGTTAATTTAGGGGGCTTTGTGTGGGGAATTGGAATGAGAGAAGAAGATTTGTGCTTAGAGGGAGGATGGGTGGGTTTCCAGTGGGGGGGGGGGGGGGATGAAGATGAGTACCGGGAGGGGAAATTTGAAATTTCTAGGGGTAGAGAATTTTTGCTAGGAGGGGTGATTTTTTGGGAGGGGGTGGGGGGCAAAGATTTGTGCTGGGAGGAGGGAAAATTATGCTTAGGGGGGGTGAAAAGGATTAGTGCTCAGTTTTTTTTGTTGAGGGGGATCTTTGCTGCCACATAATACTCATACATCTTGGGGGGGGGGGGGGGGCGCAGTTTGGCATGTTCGCCCTTGGCTCTAGAAGACCTTGTCCCAGCACTGAACTCAGAGAATAGCCAGGCAACTAATATTCATGGAAGGAGGTCCGCAATGGCAGCCTCTCTTAATACGGTTTCTCTCATATGATAAATCTTCTGAAATTCGAGGTAAACAATGTTGTCAATAAGTTATGTGCGGCCATTATTCCTATTCTGTGCATCGATTGATTATCATCTGAACTTTTCAAAATAAGTGATCAGTCAATTAAGCTCATAAATGTGCGAGGAGCTGTAAGCAGTCCCTTTAACCCAAAATGATATTCATAAAGAGATGGTTGGCTTGTTGCATTTATTTTTGGGCAGTATGTTAACTACGGTGTGAAAATCCTTTTCGGCACAAAGATATACAATTCATCCTCATTCGCGCTGCATGTTTTCATTTTGGCACTTAAAAGAGAGGGGAGTTATTATTGATTGTACAGCAGTGCTGAATTGTTTGATTTATCACCAAGAATTTCCATATACATGTACAAGAAAGAAGGCTAAGGTCAACCATGAGAGCAAAAAGAGTATGTGGGTATAAATCATGGCGAGAAAAGACCAGACTGTGATGACTAGGTGGGCTAGGGTCTTATCAGCTGTCGAACTCCATGCTTATTTATTGGCTAAAACATAAGTGCTTAATGCTTTAAATGTCCTAGATACTCTATAAACCTCACAGGCACAGGTCAAGTGTGCTTTATGGTGGGTCTCTGGAAGTAATGCATTATTTCACTTAATGAGAGTAATGAGAGTGCAGTTTACTGAGTAAAAAAAAACGAATGCTCACTTATCTCAGGGGGACATGCACGTTAATCACCATATGGTATCTATTTATTTTGTTTGATTTGCTACTTTCAGATCTTTTGGGGTTATCTTTATTGGACAAGGAAGAAGAAACCTGTTACATTTTTTTCATATGCTGCCAAATGCTCATTTGCATGCAGAATTCATTATTCATTGCAAAATGTATTTATGTTGCATGAGATCAGCAGGGTGGCTTCTCCATGGCATGTATGTAATGGTATTTATAGCCGATTACACAATTAATAGACGGCTTGTTTTGCATGTCTTTTGTCTGTAGTGCTAATTAATGCATAAAATTGTAGATGCAAAACTTTCTTTAAAGCCCAACTCCAGGCAAAAAAAAAAAGCACTGGATGGGTCAACTGCTCGTTTCTGTCTAGGGCAGCCTTTCTCAACCTTTTCAACACAGAGGAACCCTTGAAATAGTTTTCCAGGCTCAGGGAACCCCTGCTAAAAATTAGAAATCTACAGCTCATGATACATTAGTGTGATGGTTAGTGGAAAAAACGGTCCTTACACTTTTGGTCATTGGGAAGAATTACCTCCTTACAGATCGCTAAAAAGATCAATGGTGTCAGTGGGAACTTATCTGAGAGGCAGAAATTGCTCAATGCTGAAGGAACCCCTAGCAACCTCTGGAGGAACCCTGGTTGAGAATCACTGGTCGAGGGGATTGGAGAAGGCTTATACTCACCCGAGCCTCCACTTCACCTGTAACTGGTGCTCCCCTGTGATTCAGCAGTGGACTGTTCCTGACATCCTCATATCCAGCGCAAGTCTATGGGCATGAAGACACAAGGAATAGTCCACTGCACAAGACCACTAGACCGCTGGGGATGCAGGAGCCTAGGAAAAGGTTTTGTGCGGGGGGGGAGTGAAGGATTAGGTAACTATATCTCCGTTCTCCAATCCCCTAGACCAGGGGTAGGGAACATCGGCTCTCCAGTTGTTTTGAAACTACAAGTCCCATGAGACATTGCAAGACCCTAACAATCACAGGCATGACTCCCAGAGGCAGAGGCATGATGGGATTTGTAGTTTCCAAACAGCTGAAATGCCGAGGTTCCCTACCCCCGCCCTAGACAAAAACAAGCAGTTGACACAGGTAGAGTTTTATGCTGAACTCTGTGGAAAAACAGTATTTGCATTTGTAGAAATTAATTATCCCTAATGATGTGGGTCCCCTTATGCCGCGTACACACGATCAGATTGTCCGGCGTACTTAGTCCGCCGAAACGCATTTCAGCGGACAATTCGATCGTGTGTGGGCTTCAGCGGACTTTTCCAGCGTGAAGTCCGGCAGACTAAGAAAGTATTTTTGCACTCCAATCTTCCCGTCGGACTTGGGTTTCAGCGGACAATACATTCGTCAGTATGCTAGTACGGCGGACTAAGAATGACGCATGCTCAGAAGTACGAAAAAGGAAGCTATTGGCTACTGGCTATTGAACTTCCTTTTTCTAGTCCCGTCGTACGTGCTGTGCGTCATCGCGCAAGCGAACGTCGGACTTTCTTTGTGTCCGTGTGTGGCCAAGTCCGTTCGGTAGGAAGTCCACCAGACTATCCGCCGGATTGTATGTTGGACTAAGTACGCCAGACAATTCGATCGTGTGTACGCGGCATAAGTAGAGGCTGTTGCGTTAGGTAAAAACTCTAGCTTTCATTAGATGATTATTAATGATATTGTTATTGTATGGTATGAGGATCGATCCCTGCTGGATGAATTCATCACCTGCCTAAATTGCAATCGGTTTACTCAAGGATTTACCATCATGTGATTTAAAAAAAAGGATTTTTTAGATGTACAGGCATGTGTGGAAGAGGATGATGCCCTGATTAGTCTATACAACAACAAGTCGACTGAAGTAAATCCAATCTCAGATACCATTAGTTCTCATCCAACTCCTTCCAATGAGTCCATAGCTCATAGTCAATATTGGTGAATCAGAAAGAAGATGTTTGGATAATGCTAATTATCAGATTGAGGCGGATTCCCCAAGAAACAGATTGCTAGCCCATTTTTTTTGTTTAACAATGGTGTAAAAAAATATTGAAGAGGGCATATAAAAATGCCTGTGGTAAAACCCATAAACCTTTGTTGTTTGGGAAAAAAATGTAAGAAACAATGATAAACAAAAGTAGATACATACGACACCATGAGCAAATCAGATAATGGGGTTGATTTACTAAAACTGGAGAGTCTGGTGTAGCTGTGCATGGTAGCCAATCGGCTTCTAACTTCAGCTTGTTCAATTAACTTTAAGAAAAAACCCTTAGCCCAGGATCACACTGATGCGGGTTAGAAATTTCAAACCATCAATGCAGCCCAACTTTGGGATGATTTGACAGACATGTGTGCGGGTTCATGCACAGATGTCTATTCAAGTCGCCAAAAGTAGTACAGGAACTACTTTTGGGAATCAGTGCGGCGCCGCAAAGTTGGCACCACACCGATTTGAGCGCTGCTATTTCCGGCAATAGCCGCCGATTTGGCATGCGATTTGACATGTCAAATCGCATGCCAAATTCGCCCAATGTGAACGTGGGCTGAAAGCTGATGGGTTTCTATGCAGAGCTATACCAGATTTTGCACTCTCCAGTTTTAGTAAATCAACCCCAAGAATTGTCAGACTTACATCCTTTAAAGACAAATTAGTAGAGTCAATGCAGAAAAAATAAAATGATGGCCCTGTATATGTTGAAAGAAACATTTAAATGCACTAATTTTGCATTTTGTAAATGCATAGATGATCATAAACAAATTATAATACCAAATGGACAGCTGGAATCATACATTTATGTGAATTTTAGCATAAGATGCATATAAACACACAATATCAGCTGGGGACATGAGCTCCTATTGCATACAATTCCTCACGCTTGATAGAGTTTATGTTGATTGAATGGGGTGCTTTGGGGGTCACAAAATCTGCAAAAGATGGATTCACTCCATCAGGGCAACTTCATATCCTGGATGAAAAGATTCCACCTCGTTCAAGGCGTTTCTGTAATATGGTGATTCTGGCTAGTCCTAACCTTAGGATTTATGTTCATGGAATAGTTTGCTTACTGGATGCATCTGTAACATTATTCTATAACATTATAATGTACTATTGTAAATAAGTTATAATAATTACTGCAATTCAACTCCTCTTACTGTCAATGTTGTTCCCACACAACAGGGAAGAACTTTCATATGGGATTGGTTTAAACAACTTTGTTATGATAGCAGTAAGTGAGTTATAATTTGTTATACAAATGCAAATCTTACAGTACGTTAGTAATTTTTAGTAACTACAACATTAAAAATCCACAGGCTCATTACATTTTGCAGCCAAGTAGCTGTCATTCTCTGGCGTTGGGCACTGTGCCTCAGATACTATGCTGACAACCGTGAAAATTCTATTGCAGTGATAATTATTTAATTTGATTTCCCTGTTTGTCAAGCAAGTGTAACCTGTAGCATAAATATATGGAAATTCGTTAGAAATATTGAGTCACGGAGAAATGTAAGCTATTAGCAGTGAGCTTTTGATGTGTTAGTTCAACAGGTTGGAAGGTGTGTAATAGTAGCTAGCCAAACACAAACCATCCATGTAGTTAATGATGTCTTTTTTTGCATGGTTATTAAGTAAATGTGGTTGAATTGTCCAGATGTCAGGATCACTAAGACCCCTTTCACACCACACCGCCCATAGTGTGGGGGCGGTAAAAGTGCAGCTTTTTTAGGGCGGATTGCAGGCGCTATTTCTAACGCTATAGCGCCTGCAAAATGCCCTGGTGTGAAAAGGGTCTTAGTGCTCCTGCTCCTCGTTCCAGCACCCGGGTGTTGGCTGTTGCATTCCCCCTGTCTGTGTTCACCTGCAGGTGATTGATCTGGTCAGTCACCTGATATAAGCAAACCGAACACTCTATCCCTTGCTTGTGATAGTTACCTGCATTGTTACTGATCAAGCCTCCCATTTGCCTGCCCTGTTTTGCTGTTGGATTTCCCTGTGTATGACCCGGATCGGATATTGGACTATTCCCTGAACTCAGCCTTCCCTTTACCTGGACTGTCATTCAACCACGCTATCTGTCTGCTAAACTGCAAGTAGTCTGACGTTTGCTCTGTTCACGTCTGCCCTGGTGTTGTGGCCAGCCACTATAGCATTGTGTATAAGTCCTGGGGGCAACCAAGTAGCGATATGCCTGCTTGCCTTAAGGAAAAGTGGGCTGCTATAGGTGAAGCAGTAGCTAGCTATAGTGTCTGACCATCTGCATTGGGGTAGATGTGACATTCATGGAACCAGACTAGTGGTCTTCAAACTGTGAAATGGGGCCAGATACGGCCCCTTGGTTGCCTTTATCTGGCCCTTGGGGCACTGTTCCTCTCACTTATATGAGACACTATTCCTCCCACTGACACCAACTATGGAACACTATTCTTTCTACTGACACCAATGATGGGGTTCTATTCCTTCCACTGACACCAATGATGGGCTACTTTTCCTCCCACTGCCAATGATTAGGTACTTTTCCTCCCACTGACACCAATGATGGGGTACTATTCTTCCCACTGACACCAATGATGGGGTACTTTTCCTCCCACTGACACCAACATCCGCCCCCCCCCCTAAAGTCTTAAGGACAGTAAATTGGCACTTTGCTTAAAAAGTTTGGAGGCCACTGGTCCAGACAAACTAATGTTAAACTATAGGTGAACCAACACTTAGTAAAACAGCCCATTAAGTTTAAAATAGAAGTGCAAAGGAAAACATTTGCATAATTGTATATAGGATTATAAATACCTTTATTTCTTTAACCTCCCTGGCGGTATGATTATTTCTGATTTTAGGTGCTGAAAGCGGTACAATTATTTTGCATGGAAATTTGGTGTTTTATATTGTAGGCCTGTAATTCTTAGGACTAAGTCTCTTAAATCTGTTCAAACCAGAGTCTAGTAGACATCCTGGGTATGATAAAGTTTATAATATAATAAATAACTATAAATAATGATACCAAATAATAAAAATTATTCAATAATGTAATCAAATCCAAAAACACTGAAATTTGCTCATTTGCAGAATTGTCGCTGTCATTAGATTCAGTGTTTGATGACGGATCTCCCCACAAATCGCTATCGCTCAATTCTGCAAGTGATTCCAATTTATTATCGCTGTTTTCTAGCCGGTCTAAAATCGCTTTTGACATAAAGGGACACTTTTTGGTTGCTATGGACAATCTCCAAATTCCAGGCAGAAAAAAAACAGTATTTATAATATAAAAAGTGCATGCAGGGCACTGGACAGACCACTAAGGACAAAGGGGGGGTGTATTTTTTTTTATACAGTACTGTAATCTGTAAGATTACAGTATTGTATGTGTATTGTGTATTTTTACGTTTTTGAATTTGGCGCCGATCCCCGCTCCCGTGTGTCGTAACGTTGCAGGGAACGGAGCTGGGCGGCACTCGGGCACTGTGTGAATCGAGCGGAGGAGCTTGCGCATACAGTGGGGAGGACATCGCTGGATCCAGGGGACAAGGTAAGTAACTCTCCATGTATCCAGCGATGCGATCCCGAGTCTGGCTCGGGGGTACCGCTCGTGGTTCCTGAATTCCAGCCCGAGCCAGACTCGGGATTACCGCCAGGGAGGTTAAGTGATCACTTAAATGGGATGAATGTGCTTCTATGCCTAGCGTGGTTAGTTTGAAATAGGAGAGCAGGAGAACTGGCAGGATCACCAGGAAGTTCACACAAAGGAAGCAATGCAAAAGAAACAGGATACTTTTTTTCATACAAAGTACATTGTATAGCAGGCACATATCAGAAATATGAAATATTGGGGTAACAAACACTTTAATGGTTTGTTTGTTTGCTTTTCTGCTGTTTTGCTCCTGTTCAAATTCCTAAATACTTTCCGATTAAAATTTACATAACATAAATATATAAAATACAGCTTTTTTTTTCCATTGTCAAATATAGATGCGGCTTCATTACCACCATCTAGACTTAAAGAGAACTCATGGGTACACCCATTCGTTATCTTCAGTTGTAACTGGTTTTGTTTCTGAAGGATTGTTGTAATTCATCCATAAGATAAGCTGCTGAGAAAGGCTAGGGAGGGGCAAACAAGGATCATATGCGGGCGCCCGATTTCCTCCTTATCAACTGATGACACCATTGGTTGTTAGGATGGCGGTAGCTTGAAGATTATAATGGTGCACAATGAAAACCTTTGTGTAACTAAAATGCAGGCTTGTTCCACCTGCTGGCTTGTATACAGATTTTGGGCAACTTTTGGGCATTTTGCCAAGGCCCCCCTGAAAAAAAACTGAAGGTACTGTAAGGTGCCTGGGCACCCTGGTTGAAAAATGCAGATTTATTGAGCATAACAGAAAGGGGAGCTAAAGCGAGAATACCGCAGAGGTTGTTTTCTCTCTCTCTCACTAAAGCCCATATACAGTACGTGCCTGCACAGAGAGCACAGGCAGAAGGAGGGAGGGGATATGCCACTGCTCTGATTGTAAACTCAATTTGTGCTACTGATCTCCGTAAACAACTGTTTTTTTTTGTTTTTGTTTTTTTAGCAAAGTAAGTAAAACAAGTCTGGCAAACATGCAAAAAGGTCACTAGAGCTCAAAGTGCTCTGAAAATGTAATTGGCATTATTCTATATTTTGCTGGCTGAAAGTACATGACTACCATGCACTAGACTTACTGAATCACTTGTAAACCACATTCTCATCACTGTCTATATAGCATGCCTGACATGAATTCCCTTCATTTGTATTAGTCCTTATTGTGACTCTTATGTAGCAACCCATGTGGCTTTTTTAAGAACCTAGTGTAGATCAGTTGTGTAATTATAGACAGCAAAGAAAGAATCGTAATGCCGCGTACACGCGATCGAATTGTCCGGCGGAATTGCTCCGGCAAACAATCCTCCAGACTTTATAACGAACGGACTTGGCCACACACGGACACTCCGAAAGTCCAGCGATTTCTAACACGGTGACGTACAGCACGTACGACGGGACTAGAAAAAGGAAGTTTAATAGCCAGTAGCCAATAGCTTCCTTCTTGTACTTGCTTCTGAGCATGCATCATTGTTAGTCCGCCGGACTAGCACACTGACGAACGGATTGTCCGCTGAAAGCCAAGTCCGGCGGACATATTTTGAGTCAAAACTACTTTCTAAGTCCGCTGGACTTTACGATGAAAAAGTCCGCTGGAGCCCACACACGATCGAATTGTCCGGCGTACTGTGCATACAAATCGATCATGTGTGTACGCGCCATTACTGTTATTATTCAGCACAGTCTTCATATTCTGCAAGGTAGGAATAGGTGCCTGTATTGTTTTTTATAGGCGTTTGAGGAAAAATTATAATATATATTTTACCTATGGGGAATGGTGCTAAAATATGCAAAACTCTCAGGTACAGACAGCGTATTTGAGAATGGTGGCAGGCAGATCTTGCTGTTGGAGTATCTATATAGCAGACCTTAGTCCGGGCTTCAAATTTCACTTTTAGGTCTGAAACTTTCATTTATACTCTGTAAATTAAAGCGGAGTTAAACTCACAACCAAACATGTTAAAGATTGCAGTTTACTAATCCCTAGATGTGATGGCTGCATTCGTTTTCTTTTTTTTTCTTTTTTTTTCCCTCTTTTTCACCTGGTGATCTTGCCAGTAACAAACCTCCTATATTAGAGGGCCGGGCCCCCAGCCTGGATGAAAGAGCACAGGGGGCACATTTGGACAGCAGCATTGTCAGTCTGGAGGGAGGGGAGTGTTAGATGTACTAGTAGATTTAAATACACTAACTGATTAAAGCCAAACTCCAGCTAATACTTTATAAACCAGTTACTGCAAACATGTTTTTTTCATTTGGGATTATTATTATCATTATTATTATTATTATTATTATACAGGATTTATATAGCGCCGACAGTTTACGCAGCGCTTTACATTAGGGCAGACATTACAATACAATACAATTCAAGACAGGGGGAATCAGAGGGCCCTGCTCGTTAGAGCTTACAATCTAGGAAGGAGGGTCAAGTTATACAAAAGGGTAATAGTTTTAAAGGTTAATAAAGGTAATAGAGGTTTTATATGAATAAATCCAAGTTGATAACTGTAAGCACCCATGTTAGTGGTAAATGGTTTGTCTCACCTGTAGCCGAGCTTGTTCTTTTGAAAAATAGCAGACTTACTGGCAGGATCACCAGATGAAAACAGAAACGAAGAGATCCTGAAAAAGAGAATCAATGCAGCCATCACTTCTAAGAATTAGTAAGTTGCAATATAATAAACATTTGCTTATGAGCAGGGCCGTCTTTAAGGCAGGGCAAAAGGGGCAGCTGCCTTGGGCCCTGTCATTGTTGTGGGGCCCAAAGCAGCTGCCTCATACTTGCCAACTATCCTGGTTTAAATTTCCTTGTCCCTTGAAGTTTTAGCCCTGTTGTTGTGTACAGATGACTCACCTGCAGACCCTGTGTTTACATGTAAATAACTGGCATTCATATGTAAATAGCAGCGGCATTACTAAGCAAATAGCTGTGGCCATCTGCATTGATAAGTAAATAAAGGTGGCATTCATATGTATATCATGCTTCCCTGCAGTGAGAAGATGATGTGCTGTAACCTCTAGCAATCAGTGAGCAGTAATACTGTACAGTAATCTCTAGCAACTAATTAACAAGAAGAAATAATTTGCTGTAACCTCTAGCAACTAATCAGTGAGCCGTAATGTGTGCTGTAACTTCTAGCAACCAGTCAGTAAGCAGTAATGATATGCTGTAACCTCTGGCAACCAATCACAATTGCCGCCTGACCTGATACAGTAAACTGATTTTAAGTCCAGCTTCTATTTATTGTATGTCTCAGAGCAGGTGGAGAGTGAAATTGCATGGGGGGGGGGCCCCCAAAAAATTTTTTGCCCGGGGTCCAATCAATATTAAAGACGGCCCTGCTTATGAGTGTAATAATTCTTTAAATGTTAGGATTGATCAAACCAGAAAAATTGTTGATTCGTCATTTTTTTTTTATTCCCATAAATATCTGTTTGATTTGTAGAGAATCCTCAGTTTAGCAATCTGGGTAATCCTAAATTATTATTATTATTATTCCCTTTGCATTGGACCAATCTCCTTTCTATATAGAGTATGTTCAGGAGAATTGAAAACAAACAAAGCACTTTGCCATTTCACCTGCTTCTTAACACTCGATTCTCACTTTTTATCTGTGATTTTCGATTTTCTTAGTGGGCAGATTTCCACTATTGAGCCTACTTATCTGAGCTGATATCTCATCCCCCACAATGCACCTCAATGAATTAGAGCTAAGAGCAATAGAAATGAGCACCTAAGAGCAAAACCGACTTTATATACAGCTGTATTTCGACATCAGATTCCATAAAGCTTTCTTCGGAAGCTGAGCTATGCTGTCATTCAGTTTATGATTAAAACTTTATTTTGATTGCTCCCGTCAATGTTTAACTACAATTTATGAACAGAAGTTGGGAAATAGATGGTAACATTACAGATTCATTTTGAAAGTTTTGTGCAGTAATCACACAAAGTCTTTGCCCACCGAAGATGCACTATCACTTAACTTTTAAAATGAGTTTAGTTGAGGGGCTATGCATAGTTATGTACAGTGGCGGCCCGTCCATTAGGGGCGCACCGGCACCCCCCCTACCCATGCATCCGGCCCCCTGATCTACCTACAGGGTGCCGGACTATGGATTCCAATGGGGGATGTGTTTTTTTTGAAGCTCTAATAGGCTTCAAAAATGTGTGTGCTCGGAGTGCAGGGCACGGTGCCCCGATCCCACCCAGTTGTGTGACAATAGGGAATTCATATTTTCTATTTTCACACTAAATCTCCTCCCCGCCAATCAGGAAGTGGGTCGTGAGACCTGTTTCCCTATTGGCCAAAATGTCAGGTGATCCTATTGGATGCCTAGCACCTAGGAGGAGGAGAGAGGAGATGCACGGCCCCCTGATCTACCTACAGGGTGCCGGACTATGGATTCCAATGGGGGATGTGTTTTTTTGAAGCACTTGATTAAAGCCAGAGGCTCTAATAGGCTTCAAAAATAGGTGGGCTCAGAGTGCAGAGCACGGTGCCCCGATCCCACCCAGTTGTGTGACAATAGGGAATTCATATTTTCTATTTTCACCTAAATCTCCTCCCCGCCAATCAGGAAAGACCCGTTTCCCTATTGGCCAAAATGTCAGGTGATCCTATTGGATGCCTAGCACCTAGGAGGAGGAGATGCACGGTGAAAGCTGCCATGCTGGGGACGAGGACACCAGAGCCGCTGCCCGCCACCTAGATCAGGTCCACTGTGCTGGAACAAAGGACACCGGAGCCACTGCCCACAGCCCACCACCTGCCACCTATATGGGGTAAGTGCCAGACTCATGGGTTGCCATTGGCCACCCGGGGGACGGGTGGTTGTTTGCCGACCCCCCCCCCCAAAAAAAAGCACCAGCCACCTGGTTATGTATACCATCCTACAGTTGGGGTTGCATCCACTTTCAGTTGTGTTAAAGTGTGAATTAAAGTCATCACTTCAGGGTCTGGCCCGTCCTCAGCCCTTTATCATTTTAGTTTCAGAGTTTTGAACACACCAGACTTATCTGTAGAAATGTGTTTTTTCTTTCTGAAATGATGGATTTAATGACCCTGTGTTACAACAGTTGCAGCCATTTCCTGCATTGTTACCTTTTACCTTACCTTTTTTATGAAAACGAATGCAATTCATTCTTTATTTGTGCTGGAGGTGAAAGTCATAAGAGAACTTCATACTCATGAAAGGTCAGCAGCCCTAAAGTGATTGAGCGATGACGTTCCTTATTCCATATACAGTAACTGGTTACGGTAGGACAAATCCAGGACTGTTAGGATTTACAGAGTACACTGCACAATTACCATTAAACCCTGCTACCCAGAAGAGCAAATCATTTTTGTTTTTCTTACCAGACGCTAAAAGAATTTCTCTTCTCCAAAAGTACCCCCAGTTACCCATTAATGTAGAATAGGCACATACCCCGTACCACATCCCACAATGTCCATACAACATAGGAGATGGGGTGTGTTCCAGGTGTGTCAGAGCATAATCAAATCATATTTAGGTTTATTTGAAGGAAAATAAATAAATAAATATATATATATATATATATATATGTATATATATATGTATGTATGTATGTATGTATATGTATATGTGTGTATGTGTATGTGGGCTTTTTGACCACTTCTAATCACTTATTTAGCAATGAAAAGAAACAAGAGACAGGTTGGCAAAATTTAGTTAATTTTTATTTGGATTATAGGTGTGGCAAAATGACACAGCTCTTAACGAAAATGTTCTTTTAGAGCGTCTGCAGGTAACTTTAATGCACTGAGAAAAAAAAAAAAAGTGAAAATAATGCCAATGTTTGTGTTCTTTCACAGTTGGGATTCAAGATGCATATAAAGAATGATGATGTATTAGCACTGTTGAGAACACTTCACAGCCCTACTTCTCGTTCAGATAATTGACGATCAGTGGGTTTACTAAAAAAGTACATTTTTTTCACGTAGCTAAAATTGTATTAAAGTGAACATGTCTTAAAATAGGGGAGTGCTGGAATCCTTCTGAATATGCTACTTGCCAGAGCAAGTGTGCAGATCAGGGAAGTTACTATTTGTTACTGCATACTTGTTCTAAGTAACCCACAAAAGGTATTGGTGCACTAGGGCTGGCAGGCTTTGACATTCAAGCTGGCATTGACAGTCAGGCATCCAAGATTTTGAAAAGTCAGCAATTGTAGCCCACATTTTTTTCCCATGAGCCCTTGTACACACGGTCGGAGATTCCGACGGAATGTGTCCGATCGGACCGTTTTGTCGGATATTCCGATTGTGTGTGGTCTCCATCGGACTGTTTCCATCGGAATATCCGATGGACCAAGTTTTCCAACTTGTTGGTAAAATTTTCCGACAAAATGCTCCGATCGGACATACTCCGATCATGTGTAGAGAATTCCGATCGGATAAAGTGCCACGCATGCTCAGATCAAATTCCTACATCAAAGCTATTGGCTACTAGCCTGAACGTAGTCCCATCGTAACGAAATAACGTCATCACTTTCTGAACATCGGATTTTCCGATAACTTTGTCCGACCGCGTGTATGCAACAGTTTCGAACAAAATCCGACGGACAAAATCCAACGGATTTGGTTGTCGGAATGTCCGACCATGTGTACAGGGGCTGAAAGATTTCCTTTAGTTATAAAAATGAAAACAAATACATGAAATTCCAAAGTTTTAAATTCCAATGCACACTGCACAGTATTCAAAGTGAACACAGCTTTAAGGAAAGCTGCCATTAACCTCCCTGGCGGTATGATTATTTCAGATTTTAGGTGCTGAAAGCGGTACAATTATTTTGCATGAAAATTTGGCGTTTTATATTGTAGTCCTGTAATTCTTAGGAATAACTCACTTAAATCTGTCCAAACCAGAGTCTGGCAGACATCCCGGGTATGATAAAGTTTGAAAAATGAAATCATAAATTAAAATATAATAAATAACTATAAATAATTATACCAAATAATAATATAAAAATTATTCAATAATGTAATCAAATCAAAAACACAGAAATTTGCTCAGTTGCAGAATTGTCACTGTCATTACTTTTCAGTATTTGATGACGGATCTCCCCACAAATCGCTATCGCTCAATTTCTGCGAGTGATTCCAATTTATTATCGCTGTTTTCTAGCTGGTCTAAAATCATTTTTGATGTAAAGGGACAGTTTTGGTTGCTATGGACAATCTCCAGTTTCCAGGCATAAAGAACAGTTTTTATAATATAAAACTGCATGCAGGACACTGGGCAGACCACTAGGGATTACAGCGCTGCCCCATTGATTTCAATGGGGAGCAGCGATGGAGGAGTGGTAAACACACCGCTCCTTCACCGCTCCAAAGAAGCTGCTGGCAGGACTTTTCCTGACGTCCTGCCAGCGCACCGCTGCAGTGTGAAAGTCCTCTGGGTTTTCACACTACAGACAATGGTGCAGTTGTTTTAGGGCGGATTGCAGGCGTTATTTCTAACGCTATAGCGCCTGCAAAATGCCCTTGGTGTGAAAGGGGTCTAAAGAAACGGCTTGCTAGTGGTGTTTCTTCAGGAGCTGTGCCGTGACTGGCGGCTCCTACGCGCATGCGTATCATCGCGGCTCCGGCCAATTACAGTGCCGGAGCCCGTGAACCCAGACATAACTCCGGGAGACACGTCACCAGTCACAGCGGTGTACGGGGACCACTACAACACTTAACTGTGTAATAAAACTACGTTACTTTGTATATTACGTGCTTACAACTCATTAAAGTGGTTGTAAACTCAAAAAAAAAAAAGAGAAAAAAAAAAAACAACCTGCAAGACAAAGGCAAAATGAGATAGTATGCATTGCATACTATCTCATCTCATTTTGCCTTTGTCTTGCAGGTTGTTTTTTTCTTTTTTTTTCTTTTCTTTTTTTGAGTTTACAACCACTTTAATGAGTTGTAAGCACGTAATATGCAAAGTAACATAGTTTTATTACACAGTTAAGTGCATCTGTGCAGGACAATACTCTTAGAGAGCATAGGGCTACCTGGCAGTGGAATCATTTTTCAGAAAGTGCCAGCTGAATCAGAGAGGAAGTGTTGGGACTCCGGATCTGTGCTGAGATCGTTCCTGACAGTTCTTGCATTTCCACCTAGCTTCTCGCAGCCTTTCCTGTGTTTCTGCTTAGTGTGGGAAAGATGCAGCAAAGGAAGTGCTCAGGGTGTTTGCACAAGCACGCTAGAATTGTTCTCTGTCTCAGGGTCACAATAGTGAGACTTCGAAGATATTGTACAGAGCCAGGACAGGTCCTGGGAGTTATGAGCCACAAAGAGATCCATTTATCAAAGTCTCACAGCTGGGGCATGTGGGCAAAAAAAAACAATTTGGTACTGAACAGCATTTTTCCTTTTAAAACAAAACTTTGCTATTGTTTTCCTCCGAATTTGGGCCTAAGCTACGTGGATCATTTAGGCTAGGGTTATTTTTGGCAATAAGCTTTAAACCTTTGCTGATAGTTGCTTTTTTTTGCCCCTCTCAGGCAGAAGTATGGGGGCCGCCATTGCTGATGTGTTTTTTAAAGTACAAACTCCATGGCTGTCATTCTTGCTACTTAAGAAGCTGCTGATATTGAAAAAGGGACCAAGTTATAGGTCCCAGCACTTCTTAGCCCTTGTACACGCGGTCGGACATTCCGACAACAAAATCCGTTGGATTTTGTCCGAAACTGGTGTTGCATACACACGGTTGGACAAAGTTGTCGGAAAAACCAATCGTTCGTAACGTGATGACGTAATTTAGTTACAACGGGACTACGTTCAGGCTAGTAGCCAATAGCTTTGGTCTAGGAATTTGATCTGAGCATGCGTGGCACTTTGTCCGATCGGAATTCTCTACAAACGATCAGACAAAATCCAATCGGATCATGTTGTCAGAAAATTTTATAGACCAGCTCTAAAACTTTGTCCTTCGGATATTCCGATGGAAACAGTCCGATGGAGCCCACACACGGTCGGATTATCCGACAACGCGGTCCGATCGGACATTTACTGTCGGAATGTCTGACCGTGTGTACAAGGGCTAATGCTTATTTCTCTATAGTACCACTGTCACAGATCAGCTGCGGAGCTGATCTGTGTCTCACCTTTACTGCAGTGGGTCAGCTGGCATCTGTTGTTCCACTGTCAGGTGTTCAGCTCTGTGCATTCTGAAGCTATGGGTGTCGCCACCCTTCACCTGTTGCCTAATATATGTTTCCTTCCTGCTACTTCCTGTCCAGCCCCTCATGTGCTTCTCTATTTAAGTCCCTTCCTAACTAGCTACCATTGCTTGAGCAAAGTTTGTTTCTGAAGCTCCCCTGTGTAACCTGTTTTACCTGACTTCTCGTGAACTGATCTTTTGTGTACCGACCCGGCTTGTTCTGATTACGTTGTCTGCAGCCCACCCTGACCTTGGCTTACTATCTGGCTCTCCTTGCTTCATCCATCCATCCTTGTCTACGGTGTCTTCTGGTACTTCCCTAGCAAGCAGGGTGAACCGGGGGGTCGTGACCTGGGGTCAGCACGCAGCTAAGTCCAAACCTTCGTGAGGGGGTCCCTGGCGGAACACCGGCTGGCTCTTAGATTCCACTCCCTGGGGGATCCCGTGTCACCTGCTCGCCTGTGGGTTCACTGTAAGTAGTACCTTGACAAACTCAGTTGGTAGTAAACAAAGGATAAAGGTTACAGAAGAATGATCGAGAACGAGGCCAAGGATTGTTCATATTTTCATCATCACAGGTTCTCTTAAATCTGATTCGGTTTAGCTGGTTACTTTTTTGGTAGTTCCATTGTTTGCAAGAGAATGAAATCAAAGTACTAAAAATGAGGTGACTGTGAACAAGTGGTTAAATTGCTCAGTAGTAGAAGACATCAATCACGCATATAGTTTAACCCTAGAATATGTCAAACTGATGGTTTTTAGGCCCCACAATGGCTCTCAGACTTCCTCTATGTAGCTGAAAAACTAAACTAAATGAGGCCCCAAACTGTTCTCTGGGTCATAAAGGTTACATTTTCATACGAAAATTTCACAGCTGAAGAGCTCATCAAGTTCCTTTGCTCTGTCAATGGTTATTCAGAGCATAAATATACTTTGGATCAGTGGTTTTCAGGCTTTGTCAGCTTGGGAGCTACATTCAGATGTAATAAAGGGCTGCGAACCACGGAAAGCATAAAAATGTGAAATTGTAAAATATTTTAACAAAACAATGTCTATTAGAGGACTACACTTATCATTATGCTTTTAAAACGTATATAATGCAGCAGGTGTTTTAGACAAATAACTGGTGAGACTCTGCTGAAAGGCCTGAGATCCAGATTTAGTAAGATAAATACTGGTCAGGGACCACAGCTTCACAATATCTCTCAAGTAAGTACTGTAACACATTATGCACAAACACAATGGTCTTTGTTTTAAAGACTGCTTATAAGATTCCACGTGTTCTAACCCATAGTAGCAAATCATTTGCTGATATATCTATACAAAACTGCTGAATAATGATATCTTATTGGTTGTTGTGAGTTACTGAGCATAGGTTCTCTTTTTGTCATGCTATTAATTGTAGACCTATGTCTTTAAAGAGACTATGCCATGAAAGGACAAAAAAGTGCAGGTAAGTCTGCAGCAGTCCAAATTATCCTGTACCATTCTGATCTTGCTGATTGCTCCCTCCCTTCCCTTTCCCCTCCCTTCCCTTCCCATCCCCTTCCCTTCCCATTACCTTCCCATCCCTTTACTTTCCCTTCCCAACCCCTTCCCTTCCTTTTGCCTTCTGTGCATTCCTATTGGCAAGTGAAGTAGTCCAGTATAGCGATTGGTCTTGAAGCAAGCATCAGCATTAAGGCCCATCTCCATTCTGATTGTTCCCTTCCCCCTTCCCCTTCATTCCCTTCCTTTCCAATCCCCTTCCCTTCCTTTTGCCTTCTGTACATTCCTATTGGCAAGTGAAGTAGTCCAGCATAGCGATTGGTCTTGAAGCAAGCATCAGCATTAAGGCCCATCTCCATTCTGATCTTGCTGATTGTTCCCTTCCCCCTTCCCCTTCCTTCCCTTCCTTTCCCATCCCCTTCCCTTCCTTTTGCCTTCTGTACATTCCTATTGGCAAGTGAAGTAGTCCAGCATAGTGATTGGACTTGCATTGGTCTTGAAGCAAGCATCAGCATTAAGGCCCATCTCCATTCTGATCTTGCTGATTGTTCCCTTCCCCCTTCCCCATCCTTCCCTTCCTTTCCCATCCCCTTCCCTTCCTTTTGCCTTCTGTACATTCCTATTGGCAAGTGAAGTAGTCCAGCATAGTGATTGGACTTGCACTGGTCTTGAAGCAAGCATCAGCATTAAGGCCCATCTCCATTCTGATCTTGCTGATTGTTCCCTTCCCCCTTCCCCTTCCTACCCTTCCCATCCCATCCCCTTCCCTTCCTTTCCCTTCCCTTCCCATCCCCTTCCCTTCCCATCCCCTTCCTTTACCTTCCCATCCCCTTCCCTTCCTTTCTCTTCCCTTTCCTTCCCATCACCTTCCTTTTGCCTTCTGTACATTCCTATTGGCAAGTGAAGTAGTCCAGCATAGTGATTGGACTTGCATTGGTCTGTGGTTTTGTAGCAAGCATCAGCATTAAGCCCTCACCTCCAAGTGTTGGATTTTTATCTGTCATAAAGGCATGGTATTCAACAATGACAGGAGGGATTTCATAAGCTGCTGCAGGTATGTCTAGATAACTATATACTGGCAGCATTTTTTTTTAACAGCAAAGTCCACTTCTGCTTTGGCCCACCAGAGCAAAAAAAGACACATTTTCTTTACCACTTTAGGTGTATATAATAACCAAAGTTTGCTTCATAAAGAGAATCTGTTGCCGTCAGTAAAATAACAGTGGCAAGTTTACCAAACTATAAGATTATACATTAAAGTGGTTGTAAACCCTCCCCCACAACTTTGTCCCATGTAAATCTGCATAAAAAACCCCAACGAACACTTCTTGTAGATATCTCCTTACTTGCTTAGTATTGTTGTAATCCTTGTTGTTCTGTAGAATGAAGTCACTGAGTATGCCCAGATCTCCCCTGATTTAAGGCACACTCTCTATGTGCTTATCTATCTGTTATCAGGACTTCCTACGGCACAGCACTGAACTCTGCTAATTTCTCAGGGCTTCCTCTTACACACCATGTGACCTCACATGCAGTCTAAACTTGGCCATTACTGCAGTCTTATCAGCTGAAGCTGATAAGTCTGACAAAGGGAAACAATAGACATCGGCACAAGTAAATACTATGAAATAAACAAGTAAGCTATGAACAGGGAAGCAGGGTTGCCATAGAAATGTTGGACTGAGAAGGAGGCTTGGTTAGCAGTACAGGAAGTGCTCAATGTAAGGGCAGAAATACACTCCACTGTGGACTCTGAAAACAATACTTAAGATGACGCTACCTAACCCCTGGAAACAAGTTTTTTTAAAGTTTCTTTAAACAGTAAGTAATATGCGATTTGGGTTGGATTACAGTGGCTTTAGTTTGATAATTACTTATTATAATGGACTAAATGAAAAGAAGCATCAGAGTGGGAGAGTTTACTTCCTCTTTAAGGTTGCATTAGACCTTGTTGTGTAGTTACTTTATGAGTAAATTACACAAATTTTAAAAACTTGTTAAACATCAAGGGTAGGGTCAGCACAAAGAGATCTATGGGAATCCTGGATAAGCCCTTTTAGCCCTACAAGCAAGAGAGCAGAAATGATTCATAAAATGTAAGTATATTAGTAACTTTACTGCAAATAATGCATTCACTGTTGATTTCCAGATGAGTCAAGTAAACCTCAACCACAAGTGCCCATGTTGTCACCCTTTGGCAGGACCTCTAGAAAGACTGTTAAGAAGAAGCAAGTCCTGATTAGTGATGGCCGAACGGTTCGCCCGGCGGTCGTTTCGCGGCGAATTTCGGTCGTTCGCGGTCCGCACGTTCGCTCGCCTTTTCCCGTCGTTCGCCCCGGCGGACTTACGTGTTTAATGTGTAAAAGAACTTTGACCTATGATGACACGTCTGTCATGGTGTAGAGGCCAGCCAATTGAGACATGACAGCACATGGACACTTGGACATTCCCCCTAACCTATAAATACACCCGATCCGGTGGCCATTTTACATTCTTTCTTCTGTCATTATAGGGAAAGGTTCCTGTGTGGAGTAGGGACAGATAAAACGCTAGCTATTTGGTACACATAAGTTCTTTTCAGGACTGGTATAGGTGTTAGGTGTATATAGGTGTGCTGTGCTACTGATTCTTGCAGCAGCCTGAGTGTCTTTTGTCAGTTTAGAGAAAGGGAAAGGACGGTGTGTGCTACAGGGACAGCCAGATTAGTCTTTCATCATCATCATCATCATCATTAGCTGTTACTATCAGGTCCACAAAAGAGCTGTTCCAGTAACCACTAATCGTTCCAGTCTACTCTTTTTTGCCACTTTGTATAGGGACAGGAAGGAAGCAGTGTTGTCAGGCAGTGAGGGTCAGATTAAAGACTTGCTGTTACTATTAGAACAAAGGTTCTTTTCAGGACTGGTATCAGTGGTACGGTAATAGGCTTGTACACGTATAATATTCTTTCTTCCAAATATAGAAAGGATATTCTACTTGACTGCTGCCCTTCTGCTGCAGTCTGCTAAACATTCACAACTCACTTGTTCCACAAAAGTTCTTATAAGGACTGGTAACTTGGTCTAGGGTGCTACAGTACATAGGGTTGAGTGCGCCAGTGCGGTACAGTCTGCTGTTCTGTAAGGACCGCTATCGGTCCACAATACATAGGGTTGAGGTGCACCACTGCTGACTGCTGCCCTATACTGCAGCAGTCCTTCATTGGTATAGGGACTGACGTACAGTCTGCTAATCACTAACACACAACCTGCTTGGTCCACAAAAGTTCTTATAAGGACTGGTAACTTGGTCTAGGGTGCTACAGTACATAGGGTTGAGTGCGCCAGTGCGGTACAGTCTGCTGTTCTGTAAGGACCGCTATCGGTCCACAATAGATAGGGTTGAGGTGCACTACCTTCTTTCTTCATTTGGCTCACTTCCTTGTCCCAAAAAAGCACACTGTACTATATGCCCCTACCCTCCTCTTTGAAGAGGTTGAGCGGTGTCATATTTCTACTGGGGCTGCTTATGATATCCCTGTGCTGTGCTGACTTCCTCCTGGGGGTTCTTATTATGAGGGGATCACACCATCCCTGTGCTGTGCTGACTTCCTCCTGGGGGTTCTTATTATGAGGGGATCACACCATCCCTGTGCTGTGCTGACTTACTCCTGGGGGTTCTTATTATGAGGGGATCACACCATCCCTGTGCTGTGCTGACTTACTCCTGGGGCTGCTTACGGTGCTGCTGTCAGTGCTGTATATCACGGTGCTGGTGTGAGTGCTTAATGTCACGGTGCTGCTGTCAGTGCTGTATATCACGGTGCTGATGTCAGTGCTTAATGCCACGCTTCTGATGTCAGTACTCTCTATCACGGTGTTGCTGTCAATGCTGTATGTCACGGTGCTGGTGTTAATGCTTAATGTCACGCTTCTGATGTCAGTACTTTCTATCACGGTGCTGCTGTCAGTGCTGTATATCACTGTGCTGATGTCAGTGCTGTATGTCACGCTTCTGATGTCAGTGCCCTCTATCACGGTGCTGGTGTCAGATGCCTCTATCACGGTGCAGGTGTCATTGCTGTATGTGACGCTGCTGGTGATCATCTCCTGCACCCTCTTCTTTGCCTACCCTGGTCCCTGACCTTCCCTCTCCTCCATTGCCTTCATGCGCTCCACAGTCCTGAATTGTCAGAACAATTTCCCAAATAAAAAAAGAATGCTTGTAGTTATCGATCCCAAATTCACCTCATACATGTATTATGACATTGGCCATGTGGTGGGACTATGTTCTCCCTGCTAATAATTACCCTGTGGCTGCAAATTCGACCTAAAGGTTTGAAACGTTCGCCTCCCATTGAAGTCAATGGAGCCCGCTGCGAACGTTCGGTTTCGCGAACGTTCAGCCCCGTTCGCGGTCCGCGTTCGCGAAACGTCCTGTCGGAAGTTCGTCCATCACTAGTCCTGATGAGTCCCTACTTCCCATGATGAGTAATATGTAGTATATAATCCAATAGCATGAAGCCCCCTGAAAAACACATCGTAGTGATTCAGCTCAGCAATTTTCAATTAGGTGAAGTGAACTATGCCATTGATAACACACTATAGGTTACTGTATTCTCAGAACTTCATAGGAAATTGTAAAGAATTAGCATGCCAACAGGTCTAGTAAAACACATTGCTTTATTGTTGAATTTATAAAGATTAAAAACAAAACAAAAAAACAATTCAAGTGCCCAGCAATACTTGAGGTAGTGGTTGATAAGGATTCCATTTTGAAGACAAAGCTTCATTGTGTTGATTGTACTGATATAAAAGGGCTTTATGGAGTTTTGGGCTTTCTATGAAACATCTTTATAGGCCCTGGCTTTAGCACCTTAGTCATTGCTAACTGCAGACAAAGAAAAGCTTTGTTCCCAGATAAATGGTCATTTCTTTTTTATAACCTTTCTCAAATTGCAACAGTACATTGGAAATGTTGGACACTATGGATTTGAATTTTGTGCCATTATTAAAATGGTAAACTTGAGTTTTTTTTTTTTTTTTCACTAGAGGTATTATTTTAAATAGGCAATCTAGACAGGTGGCTAAATAGCTGAAATTATTTCTTTCTTATACCTTGTTTAAGACTGGGTTCATGCTAGTGCAAATTCGCATGACAGGAGGTTGTGACTGACTCTCTATGGAGCCGGTTCACATATCTCCGGGGCGGCTGAGGAGCGATTTGCACAGAAGTCCTGTGCGTCTTTGGTTCAGTTTCAGGCGCGAAATTCAGCCAAAAATTTGTCCCTGAAATGGGACGCTCTGGACCCCTGCTGTGAGACGCATTCGGTGAACCCAGTCTAAATAACTGAAATAAATTTAAGGCTGGGTTCACATTATTGCATATTGGATGTGGGTTTCTACACATCCAATTCGCATGTCAGCAGATTGTGACTGCCTCTCAATGGAGCCGGTTCACATATCTCTGGAGCGGCTCCAGAGCGAATTGCACAGGGGTCCTGTGCGACTTATGGTCCATTTCAGGGACGAATTCAGCCAAAAATTGGGACCGAAATTGGACCTGAAACAGTGAACGGGGACACACCGGACCCCTGCTGTGAGCTGCTCCATACGGCAGTGTGAACCCAGCCTAAACGTAAGCCCCATAAATACTGGCCAAATGTCAGGCAGTTCAATAAAAATCAGCCAACAGTTGGTCCATGTGTATGGCACCCTGTCTGACAGAAGCCGGCTGTTTGGCTGCTGATCAGTGCTCTCAGCCAATGGGGGAGAGCACTGATCAGAGTGTTCTGGCGGGCGGGGGGAATCCCCCTGTCAGATCCCAACTCAGCGAGGGAGATTGCTGGACTAACTTCGGATAGTTAGTACAGTGGCTCCGACCTGGCTGCATAGTGTGGCAGAGATGTGTAAAGTCCATGAGTCTCCCGCTACTAGGATTCTCCACTGGCCACAAATGTACTGTGTTTTTGTGAAAGAAACACATTTTTGTTTTGTTTTGAAAGAACTGCTAGGCCTGGTCTATGTTTATAGTCCTCTTCAAGTCCATATGCCTTTTGATATTATGCTACTATTTTTAGTGGTTAGGGACATCTTTTCTTTAAACCAGTAAAAACAAAAATAATAAAATCCTAAGTAACATAGGCCAGGATGATCTGCAAGTAGATCAACTGGACTTGTGAATATTCACTAAACGGGGTTTATCTGAATCAGAATTCAATTCGCCTGATTTCTTTGCATTTAAAGAGGAAGTAAACCCTGATGAGTTCACTTCCTCTTTCATTCCCTGCAAAGGTAAAGCATAATGGACTACTATGCATCACATAGTAGTCCATTATGTGTCACTTGCCTGACACAGGAGCCAGCGATGTCACCGCTTTCTTCTCGGTGTGGTCTCGCTGCTCCGGCGCTGTCATTTGGCGAAGCCGCGATGACGTCACTCCCGCGCATGCGCACGGGAGCCGACACGCGCGGCATCTTCGTCGTTGGTTTTCAGTGGAAGAAAATTGTGGGTATGGATTAAATATGCCTACAACTTCACCACACTCTTTACAGTGTTGCAGATGACATTTAGGAAATTACTATTATAATTAACTTAGTACCACACCACCTACATCTGTCATAGTTCTTCCACTGGTTTCAGTCAATAGGCTGGATACTACCGTTTCACGCACAAGCACATCTTAAGCTGGCCATACACCTATAGATTATCTGCAGATTTTCTATGGTTAGATGGAAAAAGTGCAACAGATTTCTCCATGTTCACTGTTTAGGGACAATATGCAACGATTATCTCAGTTTTTGGCTTTTAGGACCCTCATTGTCATAACTAGTTTATGCAACCTATTGTAAATTACTTTATGTGTGATATTTAAATTGCTGTTTCAATAAATGATTTTTTTATTATATAAAAAATATATTCCGTATTGCTTATGTTTAAGCACCTTTAAAGTCCCATTTCTCTTTATATTTATAAATATTTTCTTATTTGGGATGAGGTGCTAATATAGTTGGGTGCTCCCTGGTAGTTTTGACCAAATCTGAAAATTTTAAACTGTGTGGATGGAGGAATCTCCCACTTTTTCCATCTAACTATAGAAAATCTGCAGATAATCTATAGGTGTATGGCCAGCTTTACACAATGGGGTTGATTAGCTAAAGGCAAATGGGCTGTTCATTTTAAAAGTCAAGTTGAACTTTGCAAGGGAATTTTCCACAGATTTTAATGAATGAGGTCAAATGTCACTTTGCAAAGAATAAAAATGTTTTTTGTTGCAATGCTTGGATGATACTCAAACACAAAGCTCTAGAAATTCATACATATGGTTCATAATCTAAAGCAGTGCATAAGATGATAGACGTCAACATCCGATAATGGTGATATGCCCTCTGAAGAGCGAGTCCAGCAACCACCAAAGGTGTTCATAGAGAGGTGTTCATATAGTGACTTATCAAATAGATGATAACCTTCAGCGCACCACGTGAGAACGCTCCCCTCAAAATGCACACTCACCGGAATGGTATAATAAAACTGCCTTGATATTTACAATGGATCTTTGACATGCAGCAAAACCACATCCATAAAATCCTTGATCAGCAATCATAAGGGGTTAACATATCCCACACGATAGGTCTGGTAACCCAAAGCGTGTTATCCACTTGTTGACTGGTTAGCTTTTAGGTAGTGGCCCACACGATAAGTCTGGTAACCCAAAGCGTGTTATCCACTTGCTGACTGGTTGACTTTTAGAAGGTGGCCCACACGATAGGTCTGGTAACTCGCAGCGTGATATCCACTTGTTGACTGGTTAGCTTTTAGGTGGTGGCCTACACGATAGGTCTGGTAACTCGCAGCGTGATATACACTTGTTGACTGGTTAGCTTTTAGGTGTTGGCCCACACGATAGGTCTGGTAACTCGCAGCGGGATATCTACTTGTTGACTGGTTAGCTTTTAGGTGGAGGCCCACACGATAGGTCTGGTAACTCGCAGCGGGATATCCACTTTCTGACTGGTTAGCTTCTAGTTGGTGGCCCACACGATAGGTCTGGTAACTCGCAGTGGGATATCTACTTGTTGACTGGTTAGCTTTTAGGTGGAGACCCACACGATAGGTCTGGTAACTCGCAGCGGGATATCCACTTTCTGACTGGTTAGCTTTTAGTTGGTGGCCCACATGATAGGTCTGGTAACTCGCAGCGGGATATCTACTTGTTGACTGGTTAGCTTTTAGTTGGTGGCCCACACGATAGGTCTGGTAACTCGCAGCGGGATATCCACTTGCTGACTGATTAGCTTTTAGGTGGTGGCCCACACGTTAGGTCTGGTAACTCGCAGCGGGATATCCACTTGCTGACTGATTAGCTTTTAGGTGGTGGTGGTCAATCCACTGCAATCAAGTCTGCCCTGTATACCATCCGGGATGATAAAACTAAGCAGAGCTTTACCTCATTCACTAAGGTCTGGGGAAAACTCTCTTGCAAAGTGCAAATTCCCTTGCAAAGTAAACAGCCTAATCCCTTTAATAAATCATCCCTAATAAGTCCTAACTTCTTACATACACACATACAAAAATATATACACACACAACCCCCCACACACTCACCCATAAAGACCATTAAACATTGGGCACTTCAGAAGAATCACATTACAATCAATAACATGCTGTTTAGTTTATTTGGTTCAAGGATTCTGTTACGGTTGTATCCTGGTGAACGAGGCGCCTGTACACAATATTATAGGAAATGTGGGCACAGCCTGGGGTAGCCCTGTGTCCCTTGAAGGTCAGATCTGTGTCTGGAACTGGTGCTGCGAGGACGAAGATTTTATTAAGTCTGTCAGACCCTGACTAAGCATCAGCCGCAGGCTGCCTAGGCCTCCTTCACCCAATAACACATGCAGCTCCTTAACATGAAAAGATTTTTGTAAAAAAAAAGTTTGTCTTACGTGGATTTGACCCCATGCCTCATACTGATCTATTTAGTGTCAACACATTCATTCTTAGTGATAGCAAACTCTACCTGCTTTTTTTTTTTTAAAACTTGTCATTAGACAGCTGTAGAACAGATGGATTCTTCTATGATAGATGTTTCTTATGAATTATCTTTAAAGAGGCTAGCTCACAAAAAATAAAGCGGTGTCCATCAGATCCGTCCAGCTGTCAGCAGCACCTTTCAGGATTCATGTTGTAGTAATATCATAGTGTACAAGTCATCCAAACAATATGTTTAATAAGAAACTGTTCTGAGAGAAGGAAGAACCCCATAGAGGAAAGCAATCTGCCCTGATGTAATGATACTTTCCCGACATGTTTACAAAGTAGCTGTTCCAGACAACCTCTTCAATGGAGTGTATCAGTAATTGCACAAGGAATCAAAGCATTGCTTGATACAAATGTTGCATTAATAATTATACACGAAGACCAATTGCTGCATTATACAATTTCAATAATCTGACAGCGTATATTGTGAAAATGGTCTCAAGCAATATCTGTCAAGCATCAGGACCTCAATCAGGTGCCATGGGAATTTTTAACTAGTTGCAATTATCTTCTTCTGATCATGCAAAGATAGGCTTTGATCATGAGTTGAACCCAATGGCTGGAGGAGTATAGGGTCATTCCTAATGCATCATCTAGAAATCCCCGGTTATATGCTCCTGCTATAACCCTTTGCACTTTAAAGTGGTTGTAAACCCTTACAAACCACTTTGACCTACAGGTAAGCCTAGATTAAGGCGTACCTGTAGGTCCAAGAAATATCTCCTAAACCTACACGGTTTAGGAGATATTTGACAAAAGACAGGCATGCGCCATAGACAGCTGCGCGCAGGCGCACTGAGCGCGCCGCTGTTAACGGCGATATGACGCGAGTGGTGGCTCCCGTGCGCATGCGCAGGAGTGACATCATCGCGGCTCTGCCAAATTACAGCGCCGAAGCAGCGAGACCCACCAAGAAGATGGAGGCTCCGTACACAAGGGGACAGCGGTGACATCGCTGGCTCCTGTGTCAGGTAAGTGACACATAATGGGCTACTATGTGATGCATAGTAGTCCATTATGCTTTATCTTTGCAGGGAATCAAAGAGGAAGTAAACCCAGCAGGGTTTACTTCCTCTTTAAATACAAGGCAATAAGCTCCAGAAGGACCCAGTTACTAATGAAGCCTTATGCCTACAGGTATCTCCGGCAAGAACCATTTCTGCTGACCTTAGCAACCAGATTCATCCATTCATGCCTCCAAAGCTCTCTGGAAGAATTCATGGAGGATGCTAATTGTTCTACAGCATAGATCTTGTTCATGTATGCATGTAGCCAAATGTGTTTTAAGCGGCATTGTTCCAAGGTCATGGGTTTCCCTTAATATTTCCATTCCTCAGTGCTAGGCATAGATCAAGAAAGTTGGTTAGGGCCGGTTCACACAGCGAGGCGCGGCGAGGCGTCTCCGACTTGCCTCGCCGCGACCTGCGGGGACCTCAGCGGCGACTTGCAGAGGACTTCTGTATAGAAGTCAATGCAAGTCGCCCCCGAAGTCGCCCAGAAGTAGTACAGGAACCTTTTTTCTGAGTCGGAGCGACTCGAGTCGCTCCTCTCAGAACGGTTCCATTGTACAGAACGGGGGCGACTTGCGGGAGCGAGGCGAGGCGAGCCGTGTCGCCTCGCATCGCCTCGCTGTGTGAACCGGCCCTTACAGTTTCACGAACAGACGTTAAAAATGTAGCACGTAAACAGATTGGTACTGGGCTTGCTTTATTTCTCCACACATACTGAGCTGATCCAGCACTGGATGAGAGAGCATATTACAGCATCCAACTGACTGAGAGCCAAGGCACACTGGAATGTGGGGAATGCATTAGTCCCTTGTGTCATTCTCATGTTCTGCCTGGGAGTTTTACATCGAAAATAATAGTTCCACGAAGATAGAATAAGTCTTCCTCCTCTGTATGAGTTTCACTCTCATTCAGTAGCCCACTTATATCAACCCTTTCAAACTAAAAATAGAATATGTCAGCCTCTTAGACCCATTTGACCATGCTAGCCAATGCTTTCCAACATTTAGACCATATTCTAATTTAATATTATGAATGGCTATGGCTTAATGTGAAAATTTGTGATTGTCCCTAGGAAACCCCATGAAATTTCTAAGTAATAATAAACTAGTGATCATTTAAGAAGTGTAATTTAGATGGGCAAGTATGTTTTTTTTAATGGTAGCCATGTGATATACTATATGTAATATGTACATTTAGTGAGAAATTCTAATTCGTATTGCATATGGATATCAGAGTTAATTATTACTCAATAAATTAACCACTATGCGCCCACCCTATAGCCAAAAGATGGCTACAGCACGGCGCTAAATTGCCGGGAGGTCGTCCCTGAATGTCCCCCTGTTTACTAATTCCCTGCACACCGCCGCGGGTGCGCAATGGGAAAAATCTGTGTTGGCTGTGTCCAAGGGACACAGCCAATCACAGATTGTGCTAAATGGCCAATCACATCGGCCATTTAGCACTCGATCGGAATGTCCAATGAGAGACATATGAATAAACATAAACATATGAGATCATCTCTCATTGCCAGCTCTCCCTCCTCACACAGAGGCCGCGTTTGAGGAGGGAGAGCGACCTGCAGCTGCAGCGTGGGTGTTTGAACACTAACACAGTGGCACACACACAAAAAACACACATGCCCACAGTACCTAGCAGTGCCATCTGTCCCCAGTGCCACCTGTCAATGTCACATGCCATCTGTTATCAGTGTCATGTGTCATAAGTGCCACGTATTGGTGCCATCTGTCATCAGTGCCACATCAGTGTCACGTGTCATCAGTGCCATGCATTAGTGCCATCTGTCATCAGTTTCACGTGTCATCAGTGCGACATATTAGTACCATCTGTCATCAGTGTCACGTATTAGTGTCACCAGTGTCACGTGTCATCAGCGCCACGTATTGGTGTAATCTGTCTTCAGTGCCACTTCAGTGTCACGTGCCATCAGTGGCACGTATTAGTGCCATCTGTCATCAGTGCCACATCAGTGTCACGTGTCACGTATTAGTGTCATCAGTGTCACGTGTCATCAGTGCCACGTATTGGTGTCATCTGTCATCAGTGCCACATCAGTGTCACATGCCATCAGTGGCACGTATTAGTGCCATCTATCATCAGGGCCACATCAGTGTCACATGTCATCAGTGCCATCTGTCATCAGTGCCACATCAGTGTCATGTGTCATTGTCCTGGTGCTCCAGGGCCTTCAAAAGTGTAATAGGTAGTCAACAAGTTAGATGTGTAATTTATGCTCTTAGAACACCTGGCAGCGCTCCCTGCATGTTGGGCCTCTCTATGTGGCCAGGCTGTGTAAAAGTCCCACACGTGTGGTATGGTAATACTCAGGAGTAGTAGCAGAATGTATTTTGGGGTGTCATATGTGGTATATACATGGCACATGAGAAAAATAACCTATTACAATGACAATTTTGTGGGGAAAAAAAAGCTTCAACTTTCAAAAAAGGGGTAATTTGGGGGGTATTTGTATTTTCCTGGCTTGTTCGGTTCGCAAGAAATGAGATAGGCCACCAGTACATCAGGTGTGATCAATTTTTTATGATTCTTTATGATTTGCACCACAGCTTGTAGACTCTCTAACTTTCACAAAGACCAAATAATATCCACTAATTTGGGTTAATTTTTACCAAAGACATGTAGCAGTATAAATTGTGGCCAAAATTTATGAAGAAAAATTAATTATTTGCAAAATGTTATCACAGAAACAAGAAAACTGAAGCGTTTTTTTTTTTTTCAAAACTTTCAGTCTTTTTTCATTTATAGCGCAAAAAATAAAAAACCCACCAAAAGAAAGCTCTATTTGTATGGAAAATAAAAGGAAAAACAATCATTTGGGTACAGTATTACATAACTGAGTAATTGTCGTTGGTGAGAGCACTAAAAGCTGAACATTGGTCTGGGCAGGAGGGGGGTTTAAGTGCCCAGTAGGCAAGTGGTTAAAGAAACTTCCCTTTTCCAGACTTTTGCCGAAACATGATGCTACTTTAGTTATGAATTCTGAAGTCATTTATTACACAATATTGTAAAGTCCATAAAAGTAATCTATTTGGATAGCTAAGTAAAAAAAATAAAAAAAGACCAAAAAAGGCAAGGTCATCCATAATCCAGCCTAGAGCAAGAGGCCTCTCCATCTGTCACTCATTATTATATCTACATATACTAATGGAAAGTAGTGCTCTTACAATGCTTCCTATTTGTAATTGAAAGGATGAGTGACATGTTTCAGGAAATTAGGAGCTAAACTCTATTCATAAACCTATATACTTTTTCTATATACTTTACTCACTTCACTTACTCCCTTTCTAGGCTTTCAGGGGACTGGTGGTTGTTAACGAGAAACTGTGAGGCTGCAACTCTATTTTAAGAAATGCACTCTTATTACTGATGTATGCTGAACTACCAATGGCCCAAAGCAGTGGTCATCAACCCTGTCCTAAAGGCCCACTAACAGGCCAGGTTTGCAAGATAACTGAAATACATCACAGGTGATATAATTTGCTGCTCAGTGATTGCAGTATTCTAGTCTGCATCTCCCCAAGGTAATACATAAAACCAGGCCTGTTAGAGGGCCCTGAGCAGGGCCGTCTTTAAGGCAGGGCAAAAGGGGCAGCTGCTCTTGGGCCTGTCATTGTTGTGGGGCCCAAAGCAGCTGCCTCATACTTGCCAACTATCCTGGTTTAAATTCAATTGTCCTTTGAAGTTTTAGCCCTGTGCTGTGTCCCGATATCTCAGTGTGAAGTGCTGATAATAATGCTGCCCAGCTCTGCCCTAGTGTTGTGTACAGATGACTCACCTGCAGACCCTGTGTTTACATGCAAATAACCGGCATTCATATGTAAATAGTGGCAACATTCATAAGTAAATAGCTGCGAGCGGCCCTATTGATATGTAAATAAAGGCAGCATTCATATGTAGATCATGCCTCCCTGTAGTGAGCAGTATTACTGTGCAGTAATCTCTAGCAACCAATTAACAAGAAGAAATAATTTGCTGTAAACCTCTAGCAACTAATCAGTGAGCCGTAATGTGTGCTGTAACCTTTAGCAACTAGTCAGTAAGCAGTAATGATGTGCTGTAACCGCTGGTAACCAATCGCAATTGCTGCCTGATCTGATATAATAAACTGATTTTAGGTTTTATTGTATGTCCCAGAGCAGGTGGAGAGTAAAATCGCATGGGGGGGGGACCAGGAACATTTTTGCCCAGGGTTCCAATCAATATTAAAGACGGCCCTGGCCCTGAGGACAGGGTCGATGACCACTGGCCCAAAGGACCCCTCAGTTAGTTCACTTTGTTAATTCAATGAAGTTGTATTTTGAAAAGCAACAGGTTATAACGAATGCTGGCCACCAGCATTTCAATAATAAAGACCCACCACATCTGAAGGGAGGCCTTTTCGATGAATTGGCAACAGATTTAAGGGGCCACTTACATGTTCAATTTGTGAGAAAACATTTTTAAACATATTCTTTAAAAAAAAAAAAAATAAATAAAACTGTGGAACAAAACATATTTCACAAACCTTGATTAATTGCAGCTGCATGTGCAGATGTACAGAGGCCCAAGATATCTGAGGAGTCTATGAGGAGCATATGGGGAAACAAAATGAAGGGCCACAACAGGGTAGTGAACATTTCTGTCAAATACTCAGGACTAATACATTGTAAAAGTGTTACCAGCAAGACCAGTGCCAGACACTAGACATGGGCGCCGTCAATAAATTCGTTTCGGTCTGTTCCGTTACGGTTCGTATTAAAATTCGTACTTCGTATTTTGTGTCCGAAATTCAATTTCAATTCGTACAAAATACGAATTGTCAATAGGTTCATTAACTTGTACGAACGTTCTTTACGATGAATTTAAAGGCAAAAATATACCTCAATATGACAGTCAATGCTGATGGAAGTTTGGGTTTTATCCGAAATACGAAATTCTGTTGAAGAATTTCCTATCCGAAATACCAATTTTCGTTAGACGAGGGGCTCCCACCATCCCTGTGCTGTGCTGACTTCCTCCTGGGGATTCGTAAACAAAAGTTCATATTTCGTACAAAATTCGGACGCATGGCAATTCGTATTTCGGATCCTCCCGAACGTACGAATTTAGGGAAATTCGTACTAATTTGAGTTTCTTACGAAACGAGTCGCACATGTCTATCAGAAACTTAAACTTCATATTCCAGTGTTTGTCGGTTATACAATAGTATCATCAAACCCCTAGTAATAGCTCAGAGATTTCATTGGTGAGATCTTATTACTTTACGGCTCTGGATCTGTACAACCCTTGTCTCCCCTAGGAGGAGGTCACACTCTCTTTAGGTCTTGAATCAATTTTTCAGTGTGGAGAACAAAAAAAAAGAACATTCATTGCACACAAAGGTGCGTGTGAAAGTCAGAAGCTTCAAGTATTCTAAGAATCTAGGGGTTGGTTAAGGAGGATCCCGTGGTTAAAGAAAAGAAAGTTGCATAATCTATGACTTGCTTTATTCCACCATCACTTTTGGATGGACGGACCCTTTAAGCTCACTTGTACCTGTCTGAGACTGCTGAATATTTCACAGATATTTACAGTCTTCACTCTGGCAGTCTCAGACTCTTCCATCCATAGGAGCGTAGCCCATATTTGCTGCAGAGTTGATGTTATCTTCACATTTTTTAAAGCATACGAATGGAGTAGGACCACCCTTTTGTTGCCAACCATGCTTAAGGATTACTTAACTTTTGTTAAGAAAAAAACAATCCCATGAGGGTGAGCTATGAACAGTGAAAGAATTTTACCAAACTTTGTAGCACAGTCCTACCGGTTTCAGTTTTGAAGGAAAAACTGTTTCCTCCAGTCCTTGCAAGGCTGATTCCTGAATGGGAGGAGCTAATTCATTATAACCACCTGGTACACTTTCAGTTTCCTAATCAGTGTCTATTTTCCTTTAGAAGTAATTTACCTTTAGGCAGCCGTAAACGGTTCCTGCTGAATTCGAACGGTGTAGGGCAGTGATGGTGAACCTTGACACCCCAGATGTTTTTGAACTACATTTCCCATGATACTCAACTACACTACAGAATGCATGAGCATCATGGGAAATGTAGTTCCAAAACATCTGGGGTGCCAAGGTTCGCCATCACTGGTGTAGGGGCAGGCTGAATGTACCAAGTTGATCGATCAATCCTTCCGGATTTACTTGTGATTATTTCTAGCGGTTGCTATAGCTACTAGCAAATATCACTGTCTTCTCCGAGTGAGGGCAGCTTCCCCTGATACATACTGGAACCTTTTGCAATAAGCCCCACTTAGTGTACCTGGCTGTCAGTACATGCAGTCACTGAATAAATAGTTGCATTGTTCCTCTGGCATTGTAGATGTGCAGCTCAGGCTCAAAATATTTGGATCTTTTAGACTCTGCCAAATAATAACTAGCAGCTGGTTTTGCTGAGTGATGAAGACCCATAACTCTTGTCTAAATGAGGTGCAGCAGATGTAGAAATGCTCCTTTTTTAATTAAATGAATAACCCTGTTTTAGATAAAGGTTTATTAAAAACAAAACAAAAAAAAACCATCAAAACTTTATTTGTAACATCAAAATGCCTATTGTCTGGATTCTTTTAATTGCCTTTATTTTAGCAGTTCTGTAGAACTCCCTACACAAATCTGTCCAGCCATTTCCTCTGTTCTCCCTTAAAGGGGTTGTAAACACTTTTGCTTTTTCACCTTAAAGTTCCACTCATCTGATCCCTCCCCCCCCCCCCCCCGGTGCCACAATCGGCACCTTTCAGGGGGGAGGGGGTGCAGTTACCTGGATAATCCAGGTATCTGCACCCACTTCCAGGACAAGACCGCCGCAGATGCCCCCCCCCCCCCGTTGTGTTCTGGGAAACACACAGCTCCCAGGACACAGCGGGGACCAGCAGAGACGCGCAGCGCGACTCGAGCATGCGCAGTAGGGAACCGGGCAGTGAAGCTGCAATGCTTCACTTCCCGATTCCCTGACAGAGGATGGCGGCGGGGGCAGCCAAGAGACGAGCGATTGCTCTTCATCTGCCGCCGACATCGCTGGACCCTGGGACAGGTAAGTGTCAATTTATTAAAAGTCAGCAGCTGCAATATTTGTAGCTGCTGGCTTTTAATATTTTTTTAAAGGTGCAGAACCGCTTTAATGCATCAATCCTATGCATTAAGGTGAAAAAACACCTGGCAGTGACCGGCCCCCCTAGCCCCCCCCCCCCCCGTTGGCGGAGACGCGCTCTCCCTTTCCACCCCAGGACACTGGCTCTTGATTGGCTCCTGCTGCTGTCAATCAAATCCAATGATGCGAGCGCCGGGGGCGGGGCTGAACCCGGCATTCATATCTATGGATGCAAATGCTGGACTCGGGAGCACGCCGGAAAGGTAACCCCCCCCCCCAGAGAGAGCTTCTCCTAGGGGGTTATCTGATGCGGTGAGGAGCCGCGAGAGCCGCCAGGGGACCCTAGAAGATGAGGTTCGGGGCCACTCTGAGCAAAACGAGCTGCACAGTGGAGGTAAGTATGATACGTTTGTTATTTTTTTTTAAAACAAGCCTTTAAGCCTGGTACACACTATTTGTTTTCTTCCGCTGGGTTGAACGAAAAAAGACTCTCAGCTGCGTTACTTACTATGTGAAGTAAGTACAGTGATCTCTCCCGCTGAGCTGTTGTGTTCTGACAGGGGAGGTGCCCCCTCCCCCCACCAGAACCCCAATCGCCGTTCTCTGGCATTGGCTCAGAGTGCTGATTGCGATTCGATCGGCTGCTGGTTTTCCAGCATACACGGACCGAAAGCCATACGTTTGTTTTTTTTAACCGGATAATGACTCCTGATATTCGGCTCACGTGTACCCGGCTTTAGAATCATCTATTTGGGTGAGCCTATCTATTCTCTGCGTAAGGCCTCGTTCACATGGGCATACTTACGCTTACACTCACGTGAAGACCCGTAGGGGATGCAGATCTGTTTTGTGCACTGCACGCAACCAGTCCCACTGATGTCAATTGGGACACAGTGGCTGCATGGACACATCCGCCGCTACCAATTTGATATCTGTGTGGGTATGGGTGCGTGTGGGTTCAGCGACTGTATCCATGCAGCCACTGTGTCCCAATTGGCATCAATGGACGGCCTGCACGTGGATGCATAGAATACCTGTGTATGCCATGTGGGCAAAGACGGTCTGCACACAGGTGTACGCTTAACAACTGGACTTTTGATTCCTCATCAACTCATCACACCTCACATTTTGTATCACTTGCTTGCCCCTATTAGCCTAGGTTCACACTGATTGCAGGAATGAAATCGTGCGAGTTCAGCTGAACTCGCACAATTTCATTCCCGCATGTCAATCCTGACTACAGAGGCGATTTCAGCGACATCTGTGTGGGTTTTTGCAGAGATGTCAATAGAAATCGCACCCCGAATTCACCAAAAGTAGTACAGAAACTATTTTTGGGAATCAGTGCAGCGCCACAAATGCCATTGCTGCCGATTTGGCATGCGATTTGACATGTCAAATCACATGCAAAATCGCATCAATCTGAACCAGGGCTTAGAGTGTAAGCCCTCATAAGCACAACCCTGTTGTCCTGAATTAATTATAACTGTATTGCCTCTTTTTATATTGTAAAGTGCTGAGTAAACTGTTGGCCCTATATAAAGCCTGTATTATAATAACAATACTAATAATTATAATAATACTATGCCCTCGGCCTAAAATATGTCCCCCTGTCCATAACAGTTCAGTCAGACTGTGAAGTTCTTTATCTGAGAACAGCAGTCCTCACACAATACACTCCCATCCTTAGCATGCGATAAGCAAACAATTCATCCGCAGTGATCTATGCCCCGGGCTCTCTAAAAATAGCTGCACAATATTAGGGAGGAGTCCTTGTATGAGGCTGAGGAGTATCCAAGAATGAATGGCAGGGGAGCAAAGGTATGAAGAGGCTGGAGCTGGCGGCTGCCTCAGGAACACTGATTATAGGCCTGGAGGGGAACTTAAAGCCTTTGTTTATTTGTTGTAAACCGTTTATCGATGATGTGTTTTTCTGAAGCTGCATGTTGCTGTTTTTATAGTTAACTGCTGTTATTAATTAAAGCCTGCTATGTGGACGTTTGTCTCCTCTAAAAACAACATTAACATTTATTGCACTCCGACGCCGTGCTCCCTCCTGACCTGTATAGACAAAGAAAACGTAGATCAAGATAACAATTATTGCATTACTAATTACCGATATTGCTGATCATTTCATATGATGCTCCATTATGACTCCGTAAGCAATTTTACATTTTCAAATTATTATTATTATTATTTTTTTCTTAACTAGGTATTTGTGTAGTTCTATTCTGATACTATTATGTTATTTGTTTGCTTTGCCTTGCAATGATGGGTCCACAGGTTGCAGTTTGTAGTGCAGGGATAGGCAATTAGTGGACCTCCAGCTGTTGCAGACATACAAGTCCCATGAGGCATAGCAAGACTATGACAGCCACAAGCATGACACCCGGAGGCAGAGGCATGATGGGAATTGTAGTTTTGCAACAGCTGGAGGTCCGCTAATTGCAGACTACTGTGTAGTGGCTGATCGACTTCCACATGTCCACACATAGTTTGCTACAGCTAGCCTGGCCCTATTCAATACCAAAGGGACACACAGGGGTTGATTTACTAAAGGCTTGACTGTGCGCTTTGCAAAGTACGGTTGCATTCTCCAAGTTCTGTTGTTCCAGAGCTTAGTAAATGAGGTAAAGCTTCACTTTGCAAAGAATACTCAATCCTGTGCAAGGAAAAAAAAAACTGAATTTTTTGCTTGTACATGATTGGATGATGGAAGTCAGCAGAGCATCTGCTCATTTACTAAGCTCTGTAGCAACTGCTCCTTCAAAGTGCACAGTGTAGTTGCCTTTTGTAAGGCCCCTTTCACACTGGGGCGGTGCGGCCGTCGGTGGTTGGCGCTTTACCGTCATTTTAGCGGCGGTCTGCGGCCGCTAGCGGGGTGATTTTAAGGGTTAAAACTGCCCGCAAAGCGCTGCTGCAGCGGAGCTTTGCCGGTGGTATAGCCGCGCTGTCCCATTGATTTCAATACACCGCTCCTTTCACCGCTCCAAAGATGCGGCTAGCAGGACTTTTTCCAGTGTGAAAGCCTTTTGGGCTTTCACACTGGAGTGAAAGGGGAAGGATTTTTCAGGCGCTACACAGGAACTATTTTTAGCGCTGAAAACCGCCCCAGTGTGAAAGGGGCCTAAATCAAACCCTATGCATTGTGGTACACTGCAATGCAAGTGCACTGAGATGCCAAAAAATGTTACTGCGGTACACCAACACACATAACATTCTGTTACTGCAATACAAAAATTTGAATCGGCCTTAAGTAGATGTAAACTCTAACTGAATGACATTTAGACGGCTTTCACACTGCCACGCCAATAGTGTCGGTGGTAAAACGCCGTTTTACCGTTGAATTTGCGGCGCATTATGGCCGCTAGAGGGGCACTTTTACCCTCCGCTAGTGGCCGAGAAAGGGTTAAAACTGCCCGCAATACGCCGCAATATCAGCGTTTTGCCGGTGGTATTACAGCGCTGCCCCATTGATTTCAATGGGGAGCAGCAGTGGAGGAGCGGTAAACACACCGCTCCTTCACCGCTCCAAAGAAGCTGCTGCCAGGACTTTTCCTGGCGTCCTGCCAGCGCAACACTCCAGCGTTAAAGCCCTTGGGCTTTCACACTGAAGACAATGGTGCAGCAGTTTGATTTCTAACGCTATAGCGCCTGAAAAACGCCCTCGGTTTGAAAGGGGTCTTAGTTTGCTGAAGCAAGGGGTACCATAAACCAATGTCTAGTTTTTATTTTGATAAAATATTGGTTTTACCTTTTTTTTTCTACTTTGTTACATCTCAGACCGCTAATCTCCTGCAGCCTCTTTGCAGCCACATTCCATATAACGCAATCCAGTGAGAGCTACATGGTATTTTCTCAGCAGTTCATCATGCCAGCACAATGGGGGTTAGCAGGGTTGCATTGGGAGAGCACCACTGCCCCTAGCCAGAATGCCCCCTGTGCCCAGTGTACAGAGGGGAAGCCACTTGCACAGGACCCCCTGAAAGTTCACAGCTATCATTGTGTTAATTCCGACTACTACAGTGATTGTCAACTTATTCTTCAGGTATGAGATACGTAAACTCAGATGGGTCCAAGCTGAACCAATGTTGCTGTGCAATGAAGATCATGCCTTGAGTTCAGCTTTAAACTTTGGCTGTCATGATTCAGATCCTATAAACATGAGCTATTCACTTACAATAGAATCCCAATAATGGGTAATATTATAATTTAGTCATCACGTGACCCATAGTTCAGCCGGTCAGTACTTATTGGCTTAGTCAGTCTAAGTTAATGTAGCTGAAAATGATTGCAGACTTTACGCTTCATACTGGAGTTGTTTTTAAACGTGTGTGATAAGAAACAGCTGTTGTGTCCATGTGATTTACCTTCCGTCCATATGTGTTCAATAAACTGCCTGCTCCTCCATGCCAAATGTATTTAACTTTTTTTTTTTTTTCAGTGAGGATCTAACCTTTTAAATAAGGTAACTTTTCATCTCTGGACCTCAAGTACCCCAAGCGGTGTTTTCTTCACTTCTATGTTAATAAGTAGTATTAAACCCAAAAGCAAACATTTATTATATTGCAGCTCACCATTTCTTGCATGTGATGGCTGCATTCATTTTCTTTTCTTTTTTAGGCTTTCTTTCTTCCACATTCATCTGGTGATCCAGCTAGTAAGTCTGTTGTTTTTCAGAAGAACAAGCTCTCCAGCAGAATTTATCAGTTATTGAGATGAGACAAATTGTTGACCACTGACAGTGGTGCTTTCAATGAACAGCTTTTATTTATTTATGTAAGGCCCCTTTCACACATGCGGACAGTATGTCCATATTTCATCCATCCGTTTGCGGATGAAATACGGACATACATGCATCCCTATGGGATAGCGGGTGTCTGCGGATGAACATTCGCAGACACCCGCTATTGTCCGCCTCTGCAATTGTCCGATTCTGCAGACGGAGGAAAATCCTATTTTTCTATCCATCTGCAGAGCGGATCAGATGAACACGGACAGACGGTCCGTGTTCATCCGATCCCCATAGAGGAGAGCGGAGAGCTGACAGTGTGCGGAGACCGCCCTGTCCACCGCCGGCTCAGCGGGGACAAAGGAGCGATTCCCCACTGAGCGAGCGGATCATCACGGGGCAGATCATTACTGTGTGAAAGGGGCCTAAAACCTTTTATTCAAAAACTAAAAAAAAAAACTGAAAGACCCCTTTCACACTGAGGCAGTTTCCAGGCATTGTAGTGCTAGAAATAGCCTCTAAAAAGTGCCTGAAAACTGCCTCCCATTCTTTGCAGTGTGTGCTTTCACACTGGCGCGGTGCGTTTTGCGGGACGTTATAAAAAGTCCTGCAAGCAGCATCTTTGGGGGCGGGTTGGGAGAGCTGTAAACGGCGCTCCAAAAGCACCCCTGCCCATTGTAATGAATGGGCAGCGCTTCCAAAGAGCCCTAAATGCGCTTTGAAAACACCACAAAACTGGACTTTGTACCTTTTTTAAGGTAAAATTTGCCCCACTGGTGGCTGAAAAGCTCCACTAAACTGCCGCTAAAGCGTGGCAAAAATGACCAACGCGTTAGAGGCGCTGTAGTGTGAAAGGGGTCTAAAGTATTAGATAGAGTTCAGCTTCAATTTGTTAGTGCATTTAAATCTACTAGTACATCTAACACTCCCCTCCCCCCAGACTGACAATTCTGCTGTCCAAAAGTTCCCTGTGCTCTTTCATGCAGAGTGGGGGCATTCTAATACAGGAGGCGTGTTACTTACCCGATCACCAGGTAAAAACAGAGAGAAAAAAGCCTAAGAAAAGAAATGTGATGCAGCCACCACATCAAATGATTGGTAAGCTGCGATATATCTTGTATTTTTGGTTTTGGGTTTAATACTGCTTTAGTAATGATAAAAGATTTGATTATTAACATATTTTAAACACCTATATGATTTCAGAAGTACCGTATTTATCGACGTATAACACGCACTTTTTTCCCCCTTAAATCAGGGGGAAATCGGGGGTGCGTGTTATACACCGATCCCCCACTATTTTTTACCCTTTCGGCAGCACTCGGCCGTTCTCAGCTATCTTGAGCCGTTCTCGGCTATTTTCGGCCGCACTCGGCCGTTCTCAGAGGCTTTCGAAAAATAGCCGAAAATAGGCGAGAATGGCAGAGAACAGCCGAGTATGGCCGAAAATACCCGAAAGCCGCCGAGAGCGACCGAGAATTACCGAGCGCCGCCGAGATACACAGGACATCCGCTCTGCATCTCGGCGGCGCCATTTTTAAAGGGCAAAGCCACAGACAAGACTGAAAGTGACTGACAAGTCTAAATGCTAGGCTACAAATGACTGACAAGGCTGCATTGATGGGCATTTAAATGTAAGTTTTTTTTTTTCCTTAAACTTCCCTCCTAAAAAAAAAATTATTTTAAATTCCCTCCTAAACTTGGGGTGCGTGTTATACGCCGATAAATACGGTAACAAAGGGGAGCTCTACCAACACTGGTGCACACAGAATCTGGTGCAACTATGTATACTAACCTAGGTTTAGCCTAGGTTCACACTGAGGGTAGGATTGAAATTTCAAATCGGCATTTCAGCCCGACTTCGGGGGCGATTTGATAGACATCTGTGCGGGTTCATTCACAGATGATTGTCTGTTGAAATCGCCTCCTGAAGTTAACAAAACTAGTGCAGAAACTACTTTTGGGAATCGGTGCGGTGCCACAAAGTTGGCATCACACCAATTTGGACGGTGCTATTGCCGGTGTTCTGGCATTTACCGTCCAGGCATCGGATACTGTCCGCCCCGTACTGTGCAGGCGCAGCACTTGCGCAGTACACAGCAGAAGGAGCTTCAGCAAATCTCCGAAGATGAACGGCGCCTGTGCCATGAGTCGAGGTGGTAGCCCCACCATCCAAGTGGACATAGGGCTGCCGATATTAGGGCTCGCCACTCTTCGGGCACGGCCTCGCTGTGCTTGGCTCTTTTTATTCTAACTCTATGTCCACTTGGATGGTGGGGCTAGAACCTGGACTCACGGCGCAGGCGCCGTTCATCTTCGGCTATTTTCGGAATCTGTGTGTGCTGTGTATGCGCAGTACACAGCGGACACTATCCGATGGGGGGACACAATATGATAGGACACCAGCATTGGGCTCCAATTTGGCAAGCAATTTGACATGTCTTCTCCAATTCAGTAGGGGGCCTGCTCACAGTTCCCTTGCTAAACTGAATGGATTGCACCCATATGAAAGGACCCTAAATCAAACTGTACATTTCACAATCTGATTGTACAATATCCTTTAGATTTGCCATGTAGTACAATGTAGCAAACTATATGTATTCTGTGAATTTAAACTATATGAAATGTATTGGATTTGAATGGTGTTGGGAATGGTTTAAACCCGGTTCCAGTTTTCTTTAGAGTTTGTATCCCATTGAGGAGATATCCCTTCACAAGCTGTCCCAGACACTGAACAGGAAGTGAGCTCCAGTTCCAGTTGTCACTGAAACAAGTTATCCTATTGGACGATTTTCCCTAATAGCAGAGGTTCTAATCCTTCCACAGGTTATTCAAAATGGGGGGAAAAAAAGGGTTTAGCAAGACACTGCCTAAAGTCTCATGCACATGGAGGTTTGCAGGAATAAAATATGCCTGATGTAAAATTCCTGGCGTTTTTTTTCTGTGCCCAAGGTGCCACAGGTGAGGTGTCCAGCCAGCCATAGAAGAGAATAGCTGTACGCTCCAGTACTCATTTTGCTTTTGGGAAATACAGTTCATTATACGCACATGTGCGTGTAAATGGCCATACGTGGAAGCATCAGCATTTAGATGAGTATATAAGTGTACACCCATTCACTTTTATTGCTGGACCTATGCCCCACCTGTGGCAGCTTGGAAGTGAGAAAATACTGAGAATTAGAAGCCGGACATATATTTTTATTCCTTCAAATGTCCATGTGTATGAGGCCTTGTGTCTGAATGAAGATTTGTCTTTCTGGTCTATGAGAACCAATCACGTTCTTACATTTTGCTGTTACAGTACAGGTGAAGAGAAGGTTGACTTTGCTATAAACAAAGCAGAACGGTCTTTCCAATACATTGTATTGTACATTCTCAGTAACACATTTGTATTTGAATAATTTTATAATTATATTTTTTAATGATTTTTTTTTTTTTTACGTTGAAACATAGTGACTTGAACGCAAATTGTATCATGGGCCTAATGAATTCCAGTAGTCTCTGTAGGGTGAGAGGCAGGGTTATCATGTATTTTTTTTGCATATGGATATATGAGGCAATCAGCTGGTTCTACACTGCTGTGGCATAAAGTATAATGCTGGGAAAAATAGGCCTGCTTCTGGAATGAAAGGCCACATCTGGTAAGGAACCTCTGGCAAGCTATGGCTGTCAATCATTGTTATGGTTCTGAAAACTACACAACATACGTAATTTAGTAATTTAGCGCGAGGATGACTGATGGCTGTACTTCCCAAGAGGTTCTGTAGCATGCATGTACTTTACTACACCCTTCTCAATTAATGACCAGTGACCCTGTATTATGTCACAGATAATTAAAATCTATAAATTAATTAAACAAATGACGCCATCTCGGTCAGGGAATTTTTCCCTTGACTTTTTAACTTATTGCGGCAAATTGTTTATCTTATGTTTATGTCATAGGCAGTGTGCAAGTGGCCTCTTAGAGGTAAATCGTAAAAGAAAGGGGAAGTTGCACCATGTCAACCAGTAGCTAATATGTGATGACAAGTTCCGAGGATGGGTGCTATCTGTCTGCAAATGCTTGCACATTGTGTCCGTTTTAGTACATACCTTAGATTCCTTCATGGTCCTCCATCAATATGCAGCCAAAAATTAGACTATGGTCAATCCCATCAATAATCCATCAAACCACAGTCAAATTTCTCAGATGTCAAAATTAGTCCCCACAATCCCATATAAAAGTATGTGATCAATGCTCCATCACCACCACTTCTTGGAAAAAACACCACCTTGATGGTACAGATTTAAGCTTGCCAACAATAGAGGACCCTCTAACTAAAGAAAAGTCAATAATGACTCATATATTATCCAAACCATATCACTTCCACTGGCGGTATTCCATAGCTTCCACAGTGGATATCCCGTATGTCCTCTTCACCTCATCTTTCAACTAGCTCTCAGAGGGTAATGAGAAAGGTATACTACATAGCTTAAAACCATTAATTAATGCTTAAAATTGCACTCACAAAAAGAATATAAGCATTTTCGCAGTAAGAAAAACCTCCCAACCCCAGCGTGTACAGCGATTTCACTGCCAGCAGAAGTGATGTGGTCTGCATGATGACTAATATATGAGCCATTATTGACCTCTCTTTAGTTAGAGGGTCCTCTGTTGTTGGTAAGCTTACCTCTGTACCTTCAAGGTAGTGGTTTTTCCAAGACGTGGTAGTGGTGGAGCATTGATCACTTACAAGTGGACTGTTTATCACTTGGATAATACACCTATGAGAGTGCAAAATATGGTGCAACTGTGCATAGTAGCCAATCACCTTCTAACTTTAGCTTCCATGTTTTTTTTTCAAAGCTTAATTGAACAAGCTGAAGTTAGACGCTGATTGGCTATCATGCACAGCTGCGCCTGCACCAGATTTTGCACTCTCCAGTTTAAGTAAATCAACCCCATTGTGTTATTTTTTTATCTTCACACATGAATTTGCTATAGTTCTTTGTTCAGTTAAAGGATGATATATGGTATATTTGCTTAGCACATACAGTTTATTTATTTACACATGTTCTAACACTATGACAAACATCTCATAGTGTGCTTGCAGCTTTAGTTTTCACTTTTTGTTTTGTTCTGTTCCTTTTTTGTTGGGACACAAGCACAGTTTGCTTCCCCTATTTCTCTCACATTCGGATGTCAGAGTCAGGAGTCAGAAGTCAGAAGTCAGAAGTCAGATGTCAGAGTCTGAGTCAGGAGAAAAAGTCAGGAGTCAAATTTTAAAATGTCTCATCATATCTAATATAAATTTCATACTCTGTATAGGTCATGTTCAGATGGAGTATTGTTGCATTTCAATGCAAAATAAAGTTAATTTTTCAATACAGATGACCGTATTATAAGTTTTATCAGGTATATCACAATTTTATGCAATATGTCCCCAATGTACAAGCTCTGTTCTCTATGTTTCCAAAGATCATTGTGTAGTATCCTTATGATGCAATTACAGGAGCCACTCAAAAATGTTAGCACCTCCCACCCCTATGGAGTGACACCCATAACTGTGTGGCATGAATTACGAGCCCCAATCTTCAGGCTTCTGATATTGCAACACCCTGCTCATCAGATGCTGATATGCCATACTAAACTAATGTGAGGTCTACAGCCTCCCATAGACATAAGATCACAGGGACCCAATATGGCTGGTTTTCTGTATAGATTAGGCAAGGATATCATTCCCATTGCTACCTATAGGCACAGCAAATAGTTATCTTAAATAATGATGGAACAGGTTAGAAAATTGTATTATATTGTTGTGTATCTGAAATCAGAAATGTATGTGTGCCACTCCCTTCTTCATAAGCAAAACCACTGGCAAACTTCAGGCTTCTGCCATTCCCTTGACCAGTGATTCTCAACCAGGGTTCCTCCAGGGGTTGTAGGGGTTCCTTCAGCATTGGGCACTTTCTGCCTCTCAGATAAGTTCCCACTGACACCATTGATCTTTTTAGCTATCTGTAAGAAGGTAATTCTTCCCAATGACCACAAGTGTAAGGACCATTCTTCCCACTGACCATCACACTAATGTATCATGAGTTGTAGATTTCAAATTTTTAGCACTGGATAACTATTTCAAGGGTTCCTCTGTGTTTAAAAGGCTGAGAAAGGCTGCCCTTGACTATGTCACCACCCTTTAAAGCTAAACAGGGAGAGGGAGGGCAGGACTGGGATCCAATCAGTTGTTCTTCACAGTAGTCAATCAGGCATGCTGTCTGCACTGACAAGGCTGCCATGCTGTTAGTAGGAGAGAACAGAGTGAGCAGAGGGAAGACATCCTCATTCTCCTACTGCTCTTTCACTGTCCAGTCAGCAGACTGAGGGTAGACAGAGGACTATGCTGTATTCCTGCTACAGTCTATAACTATCCCAAAAAAAATGGTCTCACGATTGTGTTGTGTGTCAGGGCTCTGTACATCTCAGGACTGGATGGACAGAAATTCGAAATTCTTTGTCAGGTAAAACAACTCTCATATACAGTTTGTACTACCTCTGAGTTTAGCGGTTTGCCTGGAGTTCAGTTTTAAGGTCTATGGCCACCCAAAAGAATGTGCGCTGATGTACATAAAGAAAATCACCTGGCTTTTAGGAAAAAACTCAAGACCTTCCTCTTTTAGCAGATGATCAAAGCTCGCCACAGCGCCTAGAGGCGATTCAGTTCGCATTGTGCACTATACAAGTGTTTCATTCATTCAAAAAGAGAACATAAGCTTGCTGTTTTGCTGCCATTAAATTTTAAGATTACTTTACTAACTGGATCTATTATTACTGGTATTATATATGATAATTAACAGCAGTTTTGTGATATTCATCATTTTATTTTGTTACAACCTGGAAGGTTACCTTTTTTTCCAGCATTATAAATACTGTAGGACTTTATCAGGATAGCACTTAGCTTTTTAATCAAAATAGTTCTATGGAAGGAAGAGTTTGCAAGGAGTCTTATCTTTGCACAGATTTAAGACTCAACTTGTTTTTCCATGAGTAGATCCAGTATTATGAGTCTCATCTATATCGGTCAGAGCTTGTTCCTAGATTGCGTTGTCTTACTTTTATGATTACTTTTTTCCGCTCATTACACTGAAGTTTGTTGGAGAAAAGATATACATGTTACATTTTGGGTGCATTTACTAGAAGTATGCTATTCATTAGACTTGTGCACAACAGAAAATTTTGTTTAGTTTCGGTTCGTTGTCATTCGTAAAATACATCATTTCGTTCTGTTATATTCGTTATGTTACGTTAATACGTTTTCGGATAATTCGTTATTATTAGTAGAGTGTCGAATTCATTCATTCGTATTCGTTGAAATTGGCTATTTATGTATGTATGTATGTATGTATAGACATTCGTGATAATGATTTGTAGTTTGGAAAGTCGTTTGTTTATTGAATCTTTTAACACACACAATGACAACGTCTCTTCTCCTCGACTCAAATACAATACAACACCCTTCTAAGGCCGCGTACACACGCGGGGACTGTTCGCTCAACTTTGTCCGCTGAACAGTGTTTTGGCGGACAGTCCGCTCGTGTGTGGGCTTTCAGCGGACAGTTTCAGCGGACAGTCTGCTGAACAAAGTTTTTCGGAAATTCCGAAAAACTGTCCGCTGAAACTTTGTTTCAGCGAACAGTCCCCTCGTGTGTAGGCTTGTTCGTCAAACTAAGTTCCGCGCATGCTCAGAAAGGATTTACACGCCGAAGTTTGCATTGCAGTGTATAGGACGTTGTTTTCTAGTCCCGTCGTACGTGCCGTTCATGTCATCGTGCACGGTTTCAGCGGACTGTTCGTTCGTCGTGTGTGGGCAAGTCCGTCCATGCTAATTTTGAGCGGACTGTCCGCTGAAACTGTTTGACGGACAAAGTTGGGCGAACAGTCCCCGCGTGTGTACGCGGCCTTACTCAGTTCTCAGGAATGCACTTTGCCAGTAATCCATCCTCCGGCACAAAATTAATTAGCTGATTGGATTATAAGATTTACTTTGAGCTGACCTTTTGTTTCATTAGATCTTTAAAGAATTACCGAATCATGTCGAATTCATTCGAATTCATTCGTTATATTTCTTTCGTATTCGTTGTAATTCGTTGTTTTCTTTTATTCGGATGCATCCAAATGTCCAAAAGATGCAAAATTCAGCCGAATTTCGATTCGTTACGAAACATATTGCACAAGCCTACTATTCATGAAAATGCAATGTATAGCAATTTAAGTCAACGTAATGAATTTTAACACATGCATTGGGATGGAAATAACCATTCAGAAATTGTTCATGTATAACAAGACCAGAAAAACTAGCTGTATTCCTGCTGAATGGATGAGGGATTTTGCAATGTGCCTACATGCTCCAGTTATTTCAAAAAGTGATTTTTATACCAGCAAAGTTAATATTCTGTAAGGTACTCAAATTTAAAGTGTATCTAAACACAAAATACAAATGTAAAACTACAAAAACAAAGCAGAATAAGGCACAAACTCCTGGTGTATTACCCAAGTAAAAATGTATTTATTTATTAAAATAGAAGGAAGCCCCCTGCAGCATCCAGCTTGCAAGTCATATGTTTTACTTGTGTAATGCACCATGGGTTTGTGCCTTCCCTTCTTTGTTTTTGTAGTTTCAAACTGATACCCCATCTGAGGATGGCTGCATCCATGGGTGTCTGCATGTAGGGGCAAGGGGGGTCAAGTGCCCCCCCCCCTGGAATTGAGGATCAGATTTTAAATTCAGCACAGTTGCGTCGTTATCGGGGCTTCCTGCCCGCTCCGTTCATTCCCTATTGGCCATAACTGAGGGCCAATCAAAGGAGACTAGGAGAGGAGAGCATCATGGGACATGTAGTCCCAAAGATTGGCAGCCCCATTTTCCACAGGAAGTAGGCTACAGCTTGATCAAGAGAGAGATTGAGAGACTGCAGCCTGGAAAAAAGCTGATGGAGAGAGTGCTACATCACAAATTATGAGGAGTTTGCAGGGTAGAAGCCAGAGAGACCAGGGTACAGACATGCTACACTAGTGACCAGAGTCACCTCCGGGGGACCCAGAGTGAGTGATCTTCCAGCCGGAGGGATCACTGCTGTAGTTTCGCTGGGTCTGGTAAGAGGGCCTGTTGGTCATTATCCATTACTTATCCTAGGGACTGTACTTAGTCTCCAGTCTCTGACCATGATAATGGGATCATAACATTGTCGAAAAGGGGAGGTGCATGGGTGACCCTAAAATGATGCCCCCCTCCGAAAAAAGTTCTGTGGACGCCCATGGCTACATCCACCGGGCATGGGACTGAGTATACACGTGTCACTGGTTGGGCTTTCCCCCCCATTGAGGACTGCTGAGCGCTGGAAGTGTTTGTTTGTGCCCTCCCCCAAAAAAAAACTTGAGCACCAGACGCCACTGGTGTAATTAGAATAACATAATAGGTAAAAGAGAATTTATATTGACTTATTTAAAATTGTGGCAATCATGAACTAAAGTAAAACTGAAAAGGGGAAAAAAATAACGGTTCAAATTTAGTAACATTTAGTGTAACCTATTGTTTATCTAAGGCCTCGCGAACATTAGGCGTTTAGCCTGGGTACATGATAGCGGTGGCTGGAGGGCACGGGGCGCACCATCCAGCCTCCCGAACTCTATAAGAGTCTGACAGCTGCTGCGCCTGGACAGAGCTGGGCGGTGCACCCAGTGGAACATCCATTCAGGGCAGTATGAGTCCGGAGACAAATGCCTGAAATGCCGATTGCTTCATCCCTTGGTGTATATGGCCCCAAACCTACATATAGCCCAGGAAAAAAGGGGAAAAAGGAAATCTGCGCTACAGTGTATTACCAAAAAATTATTAAATTATTATGAATAGTTGATGCAGCAATTCTAGTACATACCAAAAGTGATATACGTGTAGAAAAAAGAAAAAAAGAAGAGAACTGCGCAATCCCCAATATTTCTATTAGGATATAGGCTACCCAAAAAAAAACTTCATAAAGCTTAAATCTGGGAACTACATGTGACAAAATATATGTGTATAGCCTACAGCTTGTAGAGTAAACATATACAATGACCCTCATAAACTCTAAATAAAATAAGTGATGCTAATGCAGGCCATACACGGTCGAATTTCGAACAAATTTTCTTTTAAAAATCAGAAAGTTCGTTTTTTTTTGTGATCCGATGATGCCACCATTGATTTTCGAAATTCGGCCGACCAAGCCTTCAATTTCACCTCATGTTGCTACAGAAAAGAATTTTCTTGGCTGGGAATCTTCTTTTCTCTCCGTACATTTTCTTTTATCTCCGTACATTTTCTTTTCTTATTACATTTCTCGCACGATTCTCCCATCATTGATTAGAAAATCGTTCGTTTTTCTAAAAATTTCCAACATGTCCGATTCCTCAAATTTTATTTCCGCACGAAAATCGGCTGTTGCTGCAGCCCACTAATGGTGCGAAATTCATACGAAAATTCTTATATACGATTTTCGAAAGAAAATTCTTTCGAAATTCGAACCGTGTATGGCCGGCATAAGTCTGTAATACCAAGCATTCAAAAAAGAAAACATGTGGAATTGAAACCAATATAGCTGTGCATTGTGAAAAAAATGAAACAACATAAATGTAACAATATTAAAAAGTCCTTTTGTGAGTCCAAGTAAAAACACCACGTGTTGAATGAAGAAGGTCCAATCCAAAGCCCTATGGATTGGCGTGAGACCAGACCAGGTGTACCTCCACCAAACAGATAACCCTAGCCCCTTACCAGATGCCCCAGTAAGGAGCGCTTATCACATAGCAGGTCAGAAGATAGGTCAGTCTTGAGCGATCCCAATGGAACTCTCTACCGTAGACCAAATTGGGGGATACGCCAGCCTTGAACCGTCCAAACCAGGGGGGAACACTTATGAAGCGGGACTCATATATATTTCATTGGAGAATCAAAAAGGTCCGCCATAAAAAGAAAAAATACTCCAAATAGTGTAAAAACGTTTAATAAAACCACAAAAGTAAAAGGAAATGCACTTACAAACGTAAGGAAGCAAAGGGCATATCATCAAAATTGGGTAGGCGTCGGCCGATCGCGAGCCCAAACGAAATCCCTTCCGGTACCAGTTCAGTTGAGGCAGAAAAGCGTGTCACGCCACCCTCATATAGCCCAGCCCCATCCAGTCACAGAAGCTATCAGACTCTCATAGAGTTTGACAGGCTGCTGGCAGGTCTGCCTTCTAGCTGCAGTTAAATGCACTGGGGCTAAATGCCGAGTGTGCATGAGGCCTTATTGTAAAAGTCTGGAACATCTGTAGCTGACAAAACGAGTGCTTTGGCTGTGTAGTGTGTATAATAGGAAGCACAGCATTTACAGATGTTATAATGCTGCTTGCAGAAAGTTATATCGCTTACATTTGAAGAGCAGTTGTAATGTTTGCCAGACCTTGACAGATATATCTTTCTCCAAAACATAGTTAGAAGTAGTTATTGCGGTTTTTTTAAACGTGTAGGGTGGTTGGATAAAAAAATTGTCTGCGTGCCCCTATATTACACACAAATAAAATACAAAATGATATATCATATAACATATTTTGGATGGAGCAGCATAGCTGAGTCATTTTTTTTTCTTAGTAATAGAAGCAGAAGTTTAGCTAAAAATAAAAAATGCGTAATCTGCCAGGCCAGGTCTGGAAGTACATTTTGTTACATTCTTTATGGCACTATATTACTGTGATGGAAAGGTTCTGACTGCTCAAAGCTGCTTTGTTTCCTAGTGACTACATTACATCATATTGTGGCTTTTCTATGCAGAGAGGAGATTCTCTCAGCCCTTGTACACACGGTCGGACATTCCGGCGGGAAAATGTACGATCGCACCGTGTTGTCGGATAATCCGACCATGTGTGGGCTCCATCGGACTGTTTCCGTCGGAATATCCGACCGACAAAGTTTTAGAGCTGGGCTATAAAATTTTCCGACAACATGATCGGATCGGACTTTGTCCTATCATTTGTAGAGAATTCCGATCGGAGAAAGTGCCACGCATGCTCAGGTCAAATTCCTAGACCAAAGCTATTGGCTACTAGCCTGAACGTAGTCCCGTCATAACTAAATAACGTCATCATGTTACGAACGGATCGGATTTTCCAACAACTTTGTCCGACCGTGTGTATGCAACACCAGTTTCGGACAAAATCCGTCGGACAAAATCTGACGGATTTTGTTGTCGGAATGTCCGACCATGTGTGCAAGGGCTAAGAATATTTCTGCTGTGCTATATAGGTATCTAAAATTTATTTTTCCATCCGTCTGCAGATCGGATCGGATGAAAACGGACAGACGGTCCCTTTTCATCCGATCCCCCCCATAGAGGAAAGCAGAGATCTGTCCGGTCCTTTTCTGCACAGTGTGCAGAGGACGGACTAGTCATCAGCTGGCTCAGCGGGGATCGGCGGAACCTTACTGCCTTAGTTGCAACAGCTGGATGGGATTGTACATATGCAAATAATTACACCCCTTGCCTAATTCGGTGAGCAGTACGGCCAGCAAATGTGACTTATTCAAGCGAAAGGGGCTGCACTGCAGCCATGTATAATGCAAACAGTTGCAGCTCAGTGCTGCGGGCTTTGTAGAGTTAAAACAGGTGGTGAGGAGGTGGCTTATCGGCTCCCAGCCACCTGTCAGCCACCCTCTGAAAATCAATCCACCACAGCTCACATTTCAGAGAGGAGGCAAGGGCATCTGTAAGCTTGAACACACTCTACGAATTAGAGAAGACAGTGTCAAGTGTGAGCTTGTGTATTTTCTAGATTAGCAGGTGTCTTTAATTTATAGTGAAATGCCCTAACATCAACAGCAAGAAAGTCCTGCTAATTACATAGGTTATTGCCGTGTTTCTAAAACTTTTTTTCAGTCAAGGCACACTTTTAAAATGATGGACACTCTCGAGGCACCCTCCAAAATTATGGACAGTCTTGAGGCACCCCATTTTAAAATGTAAAAACTATTCTGATAGTTTTACATAATGAAGGAACATCAATCCACATAGGACACCCAATGTTAAAGGTGATTTCTTCTCCAAATCAAATACATTTTTACAAACTGGTACTGACCAGTTTTTCTTCATAGCTTAGCTAATAACCCAAACCCTACCCCAAAGCTGATGGTGAGAGGCAAAGGAGGGTCAAACAAGGATGATATGCAGACAACTGACACCCTCCTTATCAACTGATGATGTCATTGGTCGTTAGGAGTTGGCAGCTAGAAGGTTCCAATGATGTACAATGAAAATTCAGGTTATATCCATCCACCATACAATTTTGGGCCAACTTTTAGGCATTTTGCCAAGCAGTCCCTAAAGAAACGTCAAGGCAGCCTAGAGTGCCTGGGTACCCTGGTTGAAAAAGCCTGGGTTATTGAGGTACTGGTACATCCTGGGTTGGTTCAGTGTCAAACACATCAGGTTGAGAAAAACTAACATTCATTGGTGTAGATCCCCTCATAGAGGGCTGAAATGACCAACCAGCAATTCACAATAATAATGAAAGTCATCCTAATGGTAATAACCATTATATAGAAGTGGTAGAGAAAAAGTGATAAAATAGGAGAAGGAACGAGGGGAGTGAAAAATAAAGGGGTGGGGGTGAGGAAGGATGAGAATATTGAAAATAACAATGCACAGTCCACATAAAGTTATAGGACTAAGATTTGCCTTCATGCTAAGCAATCATTTAATCCATATGGTCTTACTTCACAGGCCTCAGGTTTCTGCCAATGCCTGGCTATCTTGCCGCTATTTTGACATATAGCGGGGACTTTATTTGTGTGGCAGTTGTCTTGGTTTTCTGCACGTTGAGTACTGCAGGATCCCCTGTGGAGTGCATGATATATATTTCGATAATTCAAAGGGTCAAGTGAGTTATGGTGAGTTTGAACAAAAAGCAGTTTACTTATAACCATGTTTTTAAATCATGTTTCTAAGCTGGAGCAGCATGCTGAGAGTAGCCATGTCTGAGAGTCATCACTTCTAGTCACTGACTGAGCCACCAATGAACCCTTTCACCCAGTTCTTCCATCATAAAATTTAGAGAGCAGGAGGACCAGGAGGTTGGTTGAATCTCCGGTGCCATAACAGGCACATTCAATGCTGTAAATATTATTGCACCTCTTTCAGCACTTTCTAGAAAGTTGAAAGTTGCCTTGTGGTGGTAAATGTCTTCTTATGAGTTAATTTTCGTCTGTTGTAAGCACGGCATCTTGCACTAATCTCCAACGTGAAATATGTTCTTTCATCTACTTGAATCCCTGTGGAAACACTTTCTGGTTTAGCCCCTTGCCCTCTCTCCCGCAAGGTAAACATATTAGGGTTATTAGAATTTTCCTGTCAGATTTTATGGGGCATATCTGACAAGCATGTGGAGAAATCACCTTACTCCTACTTGAGGCCTTATTTGGTATAGTATTACCTACTTGGCAGCTGGCAGAGGGGACTTGTCACCAGGCACATTTTCAGAACATTCAAGAACACGTAGAATTCAGCTTCTCCCACAAGCATGTCCCAGTCACATTCCAACTTTAAAAAACTCTGACTCAACATAAAGAATCAAATAGTTTACTTCTTTTGAGTATTCATAGATAATTATAAGATGGTCATTGATTATTATTTCTCCACAGTGTTTGATTAATTCCTTATCCTTATTTAAAGTTAAAGAGAAAATTGAGTACTGTCTGTGATACTTTTTTATTTGCACTAACATACAATTTTTCACCACAAGCTTCCGGGGTATGTCCCCTTCTTCAAGGTCCAAGCCCTTGTACACACGGTCGGACATTTCGACAACCAAATCCATCGGATTTTGTCCGAAACTGTTGCATACACACGGTCGGACAAAGTTGTCGGAAAATCCGATCGTTCAGAACGTGATGGCGTTATTTTCGTTACGACGGGGCTACGTTCAGGCTAGTAGCCAATAGCTTTGGTGTAGGAATTTGATCTGAGCATGCGTGGCACTTTGTCCGATCGGAATTCTCTAAACATGATCGGACAAGGTCTGATCGGATCATGTTGTCGCAAAATTTTACCGACAAGTTGGATACTCCGACGGAAACAGTCCGATGAAGACCACACACAGTCGGATTATCCAACAAAACGCTCCGATCGGACACATTCCGTCGGAATCTCCGTCCGTGTGTACAAGGGCCAAGAGTACTGCTTGGACCTTGAAGAAGGGGACATACCCCAAAAGCTTGTCCTGAAAAATTGTATGTTAGTGCAAATAAAAAAAGTATCACGGACAGTACTCAATTTTCTCTGTCACAATTGCACTAATATGGCTACAATCACATTAAGTTTAAAGTTGAACATCTGCCAAACAGCACACAGTTGAAATTCATATGTGAACAACTGTACCTACTAAAATATTTGAAATTCTGCTTAGTCACCTTTGTGAATCAGACCTCCCTGGCAGACTATATATAGGTAGGACCTCACATGTTTTATCTAATATAGTTAAAGTGACCCTGTCACTATATTAAAGTTTTCTTAGTTGTGTTTTACCTATAAAATAAGAGGATTAATACCTCTCCTGCTATTCCACAGCAATAACCACTGCTCCATTCATGAGAAAATGTCTCCCGAAATCCACTGGGAAGCTGATGCTTCTTGGAGTGTCCTGCAGCTTTCACGGGTCCCTGTTGCAGACCTTCTCATCAATACAGGACAAAGCAGGGGACCATAGACATTAACACTCCTGGAAATGTCAGTTTCCCAATGGATTTCAGAGAATAAGGCCTCACCAGTGAAGCAATATTCAGCCAAGTGGGCATCTGGAACGTTAAGCATTTGCACAGGGATATCTTACCTCGGTAGCTTTAAAGTCCAAGAGGGTCATTTTGTTTAAAACTCTTTTTATTGATGAAGATGTAAAACAGTGGTACAATAAACATATCACTCAACATGAAATACAAATTTTGTTCAGAGACATGGAAACAAGTAATATAAATGTATATACAGAATATAGCTTGATAATCACAATCAAGGTCAGTGACCAATTACCTTCCTGAAATCTCTCTAAATGCAAACAAGTAGGTAGTGAACTACAAGCATGACAATCAAGACTGCAACCCAACATTTCATAAAGTGTTTCTTAAAGAGGAAGTAAACCCTGATGGGTTTACTTCCTCTTCGATTCCCTGGTGGGTCTCGCTGCTCCGGCGCTGTCATTCGTCGGAGCCGCGATGACATCACTGCCGCGCATGCGCACGGGAGCCGCCACTCGCGGCATATTGCCGTTAACTGCGGCGCGCTCGGCATGCGACGTAGACAGCGGTGTCTGTCTTTTGGCAAATATCTCCTAAACAGTGTAGGTTTAGGAGATATTTCTTGGACCTACAGGTAAGCCTTAACCTAGGCTAGTGCTTATAGTAAGAGAGGAGGAACACCAGGCATCCCATACTTTATTGTATTTCTTGGGGGCAACCCCTATGTTTAAAGATATGCTTTTAGTATGCTAATATTTAGTTCAACATTTGCTACCATTTGCATACAGAAGGGGGAATAGATCAAATCCATTTGAGTGCTATAGCTTTGCAAGCTTAAAATAGTGTTTCCCCCAATATCATTGTGACATATCTCGGCCATTGTTCCTCACCCAGGATACCCAATAAGCATACCCTTGGGGTACGTGGCACAGGAACAGATAGTATAGGGGAAAGACCATCTGTTGCAATATCTGGCAATAACAGGGCATAAAAATATGACATGCTAAATCAACACCTGAGCAAACACTTCTAGTGCAATCCAGAGCATAGCTTGAAGCCTGACCGGGGTTAAGTAGGATTTACAAGCGGGTCATTTTAGAGAGCACAGTGGTGTCACTAAAGCAAAAGGAGCAACAGCACAGCCGTGAGTTCATTTGTGTGCTCCTCTCTTGTATAAGCAACTTTCCCAATTGAAAACGACACTCACAGTTCTGGAAAAAAGTTCCATCCTGCTGCTTCACATTTTCTTGTCACTATGGTCAAAAATGAATGTTGATTTCACATCACTAACCATAAGAAAATTGAATCAATGTACTGAAAAAAAACATTTTTGAACAAAATTCTACTGGTGCATGGCCAGCTTTACACAACAGAAATAGTCGGCACAGTGAGGCACTATGGTTCCTATGGTTAGGAAGACCTAAGCCCTTGCACACACGGTCGGACATCCTGACAACCAAATCCGTTGGATTTTGTCCAACGGATTTTGTCCGAAACTGTTGCATACACACGGTCGGACAAACTTGTCAGAAAATCCGATTGTACATAACGTGATGACGTTATTTCGTTATGACGGGACTACGTTCAGGCTAGTAGCCAATAGCTTTGGTATAGGAATTTGATCTGAGCATGCGTGGCACTTTGTCCGTCGGAGTAGGCTACACATGATCGGAGGATGTCCAATCGGAGCATTTTGTCGGAAAATTTTACGGACAAGTTGGAAAACTTGGTCCATCGGATACTCAGACGGAAACAGTCCGATGGAGACCACACACAGTCGGATTATCCGACAAAACGGTCTGATAGAACACATTCCGTCAGAATCTCCGACCGTGTGTACAAGGACTTAAAGAAGTATTTGATGCTATGATGCTTAATCATAGCTGTCTATTATTACGGCAAAATAGTTTGAACATTCTGCCGGATACAGCCTATGGTACAATATCTATACTGCAACTACTCTCTCTGCTTTTTTAATTGTCCTGCATGCAAGTGGGCAGGCAGCTCATGCAGTATAAAATGTTCTTTACCTTTTAAGGGTGGAGAAGGTTCTCACCATCATAATGTTACCTAGCACAGCAATAAAATACATTTGTCACTCTCATGAATATCTTTAGAAAGGGTCAGGCCTATAAATGGCAAAGGATGCCTAGAATACTATCACAAATGGACCCCTTGAGTATAATTAAGCTTATATTTATTTATTACTATATACATTACAATGTATTACTTTACATAGTAATTTTGGCACTTTTTGTATTATTAGAAAACAGAGTGGTGTAAGTTGAAATCTTTCTCTGTGGTGGTTGGTGTTTCCATATCATTCTTCCTCTTTTTGATTGATTAACTGCAGAAGCAGAAAAAGTTCAGGTCAACATGGCCTCACATATGCTCTTTTGAAGTCCATGATCGGAAAGGCTGGCCTCATCACAAATCTGGAATTGGAATTCTGATGCAGAATTTATTTGCATTGTAATATGTCTTAAGAATGTTAACAGTAAATAGTGCCCGTGGGAAATGTAATTGGTTGTTTCCTTGCTTTCAATCTTCTGACTGACAAGTTTAATGTTACTTTAATGTACACCTTTCAGAAGGTTCATAATTTCGTTGACTCTCCTCACCTCTGATTGGTAATGGTTTGGTTCCTCAATCTGACCTGTCTCATTCTAGGAAGAATGCATGGTATGGATATGAGTCCACACATTGTGTTTTATACTGCTTGTTTATCTAACACTGACTTCTTAACCACTTGCTGACCGTATATATGCAGGAGCAAGAAAGGTGGGCTTTAATGCCTTATGCGTCCATGGCATGGGGTTGTGTGCTGAGGGCATGCTTACCAACAGTTCTCAGTCAAGGATTTTTATCGGGAGCCAGTGAATCAGGCTCCTAATCATGTTACTGCTGTGAGGACCAATCACGGCAGTCACATGATACAGCATCCGTGTTAAGGGGTTTAATAATTTAGCCAGAATAAGCAAACGTATAAATAACTCTCAGACCTTTTTTTTAGTTGTCAAAATACTTTGGTTAGGAAGATTTAAGACTTCAGGAACGAGTTAGCATTAGCCCCTGTACACACAGTCAGAGATTCCGACAACCAAATCCGTTGGATTTTGTCCGATGGATTTTGTCCAAGACTGTTGCATACACACGGTCGGACGAAGTTGTCGGAAAATCCGATCGTTCAGAACGTGATGACGTTATTTCGTTACGACGGGACTACGTTCAGGCTAGTAGCCAATAGCTTTGGTGTAGGAATTTGATCTGAGCATGCGTGGCACTTTGTCCGATCGAAATTCTCTACACATGATGGGAGTATGTCCTATCGGAGCAAGTTGGAAAATTTGGTCCGACGGATATTCAGACGGAAACAGTCCGATGCATACCACACACAGTCGGAATATCCGACGAAACGCTCCGATCGGACACATTACGTCTGAATCTCCGATCATGTGTACAAGGGCTTAGTGTTGCTCACATGTACTAGTTGCCTGGTTGTTAGGCCAGCCATACACGGAGTGAATTTCTTTACTGCAACCACGGGCTGCAAGAAAGACATTTGCTTGATTCCCCTACCAACACAGACAGTGTTGTGGGAATCCCTCCTGCAGGGCCATTTTCTTGGCTATAGCAGCCGCTAGAGATAATCGCAGGTAAAAACCAGCTTTAAGTTGATCGATCAATGAACTTGGTACATTCTAACCTCATAAACAAAGTAGTGCAGCACTCATAAAACCCCCTATTCGTTATACATAAAGTCTCTCAAAATAAACAGGAAAAGGAAAATTATAAAAAGTTAATGGAGAGTCTCTGATGGTAGTAATCAACAATACTTCATTCCTCTCCGTAGGTAAAAATGCATACTGATGTCCTTAGCAATCACTGAAATAAGGTGCTCCCACCACCAGACAGCCAAACCGCTCACCTTAAAAAATTGACATCTGACTGAACAGATGGGTCAAATAGAGCATTCACCACTGCCAGTGGTCATACACCGGAATTCAGGTGGATCAAATGGATGTAGCTCAGCTCCTTGGATAACGAGGCATTGTCATCAATAATAGCTCAAATTCCCCACATGGACATCATAAAATAGAAAAATATATGTATAGTGCAGACCGTATGGATAAAAAAACTAATTTATTGCCAATAAACAGGTACTCACATACAGAGCACTACACCTAGTGCTGGATTATAAGCATGGATAAAGAAATGTTCAATGAACAATGCAGTAAGGTGGTTGCAGTGACATTCCAGGTTCCTTCCGCACGCGTATCGTCCTGAACGGGACTTCATCAGTGGATAAAGAGGCCCTCGCAACCATTTACAGATTTATAACCACCCACTAATTACCACCTGTTGAATAAACCCTAATTAAAAACCTATGACCAATCAGGGGACAGATATCAACCAGTTCCTGCTGAACCGGGCCAAGATTCGAACTGCATATGGCCGGCCTGCCTGCCTTTTAAGCATTAGCTAATCTACTGTGCTGAATTTAATCAGTTAGCATTAATCCCAGCTTTTTCTGTGGAATACAGAACACCTGTTATGGAGAGGAGGACAGGAGAGGGGTTCTGTAGTTCTGTCCTAGGGTGACAATTGTACTCTTCAATAGCTATAGTCCAGTCAGTGAGTGTTATCATCCTTGGACAGGAAAAGTGTCACTGGCATAAGGTGAAAATAAAGTAAAATAAGTCTGAAAAAAATTATTTCAGCCACAAAATCCAAGGACTAGTAAGCTGCAGTATAGAAAAGTTTGTTCTTGGGTTTAGATACAAGTTAAGTTTAGGTGTTGGAGGGTAAGTTAAATTTGAAGGGTTGATTTGAAAGGAAACCTGATCTAAAACAAATCTGCAGGTTTAAAAAGTCCGAAATCTCAATCTGCATAATTCTTCTAGATCAGTGGCTAAAGTTGTGAAGCAAGAGGATCTGCATGGAAGGCAGAAAGCTAGAACTTCATGGGTCACCTTGTGGCAATTTCTAGATTCTTCACTTTTTATAGGTTTTTGTTAAAGGTGACATTTATTTTTATTTTTATTTTTTTATATATATTTTCAAATTAGTCATCTTTTATGGCCTTTTCACTATTGTGGTTATTTTGTGTTGACAATGCAGCTTTCACATCAACTCTTTTATAAATGGAAACTTAGATAAAACAAAGTGCTGCAAAACGAAGGTCAGTTTTGAAAAAATAGCCCTACAATGTTGTTCTCACTATGTGAATGTTCCCTTGTTTTTCCTAATAGTATACATTTGCACTAAAAATATAAATATGTAAAAATAGCATTTCTATTCCAGTCTGGCAAAATCAATGGGTTTTCTTAAGAACTTCATTTAAATATATATGTTGTAACAATCTAATAAACTCCCCTAGGCTTCATTAATGGCTGTTGACATACATGAGTAAGATCCGGGAATTGATAGCCGCCTGCTGTGTGTTACATTCCAGTAAGAAGTAAATCAGTGCTTCGAGGCTGCAACCAAGCTTACTCATGAGTAACGGGAAAAGCATTGTAACATGCAAATCTCCTCATTATTCTCTATTTTCGTCTTTTTAATTAGAGAAATGTCTGGGTGTGCTGCATAGTGTAATAATTTCAACCAGTCCCTCTTTCTTTTTTTCTTCAACATGTAGTATTTGTAAAAATCAATAATTTTATTATATAATAATTCCTTTAGATTATAGCAGATTTTTAATAATTTGTTTGCTGCCGATTCTTAGTTAACCACTTTCAGACCGGACCATTTTGCTGATCAAAGACCAGACCACTTTTTGCGATTCGGCACTGCGACGCTTTAACTGACAATTCCGTGGTCGTGCGACGTCGCTCCCAAACAATATTGATGTCCTTTTTTTCCCACAAATAGAGCTTTCTTTTGGTCACCCCTGCGGTTTTTATTTTTTGCGCTATAAACAAAAATAGAGCGACAATTTTGAAAAAAACGCATTATTTTTTACTTTTTGTTATAATAAATATCCCCCAAAAATATATAAAAAAACATTTTTTTCCCTCAGTTTAGGCCGATACGTATTCTTCTACATATTTTTCGTAAAAAAAAACGCAATAAGCGATTATTGATTGGTTTGCGCAAAAGTTATAGCGTTTACAAAATAGGGATAGTTTTATAGTATTTTTATTAATAATTATTTTTATTTTTTTTACTAGTAATGGCGGCGATCAGCGATTTTTATTGTGACTGCGACATTGCGGCGGACACATCGGACATTTTTGACACATTTTTGGGACCATTGTCATTTATACAGTAATCACTGCTATATAAATGCAGTGATTCCTGTGTAAATGACACTGGCAGTGAAGGGGTTAACCAGTGGGTGGCAGTGTAGGGGTTAAGTGTTCCTAGGGGTGTGTTACTAACTGTGGGGGGGATGGGCTTTCATTTAGTGAACACTGATCTCTTCTCCAATCACATGGAGCAGAGATCAGCGTCACTAGTTGCTAGGCAGAATGGAGAAATGCTGTTTACACGGCATTTCCTCCATTCAGCCGCCCCATGAGACGATCGCGGGTATGCCCGCGGCGATCGATTCTGCGGGTCCCCGACCGGACTCACGGGGGTCCTGACAAGCGCGGGAGCGGCATTGAAGATTGGACGTACATGTACGCCAATATGCCTGCCCGTGCCATTCTGTCAACGTACATCGTCGTGCGCTGGTCGGGAAGTGGTTAAATAAAACAATGACTATCAACCCATTGTTCAATACGTGAACATCAGTGATTTTTTTTTTTTTAATTCCACTAGTATCTGAAATGAAATCCAGGCCAAACTCAAATCCACCAAATTCAGTCCTCCCATAAGCACCTGCATTTAACCATCTCTTAAACCCCACTGGAGAAAGGTTAATGGCTATCAATGAGGATGAGCGGAGCTCCACCCTAAAGTGTAACTTCCGCTCATTGAAACCCTCCCTCCCTCCGGGGCCACAATTGGCACCTTTCAGGGGGGTGCAGATACCTGTATAATACAGGCATTTGCACCCACTTCCGGCATAGATAGCCGCAGATCCTGCGGGTATTTACGCCACTTCCTGTGGGCCCCCCCCCCCCCCGCTGTCTGCTGGGAAACACACGGATCCCAGAGACAGCGGGGACTATCCTTATTGCGCAGCGCGACTCGCGCATGCGCAGTAGGGAACCGGGAAGTGAAGCTGCAAGGCTTCACTTCCTGATTCCCATACCAAAGATGGCGGTGGCAGCACCCGAGAGCCGATCGAGAGATGGGCTTCGGGTGCCGACATCACGTGCGCCCTGGACAGGTAAGTTTCACTATTTTAAAAGGCAGCAGCTGCAGTATTTGTAGTTGCTGACTTTTAAAAACAAAAAACGGCGGAACTCCCGCTTTAAAAAATAGAAACTCTATGGTGGTTATTTACAAAAGGCAAATCCACTTTGCACTACAAGAGCGAACTACAAGTGCAACGTGCGACTTGAAATTGCACTGTAAATCTGAGGGGTAGATCTGAAATGAGGGGAAGCTCTGCTGATTTTATTATCCAATAGTGTGCAAGCTAAAAGGTTGTTTTTTTATTCTCCTTGCATGTCCCCCTCGGATCTACAGCGACTGCACTTCCAAGTGCACTTTGCACTTGTAGTTTGCACTTGTAGTGCAAAAGTGGAGTTGCCTTTAGTAAATAACCCCAATGCTATCCAGCGATCCAAATATTTGCCTCGTTTCTTAGTTATGCACTTTACTGCACTAAATTAGATGAGCTCTTTAAACACCTTAATGGTTTTAACAAGAATATAGTGTGGTTATGTTGAGAATTGCTAGCACAGCATAGCTTGGAGGTGAATGGAGAACACTGTATCCCTGTGAGATCAAAGCGTTTGTTTTCAGACTGTCCTACAAGCGTTCTCCTTTCATCTCCATGGTATGCTAAAAAAAATGTTTCCTAAGAGCTTTGTGATTTTTAAGGAGACATACTGCACTTTTTCAAAACAAGGTTTAGTGGCAAGGTTAATAATAAGTCATTATAAAGTGCACTGATTCTGTAGGTGCAGAAATCCCATTCGACCCATAAAATGTGATCCTTTCCTTGTGTGATTATTGTAAACTGAATTCTTATGGCTATAGATAACTGCAGTATGTGTGTAACAAACCCTCCGACATGAGTAGGTAAGGTCATGCGTTACCATCCGACTACCTTTCCCAAAAAAGTTACCAGTGCTCAGACACTTTTGGTGGTACTTAATCACCTCCTGCGGTTTTTACTTTTTTGTGCTATAAACAAAAAAAGAGCGACAATTTTGAAATAAACACATTATTTTTTACTTTTTTTCTATAATAAATATCCCCCAAAAATATATAAAAAAAAATTTTTCTTCGGTTTAGGTCGATACGTATTCTTTTTACATATGTTTGGAAAAAAAAATCGCAATTAGCGTTTATTGGTTTGCACAAAAGTTTTAGCGTCTACAAAATAAGGGATAGTTTTATGGCATTTTTTATTATTATTATTATTATTCAGGATTTATATAGCGCCAACAGTTTTCGCAGCGCTTTACAATATGAGGGCACACAGTACACTTACAATACAAATCAATACAGGAGGGATCAGAGGGCCCTGCTCGTTAGAGCTTACAATCTAGAAGGGAAATTTTTTATTAACATATATTTTTTTTAATGGTGGCGATCAGCGATTTTTATCGTGACTGCGATATTATGGCGGACACATCGGACACTTTTGGCACTATTTTGGACCATTCACATTTATACAGCGATCAGTGCAATTAAAAATGTATTAATTACTGGTTAAATGTGACTGGCAGTGAAGGGGTTAACCACCAGGTGGCGCTGTAGGGGTTAAGTGTGTCCTAGGGAGTGATTCTAACTGTGGGGGGGAGGGGATGTGTGACACGACACTGATCATCGCTCCCGATTACAGGGAGCGATGATCAGTGTCATTAGGCAGAAAGGGGAAATGCTTGTTTACATCAGCATTTCCCCATTCTTCCTCTCCGTGAGATGATGGCAGGTATCCCCCGCGGACATCGAGTCTGCGGGACCCGCGATCACACTCATGGAGCTCACTTAAAGTGGAAGTAAACCCATTGATTTAAACAGTTAAAAAAAAAAGGCATGCCGGGAATGCCAACTGCACATTGGCTGTGCTCTCAGACAAACTATCAAACCATCCAATGGCTGATGTCATAACGAATCACATGTGCAGCACCATAGCAGTTGAAGATTAAACAGAGGCAAAGATGGCAGCTTCCTTGGCTGAAAACGATAGGGGAGTTTACTTCCACTTTAAAGCAAACCTAAAGGGACGTACCTGTATGCCCATTTGCCTGTCTGCGCCATTGTCTCGACGTATATGTACATGCGGCGGTCGGCAAGTGTTTAAAATGACTATGTTAGAGTAAAAGATTTACTAAAGGAAGATGCCCTGCAACTCGCCTCACCAGTGCCAGGACATGTTTGCCCTGGGCTCATCTGGAGCCCAGGGCAAACATGCCAAATTTCGCATCCCGGATTTCGGATAAGAAGCCAGAAAGAATGTCAGCAAGCCAGTCTAGAAACAAATAGCAGGAGATGGTTCCTTGTGATGTGACCAAATGTGAAGGGAATGGAGAAATGAGCTGGAAGACTTTAAATAGGCAGGTCAGACGAGCATCATAGGGAACAGCTGGTAACTGGAGAGAGAAGAGAGCTGGCAATTAGCCGACAGCTGAGCGGCCAGCCCAGAGGAGGAAGGGCTAAGCCAGCCCTGACAGAAAAGGGCCTAAGGGAATGTCTTGGGGACCCCCCGTTAATGAGAACTAGTGTCCACATTGGAAGATTTTCCCTCTATTACTTTTCTGAGGACAACCCTTTTTTTTTTACTTCGAAATATACCTTCAAAATAAGTTTTACCTTCAGTTATATTTTAAGGATAACTGAGCTTCAACAGTTGGCAGTGACTGCAGTTCAGATTTCCTGAGATACAGATGGCTACGAAAGAGAATATTCACAAGTCAGTAACATGTCAATCAAACTTTATAGTAATATTACAGTACAATGCTATAATCGAAATATGCAATGGCAAGCATATAATAATTTGAGTCTTAGCAATAATTATGTTCAGCTGAATGACACAATTCAAAATGTCTGCTTAGCTGCTAGATGGTTACATCAAACATGCCAGAATATGAAACACCAAGCTATTGTATTTGTTTTTTTTAACATAAGAACAAACTGTTATTAGCCCTTGTACACACGGTCGGACATTCCGACGGAAAATGTCCGATCGGACCATGTTGTCGGAATATCCGACGGACCAAGTTTTCCAGCTTGGCTATAAAAAATTTCCGACAACATGATCCGATCGAACTTTGTCCGATCACGTGTAGAGAATTCCGATCGGACAAAGTGCCACGCATGCTCAGATCAAATTCCTAGACCAAAGCTATTGGCTACTAGCCTGAACGTAGTCCCGTCATAACGAAATAACGTCATCACGTTCTGAACGATCGGATTTTCCGACAACTTCGTCCGACCGTGTGTATGCAACAGTTTTGGACAAAATCCGTCAGAAAAAATCTGACGGATTTGGTTGTCGGAATGTCCGACCGTGTGTACAAGGGCTTAGGCTTCATGCACACGAGACGCCGGTGCAAATTCTGCTGGACACGTGTATTTATTTATTTATTTTTTTTCCCTCAAGATTTTTTTTTTCCTTACACGTGTTCATTTCAAAGGTTTCTTTGTTTAAAAGTTCTTTGAAACAATATCATCAGCTTTTGCCAGCCTGAGAATGGCATCATTAGATTCACCCATTCTACGAATGGTGCCGCAGATAGCGTAGGTCTTGAACTGGCCAGTTACTGTGCCTGTTGTCTTATCGACCTCTGCAGTGTTCATCTGAACAGAAGCATGGTCCTTGGCATAAATGATTCGGTTGCTGGCAGAACATTTACGGGGGACGTACAAGTCCACAAATTCACCGGCATCGTTCTGCATTTTGCACCTTGGATACAGTCACAAGGACCTCACGCTCGCTGTAATGGCCGATATGAAAGAGAAGCGCTGGACACATGTTTTTAAAAGCTGAAACCGTCATTTAGAAACACCCGTTTTACCCGCGATTTTTTACCGCGATTTAAGGTACTTCTGATTAGACAAGTTTTAGCCGTGTTGCCAGCTGAATGATTTTTTTAAACACAAATATATAATAAAGAGCTCATAAAGTATTTTGGCAGTTCCTTGTTCAACCTGAAATCTTGATGACTTGATTAGAAACAGTCTTGCAGTCTGTGGGTGGAAGAAATTTATCTTTTTAAGAAAGTGTTTGTTACTTTATGTATGTAATGAACAGACAGGTAACTCCTTATTGTTGGTCATAAATATTTTGAAGATACCAGATACCCTCATTTTCTCACTTGTCCTATATATATTTACAGAAGTTAGCCAAGTTATGTGTTTTAAAGGAATGTCTGCCTATGGTAGCCAAGTATCATTTTTTTTTTTTTTTCTGCTGCAAATCAGAGAAGCTTTTCACATTTTTCATGGTTGCTGAGCTACTCTGGATCACATAATGCTCTGCAGCTGATAAAGAATGTTTTATGGATATACAAAATGTCAACTGTTCATTTGTTTTATGTCTGCAGATCAGGAGCATAAATTGTTTCAGGATAAATTGAGGAATCAAAGAGAAGCTTTGTAGCTGGTAATTGTTCACCGTGTGCAGTGACAGCTCTTTGTCTGCGTTTAGTTATCATCTGGCCAAAGTGTGGCTATCACATTACATTACACGCTGTACAGTGATTTAAAAACTGTTATCTGCTTTAAAACTTAAAAGTAAGGAAATAAATGTTATACCTAGAAGTGCAAACCATGACCAGCCCCGTTTGTTGACAACTTGGACGTGCCACCTTCTTTCCTTGCATCTTCCTATTGGTCAGTGGAACTGCCATCACAGTTGTAGACGGATAGGCACGGATTGGGGTGGGATGAGGCTGAAATTGACTTTGGAAATGAACTAAAGATGTCCATAATAGAGCACTCCAGGTCCGGGGGTTCCTGAGGCATTTTTGCAGATGTCTTATAATATGTGCAGGGACCACAAAAACCTGAATTTATTATCTGCTCTAGATTATTGAGTTAAAGTTAAAGGCAAAACTTTTAATAGTGACCACACAAACAAAGAGGAAAACCTTCCCAACAGTGAAACTCTCAGAAAAAAGAAACAAGCATCAATTCTGCCAACTACCAGTTTAAAAAAAAAAAAAAAGATAATATTGCTGTCTACATCCCTTTTAGATAAGATCAATTAGGGAGATTTTGCTTAAGAATAAAAAAAGAAGAATATAACAATAATAAAACTTAGTCTGCCAAAACGCATTTCAGCGGACAATTCGATCGCGTGTGGGCTTCAGCGGACTTTTCCAGCGTAAAGTCTTGGGTTTCAGCGGACAATACGTTCGTCAGTATGCTAGTCCGGCGGACTAAGAATGACGCATGCTCAGAAGCAAGTACGAAAAAGGAAGCTATTGGCTACTGGCTATTGAACTTCCTTTTTCTAGTCCCGTCGTACGTGCTGTACGTCATCACGCTAGCAAACACCGGACTTTCTGTGTGTCCGTGTGTGGCCAAGTCCGTTCGGAAGAAAGTCCACCGCACTATCCGCCGGATTGTTTGCTGGACTAAGTACGCCCGACAATTCGCTCGTGTGTAGGCGGCATTAGGCACAATTAACACTTCTTGATTGTCCCTATATTATAGAAAATCTTTACATTTTGAGTATTGGTTCACTTTAATACTTGTTATGGAACAGAAATTCACTGGGTATTCAGAATAGGATTAGTATGACATTCCTGGAGCCCACAACCTTTGAAACAAACCTACCTATATTTCTATTCTCACAGGGCCACTTTAAGAGAACCCCTGATTCCAAAATTCATCTATACCTTTGAGCAAGCAGGCTTCAACCTTAAGGCTAGGTTCACAATGCTCCCGGATGTGGCTTCCAGCAGGGGGTCCGGTGCATCCCTGTTCTTCCGTTTCGGGGGGAGAAATCGGGACCGAATGAGGAACAGACAGATGAGAAGGGAAGGTAGAGGAAGGGAAGGTGGGGGGCAGGGGAAGGTTCCCTCATTTTAGGGCAGTCCACCCAACGGTCACTACAACCAATGAAAGGTGTTCCTACCACACTCTACACAGGTGACATCATTACTCTACAGATATGACATCTGCAATGCAGATGGAATAACTTTATGAGCGTTATCCCATGTATTCATATAACTTCCCTGTGGTTTTTCTTAAAGGTGCAGTTATCCCATATGTTAATAAATCCCAAGATGATGTGGGATATTTTCCACATTAAAGATGACATACAATGTGGATATACAAATTGATTTATCCTAGATAAAAAGTATGAAAATGATGACCTTCTGCAATGGAATTTAAACAAATGTTTACCAGGTGGTCTCTCCCCTCCTAACATTTTTTTTTTTCTCATAAGAATCTCTCTTGAGCAGACTAATGGTTGAATATGTTGATGTTGCATAACTGTTATGTAGTTTGGGTGTAAAGCAGAATATCTGTGGAATGTAGAATTAAAGAAAACGTCATCATTCAGTATGGATGGATGTTTCTGAGTAGGTTCACTTAGGTATACACAGAGCTGCCTACTGTCTGTTTAGTTCATCATCTTTCAATGTCCGTCCCAAAGATAAACTGTATGAAGTGATAGATCAATGGTTCCCCAAGGTCTGAGATCCGACTTGGATAGGATTGACCCATGCATAGTAAATATCTGTGTGTTATGGCTGTTTTTTCCAGATGATAACCTTCTTTATTTTATTTCCTTATTTCATAACTTGGAGGGGATTTCTTTTATCTGAACAAAAGTTACATCTCAGCTCCAGTTAACATGTTTAACTTATTGTAATCTCTGTCAGGTTTTTATTGTAGTCTGTGTCTCTGTTGGGGCGATTTTTTTTCCTTCACATCCTATCAAATCTCCCCAGTGAAGACACAGACAAATACACATTAACCTCCCCTGGCGGTATGATTATTTCAGATTTTAGGTGCTGAAAGCGGTACAATTATTTTGCATGAAAATTTGGCGTTTTATATTTTAGTCCTGTAATTCTTAGGAATGACTCACTTAAATCTGTCCAAACCAGAGTCTAGCAGACATCCCGGGTATGATAAAGTTTGAAAAATGAAATCATAAATTATAATATAATAAATGACTATAAATAATTATACCAAATAATAATATAACAATAATAAAAATGATTCAATAATGTAATCAAATCAAAAACACTGAAATTAGCTCAGTTGCAGAATTGCCGCTGTCATTACTTTTCAGTATTTGATGACGGATCTCCCCACAAATCGCTATCGCTCAATTCTGCGAGTGATTCTCATTTATTATCGCTGTTTTCTAGCTGTTCTAAAATCATTTTTGATGTAAAGGGACAGTTTTGGTTGCTATGGACAATCTCCAGTTTCCTGGCAAGGAGAACAGTTTTTATAATATAAAACTGCATACAGAGCACTGGGCAGACCACTAGGGACAAAGGGGATGATAAATAATTACATACAGCAATGTGATCTGTAAGATTACATTATACTGTAAGTAATGTGTGTGTTTCACTTTTTGAATTTGGCGCCGTTCTCCGTCCCCGTGCGTCGCAACGCTCGCAGGAAACGGAGATCTGCTCCGTGATAGATCGAGCAGAGCACGGCTTGCTCGTACAGCGGGGGGGACATCTCTAGATCCAGGGGAGAAGGTAAGTAAATTTTCCCTGCATTCAGCGATGCGGTCCCGAGTCAGGGAAAAAAATGTTTTTCTATATATTTTTGGGGGATATTTATTATAACAAAAAGTAAAAAATTATGCGTTTTTTTTTTCTCTAAATTATCGCTCTATTTTTGTTTATCGCGCAAAAAATAAAAACCGGAGGGGTGATCAAATACCACCAAAACAAAGCTCTATTTGTGAGGAAAAAAAAGGACGTCAATTTTATTTGTGAGCCACGTCACAAGACCGCGCAATTGTCGGTTAAAGCGACACAGTGCCGAATCGCAAAAAGTGGTCTGGTCTTAAGCCAGCAAAATGGTCCGGGGCTGAAAGTGGTTAAGATCTAATAGGAGCTTAAGACTTGGGAAGATACTTTGCTATATTAATCCTGTGTTATTGGCAGAGGCAGCAGTACCCCTTTATCAGTTATGCCAGTGTTGCTAGTTGGTTATTACTGCCATTAGTCATTATCTCATTTATATAGTTTTATTTATATTGTTAGCCTGTACCTTTATTTGAGAGCATCATTATTTTCTAATTTAGCCTGTTCTATGAATGAAATACTGTACACATGTGAATGATTTATTCTAATGCACACAGAAAGGGTTAAATAAATTCAGTAGCGGCTGCCTGGAAGACTTTCCCAGAAATGCCGGGCTGTTTATGGGTTTCTGAAATCTATTGTATGGATCGGAATAATGACCCTATGTGTTTCCTGTCTCCATTAAATATTGTACCTGAAGAAACAATTAGGGACCAACTGGGGACGGGTCAGGTCCCTCAGCCTCCCACTGCTGTAGATAGATGGGCCGGGAAGGAACGGTTTGACTGAAATGTTTATTTCACGATAAAAGAGCTTTAATTGTATCTATGGAATGCATATTTACATTGGATGGAACTCAGTTTGTTTTCTTTTCTGTATACTGAGACTAATGTTTTCTTGAAGTGTGAGCTGAAAGGAGCTGACATTATAATGCTGTAAATGCCACATATCATGTATGGGATTAAACCATTTGTACGCACAGTCAGCTACACGCTGCCAACCTTTTGACAGTGATCAGATAATTCTTCACAAAGCACCAGCAGCAAGCCAAATGGAACCGATTTCTTTAGTTGTGGAATGGTAACTGTCTGGCTGGTACAATGTGCCAATAGGGGTTATAAGGTGGCATACTGCAGCTGCTGGTAACAAAGTAAACAATGTTCCTATTACACACTCATAAATGTGACCTATTTAAACGGTATTAGTAGACTGTAATTTGTCAACCTAAGCCCTTGTACACACGGTCGGACATTCCGACAACAAAATCCGTTGGATTTTGTCCGATGGATTTTTTCCCGAAACTGGTGTTGCATACACACGGTCGGACAAAGTTGTCGGAAAATCCAATCGTAGGTAACGTGATGACGTTAATTCATTATGACGGGTCTACGTTCAGGCTAGTAGCCAATAGCTTTGGTCTAGGAATTTGATCTGAGCATGCGTGGCACTTTGTCCGATCAGAATTCTCTACAAACGATCGGACAAAGTCCGATCGGATCATGTTGTTGGAAAATTTTATAGCCCAGCTCTAAAACTTTGTCGGTCGGATATTCAGACAGAAACAGTCCGATGGAGCCCACACACGGTCAGATTATCCAACAACGCGGTCCGATCGGACATTTTGCGTCAGACTGTCCGACCTTGTGTACAAGGGCTTAGTGTAAAAAAAATGACCATTGAGTGCAAAATGCAGTACCCATATAATGGGCAAAAATTACTTTACACCTTTTGAAAACTGCCTCCTAATTTGACTGGCAAGAGCAACTGCCCTTGGCAGATAGCCACTGCACTTTAAATAAGGACCAGTCCATCCAAAAGTAATAGTTATAGGTGGGACCTGGTATATTGGGTACCACTGGCTTCCTATATATCTTGGATACTCCAGTACAAACATCTTGCTGCCATAATTCCTGACTCTGTTCCTGCCCATCAGGGAGTTTTGAGTGTTTGCATCCAAGGCCACATGTTCTTGCTTTTTTTTGTTATATTCTTCATATTCTAAAATAAATAAAAATGATTATTATTATCCACAATTTATATAGCGCCAACAGTTTACGCAACGCTTTACAATGTATAGGGGGCGGGGAAACACAATTACAGTACAGTTCAATACAAAAGGTACAGGAGGGCCCTGCTCGTAGAGCTTACATTCTAAAGGGAGGGGGTGGTGGTACAAAAGGTAATGGCTGCAAAGATTGATTTGATGGGGGGTGGCACAGGGACAGTTAGGTGGGTGTGGGATAGGCTTCCCTGAATAAATGGGTTTTCATGGATCTCCTTAATGTGGACAGGGTAGGGGCTTATCGGATATACTGGGGCAGGGGGTTCCAGAGGATGGGAGAGGCTCTGGAGAAGTACTGAAGGCGAGCATGGGAGGAGGTAACAAGGGATCTAGAGAGCAGGAGGTCCTGGGAGGAGCGGAGGGGACGATTTTGGTGATATCTGCAGATGAGGTTGGTGATGTCGATGGGGGTGATGTTGTGAATGGCCTTGTATGTTATGGTTAGCATTTTGAATTTTACACCGTGGGGTAGGGGGAGCCAGTGAAGAGATTGGCAGAGAGGAGCAGCAGTCATGGATCGGTTAGTGAGGTGTATTAGTCTAGCAGCAGAATTCATAATAGACTGAAGGGGGGATAGCCTGCTTAAGGGTAGGCCATTAAGGAGAGAGTTGCAGTAGTCAAGGCGGGAAATAATCAAGGAGTGAATAAGTTGCTTTGTGGTGTCATTAGTCAGGAAGGGTCGAAATCTGGAGATGTTGCAGAGTTTAAGGTGCCAGGATTTAGCCAGTGATTGGATATGGGGGCTGAAGGAGAGGTCAGAGTCAAGGATTACACCCAGGACCTTAGCATGTGCGGAGGGACCAATGGTTGTGTTGTTGATATTAATGGTGAAGTCACAGGGTGGGACCGTGAAGGAGGAAATATAACAAGCTAAGTTTTAGAAAGATGTGAGAGGAAGTGGTGTAACATCCATATCGATATGTTATTCAGTAAGTTTGAGATCCATGAGGAGATTGAGGGGGTGAGTTGAGCAGTGGAGAGATAGATCTGGGTGTCGTCGACATAGAGGTGGTATTGGAAGCCATGGGAGGTTATCAGCTGGCCCAGGGAAGAGGTATAGAGTGAGAATAGGAGAGGCCCAAGGACGGAGCCTTGGGGTACCCCAACAGAAAGAGGAAGGGGAGTGGAGGAGATGTAGTTGTAAGTGACACTGTAAGTGCGCTGAGATAGGTAGGAGGAGAACCAGGATAAAGCAGAATCACGGAGGCCAAGGGAGTGTAATTTGCTGAGAAGGAGCAGGTGGTCAACTGTGTCAAATGCAGCAGAGAGGTCTAAAAAAATGAATATGGAGTAGTGCCTATTGGTTTTAGCAGTTAGTAGGTCATTGGTGAGTTAGTAGGGCAGTTTCTGTAGAGATGGGTCTTAAGTTATTCAAACAAGTGGGGGAATTTGAATGCTGGATATCTCCTTGCAAATTGTGTCGATTTTGCTATTGAAATTGTTGGCAATCTGTTGAGCGGTAAGCAAGTTTGTGGGTGGAGGCAGTGGGGGGTGAAGTAAGGAATTAAGGGTAGAAAGGAATTCCTCATGACCATAGTAGGTATGTAGACCCAGGCACTGAAGCTATCACTTCAACAGAGTCTCTCAGGCCTCATTCACACAACATACTTATGCATACACCTGTGTGAAGGGCTGTCTGTGCATCCACGTGCCATTAATGTCGATTGCAATGCAGCGGCTGAACAGATACAGACACTGTTCCCAGTTTAACAGCCGTGCAGGTGCTTGTCTGCACTCAGGGACACGCACCCACAACTGCACAGCTGTCAAATAGAGACCAGCGTCTGTGTCTGTGCAGTGGCTGTGTCCCAGTAGACACTAATGGGACTACCTGCACACAGATGCATGGAACACCTTTGCATCCTATGTGGGCAAAGCTAGCCCTTCTTATGGATGTATGCATAATGTGAATGAGACCTCAGAGATTTGAGATCCCTCAGAGAGGGATTTAACACTTCAACATCAATCAAAAACTTGTCATCTAGGGCTGGTTCACACCAGCAGCTCAGCTGCTGGTGTGCAGTGCAGCATAGATCGATGCAGTGATAATGCACTAAGCTTGGTGGATCCTACTGTTTCCTTTTTTGTTTAAAAACAGTTATTATTGCGATGTCACAGAAACATCTCATAGAGTTCAATTGCCTGCTGTGCAGTGCATTGGATTTCAGTACATCGTGCCTGCAAATATAACGAATGAATTCGAATGAATTCGACATGATTCGGTAAATTCTTTAAAGATCTAATGAAACAAAAGGTCAGCTCAAAGTAAATCTTATAGTCCAATCAGCTAATTAATTTTGTGCCGGAGGATGGATTACTGGCAAAGTGCATTCCTGAGAACTGAGTTATGCCGCGTACACACGGGCGGACTGTATGGCGTACTTAGTCCGTCGAAACACATTTCAGTGGACAGTCCGCTCGTGTGTGGGCTTCAGCGGACTTTTTCAGCGTGCAGTCTGGCGTACTAAGAATTTCGGATTTTTCAAAATTCTGTCCGTCGTACTTTGGTTTCAGCGGACAATCCGCTCGTCAGTAGGCTAGTTCGATGGACTAAGAATGGCGCATGCCCAGAAAGGATTTACACGGCGGAAGGGTGCTTTGCTGTGTATTGGACTTCCTATTTCTAGTCCCGTCGTACGTGCTGTACACGTCATCGCACAAGCTTTCGACGGACTGTTTGTGCATCCGTGTGTGGTCAAGTCCGTTCATTCGAAAGTATGACGGACTGTCCGTCGGATTGTATGACGAACTAAGTACGCCATACAGTCCGCCCGTGTGTACGCGCCATTAGAAGGGTGTTGTATTGTATTTGAGCCGAGGAGAAGAGACGTTGTCATTGTGTGTGTGTTAAAAGATTCAATAAACGAGTTTCCAAACTACAAATCATTATTACGAATGTCTATACATACATAAATAGTGAATTTTAATGAATGCAAACGAATGAATTCGACACTCTACGAATAATAACGAATTATCCGAAAACTTATTAAAATAACATAACGAATATAACAGAACGAAATGATGTATTTTACGAATGACAACGAAACGAAACTAAACGAAATTTTCCGTTGTGCACAAGTCTAATATTTAAATTGTTTTGCATATGTTCATGTTATTAATAAAAAAAAACAACGAATTTTCATCCACAATGTTCAAATTGAAGGATGCCAGCATCCTCGTCAAGGAAATAGATGGTGACCATGGATAATGCCTAACAAATGTATCAACATATACGAGGGACTGTCCCTGATTTGGAACAATGTCCCTCTGTCCCTCTTTCCTCCTCATTTTGGTCTGATTTCTATAATTGTATATAAATGCACTATTTGTCTATCAAAAAGTGTTTCCCAGAGCTAAACCTTTCATCCAATTTCTAAATTGCTGCGTTTGTAAATTCCAAAAGCCAACATAAAGAAATAGTAGTGGTAAAGAAAAAAAAGTACTTGTGGGTTTAATCTTTTTTTTTTGTATAATTCTCCTTTAAGGGGGCGTGGCAGGGGGTGTGTCCTATGCCTACATACTTTTGTTAATAAGTGTCCCTGGTTCCTATCTCAAAGTTGTGAGGTATGTATTTAAATAACCGTATTTGCAATCTAAAGACTTTGTATTGAGATTATTGAAGTACCTTAAACCTCCCAGGACATGTACTGTATCATGTCCTGGGAGGTTTAAGGTACTTCAATAATCTCAATACAAAGTCTTTAGATTGCAAATAATACGGTTATTAAACAACCAGTGATTCAAGGTTCGATAAAGAGCTTGTGTACACACTACATTATACATACCGTACATTTGATATGATAATGATAACAGGGTGTAGACATGGAGATTAGAGCTGAGTAGTATACTGTTTTACTTGTACATACAGTATATGTTGTGTTATATGGAAGCCGAGTAAACTGGTCCCTATGGTATGCACTTTTTAAATGATATTGTAGTAATAAGCAAAACTCTCTTTAAATAAAGACTATGGGGTTAATTTACTAAAACTGGAGAATCCAAAATCTGGCGCAGCTCTACATGGAAACCAATCAGCTTCCTTTTTTTTTTTTTGTCGAAGCCTAATTGAAGAAGATGAAGTTAGAAGCTGATTGCTATCGTGCACAGATGCACCATCATTTGCATTCTCTTCCTACTTGCAGCTCCATAGTAAAAAAATATTTATTTGCAAATGTTTGGGAGGATTCCAGGAGGTTGAACTAATTGTATCTCTTGGGAACGAAGAAGGAAGATCTCTGCACCTGAATTCTCAACCACGTCCATTCATAGCGTGTCTAAGTATGGTCATAGCCGAGCAGATGTCTCCATAAGCAATGGGCAGTAAAACATCTGCTCACCCTTGAATACTCCACTATGTGTCTTGCACCATGATTATTGGGCACAAACAGAACACATGCAGTTAAAGTGGTTGTAAACCCTACAAACCACTTTGACCTACAGGTAAGCCTAGATTAAGGCTTACCTGTAGGTCCAAGAAATATCTCCCAAACCTATACGGTTTAGGAGATATTTACCTGAAGACAGCCACCGCTGTCTACGGCGCATGCGCCGTAGACAGCGGCGCGCAGGCGCACTGGGCAAGCCGCAGATCGCAGCAATATGCTGCGAGTGTTGGCTCCCGTTTGCATGCGCGGGAGTGACGTCATCGCTGCTCCCGCAAATCACAGCGCCGGAGCAGTGACACCCACCAAGAAGATGGACGCTCGGAACTACAGGGGACAGCGTGACTTCGCTGGCTCCTGTGTCAGGTAAGTGACACATAATGGACTACTATGCAATCCATAGTAGTCCATTATGCTTTACCTTTGCAGGGAATCAAAGAGGAAGTAAACCCATCAGGGTTTACTTCCTCATTAATTACTTATTTTTCGTAATGAGAAAAGGGAAGGATGAAATAATTGCTTGAAATTTGTATGCGATAACATATTCTTATCACTGCCATGGTTAGCCCTAAGTGGCCTAACCCTTACTTACTTATACAGTATGCGGGATAAAGCTATATTTTGGTAGCAGGATGAGACGCCCTTGATTGGTTTTGTAGTGCTGGCAGTAGGTGGCTGATGCAGAATCTTGAACTGTTACTTCGGGAGACCCAGCAGACCAAGATACTAGATGATGATGCAACATAAAATAGAGAGGGTACTTATACTGAGTATGTATGTGTGCAAGTGATACTTGGTCAGGGCCGTCTTTAAAGCAGGGCAAAAGGGGCAGCTTCCCTGGGCCCTGTCATTGTTGTGGGGCCCAAAACAGCTGCCTCATACTTGCCAACTATCCAGGTTTAAATTCCCTTGTCCCTTGAAGTTTTAGTCCTGTGCTGTGTCCTAATATCTCAGTGTAAAGTGCTGGTACTAATGCTGCACAGCTCTGCCCTATTGTTGTGCACAAATGACTCACCTGTAGGCCCTGTGTAAATAACCGGCATTCATATGTAAATAGCGGTGACAATACTAAGTAAATAGCTGCGGCCGACGGCATTGATATGTAAATAAAGCCAGCATTCGTATGTAAATCATGCACCCCTGCAGTGAGGAAATGATGTGCTGTAACCTCTAGCAACCAACCAGTGAGCCGTAATGTGTGCTGTAACCTCTAGCAACCAGACAGTAAGCAGTAATGATATGCTGTAACTGCTGGCAACCAATTGCAATTGCTGCCTGATCTGATACAGTAAACTGATTTTAAGTGTAGCTGCTATTTATTGTATGTCTCAGAGCAGGTGGAGAGTGAAATTGCATGGGGGGGGGCAAGAACATTTTTGCCCAGGGTCCATTCAATACTAAAGACTGCCCTGTACTTGGTTATCTTCAATCGCAGTTTTCCTTCCACATGAGCTGACTTTCAATATACTGCATACGAAGAACACATTGCTAGTAAGTCACACAAACAACCACTGCTCGTGACTCATTCACTTATAAAACCCTGGATCACACTAACTGTATTCCTGATTAAAACCATACTGAAAAACATAAAAGTATGTTCATTATTTCATATGAAGCCTGAACTATGACAAGTATTTATAGGGCTTTGTAGTTTGTAATACCTTAAAGAATTACACAGTATTACATCACATGTCAGGATGTGTATGCAGTGTTTTTACTGACAAAGCCAGACTTTACCAAGACAAGTCAGTTACAAATAACATCAATAGAAAACCGGTATTGCGTTTGTATTTTAATTGTAGTTCTGTGTAATGTCTTACAGCCAAAATAGTAAAAATTAATCATATGAATGTTGATTTTACATCATGATCTATATTCTTAGCAGTTAACACGTGGTTTTAATAAAACACTCATAATAGTGAGCAGATCTATTTGAAGATAAGTTGACAATTTGTCATAAAAAAATAAAAAAAACTCAACATTCTTCATATGCATGTACCTGTTGTAAATTCACAAGATATAGTGACCCACACGCTTCCTCCATGTCCTTTGTGGACATCCATATTTTGACACGAATGTGGGGAAAAAGTGCACAAAAACATAATAAAAAGTTTGAACTGGAAATTGAAAAGTACAGCATGCAAGTGGGCAGCATGAATCCCTGCTTAGATTTTTCACAGTCACAATAAATCAGGTCAAGGAGAGCTGCTTTGCATTTTCCAGCACAATGGAAATACAATCTTAGCCCTTGTACATACGGTCGGAGAATCCGTCGGAATGTGTCCTATCGGACCGTGTTGTCGGATAATCCGACTGTGTGTGGTATGCATCGGACTGTTTCCGTCGGAATATCCGTCCGACCAAATTTTCCAACTTGCTGGAAATATTTTCCAACAAACTGGTCCGATAGGACATACTCCGATCATGTGTAGAGAATTCCGATCGGACAAGGTGCCACGCATGCTCAGATCAAATTCCTACATCAAAGCTATTGGCTACTAGCCTGAACGTAGTCCCATCGTAACGAAATTACGTCATCACATTCTGAAAGATCTGATTTTTCGACAACTTTGTCCGGCCGTGTGTATGCAACAGTTTCGGACAAGATCCGACGGACAAGATCCGACGGACAAAATCCAACGGACAAAATCCAACGGATTTGGTTGTCGAAATCTCCGACCGTGTGTACAAGGGCTAAGAAGTACTCTGACCCATTCAGAGCTACTGTTCTAGCTTTAGACATAAGGGGCAGGGATAGAACATGTTAACGCTCTTTGTCTTTATTTAGGATTCGGATTAGATTCAGTCTCCATTTCTGTTGTCTCCAGGGAAATAAGTATGCACAAATCTTTTATATATTTTATAGTTGTCATCAGAACTGGATTACAACTTCCACTTGAGAGACATACACTGGTGACCACTGGAGAAGTTGAGATTTCCCCTCACTTGCGAAAAGATGGCCACTCACTTCCTGTGTTTCTGTGGCAGCAAGTGAGGGGACAGAGATAGGTGTTAAAACCCGTCAGGTTCTTCTATACAGCTCTATACAAAACAAGACGAGAAGGTGCACTTTATTTTGAAACAACTGATAGCAGAAGCTTTGTAAGGGTGACCTTGTACAATAGGTCCAGCCACAAAGGGGTTTCCCACTTTGTTATAATTAGGAAATCTCTTTAATAAAATAAGAAGAAACTGACATCAAATAGAATCAGCCATGTTTTCGTTGTTGATGCTGTTTTTGTTCTTTGCTTCTTCCCTATTTTGTATTTTCCGGTATATTTCTACCAATACCTCATGCAAGTATCCAGGGGCGGACTGACCATTCGGCCACTTGGGCACTGCCCGAGGGCCCCCGGGCCACTATGGGGCCCCATCAGGGTTGCCAGCCTCAGTAAAACCAGGGACAGTATGTAAATCTTTTATATCTGTCTCTGAAATGTCCCTTACTGACATCCTTTTGGTCTAAAAATCCTGAGATTATAGCTGCCCCACCTCTCCAGTACCTTCTCAGCCAATAGAAACATGTGTGTGTGTGTTTGTGTATACTAGACTTGTGCACAACGGAAAATTTCGTTTTAATTTCGGTTCGTTGTCATTCGTAAAATACATTATTTTGTTCTGTTATATTCCTTATGTTACATTAATACGTTTTCGGATAATTCGTTATTATTCGTAGAGTGATGAATTCATTCATTCGTATTCGTTGAAATTCGCTATTTATATATGTATAGACATTCGTGATAATGATTCGTAGTTTGGAAAGTCGTTTGTTTATTGAATCTTTTAACACACACAATGACAACGTCTCTTCTCCTCGGCTCAAATATAATACAACACCCTTCTCACTCAGTTCTCAGGAATGCACTTTGCCAGTAATCCAACCTCCAGCACAAAATTAATTAGCTGATTGGACTATAAGATTTACTTTGAGCTGACCTTTTGTTTCATTAGATCTTTAAAGAATTACCGAATCATGTCAAATTCATTCGAATTCATTTGTTATATTTCTTTTGTATTCGTTGTTGGTTGTTGTTTTTTTTATTCGTACATTCGGATGCATCTGAATGTCCGAAAGATGCAAAATTCGGCCGAATTTCGATTAGCCCCTGATTGCCTGGGGGCCCCATAATCTCCTATTGCCTGGGGGCCCCATGAGTTGTCAGTCCGCCCCTGCAAGTATCACTGCATTGAAGCCTTCTCACAAAAGTAATACCTATCATAAAAGTACGTTGAGTTGGGCACCATTAGAAGATTATCCTTGGTCTCTTATTTTTAGTGGGTTTAGTTCTGATTTAAGATATGTTTAAAGTATAGTAGGTTCTTTGAGTATCTTCTGGACATTATTAGAGAAGTTTATAAGCTGGGGAGTGTTACCATAACAGGTTTTATTTTTGTTGCTTTGAAATATATTGACTATTTTGGAATGCAAGGATGCTTAAAATGACATTTTGACCTGTATCCTCAGTATTTCATCCATTGATCCATAAACACAGACTTTAGTAAAAACAGGTGACAGATATATACATATTTATTCACATGTGCTCGTAGCATTGTGGCTTCAGTGCCTAAAATGTGCACAGATGTCCGTTTTGGCAGTAGATTATGCACACATATCTGTCTCGGAACCTCAAGCTAGGAATAATATTGTGCAGGATATGCTACAGAAGAAAATGGTGTTTTTTTTTTTCAAGTTAGTGTTTTAAAACCTCCTCAGTTGCAGATATTGTAATGTGTATTGGTGAGCTTTATACAATTTCAGTACTAATTGTGAACTATTGCCATTCTGAATCTTCCCTGAGAGAGAGAGAGAGACTCTTTCTCAACCCAGAGGAACCCTTGAAATAGTTCTCCGGTCTCGAGGAACCCCTTCTAAAAATGAGAAATCTACAACTCATGAGACATTAGTGTGATGGTCAGTGGGAAGAATGCTCCTTACACTTGTGGTCATTGGGAAGAATTACCTCCTTACAGATAGCTAAAAAGATCAATGGTGTCAGTGGGAACTTATCTGAGATGCAGAAAGTCCCCAGTGCTGAAGGAACCCCTAGCAACCTCTGGAGGAACCCTGGTTGAGAATCACTGCAGTAGTGTCTGCAGTTGTCACAGTTGTCACTGACATGGACAGAAAATTGCAAGGTGTGGTTAAAGATGAACTGCAGGAATAATATTTCTATGTTTATATTTAATATTTTTCACTTATCAATGCAGCCTGGTCTTATTCATTTTCATTTCTTTGATAAGCATATAGAATCATTTTTAGGCTCCCCTTGGAGGTACTCCTGTCACACTGCACTTGAAGACTGGGTACCCTTTTCGTATCCAAAAAGCCCAGACTGTGGTGACGCTCCAACATTATAACTGAGATTTTTTCAATCACTCACTGTAGAAATCAAAAAGAGGACATGGGGGGGCTGAGACCCAACCACGCTGCTGGGGTCAGCTTGCAAGTAGTTTTATATGCTCATCAGAGGAAAGTAAAATAATAAGGCTATGCTGCATGTGTGAGTAAAAAATATCTAATAAAAAGATATAAAAATGTTGTGCCTGGAGTTCAGCTTTAACCTCCCTGGCTGTATGATTCAGTCTGGTTTTAGGTGCTGAAAGCGGTACAATTATTTTGCATGGAAATTTGGCGTTTTATATTGTAGTCCTGTAATTCTTAAGCCGCGTACACACGGGCGGACTGTATGGCCAACTTAGTCCGTCAGACAATCCGACGGACAGTCCGTCCTACTTTCGAATGAACGGACTTGACCACACACGGATGCACAAACAGTCCGTCGAAAGCTTGCGCGATGACGTGTACAGCACGTACGACGGGACTAGAAATAGGAAGTCCAATACACAGCAATGCAACCTTTCGCCGTGTAAATCCTCTCTGAGCATGCGCCATACTTAGTCCATCGAACTAGCCTACTGACGAGCGGATTGTCCGCTGAAACCAAAGTACGACGGACAATATTACGGAAATTCCGAAATACTTAGTCCGCCAGACTGCACGCTGAAAAAGTCAGCTGAAGCCCACACACGAGCGGACTGTCCGCTGAAATGTGTTTCGACGGACTAAGTTGGCCAGACAGTCCGCCCGTGTGTACGCGGCTTTATGAATAACTCTCTTAAATCTGTTCAAACCAGAGTCTAGTAGACATCCCAGGTATGATAAAGTTTATAATATAATAAATAATAATAAAAATTATTCAATAATGTAATCAAATCCTAAAACATTGAAAAAGGGACACTTTTTGGTTGCTATGGACAATCTCCAAATTTCAGGCAGAAAAAACAGTATTTATAATATAAAAGTGCATGCAGGGCACTGCACAGACCACTAAGGATAAAGGGGATGTGTAATTTTTAATACAGTACTACTGTGTGTGTTTTGTGTCTTTTTACTTTTTTGAATTTGCCGCCGTTCTCCGCTCCCATGCGTCGTAACGCCGCAGGGAACGGAGCTCGGCGGCATTCAGCACTGTAAATCGAGCGGAGGACATCACTGGATCCAGGGGACAAGGTAAGTAACTCTCCCTGTGTCCTCCCCTGCATCCAGCGCTGCGATCCCGAGTCTGGCTCGGGGTTACCGCTCCTGTTAGTAAAATCCGAACCCGAGCCAGACTCGGGATTACCGCCAGGGAGGTTAAGCTTAGGTCAAAAATAAGTAATTTATAACTTATACAGGCAGGTTATTATACCAAGGCTTTCATTGATCATTGAATTATTCCACTTTTTTTTTTCTCTTAGACCATTATTATACTAACTAACATGATATATCTTATAATGAGCAGATACATTAGTGTGTGTGACAGACTAATAAGTATCTGTATAATATAAACTTAGAGAAGAAAAGGTTCTTCGGCTGAAAAACATGTGTAAAGATTAAGCAAATGCCTTTTCTAGACAGAACAATGGAACACGGTCAACCAGGAAATGCCTGCCTAATGTCACAGACTATAAGTTGTCCCCAAACTCAATATAAAACTGGTAACTAACCCACACGTATAATGAGTTCTTTGAAAATAAAACATTTTAGCCAAGTAACCATAAACTTTCAAGGTCCATCCAGGCCAGCAATATACAAAACCTAATCTTAAGTTCATCATAAGTGGACACTAATGGGATTTTTATAATGATTTATTAGTGCCTAGCATCATGTAATCGTTATTTTTCTGTTACTTTTCAGGACATCGTAATGAAATATTATCTAAGCTTGCGCTGTTTCCAGAAAAAGATCACATTGAAACCCGAGTGGGAAAAAATGTCACCATTATCTGCAGGTAAGGGAAGAAAATCTACTGTTGGGCTATTGTAACTATAAGGTTATGAGTACCATTGTATTAGTGTGGATTCAGGAGATGTAGCAGGAATGCAACTATAGTTGGCTCCCTAGCAGTGTTTATGATATAGGCAGGGGCGGACAGACAACTCATGGGGCCCCCGGGCAATCAGAGATTATGAGGCCACACAGTATACACACACACACACACACACAGTATACAATCACACACACACACAGAGACATGTTTCTATTGGCTGAGAAGGTACTGGAGAGGTGGGGCAGCTATAATCTCAGGATCTTTAGACCAAAAGGATGTCGGTAAGGGACATTTCAGAGACAGATGTAAAAAAAAAAAACACAGATTTTTACATACTGTCCCTGGTTTTACTGAGGCTGGCAACCCTGATGGGGCCCCCTAGTGGCCCGGGGCCCTCGGGCAGTGCCCGAGTGGCCAAATGGTCAGTCCGCCCCTGGATATAGGGCAGGGATATGCAATTAGCGGACCTCCAGCTGTTGCAAAACTACAAGTCCCATCATGCTTCTGCCTCATGCTTGTGGTTGTCAGAGTCTTGCGATGCCTGATGGGACTTGTAGTTCTGCAACAGCTGGAGGACCACTAATTGCATATCCCTGATATAGGGGTTGTTTTACTAAAGCCTGGAGAGTGCAAAATCTGGTGCAGCTCTGCATAGAAACCAATCAGCTTCCAGTTTTTTTTGTTTTTTTTTGTCAAAGTTTAATTGAACAAGCTGAAGTTAGAAGCTAATTGGCCACCATGCACTGCTGCACTAGATTTTGCACTCTCCAGATTTAATAAATCAGTTTCATTGTGTTTTGATTTAATTTTACATAGACACTTCCATGCTTGGTAAATTATGGCCAAAAAATGTAATTCAGGAAAAAGTGCGAAGCCAGACCCTTCATCGGGGAGGACAAAAGCTCTGAAATTCTTTGATATTCTATTCTGGTATATCCAGAAGTATGGATGATTTACCGCTCTTTTCATGTTTCAGTTATAGGCATTTGTAGGATTCATTTCTAAAATGTCTTTGGAGATGATTTATATAAAATAATCCCATACTGATTTTGTGGCAGTGACTTGGGAAAGAATTAAACCAGATACTTTTCTTAAATGGTTTACAAATAAAAAAGTTAGAATAAAAATAGCCAGTATACGTAAATCCCTACATTTTCCTTTTTAACTAAAGCCGACCAAGGTTTGTATTTACATTGGTAGCAAGTTCTCCTATCAAAAGGGTCATTGGTTGTATCTGAAAAAAAAAAAATGTATCAGCTATAATGCTATAATAGTATGTTGGTATGGGGAAATATCATATTGTATACAGCAGATCTAAATATGGCATTCTTATTCAGGTGATTTAGAAGAAGACATACCAGAGTGTCAGCCGCAGTACATGTCTCTGGACTTTGTCATCTTCCTATACCTCAATTTTGTTTTTGTTTTTTTTTCCTCTTTTGGTGTTTTTAAGACATTTTGCTGCTATTCTGCTTAAAGGACTAAATTTGATTGTCTTTAATTCAGCCATAAAACTTTGTATAGTTTTTATTTTTATTTTTGTATTACCCTAAGGCTCCATGCACACTGGAGCTGATAAACTGCAGTTTATTGGAGTTTGGCCATTTTTTTTAAAAGCTCATAAACTCCACTCTATGTTAGCCTATGTGTCCATGCACACATGGAAGTTTTTTTAGCTTTAACCTCCCTGGCGGTATGATTCAGTCTGGAATAAGGTGCTGAAAGCGGTACAATTATTTTGCATGGAAGTCTGGCGTTTTATTTTGTAGTCCTGTAATTCTTAGGAATAACACTCTTAAATCTGTTCAAACCAGAGTCTAGCAGATATCCCGGGTATGATAAAGTTTATAATATAATAAAGAATAATAAAAAATATTTAATAATGTAATCAAATCCTAAAACACTGAAAAAGGGACAAGTTTTGGTTGCTATGGACAATCTCCAAATTCCAGGCAGAAAAAAACAGTATTTATAATATAAAAGTGCATGCAGGGCACTGCACAGACCACTAGGGACAAAGGGGGTGTGTATTTTTTAATACAGCACTGTAATCTGTGAAGATTACAGTGCTGTGTGTGTTTTGTGTACTTTTACTTTTTTGAATTTGCCGCCGTTCTCCGCTCCCGTGCGCCATAACGTCACAGGGAACGGAGCTCGGCGGCACTCGGCATTGTGAATCGAGCGGAGGACAGCTCGATCACACAGCGCGGCGGCGGCGGACATCGCTGGATCCAGGGGACAAGGTAAGTAACTCTCCCTGTGTCCTCCCCTGCATCCAGCGATGCGATCCCGAGTCTGGCTCGGGGTTACCGCTCCTGTAATTAAAATCCCAACCCGAGCCAGACTCGGGATTACCGCTAGGGGGGTTAATGAGCAGTGAAGTTTCTTTTTACTGAACGCCAGAAATTTGCATTCAAAGTGCAGTTTTTCACTGCCAAAAAACAACAAACGCTAATAAACGTGCGCCGTAGACAGCGGCGTGCAGGCGCACTGGGCAGGCCGCAGATCACGGCGATATTCCGCTCGTGACGGCTCCCGTGCGTGACATCAGCGTGGCTCCAGCGAATCACAGCGCCGGAGCAGCGAGACCCGGAAGTCACTCCGGGATACATGGCAGCGGAGAACATGAAGACGGAGGACCGCTTCGGGGGCTTCCTTCTCAGGTAAGTTATTCATAATGAGCTAGTATCCTATGCATCCTAACTCATTATGCCTTTTGCCTTGCTGGTTGCATTTTTTTTTAAGTGCCTTTACTTCCTCTTTAAGACCTGGTTATGCACACTGGGAATTTAGGTGCGGGTGGAAGGCACAGGTGTCCAATCCAGCCCTGCTGACCGCTGCTGTAGCTGGATGGTGCCGTGAGCGGTTCCAATGTTTAGGGCAGTATGCACCCAGGGACAAATGCCATCAGACCAAAGAAGGTCTCAATTTGTTAGTTGTTGGAGTTATTTCTTTTATTTATGAAAGTAGTATAGGATGCAGAAGTGTTATAAATATCCTTTGCTCTAACATGCTTCTGTTAAATGTTTTTTATGTAGTATACTAGGCTTATTGCCACACAATGAATGCAATAAATAGTATGAAAAAGATAGAATTAGTAAATCTTTAGAGAGACGTGTGAACTTCACACTGGCCATAAGGGTCATCCGTCTGTCTATAGCAGAAGGCAGACGCCCAGTGCTTACGTGGGAATGTGTGATTACAAGTGGGTGTCACAGGCTGACACAGGCCGTGTACACATCACTCAGTGGCTGGAAGTGCTCTCAAGATGATCACCTCCGCAGCAGCATCACCCTCAGGAAGGCGGCACGCAGACAGTCTCAGCATGAAGCCAAAAAACCTTTTTTTTTTCCTGGGAAGGAACAGGGAGGGGACGGGGATGTAGCAAAGACCTCAGTGACTTTGAAAAGCAATTCATTTATTTTCAAGTCAGTGGATTTCCTTTAGATTAAGTGTTTCATGCATCTACATTTATCAGATGCTGCTTCTAAACTATTCCAGGATAAGTCGTGGGCTAATTTCTTTGAGCGTTACACAACTTCTAACGCTTTCCATAACCAGAAAGGAATATTTTGTGTAAACAGGGAAAGCATCACTTCAATTAAAGGAATAAGAGTTTTGAAACATTCTCACACCTTGCAAACAATGGGATTCAACATAAATAGGAGTTTCTTCTTGGAATAACCTGTACAGTAGCCTTTAAAGTTGCACACTGAATCCAAGCAAAAGTGAAATATTAAATAAAGCTCTTGGTAATGCACTAGTCATTCGTATTCAATACGTCTACAATAAATAACATTTACTATTTAGACTTAATGTGGTTCTGAATGTATATTCATCATTCCTGGTCTTCGGGAGAGTATGCTGTCATGGTCGGAGGAGTAGGAGCCCACATACTTGTAAGTATAATAATCAATGAACTCTCCAAGGACTGATCCTGTAAAAATGTAGGGCCTGTTTTAACAATAATCCCTGGATTTCATAATGACTGGTGCAGACAGATTTTGCAATGTTGTCTCACATGCTTTCTACAAGAGTCACAGTGTGCTCCAAATTCAGGTACCTTTCTAGAACTTGTAGCTGAATTTGGTGCAATGCTTTTACAACTGTTGCATGCATTTCTGAAGAGATCTCGTGGTCTAAACTTGTTATTGTCAAGATAACATCTTTAATGGAGCCTTATCAAATTACAATATTCAAGTCATAAAAATCCCTTTTTGAATTTCTCAAGATTTCCTATTATTTTCCATTATTGCAATGTAGGTGAAGTGGATGTACTATACATAGAAAGAAATTACAATTTAAAGCAGGAGAAAACCCATTTTAAAAAAACACTTACATTCCCGGCATGCCGGAAATGCTAACGTTCACATTGGTTGTGCTCTCAACCAAACTTTCAAACCATCCAATCGCTGGTCTCATAACTGATCACATGTGCAACATTATGACAGTTGAAGATCAAGGCGGCTTCCTTGACTGAAAATGATAGAAGGGTTTACTTCCACTTTAAATGGGTTGTAAACCTCACCGTTTTTTCACCTTAATGCATTCTATGCATTAACCTCCCTGGCAGTATGATTATTTCCGATTTTAGGTGCTGAAAGCAGTACAATTATTTTGCATGGAAATTTGGCATTTTATATTGTAGTCCTGTAATTCTTAGGAATAATTCACTTATCTGTCCAAACCAGAGTCTAGCAGACATCCCGGGTATGATAAAGTTTGAAAAATTAAATCATAAATTATAATATAATAAATAACTATAAATAATTATAACAAATAATAATATAATAATAATAAAAATGATTCAATAATGTAATCAAACTAAAAACGCTGAAATTTGCTCAGTTGCAGAATTGTCACTGTCATTACTTTTCAGTATTTGATGACGGATCTCCCCACAAATCACTATCGCTCAATTGTGCAAGTGATTCTAATTTATTATCGCTGTTTTCTAGCTGGTCTAAAACCACTTTTGCTGTAAAGGGACAGTTTTGGTTGCTATGGACAATCTCCAGTTTACAGGCAGAAAGAACAGTTTTTATAATATAAAATTACTCGCAGGGCACTGGACAGACCACTAGGGAATGTGAAATAATTACATACAGCAATGTAATCTGTAATATTACATTATACTGTATGTAATGTGTGTGTGTTTCACTTTTTGAATTTGGCGCCGTTCTCCGTCCCCATGCATCGCAACGCTCACAGGGAACGGAGCCCGGCTCCATGATAGATCAAGCGGAGGACATCGCTGGATCCAGGGGATAAGGTAAGTGAACTCATCCTGGATCCAGCAATGCGATCCTAAATCTGGCTCGGGGGTTACCGCTAATGGTACTGAATTTTCACCCCGAGCCAGACTCTGGAATACCACCAGGGGGGTTAAGGTGAAAAACCTCCTGTGCTGCAGCAGCGCCGTGAGCCCCCTTATACTTACCTGAGCCCCGTAATTCCCACGGATTGATAGCAGCACAGCCATGGGCAATCAAATCCAATGACCTAGGCACCGGGGGGCGCAGCCGAATCCTGTTGTATACAGACGCAGCAGCAGGATAGGAGAGCGCCCCCGCATGGATTTCCACAAAGGAGAGCACTTCCCTGACGGGGCACTCGAGAAGAGGACGAGCCAGGAGCACTCCGGAGGAATCCCAGAAGAGGCGGATCGGGGTCACTCTGTGCAAAACCAACTGCACAGCGGAGGTAAGTATGACATGTTTGTTTTTAAAAAAAAACAAAAACTAACCTTTACAACCACTTTAATATAAAAAATACACTGTGGTGTCTTGATTAGGGCTGCTGACACACACTGTAAGCTTCACAGGTTTGATTCCAAAAGAGAGTTGGCCTTAAAGCGGGAGTCCGCCGGGAGTCCGCGTTTTTTTTTTTTTTTTAAAAGCCAGCAGCTACAAATACTGCAGCTGCTGACTTTTAAAATAGTGACACTTACCTGTCCAGCGCGCCCGCGATGTTGGCACCCGAAGCCGATCTCTCGATCGTCTCTCGGGTGCTGCCGCCGCCATCTTGGGTATGGGAATCAGGAAGTGGAGCCTTTCGGCTTCATTTCCCGGTTCCCTACTGCGCATGCGCGAGTCGCCCTGCACAATAAGGATGGTCCCCGCTGTCTCTGGGATCCGTGTGTTTCCCAGCAGGCAGCGGGGGACTTTCGGAAAGGGGCGTAGATTCTGTGGAAAGGGGCGTACCTTCTGCAGAATCTATGCCGGAAGTGGGTGCAGATACCTGTACTGTACAGGTACCTGCACCCCCCCTCCCCCCTGAAAGGTGCCAATTGTGGCGCCTGGAGGGGGGGGGGGGTTCCAATGAGTGGAAGGTCCACTTTAGGGTGGACCTCCGCTTTAATTAGCTCCATTTTCTTAAGATACAATAGGACAGTGCTTTATTTTGAATCTGTTGCAAGCATTGTGCCACAATGTAGAACTACAACTACCTGGAGCACAAGTTGCTGTCAGAACCAAAACTGTGGCAGATGTTTCTTGAATTAGGTTCAACACATTAACAAGAGCAATTCGTGATAGAAAAGTATTGCAGAACCTTTGTTGAATTCCCTCCAATGTTTGATGAATCCTATTTACCATGCCTGCAATCTTTCATGAATCAAACCTTTAATTATATAGTACTGCTTACTTGAGCTTATACAGTATGTTGTAGAGAAAGTGGTGGCAAAGCTTAAAATAACATAGTAAAGATTTACATTGTAGATATATTAAGATCATAATATAATATAATAGATGATATATAATATTAAGCATGCTATTGTTTATGCAACATCATTTTTATTACAGAGGAACTGGCCCTGTGACGTGGCACTGGCAACACATGCCATTTTCAAACCACAGCAGGATGGAAGTAAAAGAAGATCGATGTAAGAGGAAAAGTGAAGCTCATCTTACATGTAGCTACCTAAAACTCACCAAAGCTGAAGTAAATGACACGGGCTACATCACCTGTCTTTATAAACACCAAACCAAGAGTAGTCTGCGACTTCAAGCTAGAATTTACTTGTATGTTAAAGGTAAAATAACATTTTATTTTCTCATTATTGAATTGCCATTGAAAAGTACTCATCCTTGATACAAATTCTCATAAACCTACGTAAGATCTTTGAGCTATGCCCACTGCAGAGAAATACAACGGTATACCACATCTGCAGCAAGACCGTTGAACTTGATTCGCCATATTCTTCTGCTCTCCAGAACTATTGCCTGAATTGCTTGTTGTAGGTAGTTTTGTCCAGGTTGTTGACAGCTCTGGAAGTCATTAGACAATGCTGTCAACAATGTTAAAAAGAACTACATGATTTTTTTCCCTCTACTGATCAGAGTCCTAAGGGAGAAACATCCCTTCAGTTCTCTGATTAAGATTTCCTGAAGTAACTTCTGTTTCAGTGATCGTATTGTGAAATCAGATAGGACGGGAATCTGTCAACGGGTACTTATCTCTATTTGATCTGTGATCTCTTGCTTGTATAGGATAACAGGAAATCTCCCTGTCAACCGCAAGACTGACACATGGGGCTTTCCACTCTATAAATATCTGTACTTTACTTTCAAGATCTTTGATTAGAAGACAAAGCCTATAACGAGTTTTACTAGGGCTACAGATTAGAACTGTTTTTGGGTTCATATCGCACCATTTACAGTTGGACAGTTTTGTCTGGCTGTAGAGAGCCAGTTGTACATTTTTAAACAAAATACAAGCACTATTCATTGCAAGAGCATTCATTCTAAAGCCTCATACACACGATCAAACTTTCCGAGGAGAAATGTGTGAAGACAGGCTGTTGGCGGAAAATCCGACTGTGTGTATGTTTCGTCGGACAATTGTTGGCCAACTTTCCATGGACAGATGTTGGATAGCATGTTTTAAAATTTTCCGCAAACAAATGTCTGTTGTCGGATTTTCCGAGCGTGTGCACACAAGTCCGTCGGACTAAAGTCCAAAGTACAAACGTGCATGCTCGGAAGCAAGGAGGAGCTAGAAATGGTCAGTGTTGTAAACTAGCATTTGTAATGGAGAATTAAAGCGGTTGTATACCCGCTGATGATTTTTTTTTTTTTTTTTTACTCACCTGCAAAGGAAAAGTCATAATGAGCTAGTATGCACCGCATACTAGCTCATTATGAAATACTTACCTTAGAACGAGGCCCCAACATCTGGCCCGATCCACACCGAGGGAGCTGACATATTCCCTCAGCGTTTCTTCGGGGCCACTCACAGCGCCGGAGCCACGATATCGTCACTCCCACGCATGCGCGTGGGAGATTTCTTCCTGGCAGGGTCCGGCGTCTGTCGGACTTTCAGCCGAGAATCCCCTGTACTGCACTGCAGTCAGCGGCACATTGCGAGGGGAACTTTTTTTTTACTACAGGTAAGCCTTATTATAGGCTTTCCTGTAGGGAAAAGTCCCAAAAATGACTATACAACCACTTTAACATTCGTGACGTGTCAAATTATGAAATCCCGAAATGCAGCACAAAATTCTCTTCTTCTTTAATGGGATAATAATGAAGCTGCTTTGCTGGTGATACTCATGGAGTTATTGCAAACAAATTTTCCAAGGCTTTTTTTTTCCTAGTGATATCAAGAATAATATTGTTGTTTTTTTGTTTTTTGGGGAAAGTTACCACAACATCATTATCCCGTAGTTTTTAAGATCAAAGATACAACTATGTTGGTGTCCCTTTTCAATTTTACATTGTATTTTTTTAAATGTAACTGCCTACTTACAAACTGTCATTTGAAGTAAAACACATAGCCAAGTATTATTCTACACCAGGGATATGCAATTAGCGGACCTCCAGCTGTTGCAAAACTACAAGTCCCATCATGCCTCTGCCTCTGAGTGTCATGCTTGTGGCTGTCAAAGTTTTTCTATGCCTCATGGGAGTTGTAGTTCTGCAACAGCTGGAGGTCCGCTAATTGCATATCCCTGTTCTACACAATGTTTTATTGTGTATCAGAAAAAGAAAACAACCCACCCCCCCAGCCCAATGCCTATCACCCAAAGATGACTAACTAGCTTCCTCCTTCTCAATTGCCCCCCCATCTACCCTCTAAAAAAACCTCTAGTCACCTCCTGGAACCTCTATCCCCGCATTAATAAAATCTTGCTCCAGCTATCAGTAACCCAAAATTACCACAAGGGCACTTATAAAATCACACATACATTACTCTATCAGATAAATGCTAGAAGGCTTAGAAGGAGTAGAGACTTAACAGATAATAAACATCACCAATCCAAGGAGAAGCTACATTTAATACCACAGGAAACGAATAAAACAGAAAATGAACAGCCTGAGCGATCGAGGGTTCAATATCATATTATGAAACGGTTGCTATTCACAACTCAAGTATCACAATTACATTTCCTTATATATATATATATATATATATATATATATATATATATATATATATATATATATATATATATATATATATACAAGGTCGCTGCCGTGGATGTGATTGTCCATGTAAGTGCAGATGCCTTATCTCTGACAACCCAAAAACAAAAATGGAGGTTGTTGTCTCCCCTCCCCCTTGATACAGCTTGCTCCCAGATGGGGTGTCTGAGGGAGAGGAGCAACACCTCCTGCGCTACACCTAATATGCAGTATGGTTGATATGGTTTACCTAGGCTAGCTAATTTACCACATTATATGTCTGTATTTGAACGACCATCCTCACCATATCTCATTGTATAATAGGTTCTGGTTAAATGTATTTTCTTTGTTTGTTTTTGTGAAAAACTCCAATAACAATTTTTGGAAAAAAAATAAAAAATAATTAGACATGCTATCTGCCATTAGAACTTAACCAAAAAGTGCATTTTATGCATCCAAAAATATAAAAAAAATATATAAAAAATATACAAAATCAACTCATTATTCAACCAAAAAATACTATCAAAGCAATAACTCTAAGGCCAATAATAAATAACACGTTATCTCCTCCAATTCCGCAACATGGCTGGTTGACAAACGGCCATTCAGAAATGAACTGAATAGCGCGAAATGAAAAGTGTGAAATGAAAAGTGAAAATCAACACTCACCAAACTTCTACTAACACGAAATTAGCAGAATGAGCCCAAAGGGTGACGCTAAAGAGCTGTAATGACACCCAAATCTGTTCGCAGAACGCAGTGTAAACTGCCTGCTGGAGAGGAGCGATGCAGGGATCAGTGCTGGGATCGCGCTGGTTCCCGAATCACACTTGTCTGAACCTAGGCTGACAGTCACCAGCTCTCTGCTCACTACTGGGAGTACTGGGTGATCAGAGATGTTTGATTGCTCAGATCTCAGTCTTAGCCCTTGTACACACGGTCGGAGATTTCGACAACCAAATCCGTCGGATTTTGTCCGTCGGATCTTGTCCGAAACTGTTGCATACACACGGTCGGACAAAGTTGTCGAAAAATCCGATCTTTCAGAACATGATGACGTAATTTTGTTACGATGGGACTACATTCAGGATAGTAGCCAATAGCTTTGATGTAGGAATTTGATCTGAGCATGCGTGGCCCTTTGTCTGATCAAAATTCTCTACACATGATCGGAGTATGTCCTATCGGACCAGTTTGTTGGAAAATATTTCCAGCAAGTTGGAACATTTGGTCCGACGGATATTCTGACGGAAACAGTCCGATGCATACCACACACAGTCGGATTATCCGACAATACGGTCTGATAGGACACATTCTGACGGATTCTCCGACCGCGTGTACAAGGGCTTAGAGCCGGTGGGGGACAGATGCAGCATCGGACTGATGCGGTATCCACCTAGGTAAGTATGATTTCTAAAAAAAAAACAAAAAAGAGCCCATACATCTCTTGGTCAAAATTATCACGCACACATTGGCGACAATGTACAAACTCCCAGTTTGTATATATAGTAAAGACAATAGTAAAAGTGCTGGCAATAGCTTTAAACAAGCCTTTACAAGGCTTCAGTAGGCTTTATCAAGCTTTGGCATTGCCTGATGCATTCAGAAAACCAAGGATAATAATAATGGCAATAAATATTATTATTTTATGTCAGACCGAAAAGATACTAATGAAAAATACAAGCTGCCCCTTGATACCCAGAGATCGGAGAAAATAGATTGCAAATGGGCTGGCTAAGTCAGTTTGCTCAATCACTTGCACATCTTCAAAGAACATGTAAAGCCGGACCCCCATATCTGCACTGTACAGACCTTGCTCTTACACAATGGTTATGCTGATAGACTCATAACAAGGACCAAAAGTAAGAAAACACCAGAGGGGGTAACATCAACATAGTGATGAGCTCTTGAGTTCTGTTTATTTCCTCTCATGGTTTCCTTCCAAGAACTCTGCACAATAGAAAGCACGTATAATTTATATAGCATTGGCTACTATACTTTAACTCATCAACAAAATATATATGTGCAGTAAAATAAAAAAATATATATTTTTGTATTACTATTTTTTATATTACTTTTGCATATATTTCTGAAAATGTCAGTAATTAAAGCGGGAGTCCACCGGGACTCCGCGTTTTTTTTTTTTTATAAAAGCCAGCAGCTACAAATACTGCAGCTGCTGACTTTTAAATAGTGACACTTACCTGTCCAGCGCGCCCGCGATGTCGGCACCCGAAGCCGATCGCTCGCTCGTCTGGCGGGTCCTGCCGCCGCCATCTTGGGTATGGGAATCAGGAAATGGAGCCTTTCGGCTTCATTTCCCGGTTCCCTACTGCGCATGCGCGAGCCGCGCGGCGCAATCCGGACGGTCCCCGCTGCCTCTGGGAGCAGTGTGTTTCCCAGCAGGCAGCGGGGCACTTGCTGAAGGGGGCGGGTGCTTGCGGAAAGGGGCGTAACGTACGCCCCTTTCCGCAGAGAGCTAGCCCGGAAGTGGGTGCAGTTACCTGGATTATCCAGGTAACTGCACCCCCCTCCCCCCTGAAAGGTGCCGATTGTGGCGCCGGAGGGGGGGGGGGATTCCGATGAGCGGAGGTCCATTTTAGGGTGGACCTCCGCTTTAAAGAGGAAGTAAAGGCTATTTAAAAAAGGGCAAAGGCATAATGAGATAGTATGCATAGCATACTAGCTCATTATAAATAACTTACCTGAGAACGAAGCCCCCGAAGCGGTCCTCCATCTTCATGTTTGCCGCTGCCATGTATCCCAGAGTGACTTCCGGGTCTCGCTGCTCCGGCTCTGCACGATGACATCACTCCCCCGCGTGCGCACGGAAGCCAAAACGAGCGGCATATTTCCGTGATCTGCGGCCTGCCCAGTGCGCCTGCGTGTCGCTGTCTACGGCGCATGCGCCGTAGACAGCGGTGGCTGTCTTTTTGTAAATATCTCCTAAACTGTATAGGTTTTGGAGATATTTCTTGGACCTACAGGAAAAGCCTTAATCTACAACCACTTTAATACTATTACATCCTGAATACTTAAATTACAATGGAAGTCCAGACTTTTTAAGTCTGTGGAAGGGTTTAGAACCCTGTCATATTTTTATTGCTGTCTGTTCTGGAGAGATTCACGCTCTTTATTAGTTATGGTGACTACTGTCACCAGGACAAAAAGTGATGAATAATCTAATATTTTATGGTTGTCACCAGAATAGAGGCAAATGCCGCGTACACACGATCAGAATTCTCGTCGGGAAAAAGCTCTGATGGTTTTCCCGACGGAATTCGGCTCAAGCTGTCTTGCCTACACACGGTCACATCAAATTCCGATCATTTATAACGCGGTGACGTACAACACGTACGACGGGACTAGAAAAAGGAAGTTCAATAGCCAGTAGCCAATAGCTTCCGTCTCGTAGTTGAATCTGAGCATGCGTGATTTTTGGCGTGTCGGAATTGCATACACACGATCGGAATTAGTGTTTCCGTCGGGAAAATTGAGAACATGCTATCAATTTTTGGCTGACGGAAATTCGGACAGCTAAATTCCGATGGAGCATACACACGGACGCATTTTCCGATGAAAAGCTCTCATCGGTCTTTTTCTGGCCGGAATTCCGATCGTGTGTACGCGCCATTAGAGGAAGTTTTCCAGTGATTTCTTCTTTCTTTGTTTGAGAGGCTTAATTGAATGCCTGTTGTGTCTTACGAATGAGAAGTGAACCAAATGGGGTACACTCAGCGTAAAAATAAAGCAAAAACTAATTTGACAGATTTTAACCAATTTCCACCTTGTCCAAAATAAAGAAAAATGTTTTACTTTAACGTGTACTTTTTTTTTTACATTATTCTATGTAAAAGTATCCTAACTGGTGATTTCACATACCCTCTTCAGATTTTACACACCCGTTTGTGGAGATGAATACAGTATTTCCAGGACCTGCATACATGGATGTTAACGCGAATGAAATGATTGTCCCTTGTCGAGTCAGTTCACCGGAATTCAAGGTCACCTTACAGTATGTAAGTAAAGCACGTCTTACAATGCTTGTGCTTGAGAACTTTTAAGTCCCAGGAAGGAAATCTTCAAAGTCTGTTCAATACAGTATTTATTTCATGAGCAAGAACAGGGATGGTAATAAGGATATTTTACAAGCCAAGCTTGCAATTGTTGTGATCCTACAATCAACCATATACTTTAGGCAAAGCTTGCACACCGTTATCTTGATCTTGAATCAATTCTTTAATTTAAACAATGTTTTTCTGCCCCCACCTACACATACATTCAGTTTCAGGAAACTGAACTGAATTTCCTTAATTATACACAGTTTCACCTCTGTTTTTTTGGAAACAATAACCTACCAATGACCTAACATATGTACACAATACATGCAACGTATTTTTATCCAATTGCTGCTGCATAGAAGAAAAAATATATATATTAAGTGTAACTTTATTAACTACTTTCGGACTGCCCACAGCACATATACTGTGGCAGGACAGCGTGGCTGCGTGAGACATCGTACTTGTACGCTGTTCGTGACTTCCGGGTTGGTGACACTCGTGCGTGGCGCCGGTGACCCGCTCCCACTGTGAGCGGGAGCCAATCAGCGGGTTAAGTGGCTGCGAAGGCCGCCGGCCACCCACGATCATTCGGAGGAGTGGCAGAACGTCAGTCTGCCTTTGTAAACCAGGCAGACCGTCATTCTGTCAGACAGGGATAGAGAGAGATCTTGTGTTCCTGCTAATCAGGAACACAGATGTCTCTCTTCCTGCACTCAGTCCATCCCCCACACAGTTAGAAAGCATTCCCTAGGACAGGGATGGCGAACCTTGGCACCCCTGATGTTTTGGAACTACATTTCCCATGATGCTCATGCACTCTGTACTGTAGTTGAGCATCATGGGAAGTGTAGTTCCAAAACATCTGGGGTGCCAAGGTTCGCCATCACTGCCCTAGGAGCACACTTACACCTTTGATTGCCCCTGATGTTAACCCCTTCCCTGCCAGTGTCATTAGTAAAGTGACAGTGCATTTTGTTTTAGCACTGATCACTGTATTGGTGTCACTGGTCCCCAAAAAATGTCACTTATTGTCTGCAGTAAAAATAAAAATGGCATAAAAATATCCCATAGTCTTTAGACGCAATAACTTTTGCGCAAACCAATCAATATATGCTCATTTGGATTTTTTTTAACCAAAAATATATAGCAGAGTACAAATTGGCCTAAATTAATGAAGAAATTTGATTTTTTTAAATATATTTTTATTGGGTATGTTTTATAGCTGAAAGTAAAAAATATATATTTTTCTTTTTCAAAATTGTCGCTCCTTTTTTGTTTATAGCACAAAAAATAAAGACCACAGAGGTGATCAAACACCACCAAAATTAAGCTCTATCTGTGGGGGAAAAAAAGGGCATAATTTTGTTTGGGCACATCGTCGTATGACTGCACAATTGTCAGTTAAATTAATGCAGTGCCGCATTGCAAAAAGTGCCCTGATCATTAAGGGGGTAAAACCTTCCAGACTGAAGTGGTTAACAAAGACATGCCAATACTGCCATGGCAGTCACCTAGCTTTGTATAGAAAATGATAGGTGTATAAACTCAATAAAAATATTTGAAAAAAAAAAAAAAAAAGAAAAAGTAAAAACAATATACAAAAATAAAGCTATACATTCCAGGTGAAAAAAAAAAAAAAAAAGAAAATGGTAGGTGGCTACTGACTGAAAAGACAAAGTATGTTTTAATAAAAGTGCATTATGAACTTGTACTGCAATTATACTGTATATTCTGTATCTTTTTTTGTTAACAAAACCCTTTAAAAGTGTACAGAACTATATATGCCTCCATATTATTGTTGTCCATGGTTTGTAATCATTATCCAAGGCCACTCTGAATAAGAAAAGGATTGGCCAAAGGTCATGGAATACCCAAGGTTCCCCTTATTCATACTCGGGTCATTTTATAAATCAAATTTCATTTTTTAAGGCCAGCATTCATTTTTTCAGATGGGAAATAAATATCATCAATAAAATACCATTATCAAAGCAGAAAATTCTGTGAAACAACATCGTTTGTTTTTTGCTGATGAAGTTGCAAAATATCTTATGGACAAATTATATCTCAATAACACTGTATGGCCAAAAGTTTGTGGACACCTGATCAAGATGGCTGTGATGTATCCACCACAAAATTTTGCAGTGTGCAATTTGTGCCCATTCGGCCAAAAAAGGATTTTTGAGGCCAGATTTTATGCCGTTTGAGAAGAATTGGCTCACAATTGCATTCCAGTTAGTCATGAGGGTGTCAATGGGGTTGAGGTCAGGGCCCTGTACCTAAGGGCCACATACATTCCTCAAATTGTGTCTTTATGGACCTGGCTTTGCACACTGGGGCACGGCAATTCAGGAACAAAAATGGCCTTCTTCAAACTGTTGCCGCTAAGTTGGAAGTGTACAGTTGTATACCACGTTTTTGTATGTTGTAGCAACGGCATAGGATGAACATGTACCCTTCACTGGAAGCACCTGAAATTAATCATTTGGAAGCAAGTCCACATATTTTTGGCCATTTAGTGTAATATAACCTGATAATTAAATGCTCAGAATTAGACCCAGTTCACCGAATAAGTCCCCTCACTTCTTGTCCTGGTGAAACCTTCCTACCATACAGAAAGTTAAATAATCTCTCCAACGAGTCTCCAATGGCAATGAAACCTGATTAAAGTTCTAATCTTTCCCCACTCTATGCAAAACTAAAAAAAAAAAAAGACTAGGGGTAAACTTTAAACCTGTTGCAGAGTTATGGAGTAGAGGCTTTTAAAATATATTAATATTATGATCATTGACATAAACACCTTCCCCAGATGTCTGATCTTGTGTCTTTGTAATGATTCTGTCTGTTCAAATTATTATCTGTTTGATGTAGGCATTCTGTAATGCCCCATACACAGGATCAGAAATTCCTTCAGAAAAAAACTTGGATGGTTTTTCCGACGGAATTCCGCTCAAGCTTGCCAAGCTTGCCAAGCTTGCATACACACAGTCACACAAAAGTTCTCTGAACTTTCAACTGTCAAGAACACGGTGACGTACAACGCTACGATGTATATCTCGGCGGCGATCTCTCCGCTCGGCTCACAGTCAGCGGAGATCGGCGGGGGATTGGTGTATAACACGCACCCACGATTTTCCCCTGATTTTAAGCGTGTTAAACGCCGATAAATACGGTATGTGGTTTTAAGCACAGTACGTAAAAGCCATGGTTATGTATATAGGGACATTCAAACATTATCTTGATAAAGTTGTAGACACTGTTTTATCAATGATGAACAGGACAGAAAATAGCACTTTTCAGCAAGATAATACCTAACTTTAGAGGGCAGCTATTATGTGACAAACTTTGGGGGAAAAAAAGACAATAGGGTGGAGTTACTAAATAGGCTGTTCACTTTGCAAGGGAAGTTGCACTTTGCGAGGGATTTTGCCCTTAAGCTAAGTGAATGTGATGAAAGCTTAGTGAATGTGATGAAGTTTTCATTTTGCAAGCAGTACCCAATCACATGCAATGCAATTGCACAGAACTTCACCTCTTTCACTAAGCTCTGGGTAAAATCCCCTTGCAAAGCGAGCAGCCTATTTGCCTTTAGTAAATCAACCCCAATACACTTACTAACCTTTGAGATTCAGTTGTATTTCCCATACTGGACATATAGGGAAACGACTGGCAGACCCTTTATTGCAAGTGAACACCAATCCTTAAATACTAAAAACTGATTGTCCAGTTCTTAGATCACTGGAGTGACATTTAGAGGAAGAATCTGTGAACTCCATAGCGGTGTTGCAATTTTAATTTCTCTCAGTGCAATTTAAAAGTGGAATCCCTGTACCCCAAATATTGCAAATACTCAGGCTTGAAATCAAGCCTATATTATTATAATTGAAACCTTTGACTCATATGAAGTCTTTTCATAGGAAGCTTTTCCTGTGAGTAAACTTGCAGATAGTTGGTATTGTGCAGAGTTTCAGCTGGCACTTACATTTCACGGTCATTACAAATCTTTAAGAATGGCCAGTCCGAAAATTCTAGTTGTTGCAAGGAAATGATAGAGCCTTGTGGAGACATTCAGTCGGCTTCCTGTGTATAAAGGAAACCTGGGAAGGGGAGTACGCTGCGTTGGATAAATATAGAACATCCGATCCCAAAATTAAGAGGACAAATGCTACCTGCAAGAAGGGAAAGGACTCACAGAGAAATGTTTTTTACATTACAGCAAAGAGCAATTACGTGCCAATGCTTTATACCATTGTGAGATCTACTGTGCTTCCAACTGCCTTTAACCTCTATAAGTAGAATAGTAATTTAAACTTTGTAAAAATACAAATTATCTTAAAAAAGAAAGTGAGAATCCTGTTTTTCACTGTGCTGGAAAAGTTAAATCCTTGTCATTTTTTACATTGCTGTGAAAATGTATATAATTTCAATTTCAGGCATATGCAAAGTACATTTCCATCGATGACTTACATTGATTACTTTGGGAACAGAACTTCCAAGAAAGTGCCAATGATGCCTTACCAGACCCTATAAAGAAAACTTACAGACTGAGGGATGTACTGTACTGTACGACTTTCTATTGAGCTTCTGCTTAGACGATTATTGCGACACTGAGTCAGTTATAAAATCAGATGAAAATGCAAGACTGGTTTAGATCACCTAATTTGTTTTAGTTTCTAACAGACAGTCCAGTTAGGAAGAATATGATAATTGTCATACAATATACATGGAAAACAGGAAAAATTGCACTACAGTAGATGCAAAATCTCAATGCATAAAATTGAAAAATTTTAAAAACAAATATTCGGAAGTTAATCCTTATGGGAGCTGCAGTTCTGTTTTGTAACAACAATGCAAACAGAGATAAGAAAGTATGTAAAGAACCGCGCTCCCTCCGACAATATCCAAGCAAGGGACACTTTAAACTCACTAATCCCCTTGCGCCCTTATAATATCAAGAGGGAAGGAGGATATAATAGCATATATATGTAATATTGGATGGAGCCAAAATTAATACCATAAATCAAACACCATATGTGCAAATAAAATGATGAACATAATCACATCACCCTTTTTATAACGTGTATATATAGCAGAAAATTAATACCCAAATAGTTGTGTACAAAATTGAATAAATAAATATATAAAGTTCATGAATTTCATTGAATTAGTCCTTATAATAGTCCAACCATAAGGAGTCCAAACTCAATTCCACCACGTGATGAAACAGTGATTAGCAATGTAAGACATCTTTTACTCCACAATGTGCACTGTGTGGAAAACTTTACCACCACCAAGATAAAGGTTGGCTCCTTACCAGGTGCTTAAGAATGAACAGCATATAAATGATATAGTCCAGACTTCTTGAGCTGTTCATAAATTCACAAAATTCTTTCATTCAGCCAATGTACAAAGATTTTTCATCTGAATATTCTCATCTGAATATTAATCTGTGTGACCAACATAAGGCTCAGTACACACCTATGCAATTTGCTTTTGATCTGTTTCTGCAGTGCTTTTTGCTGTGCGTTTTTGATATTTGCGCACGTGATTTTACTGCAATTTTCATTTTTTTTTTGGGCAGATTAAAAAACACAAATTGCTGCAACAACGCATTACATGCTTTTCTGCAGCTACTCCATTGAAGTATATTGAACCAATAAAGCACAATTTGCATTAAAAGTCCCTGATCCTTTCAGACGTGAACGTGTCCCATAGGAAACCATGTAAATGAACTGTAGTGCATTTCTGCAAAAAGCACCAATAAACACATAGATGTAAACCAGGTCTAAGATGTTTAGTAACATAATGGGGATAAAAAAACTAAAATGAGCCCTTTATAGTAGAAAAAAGCAAATAATCACTACTGTAAGGGGTTAATTTTTTTACTGTAGAACATTGAAAGTAATATTTACAGTAGTGATTATTTGCTCTTTTTGTACTATAAAGGGCTCATATTTTTTTGTTTTAACCCCATTATATTACTGGTCGATTAATCGATTATGAAAATAGTAATCGATGAATTTCATAATCGATTAGTTGCCGATTAATCGATTAGTTGTTTCAGCCCTAGTTCTAATTTACTATCACTGTTTTCTAGCTGGTCTAAAACCACTTTTGACGGAAAGGGACACTTTTTGGTTGCCATGGACAATCTCAGGTTTCCAGGCAGAAAGAACAGTGTATATAATGGTAATGGTGGAATAGCATTTTTCAGGGCCAGTTTTTTGGCCAGAGTCATTCCCTTTATAATGTGTGTTAAAAAAAAAAAATCCCCTTGTAATCTTCATTGGATGTCCTTGTGAAAGGATGAAAGCAAATGATAGCAGCTCAGAAGGCAAGAACAAATGGAGGATTTCCCATCACTTTCTGTCTCAATGACAATAGAATCCAGGACAAAAAGAGGGAGTAAATCTGCCTAGTGGAAACACAAAACTTTTGACTAGACATAAGTTTTAATCATCTTCCACTCAAACATTTTTCTTTTCTTTTTTTGTGGAGCATGTGAAGCATGTTTTTAACATTCCCTGAGAGTATTCTGGTATTTGGATATGAGTGTCTTGGCTGTAAATTCAGAAAAGCATTTATAACTTTTTTGTAGGAAAAATATAAAGGTTAAATAATGGCAGAATGTGAGCATATATATGATGAGTAGGTACATCTAAATACATATATGTAATGTTCTCTAGGACGGCAGAAGTCTCTGCACTCCATAATTCATTACCATACCAAGTAGAAATAATCAGTACTGATTTATTGCTTCACTAACTCTCCTTCGCTAAATCTTAACTAAACATGCAGGGAAATAATACATTTGGTAAATTCTTTTAATAACACAACTGATCCTCAGGAAATCCTCCTAATGCTGTAAAATAGATACAAGAATTTGCTAAGTGTATTAAAGCAACCCTTTAGCATTTAGGAACTGTTGGCAGTACAGTGAAACACAAGTCAGCAACTATTATGCTGCCTTGCCATATAGATGCCATTACATTAACATTGTACTAACATGTGAATATTCAAAAACAAATTTATACTCCACAGACTGCTGCCAACTGTGAACTTAACACTCAGCATGAGGATTCCTATTTATCTTATGGTGTATATTTACACCCGAGTGATGTGTCGCTTGCAGCGTGTTGCAGCATGAGCTTACTTGGTCCTTTTTATTATTATTATTATTATTATTATTATTATACAGGTTTTATATAGCGCCAACAGTTTGCTCAGCGCTTTACAACATGAGGGCAGACATTACAGTTACATTACAATTTGGTACAAGAGGAATCAGAGGGCCCTGCTCTTTAGAGCTTACAATCTAAAAAGGAAGGTTCAATTGATACAAAAGGTAATAGCTGTGGGGGGGGGTGAGCTGATGGAGGAAGTAAAACAGTGTTAGTTAGAAGCAGGATAGGCTTCTTTGAAGAGAAGTGTTTTCAGGGATCGTCTAAAGATGGATAGATTAGGGGACAGTTGGACAGATTGGGGTAGGGAGTTCCAAAGGATGGGAGAAGCTCTGGAGAAATCCTGGAGGTGCACATGGGAGGAGGTGACAAGGGAGCTAGAGAGCAGGAGGTCTTGGGATGACCGAAGAGAGCGGCTTGGTTGGTATTTTGGGACAAGGTTAGTGATGTAACTAGGGGCAGGGTTATGGATGGCTTTGTAAATTATTGTTAGTACTTTGAATTTTATTTGTTGGGTGAGTGGAAGCCAGTGCATGGATTGGCTGTCCGGAACCATGAAACAGACAGAGACAGAAGTACAATCTAATCACACTTGTTTATTAAAAAAAATAAAAAGATAAATAGGAAAAAGCATAGTCAAGCAAGCCAGAGTCCAGTAGCCAGATCGGGTAGTCAGCCAGTCCAAAGTTCATAAACCAGATCAGGTAATCAGCCAGTCTAGACGTCAGGGATCCACGGAGAGCAACTGCAAGCAGGATGGAAGCCAGGAGGGATGTTTGCAAGCCAGTCTTGAAACAGCAGGAGATGGTTCCTAGTGATGTGACAAAACTTGAAGGCAAAGGAGAAATGAGCTGGAAGACTTATATATAGGCAGGCCAGATGAGCATCATCGGGAACAGCTGGTAACTGAAGAGAGAGAAGAGAGCTGGCAATTAACCAACAGCTGAGCGACCAGTCCAGAGGAGGTAGGACTAAGCCAGCCCTGACATTGGCAGAGAGGGGTGGAGGACACTGAATGGCTGGTAAGGTGGATGAGTCTGGCAGCAACATTCATTATGGACTGAAGGGGGATAGTCTATGTTAAGGTAATCCAACGAGGAGGGAGTTGCAGTAGTCGAGGCGAGAGATGACCAGGGAGTGAATTAGAAGCTTGGTGGTGTCATTAGTTAAAAAGGGGCGTATTCTGGAAATATTGCTGCAATGGGAGTTTCTAACAATGCAGTTTTTTGCATCTCCTTTTCGTATATAAACTAGCTTTCCTAAAAAAAAAAAGTGTGTATAAATTCACATAAAATGCTTCACAAAAGCTTGAAGAAATTCAAGGGAAAACCTAGCCTGGGTGTCAGATTTAAAGGTGGTTCCTCCCCTGGTTCACTCGACCTGTTGTGATATATAAGCAGGCAGGAGGAACTACAGTGGCTGACAGGGGAGCAAGTATAACATGCATCGGCTGGGGAGCAGAGAAGCTCCAGATTTTTGACTCATGGACTGCCAGAAATGTATGTATAGTAGCCTTCTTCTTTTACAGGTGAGCTTTTTATTTTTGTTCTTCTATTATGGCAAAGCATCCAAGATACAACAAGTCAAGTCATTTTCACAAATAAGGAAACACCTAATCGGCAGACACCAAATACCCAACACAGACAAGACCTATAAATACGTTTGCTGACAGTGTATGTATTGCTTTGCATATGCTATAGCATCTATAATCAGTAAAGCCAAGGGGCTTAGAGGCCCGTAAGTACATGACAGGTGGGCTTTTGATTAAAAGGGATCCTGAGTCCAAGTCCAGCCAAAATTATTTGTTAAAAACTGCTAAAGGGAATGGAACCTCTGTGAGGTTCTTACTGATGTGTGTTCCCATTGTTGAGGATCTGCTCTGGTGGTAACTGGGGGGGGGTCAGAACAAGAGATGTGATGGAATTAGCTCTTCAATGGGAATGAAGACTTGTTAGAACTTCTACCAGGTTTACACTACTGTTTGTACCTTCTCATCCTGGTAACCCCATTCCACTAATTTCATTTGTTTGCGCTGGTGTCACAGGGATAAGAAAAAAAAAAGAAAAGCAAAAAGAAATCCAAAATGTAAAAAAAAGTGTTTAAAGTTGTGCTTTACATATCCTAATTGTACATCCTGTGATTCTTGAAGTCATGCACAACACATACATGAAGATTTTGTGGCAAGCCATTCCTCCATCCCATTAGCCACGGCACACTGCTATATATGTGTTCACTTAATGCATGGTAAAATGCATATTGTACTGTTGTTAGTGCGAATGTGTGAATGGGCTCTCAATTGTTCAGCACATGGTATTCCATTAAGGCAGCACCACACTTAAGCTCAATTACATCATCAGCTTCAAACTGTTCTACCAAATTCATCGTCACATATAACTATAGGAAGGACTGTCACTTAGTGGGAAAAAAAAATCTGAAATACAAAACATTATTAATGATCAGTGAAAAAAGACAAGGAAAGCCAACAGAATTGTGGTGTTTATCATTTCCTGACAAAGACTTTTTTTACTTACCAGAAATGCCTGTTGCTAGGCACATCATCCTAATCTGCCTCTTCCTCCTCCGCAGAGATCTTCTTTCTTCTCTCCTCATCGCGTTGTCTTCTGGGTAATGGGTCGCGCTGTGTTCTGGGAAGTGTGTGTCCCAGAACACAGCTCGTCCCATTCACAAAGCGCTGCGCGACTCGCGCATGCGCAGTAGGAAACGGGCAGTGAAGCCGCAAGGCTCCACTGCCTGTTTCCCTTAGGTGAAATGGTGGCGCCGGGACCCGAGAGCAGAGGGACGGGTCGGCCTCGGGCAGCCGACATCGCGGGCGCCCTGGACAGGTAAGTCGGCTTATTAAAGAGGAAGTAAACCCTTCCAAACAACTTGGACCTATAGGTAAGCCTAGATTAAGGCTTACCTGTAGGTCCAAGCAATATCTCCTAAACCTATATGGTTTAGGAGATATTTGCCCGAAAATGGGCACCGCTGTCTACGGCGCATGCGCTGTAGACAGCGGCGCGCAGGCGCACTAAATGCGGCAAATCCAAGAATGGATTTGCCAAATTTGTCGACTCCCGTGCGCATGCGCGGGAGTGACGTCATCGCGGCTTCGCCGTATGACAGTGGCGGAGCTGCGAGGCGCGACTCCCGTGCGCATGCGCGGGAGTGACGTCATCGCGGTTGCGCCGCTGTGATTCGTCGGAGCTGCGAGAAGCCACAAGCAACATGGATGCGGCGGACTACAGGGATCAGCGGCGACTTCGCTGGCTCCTGTGTCAGGTAAGTGACACATAATGAGCTACTATGCGATGCATAGTAGTCAATTATGCTTTACCTTTGCAGGGAAAAAAAGAGGAAGTAAACCCATCAGGGTTTACTTCCTCTTTAAGTCAGCAGCTGCAGTGTTTGCAGCTGCTGACTTTTAATATTTTTTTTTTTTAACCGGCCCTCCTCTTTAAAAAAAAGATAATTTCAGCCAGACTTCCCTGAAAAGGCCAAGAGTTTGATTTACTAAAGGTAAATAGGCTGGTCACCGTACAAGGGAAGGTGCACTTTGCAGCTCTACCGACTTTCATCATCCAATCATGTGCAAGCAAAAACTCTGTTTTTTTTTTTTTAACATTTCCATGCATCTGATTGGGTATTCTTTGTAAAGTTAAATTGCACCACATTCACTAAACTCTGGTGGATAATTCCACTGCACAGTGAAACTTCTCTTACAAAGTGAACATCCTATTTGTCTTTAGAAAATCAACCCCCAAATATATTGTGTCTGGATGCAGTTTAGTTCTTTACATACTACAGTGGTGAGATAAACTACAGATATTGTCATGAATACTTGTGGTGATTGACAACTCCTATGGGATGAACCGTGTGTTTGCTTTGGAATCACAATAAACACCTGCTCTTATTTAATAGAACAGACAAGTGTATGTTGAATTAGATGGATAGGAGAGGGAAATATGGAAACAATTACTAAAGTATGGAATGGGAGTGGAACTGCAATATGTCACTCCAAGATCCTTCATTTTCTGTAAAACAAAATCTTATCTTAAGTATTGAAGTTCAGACAAAACAAGACAAGGTTTCGAGCATTTATGTTGCACAAATGCGTTCTATAAGCACACAAGAGCTGAATAAACATCATAAAAGTTTGATAAAATAACAAAAAGTGCAGACCTTCCCACTGATAATAGAATCAATTCATATATAAAAATATAAAAATATCTAAAAATAAAAATGCATCAATAAATATAAGGTTATTACATGCATTATGTGACAAACACAATTATAAATATATATAAACAAAGTGCACTAAAACAAAAGTATAAATGCCAACAAACCTAAAGCCCTGTACACACAGATTGTCTGCTGAATTTTTCCTTCAGATTTACCAAAACCATGTAGTAGAAGGGCCTGCCTGATTACATACACATTGAAACTCCTAAGGTTTGACCTCATATTATATGGTTTTGGTAAATCTGAAGGAAAAACTCAGCAGACAATCTGATAGTGTGTATGGGGCTTAATAGTCTGTGAAATTCACAAAAGGTGTTTACGTTGCTGACACACGGTATTCCCCATGCAAGTTCAAAAACTCCCACTGTGCAGTTTGCTGTCTTCACCCTGTGCTACACCAACCCGCTCACCTTCAATATAGGACCTCACATTTAAAATGAGGTCAGAAGCGCATGTGTCCCTTTAAGGGAAAACAGAGGTCCAGTCTCCTCCACTCACTTCCAAGTATCACAGCAGATCTCATAAAAATAGTTCCAGTATGAACGGTACATATGAATTTTTTTTTTATCATAGTGTTCAATAACAGATTAATTAAATGGAGGCAATAGTTAAAGTGGTTCTAAAGGCTCATGTTTTTTTTTTTCATTCTGTTCATGTAGGTAAAAAACCTTCTGTGTGCAGCAGCCCCCCCCCCCCGAATACTTACCCGAGCCCCATCGCGATCCAGCAATGTGCACGAGAGCCTCGACTCTCAGGGGGCTCTCTCTCATCATTGGTTGAGAATCACAGCCAGTGAGCCAATGAGGGGGGCAGGGCCTAGCTGCTTCTTTGTGTGTGAATGTACAAGTAGAGCAGCAGCTCGGCGGCGAGCCAGCTTGGGTGCCCCCATAGCAATCTGTTTGCTCTGGGGGCACTCGGCAGGAGGGAGGGACCAGGAGTGCAGGCGGGGGACACGAGATATGGAGGATTGGGGCTGCTTTGTGCAAAACCACTGCACAGAGCAGGTAAGTATGCCTTTTAATATATTTATATAATATTAATATATATATAAATATATAATTATATAATATATATATAAATATAATATAATATAAATTTATATAATTTAATATTGCCTTTAATATTACTTTAAAAACACTCACATGATATATTAATATCAGTGCATAAAATTAATGCTAATTAACAGGCCACAGAGAAGTAAATTAATGGCTCACCAGTCACTCGGCATATTCAAGAGTCCTATTTAACAAGATGACTCAGCCCCTTTTGCATGTGTTGTCCAATCCCAGACTTCTTCAAAAAGTTAAGAGACCCCGTTTGTTGCCATAGAGATCTTTAAACAGCTACCTAGCTCCTGACCTCCTCAAACCCGGTACTAGCTGGTTAGACATTAAACAAAGCTGTCATTGAATGCTGTAAGCCTCGGGCAGATTGAGGATCACTGGTAGATAAATACATGAACTTTACATCCCTTCACTAATTAAATATACCACTCCTAAAAGCACTAAAAGTATAATCTGCAAACATAATCCACTGTTTAAAATACATGTTAATGAACTAAAATCTTTTTTTGAATGCACATACATGCAGCGCGTAGCACACATCATAAATTAATTAAAACCAAATAAAATTTGCCTACAGTTACAAAAATATAAAAGCATAAATAAAAAAAAAATACAAAAAACATATATGCATTATAACAGGACCAGATTGCAAATCACTAATAAAGCAATTCAGTTCAAAGTCTATATTGAGACCTTTGGGTGCCAGTACTTTGGTCTCAAAGATTCACCAAGATTCCTTGAGACTCAATCACCTAATATAATCACACTCTTTCCAGTACGTCTTTATTTTTTCCACACCTCAAAAATTTAAATCAAGTCAGACCTTTAGTATTAAACCTCCTAAAATGTTGTGAGATGGTTTGCTTTTTTTTTGTTGTTTATTTCTCTTCCTATGCAGTTTTAATAGTTGATTGGATGGTGCACAGGTTGTAATTTTGTTATTCGCATGGTCATAGGTTTGCAAAGCTCAAAGACATATGTGTTTATATACTTACGGTGTTAGTAGAGCAGTGTACAGTGTCAGTAGAGCAGTGGATGGCGTCATAAGGGCAGAGATAGTGTCAGTAGTTTTTATTTGTATTATTTTATTTTGCATTATTTTTGACAATTTTTTCTTTTTTTTAATTATTTTTTTAGGAGAAAAGGGAGAATTTTTTTTTTTCATGTGCTGATATATCAGGGGGCTAAACAGGAGGGATATGTGCCACATGGGGGTGATTAGGAAATGCCCAGGCACACTTGGCACACCACGTGTGCACGCCTGTGAGCATGGTGAAAATTTGGCTTCACATGAAAATGTAAGAGACTAAAAAAAATGTTGAAATTGATTTCCATGATTTCCAATAGCATACTGGATCCTGCCTGATTCAGTAAGTGGAAGTCAAGGCAATACTGTTTTTCATTTGTAGCAATACTTATACCCTAACCAGCATGCCTTACTTCTTAATTTACTGCTCTGCAGCCAGCACACTACATTTTTCAGACAATTAATCTTGATCCCAATCTGAGTAGCAGTTCCTGTTAGTTGAAGCAGTTATGCTGCACCAAAATGGTAGCAACTCTACCGCTTCTGGTGCTCCGCAACTGAGAGGGTGCATTGGGGTGAATCCCTCCATTGTCATCAGTGCCTTTCCCCTTCCCACTCTATGTCGATGGCTGACCAACATTAAAGTAGCCCCCCGCCCATCCCCCATGGCATGCCTTATAATTGTTCTGCACATCAAGTGTTCCTTAGCATCAGCTGAGTGTGTAGGACTGTGGCCCAGAGGCAGGATGTCTCTGCTTGCCTTTTACCAAGCCTTTATCAGGACACTATTCCTCCCACTGATAAAAGGCACTATTCTTTCTATACCAACAATGGGGCATAATGCCTACCACTGACCCCAACAATCGGGCACTATTTTTCCCAAGGACACCAATGATAGGACACTATTTCTCTCACTGACACCAACTGTAGGGAACTATTCTTCCCACTGACACCAATGATGGACCACAATTCTTTCCCCGATAACAGCAACGGGGGCACTATTACTCTCATCAACATCAATGATGGGGCACTATTTTGCCCCTAATACCTACAATACCAGTAACGATGGGGGATTCTTTACTCCCATTGATGTCAGGGCATTTTCTACTAACTGACCACAGCCCAGCCCCTCCAAAATCCGAAGGACAGTAAAAGCCCTTTATTTAGAAAGCTTTCCAATCCCTGGTGTTAATAATAGAAAGCAAGGCAGTCAGATCATGTGTGCGGGTTTCAGAAGAAAAAAAAAAAATAGAGAAATCACGGCGATTTCTCTATTGAGATATGTCTTAACCCCAGTGCCTTGACCTCCCATTATGTCTCTAACTGAAAGCTACTGCAGATCAGTTAAAGGGACTAATTGGCTGGCCAAGTAAACACAATGAGAGTTTTACTTCACATAAAATCAGATATGATATACTTAAAAAGCTCAAATTAAGTCTACTCTGTTAGGAAGGCAGAAAAAAATCCTAAGAAGGTAAACTGTGTTTTAAAGTGGACATCAAGGCAACGTATTTTCATCTGTAATGATCCTTATCCCCCTCGCTTCCCAATCAGCCAGCGTGCTTAATAAATCAGATGCTCAAATTAACTTCTACTTTCCTTACATGATTGATAAATAAAGTTGAGGGGACTTTTTTTTTCAAAATCTAAGCTTAAAAATCCCATTTGCATAAGTGTTGACAGAGCCAAGAACTTTACACCCTTCACTGTGTAAGTGAGCTTTAAGTATTAATGCCACCAGCCTTGACACTTTTAAAAGTGTTCCATGATAACATAAACAACTGTGGATAAATGCAACAAAACAAACATATAAAAAATGACATGACGGTTACATCCAAATTAACAAGACTTACGGTGGCACAGTGGTGTAGTGGTTAGCACTTTCACCTGGCAGTAAAAAGGGTCGCTGGTTCGAATCCCAACCACGACACTACCTGCCTGGAGTTTGCATGTTCTCCCTGTGCCTGCGTGGGTTTCCTCCGGGTACTCCAGTTTCCTCCCACACTCCAAAGACATGCAGGTAGGTTAATTGGCTTCTGTCCAAAATTGACCCTAGTATATGAAAGGTGACCTTGGATTGTGGGCTCCTTGAGGGTAGGGACCAATGTGAGTGTGCAATGTACAGGGATAGGGACAATTGTAGATACTCACTCTGGTTGAACTGGATGGACTGGTGTCTTTATTCAACCTTACTAATTATGTAAGACTAAAGTAGGGGGTTAAGAGTATGAAAAATTCTCGTTATAGTCATGGCATACCGTCACCCCAGATAATCAACCATAGGGGTGTGTTCCTCTGAATTGAAGTGAGCATACAAGAAACAGAGGGAAGAAGGATTCCCAAAAGAATTCTTCAAAAAGGAACTGCCGGTTATTTGCATTTATCCACAGTTATAACTGTGGATAAATGCAAATCACTTGGCAGCACAGTGGCTACGTGATTAGTACTTCCACATGGCGGCACTAGCGTTGTCGGTGTAAATCCCAACCACAGCACTACCGATGTTCTCCCTGTGCCTGCGTGGGTTTCTTTCAAGTATTCCGGTTTCCTCCCACACTCCAAAGACATGATGGTAGGTTAATTGGTTCCTGTCTAAATTGGGCCTTCTATGTGTATGTACGAATTTGAGTTAGGAACCTTAGATTGTAAGCTGCTTGAGGGCAAGGACTGATGTGAATGTACAAAATATATGTAAAAGCATTGTGTAAATTGGCGGTGCTATATAAGTACCTATAATCAGGGCCGTCTTTAATATTGATTGGGCCCTGGGCAAAAATTTGCTTAGGGCCCCCCTCCCCCATGCAATTTCGCTCTCCACCTGCTCTGAGACATACAATAAATAGCAGCTAGACTTAAAATAAGTTTACTGTATCAGATCAGGCAGCGATTGCGATTGGTTGCCAGAGGTTACATCATATCATTACTGCTTACTGACTGGTTGCTAGAGGTTACAGCACTCCTTAAGGCTCACTGATTGGTTGCTAGAGGTTACAGCACATGATTTCGGCTTGTTGATTGGCTGCTAGAGATTACTGTACAGTAATACTGCTCACTGGTTGCTGTAGGTTACAGCACATCATCTCCTCACTGCAGGGGGCATGATATACATATGAATGCTGCCTTATCTACATATCAATGCAGTTTGCCTCAGCTATTTACATATGCATGTCACTGCTAAACACAGGGTCTGCAGGTGAGTCGTCTGTACACAACAGGACTAAAACCTCAAGGGACGAGGGAATGTAAACTGGGATAGTTGGCAAGTATGAGGCAGCTGCTTTGGTCCCCACAACAATGACGGGGCCCAGGGCAGCTGCCCCTTTTGCCCTGCCTTAAAGACGGCCCTGCCTATAATAAATAAACAGCAGGATGATCACCCCAACAAGCAATTGTGGAGCTAAACTCTGCAGACATTATGGCTGTATACAATTTCCCCACTAGGGGCCACTCTCCTACATGACACATCTTACTGTGATTTATTAGATATGTATACAGAAAATTTACACATTACATCTTTACACATTACATCTCTTTTCAAAAGTAATTTTCAAAAAAAATAGCAATCATGTGATAGGCTGTAAAACTTTTTTGAACACAGAGCTATATATCATGCTGTATGCCATTATCACAGTCAATAGAACTCCTGCTTGCTTGCTTTCCCTCTAATAAAAAGTCCTGCACTTTTATTTAGCAAGGCATTTCAATGCAGGAGGGCTTTGTACAGCAAGTCTATATATTAAAACAAACAAAGCATTCATTCTTATGTGAATGACACTAAAGGGAATTCAAACAGGCAGCACATGTACCTTTTTTTTAATGCTCTGCCAGCGCTCAGCCATTTCGCCAAGCAGAATGCTTCCATGACAGACAGAATGAGAGAGACAGAGAGCCCCAGGCATCAGCCAGCTCACATATATGAAGGCCTGTGGACAGCTAAGACTAATAATGTAGTTTGGTGACCAGGTAAGATGCGGACCTGGTAATGGCGGCTCTATCTCAACCAAAGTGCCGCAATGCCTCTACATTCTGAAAAATCTGTTTGTTTTCTCCACATCACATCACTTTGTATTATATGCACCATATAAGAGGTTAGTGCATAGAGTTCTAGTCCTAAAGTGTTTCTTCTTTTTCAGTACGGTCGTACAGATGAAGTCAACCAGCCTGGAATGGAATGGGATCCAAAGATTGGATTTACAATCTCATCACTTCATTACAGTCTTAGTGAAATGTTGAAATGTGTCACTATAGTCAATGGGAATCGTTTTGAATCTCTGTTCTGGAAACAAAACATAAGTAAGCAACAGAATCTCATGTTCAGAAAAAAAAAATATGTTTAAAAAGCAGAAATAACTGTTTATACAACTAAATGGACATCACCTTCCATGTGACGAAGGCACCATATTTTTGGTATTCTCATATATTCAGATATTTCTGATATGTCATCTCTGATCTACCGTAAGAACAGAAGGGTGAACATTTTTTTATAGACATGTCTAAAAACCGTGTTGAGATGCTGACCTATCATTTCCTAATAAGCTTTTTCATTCCATGACAACGTGCTTTCATATGTCTGTACTAACCTCTCTGTGGCATAGCTTAAAGTGGTTGTAAACCCTTACAAACCACTTTGACCTACAGGTAAGCCTAGATTAAGGCTTACCTGTAGGTCCAAGAAATATCTCCTAAACCTACACAGTTTAGGAGATATTTGCCAAAACACAGGCATGCGCCGTAGACAGCGGCGCACAGGCGCACTGAGCACGCCGCTGTCAACGGCGATATGCCGCGAGTGGCGGCTCCCGTGCGCATGCGCGGGAGTGACGTCATCGCGGCTTCGACGAATGACAGCGCCGGAGCAGCGAGACCCACCGAGAAGATGGAGGCTCTGTACACAAGAGGGCAGTGGTGACTTCGCTGGCTCCTGTGTCAGGTAAGTGACACATAATGGACTACTATGCGATGCATAGTAGTCCATTATGCTTTACCTTTGCAGGGAATCAAAGAGGAAGTAACCCCCATCAGGGTTTACTTCCTCTTTAAAGGGTAGTTGAGGCCCAAACATTCAGTAGTGAAAGAACAGAACCTATATCAGATTTTTACTGCTCCCTGTGTCCCCCTCTAGGGCCATTCACTTCCTCTACTTGTTCTGGTGACCACTGTCGCCGGGACTAAAGTGATGAGAAATTTCAGTTGTCACCATCACTTAGGAACAAAGGAAAGTCTTCCAGTGAGGATACCTTTTCTGGCTCACCTTGGAGAGTTCTTCTGTCTTCCTCCAGGAAGTGAAGGGAAATCTCTACAATGGGACACAGATGGCAATAAACTGTACACAATCTAAGAAGAGTGGAAAACAAATGTCCAAGAGTCTAATCGTTTAATAATAAAATTGGTTCGCAGAAGGAACACACAAAACAGCCACCATGTTTCAAGGGTCACACTAAAAACCCCTTTTTCAGGGTGGGTTATGAAGTTTATGAATATAGAATATAATATGAAGAATAGGTATATAAGTGCAAAGTATAGCATGCAAATGACCACATCCAAGGATAAAAATCATATTACATAAAATATATTTAAAACCGTGTGATGAATTGGAACTTTTCCTAAAAAAAACAGGAGAAACCTAAAACATATTGTGAAATGTAAAAACCCATAAGAAAGTACAAAATAAGTAGATACATTTCTTAGAATCACTGTCATTTCACTAAAAGTTTTAACTAACAAAAAAAATCTGAAAAATTATAGTGAATTCATAATATGGAAATGCACAGCCAAATACAAAACAAAAAACAAAAAAACAGTAGCAATGAATTTTGAGTAATAAATAAAAAATAAACGCAAGGACACTCATAATAACTAAGCATAAAAGTACATAACATTTTTAACAGACTTTTTAATCTCTATCAGTATGTCATTTTCATCCTAATCATGATTTCCCCCCATTTTGTCCACAGTTTGTCCTCCACTTGTCATCGCCATTGGCATTTCTGTACACATTTTTCCGAGACATTGTTGTCACTTTTTTTAAATATATTATTTAATATCTTACTTTTTATTTCACATTTACATCGTATATCAATTTACACAAGTGTCTTGAGGGCTACTTGTTTCCTCATATCAACAGTTAAATGTGGTGGCTGCATTTGTTTCCTTTTTTTTTTCTCTCTCCTTTAGCTTTACTTATTGATCCAGCCAGTAAGTATGTTGATTTTTAACTTTATATAAAAAGGTGTGCTACCGGCGCAAATAAAACAACCTATAATATATCTATGCCTTAGTTTGCTGCAATCAAATATATACCACCCAGTGGATATGATATTAGAAAATGATTTTAAATATGTGGATTGCACTAACTATTATACAAATACCACTCCCAAACATATATATATATATATATAAGACCATAAATAAATTCATACTGATGGGACAGACTAAGCCCTTGTACACACGATCGGAGATTCCGACGGAATGTGTCCGATCGGAGCGTTTTGTCGGATATTCCTACTGTGTGTGGTCTGCATCGGAATATCCGTCGGACCAAATTTTCCAACTTGCCGGAAATATTTTCCGACAAAATGCTCCGATCGGACATACTCCGATCATGTGTAGAGAATTCCGATCGGACAAAGTGCCACGCATGCTCAGATCAAATTCCTACATCAAAGCTATTGGCTACTAGCCTGAACGTAGTCCCGTCATAACGAAATAACGTTCTGAACGTTCGGATTTTCCGACAACTTCGTCCGACCGTATGCAACAGTTTCGGACAAAAATCCGACGGACAAAATCCAACAGATTTGGTTGTTGGAATCTCTCCGACCGTGTGTACAAGGGCTTAGTGATAGATCGAGATCCCTTTCTCCATATACACGGCTGGATTAGCTTGGTGCCGGCTTATGGGCACTGAAGCATGTGAGTTAACTGTATGTTTTTTAACCTTTTTGAATAAATAATAGTTATATACTACACTATGATGGTTATCCATATGTCTTTATGAGAAACAATAGAGCAAGAGGCATTAATACACTGCTCGGAAAGGCTGCTGGTGGATCCATCTTGTAATGGAGTGTTTATCCTAAATGAACCAAAGGCACATATTTTGGTTTATCTGGTGAGTGGCCATTACACTAGGTGGTGGTGAAGTCACATTTACTGGTGGATATAGAAGCACTTAAAAAGGAAAGCTATCATTGCACTAAAGTGATCACTCACTGAGGACATCTATTGTACTGTGGCATAGACTGTGTATGTTGTTTTTTTTTGTTTTTTTTTATGGACTGAAAGTAACAATTTGCACAAGTATTCTTTCAGCATTTTTTTTGCGATTTTTCACTTTTTACATATTTTTCTTGATTTATGTGGGGCACTTGCACCTTTTGGTCACTGGCAATATTGTAAAGTATATTGGAAGATGTTTTCATAGAGTTAATATTTTTAGTTGGCATAGCTAGACACATGAGTATGAATTTATTTATGGTCTTACATATATATGCAAGCCAGGAAAAAAGAAAAACCAGGTCGGGCAAAAAATTACCAAGGCACCTCATCCCAAAATAGTCAGATGAAAAAAGTAAAAAAGAGAACGGAGCGGGACTATTGCGGTGCTGTACAGTCAATTTAAAGAGATAACCCCCCTCAATAGGGGGTGCAGAGACACAAATACTATATCATATAAAAATAGAAAAAAGCTTTATTATACATAATCATTAAGATACAAATCAAATTTCAGATAAACCAATACAATAATTAGGGGTAAAATGTCTACACTTGGTCAATTAGTTCAAATGAAATTATACTTGGCTGTTCTGATGGAGTCCCAACATGTTTCGCCTAAACAAAGGCTTCTTCAGGGGAGCCAGTAATTGACATAAAGTGGTTGTAAGGGAAAGTTCACTGTGAATAAAATACAACAAAAGCTGTGAATTAGATCTCAAAGAAACAGTGCAGCCCAAGCCCTTCATGCTCACATAATTTGTAAAAGGACATAAATGAATTTAAAGAGGCTCGTGTCTAGGATAAATATATGCCTACCTATCTCCAACCAAGAGCCCTGCCAGCACGATTGAGTAGAGACGCCTTTAAGACATGGAGAGCGGACCAATAGAAAGATCTCCAAATGGTGGCTGCAGAAGATAAATGGAACAGACAGATACCCACTATCGTTAGAATCTATAGGGCCCAATGGGCTCCCATTATCAGATTGCCATACTAAAAGAGTTTACCGTGTGGTTTTAATTGAAGGTTAATGGGAGCCTACCTGAATGGATTGATCTTTAGTGTGTCTCATATATGGGATAAATGCCCAAGGATAAACGGCTCCCAATTAGCGAAAAAAGTATAAAATCCTGAAATATAATTAGTGGGAGAATTTCTCTTAATGGGCAGATATGCAGATAACGAATAAGTTTGTGGGTGGTAGATAAAAATGAAAATTGTGTTTATATTTTAATTTAAATATGGCATTATGCTCAAATTGCTTGAATAAGTATCAAAGAAGAGGGCTTACCAAATGCTCCACTGCATTCCAGGCTAGAACACACTATAGTTAGAGAGTCTAACGATAGATTAAATGCACGACCGAGTCAGGCAACCAACACAGATCGATCCTATTGGTATAAATATAGATGAATAGAATTAAAAACTAGTGTGACCGAAACATAGGAAAAGAGAAATGGACGGTGTGGACAGTCCAAACTCTAATCATCAAACTGACCTTCAACTCGTGGTATCCAGACTATGGCGTCCTGCAGAGCCAGCACACTCCTGCATCGTGGGTGTGCCTTTTATCTCCCAATCCCTCGGCGTCACGTCACGTACGCCGAGTGAGAGCGGACAGAAAAGCAGAACTGCGCATGCGTCCCTGGTGGTGGAGCCTACAATTCCCATGATGACCCGCGGCGGCGGCTCCGTCTCCACGGTAACCTATACGCCGCTACGGGCATTCACGGGAACTGCAGAGATAGCAGCGTAGGAGGTTTGCTGTAAAACAGCAACCTGCTGCAAATAGCCAACCCACCAGGACATGTAGATGGTACAGGGCAGCCTGCATATTAGCGGGTCGGGCTTCCACACAGCCCGACCCGTGCGTACATACAGGCACCAGTCATGTGGAAAGGAGAGGTCCGCTCCCAAAGGGGTCCCCGTCGAGAGGATGGGCACAGGGGGGAAAAACTATGTAGCTAATAAAGCTAATAAAAGTATGAGAAGAATGATATTGCACAAATAAGTAAATTTGATCAATTAAGCCAGCGAGCAGGTAATGGGCTGCACTCATTAGCCAAGATCCACACAGTTACAAGAACAATGAATCGAAAAGTGTTAATGGTATGATCACAATGTAAAAATGTACAGATTAGGCACAATTTTATATATAATAGAAACAGTTAATTAAACAATGTGTATCTTTCAACGAAATAACACAGATATAATCCCCATGTCAACATAATCATGAAAAACAAAAAGTGAAATGCATATAAAATCTTAAACAGCCTAAACATCAATATAGTATTGTGTATCAATATTTAAATAAATCAAGCATAGATGCAGAAAACAAAAATGCAAAAAAAAAGAGGAAAAATAATTACAATATATGCGGGACAGGAAAAAAAAATACAGAGGCAAATTGTTCTGTTGTTAGTCAAAACTTTTTGTCAAACCTCGGAGATTCTGAGAATTTTATCAAATTATTGTGCACTTTATCTTATGGGTTTTTACATTTCTCAATACAAGTTGGGCTTATCCTGTTTATTGGGAATAGTTCTGATTAATCACATGGTTTTAAGTATATACAGGCATACCCCACTTTTAAGTGCACAGTGAGGTTTATTTACTAAAGCTGGAAAGTGTAAAATCAGGCTCACTTCTGCATAGAAACCAATGAGCTTCAAACCCCAGCTTGTTCAATTAAACTTTTGTAATAAAACCTGGAAGCTCATTGGTTTCTATGTAGAAGTGAGCCTGATTTTGCACTTCCCAGCTTTGGTAAATAAACCCCATTGTGTACTTAAAAGTGGGGTATGCCTGTTCTGTATAAAGTGATTTTTAGCCTTGCATGTGGTAATTATCATTCTATAATTTGTACTTACATGCCTATCCTTCATAAATATTTTTCATATTTTTTTCTAGCCCTGAAGAAGAGGGGTTTTGTGTGACCCTAATCCCATTCCCGCCCCCCACCCCAGTATACCCCAGTATACTTTTACTTTCAAAGGGACTCTGTCCCATAAGGAAAAATGAAGGGCTACTATTATATTTAGTTATCTTTAGTTATCTTATAGTTACAGTTCTCAGTCTTTTTATGTCCACTGTTTCATTTGGTGGTATTCTCAGAACATGTGAGGATCCTCAGATGTGCTTCAGTCTACACATTTTCTAAAACATACTTTATATCTTTTTCTCTGATTATTAGACCTAGGTAAACTCTTTCCACTCTTTCTATGTCTTGATTCAGCTGGATAGCTTAGTCACAAGGAAGGGTTGTAATTGCATGCTTTTAGGCAATATTACTGTATGTTTACCAGGTATAACATTACATTCCACCCATGATTTTACCCAGAAGCACATGTTAAATTATTTGCCTGCCTTGCTGTGTCAGTAGCTGTCAAACACTGTTTGTCTGCTAATAGTTGTATGTCAGCCTATCTACATTTTAAAATATAGTAGGGGTAGTATAAAAAAAAATAGCCCCTAACCATGAAATATAAGAATATCATTGTGTATCTTTGTCATCTTTGATTAAAGTGGTTCCGAAGGCAAAAGGTTTTTTACCTTAATACATTCTCTGCATTAAGGTAAAAACAAAAACCTTCTGTATGCAGGCCCCTTATATTTAACCAAGCATGATCAGGATCCATTGCTGTACCTGAGACCTGAGGCTCCCTCCCTTCACTGGGCAGAAAACCATTGGTTCCTGCTGCTATCAGTCACAGCCAGTGAGCAGACTGCAGGGGGCAAGGCCGAGACGCGCTTTGTGTGACACTAGACACACAGAGCGCAACTCAAAATTAAGCCCGCACGAGTGCCCCATGGCAAGCACCTTGCTTTGGAGTAGACTCGCAAGTGGGGAGGAGCCAGGAGCGCCGATGGGGGACATGGGAAGAGGAGGATTGGGGCTGCTTTGCGAAGGATCATTGCACAGAGCATGTAAGCGAAGCATGCTTGTTATTTAAAAAAAAAAAAAAGTTTACAATTACTTTAAAGAGTGGCAAAATTTAAATGGATTTTTTTTAAATTGTTACATGTTCTTGGTAAATAAAATATTACCCTATAAAAACTGTGTATAAAATAGAGGATGTATAAAATGTAGAGGCCTGCTAAAATAACAGAATAATAAGTGTTAATAATAATTAATTGTTTGGTACCTTCACGAAACAAACTTGAGCATCAATTGTTGGAGCATTTCCCAGTTCTTATTTGGTTTTCAGAGACTGTTTCTGTTATGAGCTAGATTTCTTCAACTGACTGTGGCTTTCGAGAAAGTGTCTAATGTGTACATGTTATCTACATTACATACAATGAATCTCAGTTCTCAGTTCTGCATTCACTTTATATACAATGTTTGATATACGCTGAACAGTTATACGTACTCCATTTGTGTAATGCCATTGCTGGTCACTTATAGCTGATGCTTTGTACAATGTGTGTTTTATGCTCAATGTTGCATCTCCAGTGACCTAAAGCTTATTTGAGTTAAATGAATTCAAAAAGGTACCCAACCTTAAGCCCAATACCCATTTCTTCCCTTTGGTGAGCTAAAACATGTCACGTGTATGTAAAGTATAACTCACTCACCATGTATTGTCTTAGTAATTGTAAACGTAGCTGATGCATCACATTTTCTGTAGCATTTTGCCACATCAAATACATCAACATTTGTTCAGAGAGCGAGCAAGAGCCAATTATCATGTTTCATTGGCTGAGCTCCTAGTAAAATGAATGACAAGTGAGGAAATTGAGAGTAAACTTGATACTAATAACTAAATCCCAAGGATTTAGCATTTCATTAACTTAATAGAATTCATACAGCACACAAATAAGTCACTTTGTATGAGTGGTTCGTGCTTAGCCTGGTCCTTGAGGATCCTTCTGTTCTCACATACTTTTCAACTCTAGCTGTTACTGTCATTAACTTGTTGCCAGAACTTCCTCAACATAAAAACAATTTAGCTAATCCTAGAGGTCTGGATCAAGGTGCAAAGTAACCGTCGTCTTAGATTTTTATTCTTTAATAAAAAATCTGTTTTTAAAAAAACAAATGAAATTTTGTAAATCATAGCTAAATTAAAGTCAGTTAATAGTGGCCTTCCCACCATTCAGATTTGTGTTTTGGTTTGACATTCCACTGCCTTATCCATTGGCAACAACCAGTTGAGTGACTCTCATCTATACTCCTGTATCCTACCTTGACTCCTGCCAGTTCCCCATACTCAGTGTTTATTTATTTTTGGTATTTTGTGAACTGCTTGATTATACCTTGAACTGCCCTTCCCCTATTTTTCCAAGCAATGTGATGGGGAATGATCAACTAACCTAGATATAATATATATATATATATATATATATATATATATATATATATAATCAAGCACAAAAACCCTGGTCACCTAGGTACTGAAACATGCCCAAGTGAAATGTAAATGCTATAGATGAAGTAGCTCCAACAGTGGCCTTAGGGGGTTATTTACAGAAAGTAAAATCCACTGCAAGTGCACTTGAAAGTACACTGAAAGTGCACGTGGAAGTGCAGTCGCCCTAAATCTAAGGGGTAGATCTGAAATGAGGGGAAGCTTTGCTGATTTTATCATCCAATCATGTGCAAGATAAAATGCTGTTTTTTATTTTCCTTGCATGTCCCCCTCAGATCTACAGCGAATTTACTTCCAAGTACACTTCCAGTGCACTTTCAAGTGCACTTGTAGTGCAAAGTGGATTTGTCTTTAGTAAATAACCCCCTTAGTGTCTAAAAAAACGATACACTTTTAATCAATTCAAACGGGCAGAAATTTTTGGTGAAATAAAGAAATAGACAATGTTAGCTTGGTGGATAAAGTGAAGCCGTGTTCAGTTCAATCATCAGTTAATTCTGTTACTCATGATTGGGTATTCAATGTGAACAAGTTTCCGTAAGCTAAGAGGACATTTTATATTCCTTTAAAGTGGAAGTAAACTCCCCTATCGTTTTCAGCCAAGGAAGCTGCCATCTTTGCCTCTGTTTAATCTTCAACTGCTATGGTGCTGCACATGTGATTCGTTATGGCACCAGCCATTGGATGGTTTGATAGTTTGGCTGAGAGCACAGCCAATGTGCAGTTAGCATTCCCGGCATGCCGATGTTTAAATCAATGGGTTTACTTCCACTTTAAAGGATACGTCCTCCCTAATACTAAAATCCCTGCATCTACAGACATCCATGATCTAACACACCCTGTAAAGAAGAAATTGCTATACATACCTTTTCTGAAGCCGATCCGGTCTGGTCTCCAGCTGTGAAAGCTCTGCAGAGGACACAGCCGACAACAGTTGTGAAATGATTACGGAGTGACATCATCCATAGACTTACTATGGGGCTTCCGTTGTTGGCTGTGTCCTCTGCACCCACATCCACAGTGAAGCCACAGCTGACAGCTCAGTGTGGGATCAGGTTTCATTGACTTCAAAAAAGGTATGTATGCTGATTTCTTCTTTACAATTCTAGATAGGTTAGTGTTAGATTGTGGGTGTCTGTAGATGTAAAGATTTTAGTGTTGGGGTGTACTTATCCTTTAATAGATCAACCCCCAAATGTGTGACAAAAATGTAGTGCATTATGACTTGAAAAAGTTTGGGACCCATTCCTTGAAGGAATCCATAAAAATCAGTGCATCCAGTACATGTACCGTAGAGTGAGTACAAAACTGTTGACCAGGAAGATACATCATACTAGTTATGCTGGGAAGAGTATAAGAGAAAATACGAATAGGATTTCTAAGAAAAAAAAATACATTCTTCTAAGAGCTCTTGAGTTCCAGAACAACCCAGACAGACTGAATTCTTGCTATTTGAGTTTACTGTAATTCCTGTTTAAATGACAGGAAATTCCATGTATTGTTTTTATTTGTCAGCAAAATTAAAGAATCTGAAAACTTTGTAATGTTTCATTATAATCCAGATGAGCATAAGCAAGAAAAACTGCTGGTATGTGGATAGAAATATGCCTGTAATAGCTGATATTATTCTTAAAGTTAATTTCTTTAAATGTAGACATTCATTTGATCATTTAATAAAAATAATTGCTCAGCTTTAAAATAGAAAATTCTGAGCTAATTACCAGTCTTAGCAAAACTCAATCAAATGCAAAGATTTGTGCTTTGCTGTCCTCTAAACCTTGAAATACAAAGTTACACTCCGTAAAATAACACTGGTGCTCACAATCACAGAAGCTGTGCCAAAGGACCAATTTGACTTTTAAATGAATGATTTTAAAATGTATAGCTTTCTACCATAGCAGAGCTCATATTTTTAATAATGGGACCTCAAGAAGCTAAGTGCTATCATTTGTGACCAGTAAATGACACAACTCACAAAACAGAGCTAAATCATGATCACTATCACTATCTATGGGTAGTCTTTAGGAACTATGATCTCCCCAGAAGTTGATTCTTAACCACTTGCCGATCAGCTGCCGTCATTATACTGCGGCAGGTTGTCACAATCCTGTGAGCCGTCGTAGCTGTACGTCGCCTCCTTTAAGCGGAATAGCAGGTGCACGCAGCTGCACTGCGGGGTGCCGATGCTCGTGACGAGCGGTCGCAATGACCGATGGCCACCAGCGATCGCGGGCACGAGAGGCAGAACAGGGACGTGTGTGTGTGTAAACACACAAATCCCTGTTCTGAGAGGAGATGTAGATCATGAGTTCTTAATAGCTAGGAACCACGATCTGTCATCTCCTATAGTCAGTCCCCTCCCCCTACAGTTAAAAACACGCAATCAGGGGAACACAGTTAACCCCTTGATCACCCCCTAGTTACATAGTAATGTTGAATAAAGACACCAGTCCATCCAGTTCAACCTGAGTGAGTGTCTACAATTGTCCCTATCCCTGTACATTGTACACTCACATCAGTCCCTACCCTCAAGGAGCCCACAATCCAAGGTCCCCATTCATATACTAGGACCAATTTTGGACAGAAGCCAATTAACCTACCTGTATGTCTTTGGAGTGTGGGAGGAAAGCGGAGTACCCGGAGGAAACCCACGCAGGCACAGGGAGAACATGCAAACTCCAGGCAGGTAGTGTCACGGTAGTGTTAACCCCTTCCCGGCCTATGACATTTATACAGTAATCAGTGCATTTTTATAGCGTATAATTGTCAATCATCCCAAAAAATGTGTCAAAAGTGTCCGAAGTGTCCGCCATAATGTCGCAGTCACAATAAAAATTGCAGATTGCCACCATTACTAGTAAAAAAACTAAAAATCATAAAAATGCCATAAATCTATCCCCTATTTTTTAAACTTTATAACTTTTGCGCAAACCAATCAATATAAGCTTATTGCGATTTTTATTACCAAAAATATGTAGAGCAATGCATATCAGCCTAAACTGACAAAAAAAATTAGCTTTTTTTTAAAAAAATGGGGATATTTATTATAGCAAACAAGTACAAAATATTGTTTTTTTTTTCAAAATTTACGCTATTTTTTTGTTTATGGCGCAAAAAATAAAAAACGCAGAGATGATCAAATACCACCAAAAGAAAGCTCTATTTGTGGGGAAAAAATGGCGTCAATTTTGTTTGGGTACAGCGACGCTTGACCGCGCAATTGTCAGTTAAAATGATGCAGTGCTGTATCGCAAAAAGTGCTCTGGTCATTGAGCAGCCAAATATTCCCGGGCTGAAGTGTAAGCCACACGTGTTACATTTCAGGTCAATGTCATAGTGGTATATTGTGCTTATATTCCTGATCATCTTCATTCTGACTTGCCCCCATTAAATGAACAGTAAAGCCTTTGGTGATCCATAACTTTGTAAGCTTTAGCTAGACATAATGGAGTTGATTTACTAAAACACTAAAGGCTTTTCTCTTAGCAACATAAATGTTCATTTCATTTAAATGCCCAACTGCATATTTAATTACCCTTACAAATGCACTGTCAGCATACCATAAAAGAGAACTAAAGGCTCTTGATCTCTCTGCCCAGACAATGTCAGTTATCAGTCACAAGCTTAGTCAGAAAACAGGTCAGGCTCTCTGAGATTTTCAGCCTGGCTGACCTCTCAGAGGGAGCGAATACAAGTGAATCACAGCACACACATCTTTGAAAGATTACCTCACTGTTATATTAAATGAAAGTAGTTATATAGTTACATCATTAGTAAGGTTGAATAAAGACACTAGTCCATCCAGTTCAACCTGAGTGAGTGTCTACAATTGTCCCTATCCCTGTACATTGCACACTCACATCGGTCCCTACCCTCAAGGAGCCCACAATCCAAGGTCCCCACTCATATATTAGGGCCAATTTTGGACAGAAGCCAATTAACCTACCTGCATGTCTTTGGAGTGTTATATATATATATATATATATATATATATATATATATATATATATAGTTCTAAAGCCTTATGCTGCGTACACATGACCGCAGACTTTCTGACAGCAAAGGTCCAACGGAACGAATCCGTCGGACATTCCGATCACGTGTGGGCTCCATCGGACCTTTGCATGCCAAAAATCAGACGGACTTTAGAAATAGAACATGTTTTAAATTTTCCCGGACTCCGCCGGACTCAGTTCCTAGCGGGAAACCCGTTCATCTGTATGTTGGTCCGACGGACCAAATACGACACACGGTGACAGGGTAAGGTACATCTCGCACTGGCTGCAATAGAAAAACACATTTTCCTATCGCAGCGAGCGCGAGAGGGAATGCCCCTCCAAGGCCCTTCTGGTTCTGGGAGGTGTACCTAACCTAACAGCCCTGGAATGTGACATCGGGCACCTTATGGATCACTAGTTGCAGTCCTAGGAGAGAAACAATGACTTTACAGCCACTTTGAATTATACTTATAACAATAACTATAAAAAATAAAAATAACTATTATAAAAACAATCACTATATTCCTATTTATTTAATATTAGCAATATGTACTTGGAGCAAATATAGGCCCTCTATACTATGTACTGTAGCATAATTAGAATCACATGAACAAGTCTGCATAGGAGGTCAAGAGGGAGATCGGTATCCACTCTGAACCTAAGCCTCTACAGATCATTGGGTGAAAAGCTTTGATATCCTGAGTGTTAACCATAATAAGCTTAGTCTGCTCTTTCCATTAAATCCACCTAGGTGTAACCAACCATCTACAAATCCTTTATTATGCTGCCATTAATGGTTAACTTACTATTACAGTGAATTCTCGATGCTTAGTCATGCAATTTAGATGGTTATGGAAAGGATTATGCATTTATAACATACACATTTTAGTCTTGTAGATTTATTATCTATTTAAAATGCATTATTGCACCTTTTAGGTGACATCTACTGACTTGTGAGTTCTGGTATACCTTTTTTCAGTTTGAATTTTCCAGTTATTTAAATGCTATCATCATATTTTAGCGTACATTTTCATGTTTTTGTGCTTCCCCATTATTTAAGTTATTTACACTATGTTAGTGTGTAGACAAAAATGCCAGCTCATAGTTTGTTTCTTTATAAAGTATTGCATTTCCAAATCTATATTATACAAAAACATATTTTTTTTTTGTATAAAAAGATACATTTGTCAAAAGTTATGGCTAGAAACGTCAATTTAAAAAAAAAAACCAATTACTAGGTGATGATTGAATAAAATACTGTCATAAATAAACTTTTTATAGCATCTGAAAATGTGAACAACCATGAGTATAGCACTGAGTTTGTGAACTTTTATCCAAACGTACTAATAGGGGTCTATTTTTAAAAAACATTGTAATGCCTCAACAACCGTTGTGCATAATGTATGTGCAATGTATCTAATATGTGTTTCCTCTGATCCATATTGTGAAATATAAAAGATGTGTATTCCATTTTTCCGCAGAGTTCGCACCAACAGAAATAGTCCAAGTGAAAGCAGAGAAATCCACCCTGCTGGTAGGGGACACACTTAGCCTGCTTTGTGTTGGGGAGACCCCCTTTAATTCCAGAGTGATTATGGAATGGGTGCACAACGGAAAGGTAACAATATGACGAGCTTGGTAACAATGTGTAATGATTAAATGTAGATGAGCGTTTTTTCACTTGTTTGCTGAATTTCTAGCCAAATATTCTTCTATAAGTTTGCAAACTTTAAGGCTAAAGTCTGTGATTTAAAAAAGGATATACCCATGCTGCGCTCATGAAGGTGCCCATAACATTTCCTATTTCTAATGTCTGTAGGCACCTTAAGAAATGTGTCAATGACTTGACACATGATGTATTGTTTCTGCTATTTTCACACGCTGGGTCAATTCACTAAAAGATAAATACCACGTGAATTTTTGAGTTAAAATAACTCATGCAGTATTTATCTCAAAAGTATTCAATTTACGAAAAAAAAACATCATTATTTACAGAAGGCGCTAAAAATATGTAATATGTTTTGGATATTTATCACTTAAAGAGGGATTCCACCTACAAAAAAAATATTAAAAGCCAGCAGCTATAAATACTACAGCTGCTGACTTTTAATAAATGGACACTCACCTGTCCCGGGTTCCAGCGATGCCGGCAGCCGAGGCCGATCGATCGCTCGGCCCTCGGCTGCTGCCGCCACCATTCTAGGTGAGGGAATCAGGAAGTGAAGCGAATCGGCTTCACTTCCCGGTTCCCTACTGCGCATGCGCAAGTCCCGCAGCGCAATAGGAATTGTCCGCGCTGTCTCTGAGACCTGTGTGTGTCCCAGCAGACAGCGCGGCAGGACAGGAAATGGCGTAGACTCTCACGGGAGTCTATGCCCGGAAGTGGGTGTAAATACCTGTCTTTGACAGGTATCTGCACCCCCCTCCCCCCTGAAAGGTGCCAATTGTGACACCGGAGGGGGGAGGGTTCCGATCAGCGGAAGTTCCACTTTAGGGTGGAACCCCGCTTTAAATTCAGTATTCTTTTTGGCTTTTTTTTGTTTTACATGCTAACACTGCACCAGAGGACAATAATTCTGTAAATAAATGCACACAGAAATGTTATTAAAAACTATGAAAACAATCTCTCTCTGGTGAAATGTTCCAATGTATTTTCCCTCCCGAGCTCAGGGCAGAACATTTCTACACTGATAACTGTATACATTTAACTTACTGTCCAGTGCAGTTGCTTTCATTGTTATTTTGTAGTAAATTTTGTTCTTTCATTAATTGACTTTAACCTCCCTGGCGGTACGATTATTTTGGATTTTAGGTGCTGAAAGTGGTACAATTATTTTGCATGGAAATTTGCCGTTTTTATATTGTAGGCCTGCAATTCTTAGGAATAACTCACTTAAATCTGTTCAAACCAGAGTCTAGTAGACATCCCGGGTATGATAAAGTTTATAATATAATAAATAACTATAAATAATGATAACAAATAATAATAAAAATTATTCAATAATGTAATCAAATCCAAAAACACAGAAATTTGCTCATTTGCAGAATTTTTCGCTGTCATTAGATTTAGTGTTTGATGACGAATTTCCCCAGAAATCGCTATCGCTCAATTGTGCAAGTGATTCTAATTTATTATCGCTGTTTTCTAGCTGGTCTAAAATCACTTTTGACATAAAGGGACACTTTTTGGTTGCTATGGACAATCTCCAAATTCCAGGCAGAAAAAACAGTATTTATAATATAAAACTACATGCAGGGCACTGGACAGACCACTAGGGACAAAGGGGGTGTGTATTTTTTTTTTATACAGTACTGTAATCTGTAAGTACTGTATAAGTGCCCGACTGCCGGCGGCACTCGGGCACTGTGTGAATCGAGCGGAGGACACACAGCGGGGAGGACATCACTGGATCCAGGGGACAAGGTAAGTAACCTCTCCCTGTATCCAGCGATGCGATCCCGAGTCTGGCTCGGGGGTTACCGCTCGCGGTACTGAAATTGCAGCCCGAGCCAGCCTCGGGATTACCGCCAGGGAGGTTAATGACCTTTTTTCTTTTTTTTTGTGGTGTTTACCTCATATTTGATATTTTTCTTTGATGCATTGACTCTCTCATTATCTAATGTGATATTTAAAAAAAAATGACTCACGTGACCCTCATATCGGATGCAGAATCCTTTAGTGAATTGATCCCACTGTGCGCAGTCATTCAGTGTTGTTGAAGGAATTTAATTTTGTGAAACTAATTTAATTTCAATGATTTTAGGTGAATCCATTTGGATTGGCTCTCCTGAATGATTTAGATGTTTCTTGTTCTCACCAATGTAGACATAAATGTGGTTATTGCCTTAGGGAGGCCATATGTGATTTTTGTCATTTTTGAGCCGATTCCCCCATCCACAGATTTGATGTGGGTAAGGGAATCCTCCACTGTGATATCCTATTTTGCCAGGGAGGGAGCCTTCTCCATTGGCAGACTACAATGATCAGTGCTGCCAAGTAGAGCCAGCAGCACTGATCAGTCAGGAAAAAAACCTGACCGGCTGGTTGTACACAAGTTGATCAATAGATCAATTTGTGTACAACCAGCTAGCCCATACGTGGATCAAAATTGCTGCTGAACCGGCTATATTTTGATCCATGTATGGCTAGCTTTAGTGTAGCCATTAACTTAGTTGTGTGATCCTGCAGATGTCTTGAGGATTGAGGGATGACATCAGAAATATCATAGCCTACTATTAGTTCTGAGCAGACACTGCTAAATAATAGACCTTTGGAGAAAAATGGGTATAGCAGCTAAGTTATACAGTAGTTTCCTAGCTATAACAAATGACTGTCTCCCTTATAACACTGGTAGTGGAGCCACCAGCAGGACAATAGACTTTGTAAGCTAATATGATACAGTCATCAATGGCTATAATGCAGTCTGTGAAAGTTTGAAGACTCACACAATGTAATCTATTTATAGTGTCATGCCCCTGTAGGTATGTTTGGGAGGGATTGCTGCTAGAAGAAATCAACTCTTAAAATAACTTTTTCACTCCATGCCATGCCTTTTTCACTCCATGCCATGCCTTTTTCACTCCATGCCATGCCTTTTTCACTCCATGCCATGCTGGCAGAGCTGAGTGACAGCCACCCCCACCCCAGCATGTGGTCCTCACACAGACTTGTATTGCAGGGAAGGGAAGGGGTCTGTTTGATCAGGCCATACTTGAGTCTTTTTTTTTTTTATTGTATTCTGACAGCAGGCAGACTCCCCGCGACCAGAATATACTGGACCAGTGCTGCCGGCTATAGCTGGCAGCATTGATCACTAGAAAATTCCCAACAAGCTAATTCCAAAAAAGTTATCCGGCCTGAACCAGCCAAAGTTCGATCCATGTATGGCCGGCTTGACTCTAGTGTCAAATGTAATGCGAAGTCCTAATTAGAATCCCTGCACAAGAACAATGCCTGCTTTGACATGAAAGTACAGATAAGGCATGTTTCCATGTGAAACATACAAATCAGTGTCACTTGAAGTAAGGCGACAGGCTACTGAGCTGGTGGAGTGTGGCCCAGGCTTAACGGTACGGACTCAGATATGCTGCATTATAAAGAGAGAAAAGAGCTATGAAGGGTATTGATGACTGTTATCTGTAGTGCATAGAGTGTAATGAGGAACTGATGTCAGGAAGAACAGTGTAAAGAGTACAGAAGTTGGATCACAAATTACAAGGAGTTAATTATGTTGTCTATGGAGAAGCATCGCTTTTAAGTTGGAATGCTCCCTTAAGCCCTTGTACACACGGTCGGAGATTCTGTCGGAATGTGTCCTATCGGACTGTTTTGTCGGATATTTTCCAACTGTGTGTGGTCTGAATCGGACTGTTTCCGTCGGAATATCCGTCGGACCAAATTTTCCAACTTGCTGGAAATATTTTCCGACAAACTGCTCCGATCGGACATACTCCGATCATGTGTAGAGAATTCCGATCAGACAAAGTGCCACGCATGCTCAGATCAAATTACGAGACCAAAGCTATTGGCTACTAGCCTGAACGTAGTCCCATCGTAACGAAATTACGTCATCATGTTCTGAAAGATCGGATTTTCAGACAACTTTGTCCGACCGTGTGTATGCAACAGTTTCGGACAAGATCCGTCGGATTTTGCTCGACGGATTTGGTTGTCAGAATGTCCGACCGTGTGTACGAGGGCTAAAGCCCACCTTTCATTACACTCCACTTTTGGGGGTGCTTCCTTCCGGTCCCAACATGGGTGCAGTAAGCTCCGCCAACAACGTGTCCATAGATGGATCTTTATTTTTTTTTTTTTATCAGCCAGCTGGCTGATTAAAAAACCAAACAGATTCTTCTATCTATACATTCGAGGTTGATGGAGGAATCCTCCCCGTTGTGCTATTGTATTTTGACAGCAGGACCACTCCACTATCAGAAAACAGTGACCAGCACGGCATCCGATTGCAGCACTGATTGAATGAAAAACTTCCAACATTCATGTTTGAGAGAAGCCGAATGTTAGATCAACTTCTCTCTAAAGGGAAAGGCCACAGATGGATCAAAAACTTGTCTGGTCCCTTCCGAGCCAGCTGAATCCATCTATGGACAGCTTTACTATCAATAATAACAGATGGTGAAGCTCACATTCATTTTAATTTTGTGAAAAGCAGTACAAGCAGTTTACTAAGGCTCTAGAATCGAATGAGTCATTCAGCAGTGAATGCCTAGATGGATAAACATTTCTTTTATAAGAAGTCAGCAAAAAATTCATTAGACTATTTTTTTTATTTTTTATAAAACCATCAGCTCTGTTGTGTTTCATTAGGTATTCCAGTCTTTGAAGACCTTCTATTCAATGGAAAAGGGACACGGTGGAGAAAGACTTCTGGTTTTAAAAAGCGTAACACTGGCACAAGCTGGATTGTATACCTGCAGGGATTCCTTTCATCATGATAAGGCTAGAAACATTTCAATAACTATATATGGTAAGTACATTATCAACTGCTGTTTTATAGAAAGCAAATATCTCCATAAATGAAAATAACATTTACAACTGATTAAATCAGGGTTGGTGTAATCAAACCACGTGCAAGCCTTCTCAAATACAAATATTCTCACTGGAAAGCCGTTTTAAAAGAGAGCTGCATTAAGTCCTACCTGCAAAATTCTAATAGTATTCTTCACAGGGCTCTATTCTTACGGTAACCTTTTTCTGAATTTTTTCTGAGGGCTATAGAAATTTTTTGCAACTATGAAGAGTTACAACATCTCTTATCAAGTGTAGAGACTTTCATCTTGCAGCCATGAGATATTTCAGATTCACATATGAAGGAGTAGCAGGTAGGGATGGGCCAGAATGGACCCCTGTTGGTTTGCACCAGAGCTTTCTAACACCACGAAAGTTTGGACCCGAATACCGAACCCCATTAGAGTCAATGGGCCCCGAACATCAAAAATCCAAAGTGCTCATTTTGAAGGCATATATGCAAGTGATTGGACATACAACGGTTATAGGGGTTTGGGTCCTGCCCTGGGGGACATGTGTCAATAAAAAAAAAGTTTATGAAAAATGTCATTTTTAAAGCAGTGATTTATTTATTTTTAAAGTGAAAGCATAAAAATGAAAAATGTCTTCCAATATAGTTCCTGGGGGATCCCCTTAGTCTACCTGTAAAGTGGCAGATCTGTACCATGTCCAGAATCTGCTGCAGCAATAATTGCATTTATAAAGCCAAAAAAAAATATTTTTTTTCCCTGCAAGCTGCCTTTATTTTGCTCAGAAACAGCTAGGGAGACAGCGTGTATGATGAGGCCACAATGTAGTGCACTGGGAACAAGAGCTTTTTTTTGGATACATTCTGGTTTCACTTTGACTTGGGATAGAAGTAACGGGTGTGTCTTTGGGTGTCTGTGGTCTTTGGGTGTCTGTGGCGCCTTACCACCGTAACCCTTTAGAGGTACTCTTGATTGGCCTTGCTGTAGAAAATTGCAATGATATGCACCTGTCAAACACATGTTGAAAAATTACTCTTTGGGCGTTGGGTGCACCCTCCCACCATAACCCTATAGAGGTACTCTTGATGAAAGCAAGAATTGGCCTTGCTGTAAAACATTGCAATGATATGCACCGGTCAAACAGGTGCTGAAAAATTGGTATTTGGGTGTAAATTGTGCCCATGAAACCTATACCAAAAACATAATTCTTCCAGATGAAATGGTTGAACACCCTCAAAGCTAGGGAACCTCAAAGTCCTGCAGAGATTCCACAACCCAAAAAGACTTAATCAGTGACATCGGCATCATAGCTGGTAATCCAGGACTGATTAACTTTTAGAAAAGTCAAACGATCTGCGGAGTCTGTGGACAGACGCCTTCTATGATCAGTAACGAAACCTCCTGCAGCACTGAATGCCCTTTCTGAATGCACGCTGGATGCAGGGCAGCCCAACAACTCAATAGCATACTAGGCAAGTTCTGGCCAGTGGACTATTCTCATGCCCAAGTAAGTCAGTGGATTCTCAGCTGAAAAGCTCTCCATCTCTGTTTTGGCGTAATCATCCACCATGTGATGGCATGTGGAAGTTGACAACTCTGAGCAGCGATGACTAAAAAAATTCTGAAATGCCTCTTAGAGGAGGGCAAGGAGGTGGTGGAGGAGGGGGTAGAGCTCACTGGTCTGGCATCATCACCACTAGCTCTATGGAGACCTGGGGGGGGGGGCACAACAAGCTGCAGTTCTGAGCCCTGCCCTGCATCCTTTCATGTCACACACATCCCCCCACAGTTCGAAACACTACCCAGGGCTCACTTAACCCTTAGTGGGTAACCCCTTCACTACCAGTGTAATTTACACAGGAATCAGTGCATTTGTATAGCACTGATTGCTGTATAAAGGACAATGGTCCCAAAAATGTGTCAAAAATGTCCGACGTGTCCACCATAATGCTGCAGTCATGATAAAAATCGCTGATCGCCGCCATTTTAAAAAAAATATTAACAAAAATGCCATAAAACTATCCCCTATTTTATAAACGCTATAACTTTTGTGCAAACCAATCATTAATCGCTTATTGTGATTTTTTTTACCAAGAATATGTAGAAGAATATGTATTGACCTAAACTGAGGAAAAAAAATTATACATTTTTCGGGAATATTTATTATAGCAAAATGTAAAAAATAATGAATTTTTTTCAAAATTGTCGTTTTTTTTTTTGTTTATAGCGCAAAAAATAAAAACCACAGGGGGTGATCAAATACCACCAAAAGAAAGCTCTATTTGTGGGAAAAAAAGAACATCAATTTTGTTTGGGAGCCACGTCGCACGACCGAGCAATTGTCAGTTAAAGTGATGTAGTTCCGAATCGCAAAAAGTGCTCTGGTCTTTGGCCAGCAAAATGGTCTGGGGCTTAAGTGGTTTAACAGGCAGTAACACACACAGAACTATATGGCGTTAAACTGGCAGTAATGCACACAGAACTTTATGGCATTAAACTGGCAGTAACGCACACAGAAGTAAATAGCATTAAACTGTCAGTAACGCAATTACATTGACAGTGTTCAACCGTCCTTACACTAATTCTATCTTTACTGTACCTACTTTAGCTAAACACTAATGTCAAGATTACTGACATTTCAGTCTCTCGATGTGCAAAACTGATAGAGACATACCCCAAGCGACTTGCAGCTGTAATCGCAGCAAAAGGTGGCTCTACAAAGTATTAACGCAAGGGGGCCGAATAATTTTGCACGCCCCACTTTTCATTTTTTTATTAGTTAAAAAAGTTTAAAAAATCCAATAGATTTCGTTCCACTTCACAATTGTGTCCCACTTGTTGGTGATTCTTCACAAAAAATTAAAATTTTATATCTTTATGTTTGAAGCCTGAAATGTGGCAAAAGGGTGAAAAGTTCAAGGGGGCCGAATACTTTCGCAAGGCACTGTACATGGCCTTTTTAGCCTTCTTTCATCTGTTTATTACTTATCATATAATATATATGTTTTTTTCTGCTGAGTTTTTTGCACTTATATTAATATTGGGAGCTCAAGCAATTGATTAACTGTATTATAGTACTGTCCTGAGAAGTGTTTTGATGTTGTTTTTAAAATATTGGTTTGGGTTATAATGTTTATTTTTAGTGTTTGTATTTATTTTTACTATCTTTCACATCGTTGCGCTTTAATCCCCATGCCTCCGGCTAGTACAATTTTGTGGAGCTGGACACATATTGATGACATTTTGCTAGAGAATATCCTGTAGAAAATGATCACAGGCGATGAAAAGTTACAGAACGTAAAACTAGAAAAGTAGTAATCGTTCAGGAAAGAGAATGTTCCCAGTCGCCTTTGATGTTCATCGCAACTTTTCATATTACAAGTAAAACATACAAAACGACATTGTCTAGGGTCATTTTAAGAGATTTCTTGAATTCTTCATAAATCTGTTGATAGAAAAGAACTGGATGGTACAATTGTCCATTTTCAAGTGGCAGCAGCTGAATTCCATTAGCAGAATGTGGAACACTAACAGTCTTGATGTGAAATCCATCCACCATCCTCAACGGTTCCTCAGACCAAATAAGCAAACTTGCTACATTCCTCTTCTTTATATCAGATGAGGCCGGGTCCACCATTTTATACAGTCAGGAAAATAAAACAAACAAGAGTGGGCTTCTCAGGCACAAAGATAAGAATCACTGTAAAAACAAAAATGGCTTTCCTTACTGGATCTGTCACCTGAAATGTTTATTTTAAAGGGGTCTAGGGTGACTGTTACTTCATAGCAGCCACCCTGGAGTTTTTCTTCTCACACTCCTAACTTTGTTTTTTAGGAGTGGAGATTTTGCTTCTCACCTTATTATTCCCATACATTAACATTCTTTCTGAAAATTATAACCTCTGTGCATTGAACTCGCTTGATTTTTGTCATACTGCAGAAAAGATACACAGATGCATACTAGCTCATTATGCCTTTGTCTTAGCCCTTGTACACACGGTCGGAGATTCCATCGGAATGTTTCCTATCAGACCATTTTGTCGGATTTTCCGACTGTGTGTGGTCTGCATAGGACTGTTTCCGTCGGAATATCCGACGGACCAAGTTTTCCAACTTGCCGGTAAAATTTTCCGACAAAATGCTCCTATCGGACATACTCCAATCATGTGTAGCCTACTCCGACGGACAAAGTGCCACGCATGCTCAGATCAATTTCCTAGACCAAAGCTATTGGCTACTAGCCTGAACGTAGTCCCGTCGTAATGAAATAACGTCATCACGTTATGTACAATCGGATTTTCCGACAACTTAGTCCAACCGTGTGTATACAACATCACTTCCGGACCTCTTCCGGAATTAATCCGTCGGAATTACTCCGACGGATTTGGTTGTCGGAATCTCCGACTGTGTGTACAAGGGCTTACAGGTTGTTGTTTTTTATTTTTGTTTTGACAGGGTTTACAACCTCTTTAATACCGTAACTAATGTTGTTAGATTTTTATTGAAATGCTTAAATAATGTATTACAATGTAACTAAACCCATTTGATTTTATTTGACTAAAATATACTGGAGATTTTATTTGACTAAACAATTCAGATGACAAAAATGCAACTAAAACTAAAATGACATTTTCATCAAAAGACTATGACTAAAACTAAATCAAAAATTTGAGGCCAAAATAAACACTGTTGGTATTTGGATCTAGAACAATTTTTGTCAAATTATATTTTTAAAGGGTAATGGCGCCTACACACGACCGGATTTTTTGACAGCAAAGGTCCGACGGAACGAGTCCGTCGGACAATTCGATCTTGTGTGGGCTCCATCGGACCTTTGCTTGCCAAAAATCTGGCAGACTTTAGAAATAGAACATGTTTTACATTTTTCCACCGGAACTCCGCCGGACCGAGAAATCCGTTCGTGTGTATGCTAGTCTGACAGACAAAAACCGACTCTAGGGCAGCTATTGGCTACTGGCTATGAACTTCCTTATTCTAGTCCAGTCGTACGTCATCACGTTCTAATCCGTCGGACTTTGGTGTGATTGTGTGTGGCCAAGTCAGTTAATTCGGAAAGTCGGAATTCCGCCGAAAGACCGTCAGACCTAGTCCCTCAAAGTCCAGTCGTGTGTACGTGGCATAAGTTCACCTTTACAGAAAACTCTGTAAGATGATTTCACCTAGGTCCCCCTCCTCGCCTCCTACCCCCCTCCCGGTCCCGCTGACCTGGACCGCGTCAATCTCCGGTTCTAAGCCCCGATATATCCATGCCAGGAACCCGGGGTTTAGAAATCCCCTAAGCTGAATGTCCAAAAAGTCCCTTGTCAGGAGGGAAGTTTTGGAGCATTCTAATTGGTCAGTGCCATCACATGGGCGGTGCTGACCAATCAACAGCCGCATAGCCCATCCTGTCAGCTATGGAGAAGACGTGTGACTGCAGAGAGGATTTGTAAGCCCTGGACTCCTGCCGGGAATTTACCGGGGCTTAGAACTGGAAATTGCCAAGATACACATCTATCATTGATGACAGAAATGACAGATGTGTCTCTTGGAGAAAACCCGGCAGCCTTCTTATTGCATGACATTTCGTTATCTATTGGAAGATATAAAATGTCCCTCTTAAGGCATCTGCTTACAGCAGCAAAAGCCTGTATTCCAGCTTTATGGAAAAGTACGTGGCGCCAACCAAATCACAATGGATGAGTAGGGTATCGGAGATTCAACAAATGGAAAATTTGACCATGATATTGAGAGAGCAAGAAGATAGGTATCAGGAAGTGTGGAATCCCTATATTATATATAGGGAATAAAATCCCTAGATAGGGATCCTTAAGAGGGGGGCAGGGGGAGGGGAGGAGTCTTCTGGGGTTTTTTTTTCCCTTTCTTTCTTTTCTAGTCTTTCTTACTGTTTTTCTTTAATATTTTTGTTTCTCTAAGATGGATAACTAGGGCTATCCTAGGTTAAGGAAAATGCAATAGTGAGTAGAAGGTAATACGGAAATGTAATAGAATAAAAATTAGGCACATTTGAATTATGAGTGTTTTTGTGTTAGATGCAAGATGTAGTTGTGGATGTGTTCAAATGTAACGTTGTATCACTATATTGCGAAAAATAAAGAATAAAAAAAAAGAACTGTAAATTGCCGTGGTCCAGTCTAGCGGGGCTGGGGGGTGTGGTCAATGGGGGGGGGGGGGCTGTGTAAGTTCACCATACAGAATTTTCTGTAAAGGGGAACTTACACTTTAAACACCTCTTAAGCTAAAGGTTGTAGTAAAGGCAAATATAAAAGACACAACTAATGATATATTAATTAATATATTAATATATATATTATATATATATATATATATATATATATATAAATATAATATTAATATATTAATTAATATTAATATTTTATATTAATAAAAATAAAGAATAAAAAAAAAAGAACTGGAAATTGCTGCGGTCCAGTTTAGCGGGGCTGGGGGGTGAGGTCAATGGGGGGGGGGGGGGGCTGTGTAAGTTCACCATACAGAATTTTCTGTAAAGGTGAACTTACACTTTAAACACCTCTTAAGCTAAAGGTTGTAGTAAAGGCAGATATAAAAGACACAACTAATGAAGCTCTAAATTATTACATTATTAAAGGTGTTTTTTTTATTTTATGTAAGCTATGTATGTACATACAAGAATTTGATTTGATAGCAGCCTATTGCCATCTACTGTGCATTAGAAATCACACTGGGCAAGGGAGAACTAATACAAGTAGCTAGTGAGCTTTGCTGGTAACAAGGAACCTGCTGATAAGAGGAGAGAGCAGAGTGACAAAGAGGGCAGCTCTCTGGAAAGAGGGGAAGAGGGTAAAACCTGTAGCTGTTAACTGAAGCAGAAAAAAAAATCAGGTCTCATTCTTTTTATTCTTGTTATGTCTATTCTCTAGAAAAGCCTTTCTTGTACATTCGTCCTCCAAAGAAACATGTGTATGAAGAAAAAGAAGGTGATGAACTGAAATTATTTGTTAAAGTCAAAGCTTTTCCACCTCCACAAATCAACTGGTGAGTCATGGCATGGGGGGGCAGAGAGTAAAAAGTAGAGTTGTCATATATCCATGTGCTTTATCTCTTCATATCTAAAATAACCTTTCAATTTGAAGAGGGTCATACTTTGGGGAATATTATTTTTTATAAGCGAGGAACGTATCATATTGTCACAAGGGTTTTACCTGTGGTCATGTCAAATATAAAGAAACCCACCCAAACAATGGTTCATATGTGACAGGTTCAGAGTGGTTCCTGTTGACTTTCAAAACTATATGGTAAAGTGATTATAATCTCTGTAGTTAATTGTTTGGAGGCAAAGCTCTCATGTGTCCGTCTAAATACAAGATAGGGACTTTGGTTGGTGCATATACGTGATTAGTAAAATGACCTTCGGATGCTGTTCACAAATTTCTTGGCAAGCAAATTGAAGAATTACCTACTGTTGAGTAGACGTGAGGAAATGTGTCTAGGTTCGGTTTGTGGTTGTGGTTTTGCCATGCCTATTGTGAAGTGGGAAAATTGCGAACTTAAATACAAACCCCAATCAAGTCTATGAAAGGTGAATCTTGAATATCAATACTGTCTATTTTCAAGGCTAATAGGCAAGAGATTGTTAAACAAAGGGCATGGGGAGCTGGGCACTGCCACTGGGGAAATGTACCAATGCAAATAAAAAATGTTTCACATTTTTGAAACAGCAGGGATGGAGTCAGCCTGTAATGCAAATTCAAGGACAATCCTTTACTTTTCATGCTTGGGAGATGCCTTTAAACTGTATAATTCTCATGGACAGCATCAGAGACACATGTTCTGGCATTACATATTTTGCATGTGTAATACCCATCTTTACTTTTACATTATTGCATGGCTTTAATACAGCAGAAGCATCCCAAGCTGATTCTTAAAATTAAAATACTTAATTATAAAAAATTATAAAGATACTTAAAATAAGGCATTTTATGATAGAAGGTAAAGCAAATAGCAAAGCCACCATTTGAAGCCACTTGGCCTAAGTCCAGAGACTAGTAAAGGCTTTGTTATTATTATTTTTTATTATTTTTTATTATTTGTTTGTTATTATTATTTGTTATTAGTTGATTGCTGTGGCATTGAATAGCTGCAATAGTTTGCCATGTCTGTCAACTGTAAACAGGTTGTGTTCGTCGCAAACCAGACGTTTACCCAAACCCAAAGCTCATTACTATTGTTGACCTGTAGATTGTTAGAGGCGCTGGGCGACCATAGAAAAAAGATTTAAAGGGAATATATTGTATTGTTAATTGTTTTTAGATATATTTACTGTCAGAGGCATAACTAGAACCTTCAGGGCCTAGTGCAAGAAACTATAAAGAGCCCCCCCCCAACCACCAGAGCCTTTTCTATCGGTCCAGGGGTCCTTCCTCTTATCCCAGGAGCCCTTCCCACTGATCCCAGGTCCTCTACTCCCATTGTTGGGCCCTTCTGTTGTGCACTGGTCCAAATCATTTGGTGGAGGGGGGATTATGGTGTGGGGTTGTTTTTCAGGAGTTCCAGTGCAGGGAACTGTTAAAGCGTCAGCATACCAAGGCATTTTGGACAATTTCATGCTCCCAATTTTGTGGGAACAATTTGACCCCTTCCTATTCCAACATGACTGCGCACCAGTGCACAAAGCAAGGTCCATAAAAGATGAATGTATGAACGATGTGCATTCTGTTTGTGCTGAACTCTTATCAGTTAGTATTGTTTTTAGTTCTTTCTGTAGACTATAGGGCACCTCCCTCATATGGTTGGTAGAAGAAGGGAGGTAAAGGTGCTCTGTAGTCCTGTTCTAGGGTTTCAATGCTGCTCCTACATAGATACACTTCAGTGAATGTGTTGTTACCCAAGGACAAATGTTATTGCAGCCCCCATATCTGGGAACTGGTATACTGGAATATATTACATCTGTGTTTTTGGGCTCAGTTTAATTGAACTTCCACTTTAAATGATGGTGACCCCATGACATGCCACATTTGGCATGTCATGTTTTTTTTGGGGGGGGGGGGGCGAATAACCTTGTTTTAGAGGCATCCAGTTCCCACTTCCTCCTGGGGCTCCGTGGCACCGGAAAGGAATATCATCTCTCCCCCTTCCCTCCCTGCTATCTTCTGGAACACATCCAGGGGCGGACTGGCAACTCATGGGGCCCCAGGGCAATAGGAGATTATGGAGCCCCCAGGCAATCAGATTATGGGGCCACACAGTAGACACAAACACACACACACACAGTATACACAGACATGTTTATATTGGCTGAGAAGGTACTGGAGAGGTGGGACAGCTATAATCTCAGGATTTTTAGACCAAAAGGATGTCGGTAAGGGACATTTCAGAGACAGATGTAAAAGAAAATCACAAATTTTTACATACTGTCCCTGCTTTTACTGAGGCTGGCAACCATGATGGGGCCCCTTAGTGGCATGGGCCCCTCGGCCAGTGCCCGAGTGGCCCAATGGTCAGTCCTCCTATGAACACGTCACAAGTCCCAGAAGATTGCCCAGCCGTTCACAGTGCGCAGCACAGCTCGTGCATACGCAGTGCATGCCCGGGTGTGAAGCCACAGCCGGGCACCCACAGTAAGAATACCGGCAGGGGAAGAGGAGCTGGACTTTGTACACCCGCATTGCTGGACCATGGGGCAGGTGAGTGTCCGATTATTAAAATTCAGCAGCTACACTTTTTGTAGCTGCTGACTTTAAAAAAAAAAATTTTCAGTGGAACTCCGCTTTAAGTAACAAAACTAAAACAGGATGTAGGTCTAAGCAAGTCCTTTTTGAACTGGCACCAGGATGTAGTAATATGAATACAAATCTAAAATGCGAAATGTCTATGAAAACTACGTTTGTTTAGTTGGAAATTGGTAATAGGGGAAATTAGCAAAAAAGTCTAAGCCCTTGTACACACGGTCGGACATTCCGACAACCAAATCCGTTGGATTTTGTCCGAAACTGTTGCATACACACGGTCGGACAAAGTTGTCGGAAAATCCGATTGTACATAACGTGGTGACGTTATTTCATTACGACTGGACTACGTTCAGGCTAGTAGCCAATAGCTTTGGTCTAGGAATTTGATCTGAGCATGCGTGGCACTTTGTCCGTTGGAGTAGGCTACACATGATCGGAGCATGTCCGATCGGAGCATGTTGTCGGAAAATTTTATAGACAAGTTGGAAAACTTGGTCCGTCGGATATTCAGACGGAAACAGTCCGATAGGGACCACACACAGTCAGATTATCCGACAAGACGGACACATTCCATCGGAATCTCCGACCGTGTATACAAGGGCTAAAAGGGATTTCCATGCTATATGTCAGTTGTAACTGGAATGGTGACAATGCTACTTGTACTGTCTGCACCTAGGAAAGTGCTGCAAGCCACCAATGTATTCAGGTTTGGCTTGTGGCTTGATCTTCAAGTTTTCTTGGGTTAAGGCCAGTATTATTGGGACAACCAGCATAGGGTGAAGGGGATTATTTTTAGACTCCTTGTATAAATGTTGCCTTGGGAGCTGGCCAAACTAGAGTATGAAGAGAAGAAGGTTAGAAAAGACATGCACTCAGCACCAAATTATGTTAAGTAGAAAGGATTTAATATTGTAAACTGTGGTTCTAAAGAGCAAACAAAGAAAAAGGCATCTGAGAGATGAAACAGTGTTCTCCGGGAATTAATGACAGCTGGTCGGGGCTGTTTGTTTTTTTTTATTATTATTATTTTTCTTTCCATCAGCTAAAGTAAATAGCTTATGAAATGAGAACTGCCTCCAAAAATCGCTAACTTTTTAAAGAAACTTTTTTTTTTCTTCTCACAGGTTTAAAAATGGCGAACTGATAGAAAAGAACAGTACCTGTTATAAGACAACTACAGAAAAAAACAGCTTGTTTATAAAGAACTTGGAAGAAAATGACTCTGGAAATTACACTATACAAGTAGTCAATGCTCAATATAACCTCAATGACAGCTTCAGCTTCAAAGTGAATGTCCTTGGTAAGTGCTCATCACATTCCTTATATACATCAGTGCTAGAGCCCCATCGATGTCTGGACTACAAGCCATTTAGAAACTAACTGGTGCCATTCAATGATTACATAGTAGAGATCAATATGATTTATAAATGTAACTTCCATATCCATTAAGATGCATCAATCTACATAAATCAATGCAGGCTCAACACAATGGCACATAGAAAGCAATTATTTTCTATGTACCCTGTTCACAACATTGCGTTGAGGTGCAATGCACTGCATGCATTTTTTTTTTTTTTACAATGCTCAATGCATTTCGCTGCACCTTTAGCATGTCATTATTTTGTGCATGTGAATTGTATGCAGTGCATTAACTTGAATGAAGATAAATTTTGGGACACTTCAAAAAATGAATGATGCAATGCACTTAAAGAGTAACTTCACTTTTGTTGAGAAAAAAAAAAAATCCGCTCTGGTGATCTATGTACATTGCAAGAATTTTAACAAACTTTGTTGTAGATTCCTACCTTTTGTTATTCTGAAGAAATCCCTATGTCTTTGTCTGTGTCCATGTGGTAAGTGAATCTAATCGGAGTGGTTTCATAATTACCAATCATCTGGTTCACGTTCGGTCAGTTTGCAGAGAGTGGAACCAAGTATAACTGAAACAGTAAATGATTCCGAGCATGCGTGGAACTTTGTGCATCGGAATAGTGTACACACGATCAGAATTTCCGACAATGGATTTTGTTGTCGGAAAATTTGAAATCCAGATCTCAAATTTTTTGTGTTTTGGAAATTCCAATGGAAAATGTCCAATGGAGCCTATACACGGTCGGAATTTCCGACAAAAAGCTCCCATCGAACATTTCCCACCGGAAAATCCGACCGTGTGTACGCGGCATAAGAATCACTGGTAATTTCAAGTCTGTGAACAGAGATTAATATTTATACTGTAGCCAGGTTAAGAAACCACTAATGTAGATTTGTCTGTAGTTAGTTTGTCCTTTAAGGTCCATTAGTACGATCTGATTGTGGGTCCTGTGTTTTGTTAGGTCCAGGACATGTGGCCATTTAGCCTTTTATTAAAATGGCAGAGATAACAATGTATGAAGATTGATGAAGATTTCAATGTGGATACTTCCCAGAGTTTGCTCTGGTTTACATTAGTGACATAAAGGAAGTTTAGAATAACAGCCTATGAAAGTTTTTTTTTTTTTTTTTTTTAATAATCCATACACTTCAAAACTGGCCATGTAATTAAATTAACCTCAGAGGAATAGGGATAAATACACTTGCATAATAATGGTGACAAGGAATACATCTTTGAAAATAGTTCAAAAAGAAAAACAACATATAAAAAACAAAATCATTTACAGATCATACTACAATTTACGTATAACAGTGAAAAAAAGAACTCTAAATAGTTTTTACCCAGTTATTCTTAATAAAACACTTTAGGTACCTTTCTGTATTTTAGCCCCACTTGCCATATACTCATTACATTTTTTCGTGATCACCCTCTCATGAAATCACCAATAACTTGTCAACCCCCCCAGAAACTTTTTTTTATCTTTCAAGGCCTGGGCATGTGCCTTTATGACTTGATCATGACCATGTGTATGTAACCTCCCCCATGGCATAATACATATTCTTCCCAATTAGGATATTTAAAGTGGAAGTAAACCCTTCTATCGTTTTCAGTCAAGGAAGCTGCCATCTTGGCCTCTAATGATTCTTCAACTGCCATAATGCTGCACGTGTGATCAGTTATGAAACCAGCCATTGGATGGTTTGAAAGTTTGGTTGAGAGCACAACCAATGTGAAAGTTAGCATTTCCGGCATGCCGGGAATGTAAGTGTTTTTTGAAACTGGGTTTACTCCCGCTTAAATTTTCTACTTGTTTAGCCAACATACTGGAGTCATGTGTGTCAAAAAAAGGTGGAACATTTGCCAAAGGAAGCTATCATAAAAGCATCATAGGGCAACACTGTTTTTTAATAGGGGCCACGTTCATTCAATTATGTTTGCTCTACTTTAATATCCAGACTACTCAAAATATAATTGATAAGTAAGCTTTTAGCCCTTGTACACACGGTCGGAGATTCCGACGGAATGTGTCCGATCGGAGCGTTTTGTCGGATATTCAGACTGTGTGTGGTCTGCATCGGACTGTTTCCGTCGGACCAAATTTTCCAACTTGCCGGAAATATTTTCAGACAAAATGCTCCGATCGGACATACTCCGATCATGTGTAGAGAATTCCGATCGGACAAAGTGCCACGCATGCTCAGATCAAATTCCTACATCAAAGCTATTGGCTACTAGCCTGAGCGTAGTCCCGTCGTAACAAAATAATGTCATCACGTTCTGAACGATCGGATTTTCCGACAACTTCGTCCGACCGTGTGTATGCAACAGTTTCGGAAAAAATCCGTCGGACAAAATATGATGGATTTGGTTGTCGGAATGTCCGACCATGTGTACGAGGGCTAAGGGTGCATTCCAATTAGAGGTGATAACCCCAGCAGGGTTTCCCCATGATTAGCTGTGGGAGGCAGCCCCATTAAAAGCCGACGGATTTGGTTTTTTGGAATCTCCGACCGTGTGTACAAGGGCTTAGAACTGTGTGCATAGTAATGGAAAAAGGAAACTTTGCCAATAGTTTGGATGATTTCTTTTTTGTCTAAATTACGACTGAACCTGAAGATGAGATATTTAACAGACGAGTTCTAGCTAGATACAGGTGCACAGAACAGAGTGTACAGCATGCAGATTTTATATAATGCTTGCTCTGTGTAGGAGAGCCAAAAATGAGGACAAACTATACCTGTTCCCATTTACCCGAGGTCTACTTTTAACTGCCGCAGATGTGAACTGAGAAAACAGGCTGCAGCATGAACAGCCAAATGCTTTCCTCTCATCAGGGATTTAAACCATAATATATATATGTTTTAATAAAAGGCTAGGATGGATCATGCAATACTTCCCTCCCCAACAAAACATCCCCCAAGTTCACAGAATGTTTGTTTTTCTCCATAGCTTTGATTGCAATGTTGTAACTATTTCTATTGGGAAAACATTCACCCTTGGTGCTAGACTGAAGTACATGGAGCCCACCACCAATCTAATAGTAAGATAAATCATGATAGGTCACAGGCAAATGGCACATATCTTCAGGGAGATTTGGTAGAAATGTTTTAAGGTGTACAAAAAAAGTGTTTGTTAACCCAGAAAAAAAACATTTAGTCATGTTATAACCAAAACGTAAATGTATTTTATTAGGATTTTCTATGATAGATCAACACAGAGTGGTAGATAATTGTAAAGTGGAAGGAAAATGATAAATGGTTTTTAAATTCTTTTACAAATAAATGTCTGAAAACTGTGACGTGCATTTGTATTCAGGCTCCCTGAGTCAATACTTTGTAGAACCACCTTTCACTGCAATTACATCTGCAAGTATTTTAGGGTATGTCTCTACCAGCTTTGTACATCTAGAAATGCAGCAAAAGGTGGTTTTACAAAGTATTGATTCATGGGGGGCTGAATACAAATGTACACCACTCTTTTCAAGTATTTATTTGCAAATTTTGAAAACCATTTATCATTTTCCTTGCACTTCACAATTATGCGCCACTTTGTGTTGGTCTAATACAGGCATACCCCACTTTTAAGTACACAATGGAGTTTATTTACAAAAGCTGTAAAGTGCAAAATCAGGCTCACGTCTGCCTAGAAACCAATGAGCTTCTAACCCCAGCTTGTTCAATTAAGCGTTGGTAATAAAAGCTGGAAGCTCATTGGTTTCTAGTCAGACATGAGCCTGATTTTGCACTTTCCAGCTTTAGTAAATAAACCCCATTGCGTACTTAAAAGTGGGGTATGACTGCACATAAAATCCCAATAAAATACATTTAAGTTTTTTGGTTGTAACATGACAAAATGTGGAAAATTTCAAAGGGCATGAATACTTATTCAAGGCAGTGTAGAGTGGACTCCCATACCATGGGTACTGAGTCAATCATGCTATGTGTGCTTGTGTTATCCAAATAAGCAAAAAAGGACGCCTCTCCTTTATGGATGGTCAAATAGATAGCATATCATCAAGAGGCATGCCAATCCAATCACATGTAAAGAGCTATAATTGGTCTCAGCTCAGCATCACCAACCGTGAAAAAAAGATAATCCCACATGGTTCAAAACTGTTGGGCTACATTTATTAAAAACAAGGGATAACACTCACATGATATAGAAGAGAAAGGATTGAATCCTACATTTCACATATTTTACAGTCAATGTATAACTGATAATAAATTGATAGAAGAAAGGAAAATAAGTTTTATGCCAGAAGAGACATACAGGGTCTGTTTTGCCATAACACTCTAGCTACTACCATTTTTTTTATTTAATTTTAGTTCTGCCTTGACATCAGGGCTTAGCTTGCAACTAAAAACATTCCAATGAAAAGGGATATTTTGAAGTTCTGGGAAGTATTTGAACATAAATAAATTCATGATGATCAGACAATCTGCAAATTTAAATGGAAGTCTCTTCTTTTTTTTATCTCATCTTCATAAAAAAGCAGTTTCTTGGCTGCGCTTGGAAGTAAGAGCTGTTTTGTAGTTGCTTCACTACAAAGAATCAGTTCTTAGGAAGAATGCCCACACAGAGTTCACTGTAAAATGGTCAGCTGTGAAATTCTGGTCCCTTCGAGAGTTGAGTGAATTCGGTCCAGGCACACATCAGTTGATAAGGTTTCATTGGCTGCGTTCAATGTGTTCCCGTGTCTGTCGCATTCAATATAGCAGTGGGAACATTTGTGTTATAGTTCCTACTTCTATTTATTTATTCATTGACCTCTTCGCTTTTTAGTGGTCCCTTGGGCAACACTGCACAACACAAGACAGAGTGCACAAATGTCTGAAGAAGCATGCAACAGGTTTTTAAGTTGGCTGCAAAATACAGTTGTGCAAAATATTCATTATTTTAATTTATTGCTGTCTCTAAAGTATATGTTCAAAGTGTGAAATCATATTCAGATTTAGAAAACGTGGTTAGTTAATGGTTGTTTATAGATGAGAGCAGACTGGCTGTGTTTTGTATTCGTTTTCTTTTACCTTCTTAATCATTTTGGTCCTCCAAAATGATTAAGAAGGTAAAATAAAACGAATACGAAGAATGGAAATGGCAGGTTATTGCGTTGATTGTTGAGATTCAGATGGCCTTCATTGTGAGAGCGTAACTAAGAACAAGAATGAAGTCTTATGAATGGTTCACACTAGACAAACTGAGCTAAATTGAGTAAAAGAAAATGAATTTACAACTGGTACAAAACTGGAAGAGCTTTCACTGTAATTGGTTAATTTACAGTGGTGTAGTGGGTAGCACTCTAGCAGTAAAAAGAGTTGCTGGTTCGAATCCCAACCATGACACTACCTGCCTGGAGTTTGCATGTTCTCCCTGGGCCTGCGTGGGTTTACTCCGTTTTCCTCCCACATTCCAAGCACATGCAGGTAGGTAAATTGGCCCTAGTATATGAATTGGGACCTTGGATTGTGCGCTTCTTGAGGGTAGGGACCGATATGAGTGTGCAATGTACAGGGGTAGGGACAATTGTAGACACTCACTCAGGTTGAACTGGAAGGACTGGTGTCTTTATTCAACCATACTAACTATGTAACTATGTGGTGTGCAAATACACATTAATTGACCAATAGGCGGCTAACAGAATGGGAAATCATTCTCCTTAGATCTCTGCATTTTTTTTTAAATGACTTTATCAATGTCAACATGGAGAATGAAGGGGCTATGGGGCTACATCATTGCCACTAACAGAAAAAAAAATGATTTTCAGGAAAAGTGCTTATATTTCAAATAACAGTAGTTTGCTGTTTTTATTGTAACTGTAATACTTAAACATATTCTTTGGGGGCTGAATGAAAATTTATTTTAGATATGGCCTGTATTTGTATGTAGGATTATTCACGCATACAGAATAGACATAGTCATTATACATGCAATGTTGTATCTATGCCATTAAATTCAGTGGACCTGCTTAAAATGAACATGTACTTTGCCCAGTCAAGGCAAAGCAACAGGTTAATTTACCTGCACTCTTCCCCACTAGCTACACATATTCACCTTTTTTAGCACCCCAGGCAGAAGAGAAGTAAAACATCTGGTATGTCTAGGTATGCAGAACAAGTCACTCACTCCTTCACCTTCCTCCAACAATGCAGGAGCAACCAATTGCCAGGTACCAGGGCTGACACGGGGGAGTAGAAGAGAGGCCCTGGTCCTGTGTAAGCCAACCAAATTGACTTGGAGGTAACACAGAGCTTCTTCTTTCTGCTCCTATGGGTGAATTGAGCTGTGGGAGACTGAAGGGAAGGTGAATATATGCAACGAAGCAGAGCTGAGGTTAAGTCAATCTGTTTCTGGTAAAATTCTAAATTACAGAATCTCTTATTATAACGTGGTTTTATTATTTTCAAAACCATTTTTTAAACTTTTTTTGTTTTGGATAGAGTAAGGAAGGGTTAAAACCCAGTCAATTTTTTTTCTTTGCTGTCTCTTTCCTGCTGGGGACATTTCCTTCTCTTTAAGTCTTGAGGATGCAACACAGTGAGGGAGGTTCCCATCTGAGACAGTTGTTACTTGAGCATTTGTCCCAAATAGAATTTTTAACACTAAGATTTTTTTCAGTGAATTTCTGTCTTAGCGAAAATGGTCCCCAAGACAAAAAATAGGGAGTACTCTCCCCAGATGAAGACATAATAAAACGAAAAAACTGAGTTTCAACCTTCTCTGCTCTAGCAGAAACTAACAAAATGATTTCCTTCAAATATACTTTAGACACAGCACATCAAATATAAACATAGACATACTGGGGTCCACTGCATATGTATTTTTACAATGTCTTTACAGAAAATACAATAATAACCTTACACCGTCTAAACTTTCAAAAATGTATCCCTCAGATTCTCCAACTTGCTAGCGGTGCAATGAACAAACAGGTTCCCTTAATTATATTTTACGGAACTGTAAAAATCGGTGTAATTTTTGGAAATCAATCTCGGAATTTATTGCTAATTTCACTGGAAATCTACTACCCCTTACTCCCGCAATGGACCTACTAGGTATTGATTATGATCCTAACCACTCCAAATCATAGAACAGTAAAAGCAATCTTAATTATAGTGGCGAGATGGACCTTATCAAAATTAATCTAGTGGAAATCTAATGAAAATCTAATGATGCACCAAATATATCTGAAGTTATTATACAGCTCAATACACAAGCCCAATATGAGCTTATGTTAGCACATAAAAATTTACAACATAACCAAGTTTAGAAAACTTTGGCAAATTTGGAATGATCATCCTAGAGCTTCTAACTCGCTCAAAGAACTGATTCACAATTTGTAAATCACAAACCAATATTCTTCCATTGAGTGCAATTGAGGTTTCAAGTCCTCTTCTAATTCCTCCAGTTATACTCATTATTGTTATAGCATTCCCTTGTGCCAGTTTACAGCTAGTACTCATTGGGCTTAACAGGGACTCACCTTTTGCTTGTTAAGCACTTTTTGCGATTCGGCACTGCGTCATTTTAACTGAAATTACGCAGTCGTGCGAAGTGGCTCCCAAACAAAATTGATGTCCTTTTTTCCCCCACAAATAGAGCTTTCTTTTGGGGGTATTTGATCACCTCTGTGGTTTTTATTTTTTGCGCTATAAACAAAAATAATAGCGACAATTTTGAAAAAAGTTCCCTTTTGCTATAATAAATATCCCCCAAAAATATTTAAAAAAAATTTTTTTTCCTCAGTTTAGGCCGACACGTATTCTTCTAAATATTTTTGGTAAAAAAAAATTGCAATAACCATTTATTGATTGGTCTGCGCAAAAGTTATAGCGTCTACAAAGTAGGGGATAGTTTTATGGCATTTTTATTGATAATCTTTTTTACTAGTAATGGCGTCGATCAGCGATTTTTATCATTACTGCGTCATTATGGCGGACACATGGGACAATTTTGACACATTTTTGGGACCATTGGCATGAATACAGCGATCAATGCTAAAAAATTGCATTGATTACTGTATAAATGGCAGTGAAGGGGTTAACCACTAGGTGGCATTGTAGGGGTTAAGTGTGTCCTAGGGAGTGATTCTAACTGTGGGGGGGAGAGGCAGTGTGTGACACGTCACTGATCAGCGCTTCCAATTACAGGGAGAGCTGATCAGGGACACTGCCACTAGGCAGAATGAGGAGATGCTTGTTTACATTAGCATCTCCCCGTTCTTCCTCACTGTGAGACAATCGCGGATATCCCCACGGACATCGGGTCCACGGGACCCACGATCACGGTCACGGAGCTCTCGTCCGGCGCGCCCACAAGCCACCTCTTGAAGGGCAATGTACAGGTACGTTAATCTGCCTCTACGTGGTGCAGTATATCTGCGTGAGGCGGTCGGGAAGTGGTCACGTTTGTAACATTTGTCCATTTGCATGTGTAGGACCTACTATAGTGATTGAGTAAAGTTATGCAAGCTTTATATTGCTATATTTCATTGCTTTATACTTAAAGTAGATGTCTTTGTTATTTCTCTTATTTGTATGAAAATTCAATAAAAAATCTTTAAAGTAAAATAAAAAAAAAAAAAAAGAAAGAAAATACAAGAATACAGCGCAGGTAGTTTTCTATAGTGCCACTCTCCCCTTATTCTCTAATGGAGTTGAGAAGGCAAATATTGTTTTACTTTGGGAAACCAACATTATCTCTACATGGGAGGTCCAGTGTCTTGCTAGTAGAACCCTGATGAAAGCCAGGCATGTACTGGCTATTACGACTACCAGGAGTTTCCCGGTGGGCCAATGGCTCAATGGGACACTCTGATGTAAGGGGGCTGGTGATGGGACACTCTGATGTAAGGGGGCTGGTGATGGGACACTCTGATGTAAGGGGGCTGGTGATGGGACACTCTGATGTAAGGGGGCTGCTGATGGGACACTCTGATGTAAGGGAGCTGGTGATGGGACACTCTGATGTAAGGGGGCTGGTGATGGGACACTCTGATGTAAGAAGAGGGTGCTGATGGGACACTCTGATGCAAGGGAGTGCTGAAAATGTAAGTGGGCCGGTTTGGATGAAGTCCAGGGCCAAATTTCTGTCCCAGTCCAGCCCTGATGAAAGCAGTAACTACTTTCTTTGTTAATGATTGTATACCAGAGTATTTAAAACATAGTACACCATAATTTCTCAAACAAGAAACCACTTATGCAAAGTAAAAGGCCCTTCTAGGAAGAGCAAAACAGATTGGGACTGCAGTAGTAATTGTACAGCTAATTGTCAGCCCCTTTGCGTGCCTTGGTACTGTAGTGCTAATGATGTCACACAGGCGAGGTACTACATAGGCATCACATAAAAAAAGAACGTATTGTAGAAAATGTGTGGAATTCCAGGTGACACACTTGCCCCAGCTGGTTTGTAAGAGCTCCAGCTTTTAACACATATTGAAAACAAATACAGACAAATGTTCTGTGTGAAAACACCTTCCAAAGCTCTAATTACCGAATAAATGGCTGCAATTTTCACCCTAGCTCCAAAGAGGTTTGCTTGCCTCTAGGCAAATCTTTGAACCCTGACCTCTTTCAGGTGCCCCTTTTGATGTACAGAAGACTTGCAGAAGAAGAAAAAAAAACATTATTGTTTTCTTATTACAAAGCTACATCTGTTAAATAATGTCTAGGTTCCCATAATCTGACTATATCTCTAGATAAAAAAAAATCCAAAGGCGTGGTATACATTATACATATGTAACAAAACTATTCTACAAAAGAAAAAGCAACTCAGAATTAGAATATTTTACTATACTTCATACAGAATTACTCCATTTAATGAATATTCACCATCATGCTTTACAAAAGGTCTAATTTTACAGAGATTGCCCACTTTTTTATTCCACCAAAAAGAAATGGACTTCTTCATTAGGTTATAGTCCCAGAATTGACTGAGGTATTGTAATGTTTCTTTATCACAGATTCCCCAAAAATATGTATTGCCTAGATCAGGGGTCCCCAACCACTGGGCCACAGCCTGGTATCGGGTCGTGGCCTCTCTGCATCTGGGCTTGCGAGTGCAGCGGGCCGACGGTTGAGCGGGCTGGCTGGCAGGCCAGTGAGTGGGCCGGCGGGTGAGCAGGTGGGCAGTCAGACCAGTAAGCGGGTGAGTGGTTGGGCATGTCAGTAAATGGGCAGGCGATAGAGCAGATAGATGACATCATCTCTCACTGCCTGCCCTCACTCTGGGACACAGCCACTGGCAAGTGATAATCCGCATCTGGTGGCAGGCACTGGCAAGCAACAATCCCCATCTTGTGGCAAGTGACGTGACAATCCGCATCTGGTGATGTGGCAAGTGACGTGGCAAGTGACAAGCCGTATCTGGTGGCAAGTGACAAATCTGCATCTTGTGGCAAGTGACATGGCAAGTGACAATTCACATCTTGTGGCAAGTGCTGTGGCATGTGAACATCTGCATCTGGTAACAGGTGGTCTCACAAGTGACAATCCGCATCTTATGGCAGGTGACGTGGGAAGTGACAATTCACATCTGGTGGCAGGTGACGTGGTAAGTGATAAGCTGCATCTGGCGGCAAGTGACAATCTGCATCTGGTTGCAAGTCATTTGGCAAGTGACAAGCTGCATCTGGTGGCAGGTGACGTGGCAAGGGACAAGCTGCATCTGGCAGCAGGCAACTGTGGCAAGTAACATGCTGCATCTGCTGGTGGCAGGTGACAGTGGCAAGTGACAAGCTGCATCTGGTTGCAGGCAATTGTGGCAAGTTACTCGCTGCATCTGGTGGCAAGTGACAAGCTGCATCTGGAGGGAGGTGATGGTGGCATGTGACAGACTCAGAGCTTTCACTGATTCAGCATTATGGTGAGTTGAACTATTTCACTTTATATTACAATGTAATAATAGAAATAATGTGCTTCAATCATCCTGACACCATATCAATCATGGTGCCGTGATGATTGATGCACCAACACCAAGCATTGCCCTGACAAATTGCATGCGAAAAAAAGACGCATTCCCCCTTGAGCCTTGGCATCATTTTCTTTTACACAGCAGGCCCCCAGTGCCAAAAAAGTTGGTGACCGCTGGCCTAGATGGTTAATTACATGGGGAACACGTTAGTTGTGCGATATAGGTTGAAACTATAGTAGTTTTGGATCAGAATAATTTTTGTTGTTTTGTTATTAACCTCCCTGGCGGTAATCCCGAGTCTGGCTCGGGCTGCTATTTCAGTACCACGAGCGGTAACCCCGAGCCAGACTTGGGATCGCATCGCTGGATACAGGGAGAGGTTACTTACCTTGTCCCCTGGATCCAGCGATGTCCTCCCCGCTGTGTGTGCGAGCCGTCCTCCGCTCGATTCACACAGTGCCCGAGTGCTGCCGAGCTCCGTTCCCTGCGACATTACGACGCACGGGAACGGAGATCGGCGCCAAATTCAAAAAAGTTAAAATACACAATACACATACAGTACTGTAATCTTACAGATTACAGTACTGTATAAAAAAAATACACACCCCCTTTGTCCCTAGTGGTCTGTGCAGTGCCCTGCATGCACTTTTATATTATAAATATAATTTTTTTCTGCCTGGAATTTGGAGATTGTCCATAGCAACCAAAAAGTGTCCCTTTATGTCAAAAGTGATTTTAGACCAGCTAGAAAACAGCGATAATAAATTAGAATCACTTGCAGAATTGAGCGATAGCGATTTGTGGGGAGATCCGTCATCAAACACTAAATCTAATGACGGAGACAATTCTGCAAATGAGCAAATTTCAGTGTTTTTGGATTTGATTACATTATTGAATAATTTTTATTATTATTTGTTATCATTATTTATTATATTATAAACTTTATCATACCCGGGATGTCTACTAGACTCTTGTTTGAACAGATTTAAGAGAGTTATTCCTAAGAATTGCAGGCCTACAATATAAAACGCCAAATTTCCATGCAAAATAATTGTACCGCTTCAAGCACCTAAAATCAGAAATAATCGTACCGCCAGGGAGGTTAAAGAGAAACCGAACACTGAAAGGGCAAAGGAAAAGTCACTATTATTGCCTGTAGTCATCCTGATCTCTTCTCATTCATTGACTGACCATGCCTATTTCTGGATGGTGTTTCTCCATGGAAGTAGCTATCTTGGTTGAGGTTTTGCTTCTTCATGTCAGGGACCTACTCAAGATAAACAATGAACAGCACAGAAATGAATTCACCAATTCTTACTCCACATCCCCTGAGAAATAAGGTGCAGCAGTGCCTTAGATTCACACTTCAGATATACAGCTACGAGGCAGAAGACGTGAGTGCCTAGGCCCATTCACATACCAGGAAGTGCGCTACTATTTTTCGTAGGGAATTTCAAGATAAAATTTCAAGGTACTTTATTCAAATCATCAGTTACGGTATGAGGCATTTTTGTGGTATGGGAGATACGGTTGTGTTCATAGAATGAGCTAAGAAGTTGAGCGGAGGGCTGCACAAGGAGGAGTTTGTTGGGTGGGGGGTGGGGGTTTGGGGTTTTGTTTTGGGGTCACTTTTGTACGTTTGTATGTTATATGTATGTTAAAAAATTTTCAATAAACATAAATTTTCAAAAAAAATTTCAAGGTACTTCTAAAGGCGCAAATAACAATTAAATCAAAATGTACCTAATGAGGTAATTAAGACTGTCATAAAGAGAAGGGGGCAAGGGAGGGGTTGGGACTTTGTATGAAGCATGTAGTCTCCAGGGGCAACCAACCATTAATAATAGAATTTTTAAAGAAAATATACATTGAGACCATGTTCCATAAAATCACATAGATAAGTGGTAGTGGTACTGTAACCTCTGGAAAGAGTCTAGGAATGCCAAGGTATATATACATGGTAAATCATCCCAGGGAGGACCTACTATCAATCATAGTGATGTAATTCTAATTATTGGTATACAGTAAACATGATTGGTACAATAAACAATTTTTAATAGTGGTAGCATAGCCCCTAAATTCATACGTACACATCAATCATTTACATGTCAAACGGTATTTACAATAATGGAGAATCTATTAGCCCGCTGATCCGCCATATAATTCTAAAATACCTCATATAAAGTCCCAAATAGATACTATATTTTTCATAATGAGGTAATTAACAATTAAATTATTACTTTTTAAGTTCAGTTCCCCTTTAAAATTGTACAGATAACTTTATGATACATGACAATGAAATTTGGGTTAACTTAGCAGAGAGATCCAAAAAAATCTTGCTTTGTTCCACTAAAGAATCTCCTACTGAGCCCTGTGCTAAGGGATGGATCATTGCTGATTCATCCCTTAGCACAGGCTCTGGCAGAGTTTGGTAAACAAGGTGTTTCTTTGAGAAGAGCTTTAAAATGAAGTAGCTGAACATGTGAAAAAGAGATTAGAGCACCATTTCTTGGGTGGATGGAAGACGACTATATAATATTATTCTACAATAGTTTATCATTTTTTTTACCTAAAAATAAAAGAGAAAATATTTCAACATTTTTTTTTAGCCTTAGCCATTACAAATAGAGAATATATGTATATTACACTTTCTTTAAAGGTTAACACTACTTTCGTGGGATTTTTATTTTTTTTTTACAAATAAATATAAATATATTATATATAATTATATATATCATATATAATTGTGACACAAGTCATATTGTAATTTAATGTTAATAAAAATTACCTTTCAAGCTGCAGCTCTGTCATTTTCTGTAAAATGCATTGCAATATGGCTACCTGTGTCTGTACACAGATGGTGTAGAGAATGCCCCCCCCCCCCCAGATATATAATTTCCTGTTTGTCTGATTGGCTCACTGGTTTTCCCAGAAGTCTGCACAAAGATACAAATTAGATTTTGAGCATCCCCTGCAACAAAGGTTTCATTTTTGGTGAGATACTCCCAAAGGGATATAGACCCTACGCGTTTCCTCATTAGAGCTTTGCAAGTGCAACAGCTGATTATTAATTACAAAACCACTCCCATATAGATTCACTGTGCACATGGACACAGACAAACAAATGGCTATCACTTCAGAATAACAAGAGGTAGTACTTTGCAACAATGTTTGTTAAAATCCCTGCAATGTACATAGGTCACCCTGAGGGGAATGCTTTTCTCTCAACAAAAGTGCAGTTACTCTTTAAGGAACTTTTGTCTTTTCTTTCTTCTTTTTTTTTTTTCTTTTTTTAGGTCTAACAGTCCATCAACACTGTATGTCTGTAAGTTCTTCTAATTACAGCTAATATTATTGCTTGTTGCTTGAAGCTGCTATGGGAATGTATTGTTCCACATCCCTTCTGGTTAAACTGAGGTTTATCTAACAAGAGATAAAATGCTTACTATCACACAGATTATCCAAGGCTCAAGGCTGGATTTGAACTAGTGAACCTTTAATTGGAAGGTATTTTACCCTAGGAGAACACATTTTGGGTAATCTGATGTATGTTTACACTAGTATGAAAGGCTTTAGAAACCCACCTTGCATTCACAAAAGTGCCTTGATTTGTAAAGTGCAAAAGCTTAAAGGATGAATTTATAAATCTCTATCTTGTATCAGACCAGTAATGTACAAATATGTACAATGTACAAATACTATCTCAGTGTCAAATGGCTGGTATTGGTAAAATTTCAGTGGCAAGAACTGGTGTGCAACTGTAACTGTCTACTCTGTCATGTTAGTAGAAGGCATACCTGTTAAAAGTCATAACCTTCCCTGCCGCCCAAACTGCTGAATGCTTTTGTTCTCAGAAATCTTCTACTAGTCCATACTGAGATTGACAGTACAATGAAGTGTCATCCTACAGGGTCCCCTGCAGCTGTGACCGTTTCTTCCTGCCAACCTCTACTGTGTGCAGCAGGAAACACCTACTGTATTGCTGTCCAAATATATGTGTATATATATATATATTTATATTTATATATATAGAGAGAGAGAGAGAGAGAGAGAGAGAATTTGCCCTTGTACACACGGTCGGACATTCCGACGGAAAATGTCCGATTGGACCGTGTTGTCGGATAATCCAACAGTGTGTGGGCTCCATCAGACTGTTTTCGTCGGAATATCCGACGGACAAAGTTTTAGAGCTGGGCTATAAAACTTTCCGACAACATGATCCGATCGGACTTTGTCCGATTGTGTGTAGAGAATTCCGATCAGACAAAGTGCCACGCATGCTCAGATCAAATTCCTAGACCAAAGCTATTGGCTACTAGCCTGAACGTAGTCCCGTCGTAACGAAATAACGTCATCACGTTACCTATGATCGGATTTTCCGACAACTTTGTCCAACCGTGTGTATGCAACACCAGTTTCGGACAAAATCCATCGAACAAAATCCGACGGATTTTGTTGTCAGAATGTCCGACCGCGTGTACAAGGGCTAAGAGAAAAACATTTTTTTTCAGATCTTTCATCTTAATTGCTGCAACAAGCAAGTGTCATAAGCTGCATAAGCTGGACAATTTATCAAACCAATTCAAAATCACATGGTCTCAAGAATTCATCATGTGTAAACTTGCAACAATTTGCTTTCCAACCATAATTGTACAGTATTTGCACTTCATGGTCTTTTTTGGTGTTGTTTTCTCATAATGTAAAACTATTTGTCCTATGCACATACATAATAAATTGCAAGCTACTACAGCTTTTGAAGGGTTAAAGGGCAATGCAGACATGAGAGTGGAATGAAAGCTGATGTAATACAAACAAGACATGTTTATTAATGCATTCCACTGCAATACCATCTTCTGTCTGTAGAATGGAATGGCAATCTGGGCCAGATTTCTCACTTTTCTGCCATTTTTAGATTCAAAATATTTGGAACAAGCTCCAAATATGCTGGGGTCAAAACCAAGTGTTTCATTCCACCTAGCATGCAATCCCAGATTTGGTTCTTATTACAGTGCAGGGTCAGCCCAGGGTCTGGGAAGGGGCACACTTTTCATTCTTAGTCATTTGCATGAGAAACTGCCTGTGAATTTTACAGCCCTAGGTCTCTGGTGTCCAAGCCAGAAACATTTCTGCTATTTGGACTACATAGTCTAACTGTTCCAATACATTTATTTTTCTGATGACATTAAACATACCATTACTGTACAAGGCTCAGATAACTAAAAATAACATTTGTCTGTAGTTCAACTTGTATGTTGTAGTTACAGGTCAGACGGGTTTTAATCACAAAAAAAAAGATCTTTCTTTATTACACTACGGTTTGACAGGGAGGCTATTGAGCTATAATGGTTGTGGTTATTTTTGCTTAGGTTTTTAATTTTATTTTTTTTATTCTTTATTTAAATTTTTCACTTATATTGAATACAAAACATAACCAAGTATTAAAAGAAAACCATAGGACCAAAATACATTCATGCCCTTCAATTTTGACATTATCCTAGTTTTCTTTCTTTACTTCTCAAATTCTTCTAAAATATCTCCCTCCCCCCCCCCCCTCTCCCCACCCCTACCGACCCATTACCTCGCTAAAGATCCTAGATTGTCCAGTATTTCCATTTCACATGGAATCTCTTTCTTTCCCTCTCTTCCTCCATTCCCAGCTCTTCAATACTATATATTTCCTCTACTTTTCCTAACCACTCCCTTACTTTGGGTGCTTCTATTTCTTTCCATTTTCTCGGAATCAGACTCTTTGCCGCATTTATTAATGAGCTTGTAAGGGAATTCCTATACTCCTTAATTGGGGTGTCTACTGCATGGAATTGGCATAACCATGGGTTTTCTGGTAACTGTATTTTAGCTATTACTTCTATATATCTTATTATTTCTCTCCAAAATTCTTTAATCTTGGGACAGTCCCACCATATATGAGCCAAACTTGCCGTTTGTCCACAATTCCTCCAGCATTTCCCAGATTGTCCCTCCTGACACTTTGCCATTATATCTGGGGTCCTATACCATCTTACTAAAATTTTATAATTTGTTTCCATCATCTTACTGTTTTCCGTGGATCTGTGAACCATCTTCAATATTTTTTTCTATATTTTGGTTTTCACCCCGTGCTCCTAACTCTTCTTCCCATTTTTTAATGAAAGTTGGTACCTCCGCTTCACATTCCCCTCTCAAGACCTTATAAAACTGGGCAATGCCTGCCCTTGGGGTTTTCCCCTCGCATATCCGCTCCAAAGCAGTCAGATTTTCTCCATCTCTAAGCAGTTGTAGTAGTCTTGAGACGAAATGTCTAAGCTGCTTTTTGCTTAGCTTTTTAAACATATAATATGCACCATGGCTCTTGATTCATAGAGCATAAATATCTGGCTATTGCATCCTCTCTGAAACTTTATATGAGCCCTTTTGCTTGCTAATATGTTTTTAATATTTCTAGAGCATGAACGATTATAATTGGTTGTTACAGTAATTATATTATCTATATTATCCATCTAAGAATAGGCACATATAATAATCTAGAGATAGACCTTGTGTTGCCTATTCATTTTTTAAGTGTCCATGATCCTCACTGAACTGGGGCAAAACATAGGGTGGTTTTACAGCCTGTCACTTATCTGGACAATTCAGCTATAAAAGGGGGGGAATACAGTGAAATAACTGAAAAACAATGAATCCTAAAAGTAAAACTGCACTATATCTTAAGTAAGCATAAATTCAGATTTTTGTTAATTTAACGCGTTATAATGTTTTTGAAACGTTTCCACTACAGTCCAATCAAATGCAATACATTTTTCTGTTTGCCCAATGAAATACAGTCCCCCTACAGTCATCACTGTATTGCAGTATGTTAATTGTATTTATTAATCAAGTGCCACTCATGGCCATCATCCATACTTTATATTTGGAAAAAGCTAACGAAAAATGATCTTGGACTTTAAAAGGCCACACAAGGAGTGAAGAATTTATAATAAAATCATACAATTTATTGGTAACAAAAGTTAAGAATTGTATCCAATGTATATGTTGATTGTTAAAAACAAAACTAGTGCTGATAGATCATTGTGTACATTCATACACCAGAAAGGAATGCTGGTAAGTGCTCATATTCCAAAGCGTTTTGCGAGAACTTGCTTCATCAGAGCCTATGAAGACATTACAGTACATCTATGAAAAGACAATAACATATTATACAGTATAAATATAATATAACATATTATACAGTATACAGTATCCATACATATCGATATTCAATATATTCTTGAATTCATTACGTGGGACCCACCTTGTGCTGTAACTGTCTTTCCAAAATTTTCTGAATAAACATATGCAGACCCTGAACAACCTTGTGCTTGAGGTGGCTTCCACATAGCGAACGCAAGAATGTATTAAATATTAATATGTGTGGATGAATGGATACTGTATAATATGTTATTGTCTTTTCAGAGAGGAGTGCTGTAATGTCTTCATAGGCCCTGATGAAGCAAAATCTGGTGAAACGCTTCGGCACATGAGGACTTATGTTACCAGCATTCCTTTCTAGTGTATGAATGTACACAATGATCTATCAGCACTAGTATTGTTTTTAACAATCAATATGCACATTGGATAAAATTCTTTTAACTTTTGTTACCAATATTGTAGGAATTATCTGGCAAGGAGTCAATTATAGATACTGCACCTCATCCCTGAATAAATCGCACCAAAAGCAACAAAAGAAGAAAGTGGGATTATAACGGTGCCTTAATACAGATAGACAAATTATAAATGTTAAAAAAACTGATTTATTACAAAATGTAATAAATATCACACAAAAAAGTAATACAACATAGAAAAAAGAGACTAAGTATTTTTCAATCACAAAATAGATATATTCTATCCAATTTCCAGAAAGCAAGGAGTTTGTAATATATTAGGCCGAGATGGCGGTGGCCTTGAAGTGCTATCTGGTCAGTCCTTCCCTACATGTTTCACCATAAAAATGGCTTCCTCAGGGGCAATAGAATATAATCTCAAAAGAGACAACGATTCTACAAAAGAAAAAAGATATACAATTAAAATTAGAGGCTGCATAAAAAAGATTATATATATATATATATATATATATATATATATATATATATATAGGCACCCACATGGACCTGAACAACTTGAAACCATCCAAACCCACAAACCCATCAACAGTGCCTGCGTATAGCCCAATACCTACCCCACGGTGACCACGCATAAAAGGCCACTCAAACGCAGTCATGCAGATGGCGATCACCTAATAACCACCTTAGTGTAGCTGTAGGGGGTACAAAGGGCAATCGTAGAGGCTAAAAAGTCAAAAAAGAAAAGGGAGAAAAAATATAAGTTCCATAAAGTCCACATCGGGGTGACCCCACAACTAGGGCATCCTGACATGGAACAAAAATGCACAATATAAATGCATACAAAGCCAACATGGCCTTCATTTGTTACCTACCAATTTAAGGAAACATCTAAAAACATAGGAGGCGCTGAAGAAATTACACTCAATGATGAGATTTTAATAGCATGACCCGAAATGGTCTGGAAACAGAACCGGAATTCATTGAAGAATAAGTAGCACTGAAACAAATCAAAAATAAAGAATAAGCAAGTAAACAAAAAAAATAAAAAATTTAATGCTTACCTCAAACTGAGGGCAAGCATGCGACCATCGGGCAGTCCAAACGTGGAATAGGTGTAGATGTCAACACCTCAGCGAAGGACAAACTCCCATGTGAGTGATATTCAAGAATAAAACATATGTTACCAATAGATTTTATGTTTTTATTATAAATTGTTTACTCCTTGTGTGGCCTGTACAGTCCGAGATGCTTTTTCATATGCTTTTCCAGTATGTTAATTACTGTTGGTTTCATCCGCTCATCTTAGTGATGGTTGCTGGGTCAGCAGGCAACAATCCAATAATTACAGTATATATAGCTAGAATATAAAATAGTTGACCAGTAAAACGGCAAATTAAAATCAGGACTTGGCAGAATTTATTCAGCTTTAGCAATGTAGTTATTTTTGAACAAAGCTGTAACTGTCTTTCCCAAATTTTCTGAATAAGCATATGCAGACCCTGAGGAACAACTTCAAGTTTCAAACCCTTTGGTCAGTTATTGTAACAGTCTGAAAGAAAACATTACATTTACTATCTCTACAGTGTCAGAAATTCCCTAATACATTTTTGTGAGTCTCTGCAGTTAAAACAATGAGTGAAAAGTTAAACTTCCTGCACAAAGTTCTTCATTGAATTATGTTGTTTTCTTAATTGCTTCAAGTAGCTTGTTAATCGGAAGCCTTTTCCTCGTGATAATCATCAGCTGGCTTGATGTCCTGCCGCAACCGCTGCTTATTCCTGAACGTGTTGCCAAAACATTAATCCCAAAGCTCCTGTTTCCTTCTAACATCCCCATTTATGGAGTTAGCCTTGATTATGATATATTATTACAGGATTTCCCCCATTGCATTGGGTGTATGTCTACAAACAATTAACAAGGCCAGCCTAGGACCATTACCTGAAGAGATAGCCACATATCCCGGAAGTCTACTTCAAAAAGGAAAATTACTATGATTAAAACAGGACATAAAGGTGTACTTATGATATGGCCCTTAATAATTATATGTGGGTGGAAAAACAATCATATGTTTCTTAACAATGCAGTTTATCACACATTAATTTCTTAAAGAACAAAACTAGGCAAGGATTGAAAAGTACCTTTTTAAACCACTTATGTATTCCTTCAAAATTAATCTAGTTTAATTATTTCAATTGTGCTAAGCTGCTGCTTTGCAGTTAGAAAGTCTACTTAGTAAGCTGATGACAGGAAGGGCAGTAAGTAGGAGTGTTCGGGGAAGGCATCACAATCGCAGTGGTGTTCTGTAACAGTAGAGCAAAAAAAGAGGTTGGGTTGGCCCAGTACAGATTACAGTACTGTATAAGAAAATGACACACCCCCTTTGTCCCTAGTGGTCTGTCCAGTGCCCTGCATGCACTTTTATATTATAAATACTGTTTTTTTCTGCCTGGAATTTGGAGATTGCCCATAGCAACCAAAAACTGTCCCTTTATGTCAAAAGTGATTTTAGACCAACTAGAAAACAGCGATAATAAATTATAATCACTTGCAGAATTGAGCGATAGCAATTTGTGGGGAGATCCGTCATCAAACACTAAATCTAATGACAGCGACAATTCTGCAAATGAGCACATTTCAGTGTTTTTGGATTTGATTACATTATTAAATAATTGTTATTATTATTTATTATCATTATTTATTATATTATAAACTTTATCATACCCGGGATGTCTGCTAGACTCTGGTTTGAACATATTTAATAGAGTTATTCCTAAGAATTGCAGGCCTACAATATAAAATGCCAAATTTCCATGCAAAATAATTGTACCGCTTTCAGCACCTAAAATCAGAACTAATCGTACCGCCAGGGAGGTTAATTTCCTTAATAAATAAATTACAAATGGTATCGATCAATCATAAAAATTGCCAATGTGTTCTTTTTTTTTTATTCAAGTAAATAACGGACTACTTATGTTTCTAATCTGTGGAGTCTTGTGTAGTTCTAGAGTCCAGGCATAAAGCTGTATGTTTTTGTGCAAATTAAATCTCAGAGGTAGGGCCAGTTTTCTGTGGCTGTCAGGCTGTGTTGCATGAATGTGTGTTGACAAGGAACCCACTAACAGGGTAAGGGTGCAGCAGAATGACCTTGTCTGTCTGTTGCTTCTACTCCTTTGTCAATTCACTGTCTGGGGTCATGGACATGTTCTAGTTTTATTGTCCTTACCGCAGTAGAGAAAACTGAAGTCATCAACTTGGTCTGGCAGGGCTATATTTATTCTCAGGTCTGACTGGACAAATCTTTTGGTGGGTAAAGTAACTCTCATATATTTATTTTAACGGTATATTTAGGTATTGGCTTGTAGCTTAGATTATATATTGCAGGTATAGGCAATTAGTGGACCTCCAGTTGTTGCAAAACTACAAGTCCCATGAGGCATAGCAAGACTCTGAGAGCCACAAGCATGACACCCAGAGGCAGAGGCATGATGGGACTTGTAGTTTTGCAACAGCTGGAGGTCCGCTAATTGCATATCCCTGATATATTGGATGCTCTTGTTTTGGCAAAGAGTATATTACAGGACTGGAATATGTATTTGACTGTCTTAGTTGTCAATATTAATACAAACTGGGGTGAGCGTGGCACAATACGTGTTAGGATGTTGCAAGGTTAAAGCGGGGGTAAACACAGTTTCAAAAAACACTTACATTCCCGGCATGCCGGAAATGCTAACTTTCACATTGGTTGTGGTCTCAACCAAACTTTCAAACCATCCAATGGCTGGTTACATAACTGATCACATGTGCAGCATTATGGCAGTTGAAGAATCATTAGAGGCCAAGATGGCAGCTTCCTTGACTGAAAATTATAGAAGGGTTAACTTCCACTTTAAAACTAGCCTGTTGTCATACAAAAGGTTTCAAAGCAAACCATACCCACACCAATCCTGAGAACTGTTGTGCTGATGTCTGCAGGGAAACTGACACTTCTAGTAGTGACTATAGTCAGGATTGGCTGCTCCTGCTGCCCTCTATGTAAGTACATAGCTCCCAACTGTCCCTGATTTGGAACAAGGTCCCTCTGTCCCGCTTTCCTCCGTATTTGTCTCTCGTTTTGGTCTGATCTTTATAGTTGTATATAAAAATTATTTCTGATCTATAAAGCTGGATATAAAAAATAGTTTCCAGTGCTAAATTTTTCATCCAATTTCTAAATTGCTGCATTTGTAAATGTCAAAAGCCAGTATAAAGGAATAGTAGTGGTTAAAAAAAAGCACTTAGCATGGGTTAACTAATATATTCTTTTGTATAATTCTCCTTTAAAGGGACATGACAGGGGGTGTGTCTTAAGTCCCATACACACTATAAGATTTTCTGCTGATTTTTGTCTTCAGATTTACCAAAACCATATAATATGAGGTCAAACCTTAGGAGTTTCAATGTGTATGCAATCAAGCAGGCCCTTGCACTACATGGTTTTGGTAAATCTGAAGACAAAAATCAGCAGAAAATCTGATAGTGTGTATGGGGGCTTTCTGCATACATACTTTTGTTAATAGGTGTCCCTCATTCCCATCTCAAAAAGTTGAGAGGTGCAGTATCCTGTACTGAGTGGAGGTTGGAGGGAGGAACCAGTTAGAGCTGGGGGGGAATCCAGGAGTTTGACACTCTGTAAAGTGTCAGTTTTCCTGCCAAATTCAACTGATAGTTTCATAGTTAGTAAGGTTGAATAAAGACACCAGTCCATCCAGTTCAACCTAAGTGAGTGTCTACAATTGTCCCCTATCCCTGTACATTGCACACTCACATTGGTCCCTACCCTCAAGGAGCCCACAATCTAAGGTCCCCATTCATATACTAGGGCCAATTTTGCACAGAAGCCAATTAACCTACCTACATGTCTTTGGAGTGTGGGAGGAAACTGGAGTACCCGGAGGAAACCCACGCAGGCACAGGGAGAACATGCAAACTCCAGGCAGGTAGTGTCGTGGTTGGGATTTGAACCAGCGACCCTTTTTACTGCTAGGTAAAAGTGCTAACCACTACACCACTGTGCTGCCCACTGATGATTCCCTAGTGTGGAAGTGGTGTTTTACAGCACAGGCAGAAGGACAGGTGAATATATCCTATCTTCCTTTACAGGTATGGCTTGTTTCTTTAAAAAAAAAATTACAATGAATTGGTTGCTTTAGGGATAAGCAGGTAAGGGTATGTTTGAAAAAGAATCTGAAATGATAATCTACTTAAATATAACTTCCATCTGTTTATTTTCTGTAACTCTTGTGAAATTCAAAAGTTTTTCCTTTCTGAAAACAGAACCTGTATTTTGAATTTACAGGAGAAATAAGTCTCTCTAGGCCATCAATGGCGAACCTCGGCACCCCAGATGTTTTGGAACTACATTTCCCATGATGCTCAGGTACTCTGTAGTGTAGTGGAGCATCATGGGAAATGTAGTTCCAAAACATCTGGGGTGCCAAGGTTCACCATCACTGCTCTAGGCAATGCAAATACATTATTTTTAGACTCATTTACATATGTTTGTAAGCTCTAAGGAGCAGGGCCCTCTGATTCCTACTGCATTAAAGTGTATTGTATTTGTACTGTCTACCCTCAAGTTGTAAAGCGCTATGTAAACTGTTGGCACTATATAAATCCTGTATAATAATAATAATATGAGACCCTTTGAAATCACCATGTTTACTCTAATACGCATAGTTTTTTTTCTGGGAGTTTCTTATATAGTTGTGTTTTTTTAATTATCAATTCTCGTTGAATTCTAGTTAAACCTTCCATCTATGAAAAAGAAACAGACTTTGACAGGAAGGAGTCGGTACTGCTTGGAGACATTCATCATTTCCAGTGTACAGCTTACGGAAGACCTCCTCCCACATTTACCTGGATGTGGCAGCCATGCTCAATTACAGCTACAAAGTAAGTTATTATTTACTACGGGTTTTTAAAAAATAGTGTAAAGGAAAGAAGGTCAAATACAATACTTTATAGATGTATACTACCCTGTTTCCCTGAAAATATGACCTAGCGTGATTGTCAGTGATGACTGCAATATAAGCCCTACCCCCCAAATAAGCCCTACCCTGTTTCCCCCGAAAATAAGCCCTACCCTGAAAAGAAGACCTACAAGGACTTTAACTAGGGCTTATTTGGGGGGGGGGGGTAGGGCTTATATTGCAGCCATCACCGACAATCACGCTAGGTCTTATTTTCGGGGAAACAGGGTAAGAAAATTGCAAAATTCATATTAAAAATTAGAAAATAGAAAATATTTCTCCTTGTTTTCTTTTTTATTCAGGCTGCAATCAGGAAACTCATAGGGAAAAGACCTTTTTTTAGCTTTTGTCATAAGAAGATTGTATTGTAATATATTCAGCTATGTAATCCAACAAAAGGGGCTTGGTATCTGGCTATTTTCAGGATAGTTTTTATTCACATCAGTAACAACCAAGCTGAAAAGCTCAGCTATTGAGTTGTGGATAATGAAAAAAATAATACATTTTAATAGAAAAGCAGAAGGACTCAAATGACATTGGACTGACACTTGGTTGTGAAATTGAAATCGTGTTTCACATACATAAGTCTTACATAATTCATAGGACAATTTAATGTGAACTAGAATTTTAGACTGGTTTGTCAAATGTTTGAAGACCTAGGTGGGCTCTCATGCAAACTCTTATATCTCAGGTTCTGAGACTTGAAAAGAACCAATCAACAAATTGTACTCATTTGAATAATTGTTTTTGGATTTTCAGAGTGTAGCCTAACATCATAAAGGTTACTGTTTTTTTATTATTTTTTCTATGTACCCTCTCTTAGTCTGAGCAGATGTATCATGTTGAGTGTTTTATGTACCTGAGCTCAGTGCTTGTGACAGACACTGAAAAACTGGAATGTATCATCTCTTCAATTACTTTTTAGATATACATGTAGTTTGCCGTACACGATGAGTGTCCATGCATAGTCATTTTTTAAATCTTATTTCTATACACATTTGCTACACAATGGGTGCACTTTACTTCTCCTTTTCACATTGGAAGCCCATAAGTTGGTTGAATCACTTTGTGCTCCCAAATGTACAATACAGGAACCTGTCTAATTACAAGATAAATTACTCAAATTTAGAAGCGCTCAATGTCTCTCTAACAACTGACAGAGTAGATAGTTTAACACAATCTTTTCCTTTTCATTGGGCTCAATCCCGCCTTAAATATTTGTGCATCAAGCCCACACCTGACCCTCAACAGTTAAACAAGGTCAATTTTCGCTACTTAATAACAAAGATTTGTTCTGATCTTCAGAAATAGAGGACAATTAATTATTTAACTTGGTTGGGGGGAGGGGGGGAGGGTGTAGCGTATTTAAGATGACCAACTTCTTACTTGATCCAAATGGTACCTATATTGGCCCTCATTCATTCTTCACCCATCTGCAATCTTTACTTTCTTTTTATTTGGATATATAAACCACCACACATCCACATTATACTCCTTTTTTTTTTTCTGTTTCTACTCAATTTATTTTGTAATAGATGTATAGGTATGCACTTACATTTAGTTTAAAATAAATTAGCAGTAATAAAATTCTGATGCATTCCATGGTCCAAACAGGAATTGATGCAATGATGCTGTGGCTCCACCCTACACATTTCGTCATCAAGACGTCATCGGGAGCAGCACCATATTGCTACACATTCTGGAATATATACTATGTGGTAGCCTGACCACATTATACTCCTAACCATACCAAAACAAGATGAAGGAATTTGTTTACCAGAGTTGCTTCAGCACTATAGAGTCTTAAATTTATCATGGGTGAAACCTCGGGTCAGGCTGGAACGGGAATGCAACCAAGTCCCCTTATCCTGCCTTCCTTGGCTCACTTTTTGCCACTTACATTCCCTTAGATTACACCCAATAATTGGAGCCACACCTAGCTTATTTCTTAGATTTTTCCATTTCCACGTATCTCCCTGCTTCCCTTAACGATGGTCTCAGTACTGAGAGACCTAGAGTTCTCTGCAAGAACCACCAACTAATATTTTACACATCTTATGGATATGGGAAAGTTTTGCCTTACCCATTTCCCAACCTGATTAGGATGCATTTCCTAAGTGAAGGTATAAAATCTTCTCAACAGGCCCATTTATGATTGGTCCACTTAACAATTGGGCCATTTCTAGAGTGCTAAACTGGACTTGTTCAGGCATCCTAGATCTTCCACTCCATTTAAAAACCTGTGTAGTTGCACTTATTTTCCCTGAGCTTAATACGGCAGGCCATACATGATGCAATTTTTGCTCAATTCCCCCATTAACACGTCAGTGTTAATGGGGAAATCCCTCCGGTGGAGCTATTGTTTTGTTCTAGTGGGGGGGGGGGCATGGGGAGCCGTCCCTGCAAGAATAAGACATTGATTTTTGCTAGCAGCTATAGCTGCTGGCAATAATCGCATGCTGAAATCCCGACATGCTTGTTGTACCCAAGTCAATCTATAGATCAACTTGGGTACATTCAGCCTTCTTATAGATGGTTCGAATCTTGGCCGGTTCGGCAGGGATTTGAACCATCTATGGTCAGCTTAAATGTGGTTAAACACTGCTGATTTCTATCATCCATTCATGTGCAAGCAAACATGCTGTTTTTTTTATTGTCCTTGCACCTGATTGGGCATTCTTTACAAAGTGAATCTTTACTACATTTATTTACTAAGGAGAATGAGTGCAACTGCACTTGCAATGTGCAGAGTCTGCCTTTAGTAAATCTACCCCATAATCTGCCAAAAAACGATAGTAGTGTGCTTATTTCCAGCTAATTAAGATTTCAGCTATAATGCTTGTGCCAATGAGTATAGTCCTCAAAATATGGAAGTTGTGGTCTTAGTCACAGTAGGGTTATCTCTTACTCGCAGAAGTCCTAAATTATTTTTTTTTAGATATGACGCATGGCTTTATTTCCTGCACTTGACTGATTTTCTCTTCTTTTCCAACCTTCACTAAAATCAACAAGGAGATTTAGCCTGCCCCTATTGTTCTTTGTTTCACTTCCTCTCAAATCCCTGACTTACACTTACAAACCGCAAATGTCAGAACAGCCGTTGGTCTTTTTCTGAGCCCGAAACATGCTAATTATGCCAGCTGAAATTATCAGAGCCTTGATGAGAAATTGTCTCACCCATCTTAAGTTGTTGTCTTATATAATCAGGAAAGCACAATCAAAACAAGACATGATAGGTCTAAATGAAAGAAAGAGTCAGTTGTCTGCTGGACATTTATAGCTCACGTACCAACATAAGATGGCAAGTGGACAATTTCCTTGGTTTGCGTAAACAATCATACAAATTACTGCACGGATCATTGCAGTTTATAGCTACATGACATGTGGAAATAATCCCATTCTCTGCAATACGTATTTCATTAAGATGCCCATACCACTCATAGTCATTTCATAAAGACTGAGATAATTTTTAAACAACTTAATTCATAATGTTGTGAAAAGTAAAACAAAAAATTTGAAACAAGGGAAACTCTAATGCGTTTCCTTGTGGTCTTTGAAGGACCCACCCACATTAGAACCCACCATTCTCAATTATGGATGAGCTTGATGTTCGAGTCGAATGTAAATTCGTCTCAAATCTCAGTTGTTCGCCAGTTTGCCGAATTTAGAACATTATGGGAACATTATGCACTGCGAGATCCAAGCCAGATCAAGATCCCTTATCAGGATTCCGATAAGCCTCCCCGCCTGCAGACCCCCACAACCACCGGGCAAGGGTTGTGGGGAAGGGGCCCTTGTCCCCATCAACATTGGAGGGGACCCCAAAGCACCCTTTCCATGTTGAGGATATGTGGCCTAGTACAGTTCAGGAGGGGGGGCTGCTCTCTTCCCCCCCCTTTTCCTGCGGCCTTCAAGGTTGTGTGCTCGGATAAGGGTTCCCTTAATATCCATACCAGACCTGAAGCCGTGAGCATTTTTTCCTTTAGAAATGTAATTTTGCTGTGGCACTGTTATAAACACGGGAAAATGCGCTACTTTACAGGCAGACTAAAGCCCAATACACACTATCAGTTTTTCGGCTGAGTTTTTCCTTCAGATTTACCACAACCATATAATATGAGGTCAAACCTTAGGAGTTTCAATTTGTATGCAATCGGGCAGGCCCTTGTACTACATGGTTTTGGTAAATCTGAAGGAAAAACTCAGCAGAAAACTGATAGTGTGTATGGGGCTTAAGGAGACCTCCCAGGCACGATATTTAAAGGAATATATAATTTTTATGTTTTCACTTTAAAGGTTCGGTCGCAGTTTTTTGTTTTAAAGTCAGCAGCTACAAACACTGTAGCTGCTGACTTTTAAAAAGGAAACTTACCTGCATTCTATGCATTAAGATAAAAAAAAAACTTCTGTGTATAACAGTCTCCCCAGCACCCCCCAATTACCTACCTGAGCTCCTTCTCTCTCCAGTGATGTCCACGATCCCCTCAGCCATCCAGTACACTCCTCCTGATTGGCTGAAGCAGAGCAGTGGTACTATTGGCTCCCGTGGCTGTCAAAGTAAGTCAGCCAATCAGGGGAGAAAGAGGGCAAGGCCAGGTTGGGGATCCATATCTGAATGGATACACAGAGCTCTGACTCGGCTTGGGTGCCTGGCTGAGGGGCACTCAAAGGAGGGAGGGACTAGAAGCTGAAAAGAGGGACCTGAGAAAAGGAGGATCCAGGCTGCTCTGGGCAAAACCAACTGCACAGAGGAGGTAAGTAAAACATGTTTGTTATTAAAAAAATAAAAATGTAAAAATAAAAACAAGCCTTTACAATCACTTTAAACTTTATTTATTCCCTTGTCCACTATTGCGTAGTATAATAATATCTTGTATTTAATATTGCATGTGTTTTACAATGAAATTAATGTTCTCATACTTTGAATTGCTATGTACCTGTCATCTGTGACAATAATAATAATAAAAAAAATAATATTAATAATTGCTATTACTGTGATTGTTATATTATTATTTTACAAATCTTCTGAAAAAAAGACTTTAATTCCAGCACAGGCTCTGCATATCACACAGATTATACATGTAAAATATGATAATTTAAAAACTGAAATTAAGTGAATAGACTGAGAAATAAATTTGCACATGATTCTAAAAATCTCAAAATCTTGTCCTTTTTATATAAGGTGTGACATGGATTCCAAAATTGAACGAATACGTCTTTTAAACAATAACATGGACTATTACTCAACTCCATCTGTTGAAGAAATCAGCATGCCATCTGAAGACAAAAACAAAGTAAGTGCATATTTGAAACAATATTTTTTCTCCTATTTCTTTATTAGTCACTCTGAAAAGTCCTGATGCATAGCAAATTAACACTAGTAACTGGTTTGTTGATCAATATTCCAGTTTGATCAGCAGAGCTACTGTTTTTCTATGCCAGTTCATATTCATATTACATTTCATGACACTTAACTGAAATTGAACTTGGCTTTAGCTAGAAACGCTTACTGAAAGGCTATTTGCCAAAACTGATATGAGTTGTGGGTGAATACACAGAATAGAATGTTATTATAAATAGCAGTGATATCTCTCCATTAATCTCTTACAATTTTTCCGTTGCTCACCATTCTATCATAGAAAATATTCAGGTAGTATTCACTGCATTGCTGGGCATTGGTAGAGCTGCACTGCTGGGCATTGATCAGGCTGCATTGCTGGGCACTAGTAAGGCTCCAGTGCTGGGCACTAATGAGGCTGCATTTGCTGGGCGCTGGTAAGGCTGCATTTGCTGGGCGCTGGTAAGGCTGCATTTGCTGGGCACTGGTAAGGCTGCATTAGTGAGCACTGGTAAGGCTGCATTTGCTGGGCACTGGTAAGGCTGCATTAATGAGCACTGGTAAGGCTGCATTTGCTGGGCTCTGGTAAGGCTGCATTAATGAGCACTGGTAAGGCTGCATTTGCTGGGCACTGGTAAGGCTGCATTAATGAGCACCGGTAAGGCTGCATTTGCTGGGCACTGGTAAGGCTGCATTAATGAGCACTGGTAAGGCTGCATTAATGTGCACTGGTAAGGCTGCATTAATGTGCACTGGTAAGGCTGTATTAATGAGCACTGGTAAGGCTTCATTTGCTGGGTACTGGTAAGGCTGCATTAATGAGCACTGGTAAGGCTGCATTTGATGGGCACTGGTGAGGCTGCATTAATGAGCACTGGTAAGGCTGCATTAATGAGCACTGGTAAGGCTGTATTAATGAGCACTGGTAAGGCTGCATTTGCTGGGTACTGGTAAGGCTGCATTAATGAGCACTGGTAAGGCTGCATTTGATGGGCACTGGTAAGGCTGCATTTGCTGGGCACTGGTAAGGCTGCATTTGCTGGGCACTGGTAAGGCTGCATTAATGAGCACTGGTAAGGCTGCATTTGATGGGCACTGGTAAGGCTGCATTAATGAGCACTGGTAAGGCTGCATTTGCTGGGCACTGGTAAGGCTGCATTAATGAGCACTGGTAAGGCTGCAATTGATGGGCAGACTCCATCTGTATTTAAAACACCACTTTAAGTGGACTGATACTTCAATTGCTGTAATGGATAATCTCCTATAATATTGCCTACTTTAGTCTGGTTAATCGAAAAGTTCTTTCTATTTTGCAGGTTGTAAGCACCCTGACGGTTCTTCCTTATCACAATCAGTCTGGTATCTTTTTCTGCGTGGCTTTCAATAAGCTCGGCGTGGATGAAAGAAGCATGCACTACATCGTTTCAGGTATTGTTTTATTGCCTTTCCCCAACTACCATTTACCATTGATGTAAAAAAAAAAAAAAAAAACAAGTGGCGAGCTGCTTATTAACTTGTGATCAGAAGAAAAGGAGAAGCTGTTCCCTTCAAAAGACGAGATCTTGTGGCAGGTTTTTAGTGTTAATTGTGTCCCTGTTGAGAAGTTATCCACTGGCTCCTTTTCTGAGTTATAAGATATGACAGGGTTTTACTAGGACAAGAGACGTCCAGCAAGGTCATGGACAAAACTGTTTAATCACTTTCCAAGCTTTATGCAAAACTAAACAGCAGAATGTTTCTTCATTTTTTGTTTTAAATCTTATTAGCTGGCAAAAACAGTTTTTTTTTTGTTTTTTGTTTTTTTTAATGTCAGTATATTACTGTGGATTTAAACATACCCTAAACAACTATAAAAATAATTGCTTATTTTTTTGTTTATATTTTTTTTTCACTTTTTTAAAAATTTAAGAAAGCCCAAGATCTGTTATACTTGAAAAGAGATTTGTAATTCTGTGCACTCAGTTTTGTGATACATTCATTCAGTTACACGGAAAAGCCAAAATCCTTGCCTTTCACTTCAACAGCTGCAAAGCTTTATCAATACTAGTCAAAAATGTATCACACTAGTCAAAAATTCTCAAACCTGTTGATTGGTCAATAAAGGAACATCAGCATGTTGATGAGGGCATCCTTCTGGTACCTTGTGTCCTTTAAGTATGTATGCACTGCAGAAGAGACGAATATGCTCAGAGTACCACCATTCCGTTTCCTACTCAAGTGTTGCTTGATGGCTTAACCACTTACAGACCGGACCATTTTGCTGGTCAAAGACCAGACCACTTTTTGCGATTCGGCACTGCGTCGCTTTAACTGACAATTGCGCGGTCGTGCGACGTGGCTCCCAAACAAAATTGATGTCCTTTTTTCCCCACAAATAGAGGTTTCTTTTGGTGGTATTTGATCACCTCTGCGTTTTTTATTTTTTGCGCTATAAATAAAAAAATAGAGCGACAATTTTGAAAAAAACACATTATTTTTTACTTTTTGTTATAATAAATATCCCCCAAAAAAATATAAAAAAAAATAGTTTCCCTCAGTTTAGGCCGATACGTATTCTTCTACATATTTTTGGTAAAAAAAAAATTGCAATAAACGATTATTGATTGGTTTGCGCAAAAGTTTTAGCGTTTACAAAATAGGGATAGTTTTATGGCATTTTTATTAATAATTTTTTATTATTTTTTTTTTTACTAGTATTGGCGGCGATCAGCGATTTTTATTTATGTGACTGCGACATTATGGCGGACACATCGGACATTTTTGACACATTTTTGGGACCATTGTCAGTTATACAGCAATCACTGCTATATAAATGCAGTGATTCCTGTGTAAATGACACTGGCAGTGAAGGGGTTAACCAGTGGGTGGCAGTGTAAGGGTTAAGTGTTCCTAGGGGTGTGTTACTAACTGTGGGGGGGTTGGGCTTTCATTTAGTGAACACTGATCTCTGCTCCAATCACATGGAGCAGAGATCAGCGTCACTAGTTGCTAGGCAGAATGGGGAGATGCTGTTTACACAGCATTTCCTCCATTCAGCCGTCCCGTGAGACGATAGCGGGTATGCCCGCGGCGATCGAGTCCGCGGGACCCGCGACCGGACTCACGGGGGTCCTGACCGGCACGCGAGCGCATTGAAGATTGGACGTACCTGTACGCCAATATGCCTGCCCGTGCCATTCTGCCGATGTACATCGGCGTGCGCTGGTTGGGAACCGGTTAAGTTACGACGGGTCTACGTTCAGGCTAGTAGACAATAGCTTTGGTCTAGGAATTTGATCTGAGCATGCGTGGCACTTTGTCCGATCGGAATTCTCTACAAACGATCGGACAAAGTCCGATCGGATCATGTTGTCAGAAAATTTTATAGCCCAGCTCTAAAACTTTGTCAGTCGGATATTCCAACGGAAACAGTCCGATGGAGCCCATACACGATCGCATTATCCGTCAACACGGTCATTTTCCATCAGAATGTCCGACCGCGTGTACAAGGGCTAAGTGCGCAATAAAAATCCCAATAAAATACATTTACATTTTTGGTTGTAACATAACAAAATGTGGAACATTCCAAGGGGTATAAATACTTTTTCAAGGCACTGTAACTTCCCATGGTGGTCTGACATACAGAATTTTTGCGGACGGAGTGTTGTCAGCCCTGCCCCATTGCCTTTTGCTAAAATTCCACTCCCACAGTATCCATAGTATAGGGATTCATTGACCTGTAGTCCAAGATAAGAGCAAGGAGGGATGAATATCAAACTGATATAACAAAATGCTTATTATAAAATACTAGAAGGGGGGGATCAAGAAAGAGAAGTTCATTGTTTGGGTTTATATACAGTGATAGATATAGATAGATAGATAGATAGATAGATAGATAGATAGATAGATAGATAGATAGATAGATAGATAGATAGATATAGATAGATAGATAGATATAGATAGATATAGATAGATATAGATAGATAGATAGATAGATAGATAGATAGATAGATAGATCGATAGATATAGATAGATATAGATAGATAGATAGATAGATAGATAGATAGATATAGATATAGATAGATAGATAGATAGATAGATAGAGATAGATAGATAGATAGATATAGATAGATAGATAGATAGATAGATAGATAGATAGATAGATAGATAGATAGTAGGGATGAGCTTCGTGTTCGAGTCGAACGTACGTTCGACTCGAACATTGGCTGTTCGTGCGTTCGGCGAATTCCGAACGTTTTGGCCGTTCGCGTCAAAATTCGGGTGACGCGCGCGCGGACCACAATGCACTGCGTTGGCGCAGTGCATTGCTGCCCGATGATTGGCCAAGCATGCACTGTGACCCCGCATGCTTGGCCAATCGCAGCGCCGGCAGCGAGGAGAGCCATGATTGGCCACAGGCATCCTGCCTGTGGTCAATCATAGCTCAGGCTGTGTAGTGCACGCCCCACACTATATAAGGCCGCCTGTTACTTTGCATCTGAAGCAGTGGGTGTTCTGTGTACCTTCAACACAGTACACACCAATCGTTTTTGGCTGATTTCCTATCTTGCTGCTGTGTAGTGGTTGTTGTCTGAGCCCTGACTGCAGTATACACCACTATATTCACCTCACCTATATAGCTAGTGATCTAGCTTTCACCACTTAACAACTGCCCATTGCCGATTAACGGCTTCAGGGCGGTTGTTTAACTCAGAGAGGCCGTTAATTAACGGCCTCCCAGAATTCTGCTCTCGCGTGCCCCGAGGTGTGCGCACTCGAGAGCGTCCGTGACCGCCGGGTCCATAGGACCCGGCGCATCACGGTAAACGGCCGCTCATAGCGGCCGTTTACCACGTGATTGCTCCGTCAAATGACGGAGTGATCACTTGGAAACAAACCGGCGTCATGTTATGACGCCTGTTCCTCCCTCCCCTCTCTGTACCGATCGGTACAGCGGAGGGGAAAGAGATCGGTGTCAGCAGCGATGTGGGCTGCATCTGCAGTGCCCACATCGCTGCTCACCGAATTTAACCCCTCAATTCCCTGCCAATACTCTGCAATACCAGTGCATACTCTGCAGTACCCTGCCATTACTCTGCAGTACCCCACCATTACTCTGCAGTACCCCGCCATTACTCTGCAGTGCAGTACCCCGCCATTACTCTGCAGTGCAGTACCCTGCCATTACTCTGCAGTGCAGTACCCTGCCATTACTCTGCAGTACCCCGCCATTACTCTGCAGTACCCCGCCATTACTCTGCAGTGCAGTACCCCGCCATTACTCTGCAGTGCAGTACCCCGCCATTACTCTGCAGTACCCCCCATTACTCTGCAGTAACCCCCATTACTCTGCAGTACCCCCCAATACTCTGCAGTACCCGCCATTACTCTGCAGTACCCCCAATACTCTGCAGTACCCTGCTATTACTCTGTAGTACCCCGCCAATACCCCGCCAATACTCTGTAATACCCTGCCATAAATTGCCATACCCAGCCATACTCAGAGATACCCAGCCATACTCGGTGATACCCTGAAATACCCAGCCATAGACGCCCCCCACCCCTCACCGCCCTCCGGTGCTTCTACCAACTCGCCAGTACGATCAAAGCCAGAATCTTTTTTTTATTTTTTATTTCAGGCTTCCCAGCCTAGAGGTGAGATGTGGGGTCATATTGACCCCCCAGATTTCACTGTAAAGAGGACCTGTCACCCCATATTCCTATTACAAGGGATGTTTACATTTCTTGTAATAGGAATAAAAGTGATCAAAAATATATTTTTGGGAAAAAAAATGTCAAACTAAAATAAATAAAGTAAAATGAACAATAAAAAAATAAAATAAAAATTAAAGCGCCCATGTCCCCATGTGCTCGCATGTGCCACACATGTGAGGTATCGCCGAGAATGTTAGAGCGAGAGCAATAATTCTAGTCCTAGACCTCCTCTGCAACTCAAAACATATAACCAGTAAAAAAATATTTAAAGCGTCGCCTATGGGGATTTTTTAAGTAGCAACGTTTGGCGCCATTCCACGGGCATGTGCAATTTTGAAGAGTGACATGTTTGATATCTATTTACTCAGCATAACTTCATCTTTCACTTTATGCAAACATTGGGCTAACAAGTGGTTAATAATAGAGCTTGCAGTCAGTAGTGTTAGGAGATAGTGCGTGCTGTCTGCGTGCTCTGTACCCAGTACATACCGCTATAATATAGGGCAGGCCCCTACTTTCAAACATCCAACTTACAAACATCTCCTACTTGCAAACGCAAGGAGACAGCAGCAAGTGAAATGAAAAAAGATGGACGACAAAACAAATTATACAGGGGTGATAACCCTTCCCTATGTTTTCCAAAAAGCTTAAAGATAGTTTTTTTGACTGGAGCTACACTTTAAAAATGTACCGGTTGAAAATGACAAACAGATTCAACTTAACACAACAAACCTACACAGTCCCTGTCTTGTTTGCACCGCCTGTATACTGCTGTTCTGAGTATATAGGGCCTGGGGGCCACACGCATTTCCTTTTTTTAATATGGGTACGGGGTTCCCCTTAATATGCGTACAAGACCCAAATAGGCTGGTAATGGGCAGGGAGGGCTACCCATGCCATGTTTCTCAATGATTTTCAACCATATTGCAGGAACCAGATATAACATTAAAACCGCAAGCAGTTTTAAATGGTGTTATTTCCGTTTAATGTCATTTTGTGCAGGGACTGTTCTAAACACGGGAAACACGTGGCACTTCACAGGCATACTACAGACACCCCGCAGGCACCATATTTAAAGGAATATTTCACTTTTTTTTTTCACTTTAATCGTCATTAAAATCAGTGCTCCCGCCAAAACGGCAGTTTTTAAAACTTTTTTTTGCAGTGACCCATGTCCCCTGAGGCAGGAGGCAGGTCGCCAAACCCTTTTTAGGACACTATCTTGCATATTAGCCGTTAAAATTAGCACTTTCCAATTCGAACGTTCGAGTCCCATAGACTTCAATGGGGTTCTAACGTTCGTACCGAACGCGGGGGTCGTTCGCAAGTTCTGGTGCGAACCGAACCGGGGGGTGTTCGGCTCATCCCTAATAGATAGATAGATAGATAGATAGATACCTAGTAAAGGACAACTGTTTGCATCAAGTGTATACTATTAACTGCTAGTAATAAAATTATTTTTATGATTATTAAAAAACTGGTTCATTATTTTTCCTCAAGCAAAATACAATAAATGCCGAGTTCAGTTTACTTTGGATAGGGTTGCACCTTATGTCTGCAGTTTTGCTGATTCAGTTTATTACCCTTCTTATGTATACAGTCCAACCTTAAATGCCGTAATGAATAACAAATTTTCTCCTTTGGTTTCCAAATAACCAGACATTTCTGTTCTTCTGTCTTATTTCAAAATAGCAACTCCGATATATTTCACTTTTATGGCTTGTAGTGAGTAATCCTTTTCAACAGACAAGTTCAATTATCCTTTTTTAATGCCCCTGTGTTCATTGGATAGCTAGGAGTCTGCCTGTGTTCTGTAGGATTCTACTTGCAGCTATTTACTGATTTAATTGTCACACATAAATATGTACAAGTATATATTTACACAGTTGACCAGCTTGAACATGCATTGCAAATTACTGTATGCAACTAAGAATCCCCGTTCTATAATAAAGAGTTTGCTATAGGAAAGGGTTAATACGTGACGACACCTCCTTACTATTTCTTGTGTTGTATATCCACTTAAAGCGGTAGTAAACCCGCTAATGTTTTTTTTTTTTTTTTTTTTTTTTTTACCACCTGCAAAGCAAAAGGCATAATGAGCTAGTATGCACCGCATACTAGCTCATTATGAAATACTTACCTTAGAACGAGGCCCCCGACATCTGGCCCGATCCACGCCGAGGGAGCTGACATGCTCCCTCTGCGTTTCTTCCGGGTATCGCGGCTCCGGCGCATGCGTGCGGGAGATTTCATCCCGTCCGAGTCCGGCCACTGCCGGACTTTCAGCCGAGAATCCCCTTGTGCGCATGCGCCGCTGCAGTCAGCGGCGCATACCGAGGGGAATATCTCCTAAACCGTGCAGGTTTAGGAGATTTTTTTTTACCTACAGGTAAGCCTTATTATAGGCTTTCCTGTAGGTAAAAGTAAAAAAAATGAGTATACAACCACTTTAAGGACCAGGTCTCTTTTTTAGATTTGGCGTTTACATGTTTAAAACTGTTTTTTTTTTTTTGCTAGAAAATTACTTAGAACCCCCAAACATTATATATATATATTTTTTTTTGAACACCCTAGAGAATAAAATGGCGGTCATTGCAATACTTTTTTTCACACCGTATTTGCGCAGCGGTCTTACAAGCGCACTTTTTTTGGAAAAAAAATCACTTTTTTGAATAAAAAAGATAAGACAACAGTAAAATTAGCCCAAATTTTTTTCTTTATATTGTGAAAGATAATGTTACGCCACGTAAATTGATACCCATCATGGTTCAAAATTGCGCCCGCTCGTGGAATGGCGTCAAACGTTTACCCTCAAAAATCTCCATAAGCGACATTTAAAAAATTCTACAGGTTGCATGTTTTGCGTTAGCCCTTGTACACACGATCGGAGATTCCGACGGAATGTGTCCGATCGGACCGTTTTGTCGGATATTCCGACTGTGTGTGGTCTACATCTGACTGTTTCTGTCGGAGTATCCGACGGACCAAGTTTTCCGACAAAATGCTCCGAACGGACATACTCCGATCATGTGTAGAGAATTCCGATCGGACAAAGTGCCACGCATGCTCAGATCAAATTCCTACACCAAAGCTATTGGCTACTAGCCTGAACGTAGTCCCGTCGTAACGAAATAACATCATCACGTTCTGTTTCCCGACAACTTTGTCCGACCGTGTGTGCAACAGTTTCGGACAAAATCCGTCGGACAAAATCCAACGGATTTGGTTGTCGGAATGTCTGACCGTATGTACAAGGGCTAACAGAGGAGGTCGAGGGCTAGAATTATTGCTCTCGCTCTACCGATCGCGGCGATACCTCACATGTGTGGTTTGACCACCGTTTTCATATGCGGGCGCTACTCACGTATGCGTTCGCTTCTGTGCGTGAGCTCGTCGGGACGGGGGGGTTTTTTTTAAAAAAATTCTTATTTATTTTACTTGATTTTATTTATTTTTACACTTTAAAAAAAAAAAAAAAAAAGGATCACTTTTATTCCTATTACAAGGAATGTAAACATCCCTTGTAATAGAAAAAAGCATGACAGGTCCTGTTAAATATGAGATCCGGGGTCAAAAAGTCCTCAGATGTCATATTTGGACTTAAATGCAATAAAAAAAAAAATACGTCATTTTAAAAAATGACATTGAAAAAAATATACCTTTAAGAGGTATGGGCGGAAGTGACGTTTTGACGTTGCTTCGGCCCTCCTATGGTATAGAGACGAGTGGGGGCCATCTTAGCCTCACTCGTCTCTATACTCAGCAGAAGAAAGGCTCCGGTAAGCGGCGGAGGGCACGGGAGAGCGGCAGGAGGGGGGGGCACCGCTCCCGCCACCGATAACAGTGATCTCGCGGTGAACCCGCCGCGGAGACCACCGTTATCGTACACAGGACTGCCTCCTGTAAAGAGGGATATCTCGGTTGTGGCAGCAGCTACTGCCGTTACCGAGATATCCCTCTTCAAAAAAACGACGTATATTTACATGAGGCGGTCCTTAAGTGGATATATGAAGCAATTTAGGACCTGAACACTCATGTCTCCATTTCTACTGCATGATGCTAGTTGGTAACTAAAAAGGGCAGGGATGCCTGAAGCTGCTATAATACTGGCTATGCATTTATGCTTAGCCCTTGTACACACGATCGGAGATTCCGACGGAATGTGTCGGATCGGAGCGTTTTGTCGGATAATCCGACTGTGTGTGGTCTGCATCGGACTGTTTCCGTCGGGATATCCGTCGGACCAAATTTTCCAACTTGCCGGAAATATTTTCCGACAAAATGCTCCGATCGGACATACTCCGATCATGTGTAGAGAAATCCGATCGGACAAAGTGCCACGCATGCTCAGATCAAATTCCTACATCAAAGCTACTAGCCTGAACATAGTGCCGTCGTAACAAAATAACGTCATCACGTTCTGAACGATCGGATTTTCCGACAACTTTGTCCGACCGTGTGTATGCAACAGTTTTGGACAAAATCCGTCGGACAAAATCCGACAGACAAAATCTGACGGATTTGGTTGTCGGAATCTCCGACCGTGTGTACAAGGGCTTAGTGTATGCATTCAACCGATGGCTTTTTTTTTAACCCCCCTAAAACCCTGCTGGTGTGAGGCTAAGGGGTTAAAAAAAAAGGCAAGAGGCGATATAACACCTTCTCACCTCTTGTTGAAGAGCGATCCAAATGCAAAGAAATTAAAATGAAAGCTGGAAGCTAATTGGTTGTCATGCACAGCTGCTCCAAATTCTATTTGCTCTAGTATTAATAAATTTCCCTCACATTTTTTGTGTCTAAGACCCTTTTCACACTGGGGCGTTTTTTAGGCGGTTTAGCGTTAAAAAAAAGCGCTTGAAAGAAGCCCCATCTGCAATCCCAATGTGAAAGCCCAAGTGCTTTAAGAGCCCTTTCACACTAATGGCGCACGAAAAACGCTGCTTTACCAGCATTTTTTAAGCACTAGCGGGTGCTTTTAACCCCTGCTAGTGTCCAAATAAAGGGTTGAAAGCGTCCACAAAGCGCAGCTGCCAAAAGCGCTTTGCAGGCGCTTTTCAGGTGTTTTGCAGGCACTTCCCATTGATTGCAATGGGAAGGGGCGCTTTAGGAACGGTGTATTCACTGCTCCAAAAGTGCTGCAAAGAAACTGCTTGCGGGACTTTTTTTGACGCCCTTCCAGCGCGGCGCCTCAGTGTGAAAGCACTTGGGCTTTCACATTGGGATTGCAGATTTGGCTTCTTTCAGGCTCTTTACAGGTGCTTTTTTTAGGCTAAAGCGCCTGGAAAACGCATGAAAAACACCCCAGCGTGAAAGGGGTCTTAGTGTCTGTGGCTGAGTGACACTGAGGGGTTGATTATCTAAAGGTAAATAGACTGTCAACTTTGCAAGGGAAATTGTACTTTGCAAGGGCATCTTCCCCAGGTTTTAGCAAATGAAGTGAAGCTCTGCTGACTTCCATCATCCAATCATCTGCAGGCAAAATGCTGGTTTATTATTGTGCAAAGACTAGAAGGAGATGAATAAGACCCCAAAAGCAGCAGATACAGGATAGAGATGAAGAATGGAAAAGTTGGATTGTGAAAAGATAGAGGAGGAAAAAAGCAGTCAATAACATGGATATGAATAATAAGCATTCCTCAAGAAAGGACCCATTCCTCAAGGCCCAACTGGGGCTTTAGCACCATGTATTGAGTAAGCATCCTTATGAGTGCCATTATTTTTTGTTAATTCGCCCTTTAACCCCCCTGGAGGTATTCCCGAGTCTGGCTCGGAGTGGAAGTTTTATACCAAAAGCGGTAACCCCGAGCCAGACCGCATCGGGACCGCATCGCTGATTGCAGGAGGAGGTTACTTACCTTCTCCCCTGGATCCAGCGATGTCCTCCCGCTGTACGAGTGGCTCGTCCTCCACTCGATTCATCACAGAGCCGATCTCCGTTCCCTGCGAGCGTTGTGACGCACAGGGACGGAGATCGGCGCCAAATTCAAAAAGTGAAACACACACATTACATACAGTATAATGTAATCTTACAGATTACATTGCTGTGTGTAATAATTTCGCATCCCCTTTGTCCCTAGTGGTCTGCCCAGTGTCCTGCATGCAGTTTTATATTATAAATACTGTTCTTTATGCCTGGAAACTGGAGATTGTCCATAGCAACCAAAACTGTCCCTTTACATCAAAAATGGTTTTAGACCAGCTAGAAAACAGCGATAATAAATTAGAATCACTCACAGAATTGAGAGATAGCGATTTGTGGGGAGATCCGTCATCAAATACAGAAAAGTAATGACAGTGACAATTCTGCAACTGAGCAAATTTCAGTGTTTTTGATTTGATTACATTATTGAATCATTTTTATTATTGTTATATTATTATTTGGTATAATTATTTATAGTTATTTATTATATTATAATTTATGATTTCATTTTTCAAACTTTATCATACCCGGGATGTCTGCCGGACTCTGGTTTGGACAGATTTAACCACTTGCCGACCAGCGCACGCCGATGTACGTCGACAGAATGGCACGGGCAGGCAAATGGGCGTACATGTACGTCCCTTTAAATTTGCCGCCCTGCCATCGGGAGCGCGCCGGCGGCGCCGCGCTCCCACGCTGGTTGGGACCCCCGTGAGTCCGGTCACGGGACCCGCGGACTCGATCGCCGCGGGCATACCCGCGATCGTCTCACGGAGCGGCCAAATGAAGAAATGCCGTTGTAAACAGCATTTCTCCATTCTGCCTAGCAACTAGTGACGCTGATCTCTGCTCCATGTGCTTTGGAGCAGAGATCAGTGTTCACTAAATGAAAGCCCAACCCCCCCACAGTTAGTAACACACCCCTAGGAACACTTAACCCCTACACTGCCACCCACTGGTTAACCCCTTCACTGCCAGTGTCATTTACACAGGAATCACTGCATTTATATAGCAGTGATTACTGTATAAATGACAATGGTCCCAAAAATGTGTCAAAAATGTCCGATGGGTCCCCCACAATGTCACAGTCACAATAAAAATCGCTGATCGCCGCCATTACTAGTAAAAAATAATAATAAAAAATTATTAATAAAAATGCTATAAAACTATCCCTATTTTGTAAACGCTATAACTTTTGCGCAAACCAATCAATAATCGCTTATTGCGTTTTTTTTTACCAAAAATATGTAGAAGAATACGTATCGGCCTAAACTGAGGGAAAAAAATGTTTTTTTATATATTTTTGGGGGATATTTATTATAACAAAAAGTAAAAAATAATGCGTTTTTTTTCAAAATTGTCGCTCTATTTTTGTTTATAGCGCAAAAAATAAAAACCGCAGGAGTGATCAAATACCACCAAAAGAAAGCTCTATTTGTGGGGAAAAAAAGGATGTCAATTTTGTTTGGGAGCCACCTCGCACGACCGTGTAATTGTCAGTTAAAGCGACACAGTGCCGAATCGCAAAAAAGTGCTCTGGTCTTTGACCAGCAAATTGGTCCGGTCTGAAAGTGGTTAAGTGAGTTATTCCTAATGCCTAGGTCCGACGGACTTTCAGCGGAGTTCTGACGGAGTTCTGACAGAGTTCTGATGGACTTTCCGAATGAACGGACTTGGCCACACACAAACACACCAAAGTCCGACGGATTCAAACGTGATGACGTACAACCGGACTAGAATAAGGAAGTTCATAGCCAGTAGCCAATAGCTGCCCTCACGTCGGTTTTTGTCCGTCGGACTAGCATACACACGAGCGGATTTCTCGGTAGGAACTGGGTCCGGCGGAGTTCCGGTGGAAAAATTTTAAACATGTTCCATTTCTAAAGTCTGACGGATTTTTGCAAATCAAAAGTCCGCTGCAGCCCACACACGATCGAATGGTCTGCCGGAATCGTTCCGTCGGACCTTTGATGTCGAAAAGTCCGGTCGTGTGTACGTGGCATAAGAATTACAGGCCTACAATATAAAACGCCAACTTTTCATGCAAAATAATTGTACCGCTTTCAGCACCTAAAATCCGAAATAATCATACCGCCAGGGAGGTTAAGTAACTGGATGTTTTTATTTAGTTTTAGGGCTTATTTACAATTGAGGTTGGGGGGGACCAAACCACTTGTTTGGCCCAACTGGCTCCCTTTAAACGGCCAATGGGGTCGTACACATGCCACAGCTAAAAAAAATGTATACCCTCTGTCACATTCGGCAAGCAGTATTGCCATCAACCAAACCCATTCAAGCAAATAAGGGTGCACTGTAACCTCTAGCTGCTGTGTAGACAACTATAATGGTAGCTTTGGAACTAAATTTCCACTACTTGAGCCTTTTTTTGAGGATTAGAAGCTAATTTAAGGATGATAAGATGGCTTACTATTGAAATGTGGGAACATTTTTTGATAAATGAAGCAAAAAGAATAAGCTGTCCTCAAATTCCTTAGAACATCTGGCAAGTTGAAGTGGTGCCATCACAGGATAGACATGAAGGTTTTGATTCCGGGTGACACTTAAATGAGGGTAAATGAAATCAGTTTAACTTCACAGATTAAGATAAAACGGTAGGTTCTGTAGCAGCAGATCACTAGCAGTTTTTTGAAGGCAGATATGATCTCACTTAGGTTCTGGGTATATGTGCTTTGCTGGATCGCATTAAGAGAAGGGTCAGGCAAATTCTTGGAATTGTAAACATGTTAATCTTATTGACTCATTCCTGGACATTTCCATAAAGTGAAAAGCACTTGTCCAATGTGATTTTAGTTTTGTTGTATGCTTCCTTCTGAGGACAGTGAAATTCCTACCTCCTGGCCAACAATAAAGAATAGACATATCACGGTAATAGGTTCCAGGCTGCAGTAGCTATGTCGTAGTTGTCTCCATATGGTTCACAGGTACAAAGGTCGGTATGTGATTTGCACGCATCACAGATTCAGTGACTGGGATTGCTAAGAAAAGAAATATCTAAGACACGTCAAACTAAACCCGTGTGAGTGGCAATGATATATATTTTTGCTGCATGAAAATGGTTTATATACAGAAGAATAATAATCTGTGTGCAAAGTTGTGTGTCGGCCAAGTTCTTTCAGTCTAAGCCCTTGTACACACGGTCGGACATTCCGACAGAAATTCTCAGATCGGACCGTGTTGTCGGATAATCCGACCGTGTGTGGGCTCCATCGGACTGTTTCCGTTCGGAATATCCGACCGACAAAGTTTTATCCCTTGTTCACACGGTCGGACATTCTGACAACCAAATCCGTTGGATTTTGTCCGACAGATTTTGTCCGAAACTTGTGTTGCATACACACCGTCGGACAAAGTTGTCGGAAAATCCGATCGTACGTAACGTGATGACGTTTGCATACACACGGTCGGACAAAGTTGTCGGAAAATCCGATCGTTCAGAACATGGTGACGTTATTTCGTTACTACGGGACTACGTTCAGGCTAGTAGCCAATAGCTTTGGTCTAGGAATTTGATCTGAGCATGCGTGGCACTTTGTCCGATCGGAATTCTCTACAACTTTCTCGGACTTTGTCCGATCGGATCATGTTGTCGGAAAATTTTATAGCCCAGCTCTAAAACTTTGTTGGTCAGATATTCTGACAGAAACAGTCCGATGGAGCCCACACACGGTCGGATCATCCGACAACACGGTCCGATCGGACATTTTCCGTGGGAATGTCCGACCGTGTGTACAAGGGCTTAGAGTTGGGCTGTAAAATTTTCAGACAACATGATCCGATCGGACTTTGTCCGATCGTTTGTAAAGAATTCCGATCGGACAAAGGGTCACACATGCTCAGATCAAATTCCTAGACCAAAGCTATTGGCTACTAGCCTGAACGTAGTCCCATCGTAACGAAATAACGTCATCACGTTCTGAACGATCAGATTTTCCGACAACTTTGTCCGACCGCGTGTATGCAACACCAGTTTCGGACAAAATCTGATGGATTTGGTTGTCGGAATGTCCGACCGTATGTACAAGGGCTAAGTCAATGTTATTATACCCTGGGGATTAGCATTGTTTATCATTGATGTAAAGACAAGTAATGATACGATCTTCCAAATTTACTACATTATAAAGTTGTCTATGTGATTTACATTATTATACAATATACGTATAATACATAATTAATATAGCAACAACAATTTGCAAAGTATTAAAAAAAATAAAAGGAGATAGTAAGACAGTACAGTTATAATATGATTCAATACAAGAGGATTTAAAGGACCCTGCTTGTAAGAGCTTACAATCTAAACGGGAAGGGGGAATGATACAAAAGGTAGCAACTGTGAGGGATAGGCTGATGGAGAGGCAATGTAGGCTTCCCTGAAGAGATAGGTTTTCTTGCATACCTTTAAAAATTCACATAACTTCCTGGAAAAGAATATGTTTTAAAGTGGAAGTAAACCCATCGATTTAAACAGTTTGAAAAAAACCGCATGCCGGGAATGCTAACTGCACATTGGCTGTGCTCTCAACCAAACTGCCAAACCATCCAATGGCTGGTGTCATAACGGATCACATGTGCAGCACCGTGGCAGCTGAAGATTAAACAGAGGCAAAGATGGCAGCTTCCGTGGATGAAAACGATAGGGGAGTTTACTTCCACTTTAAGTTTGAAGTAGAAGTTCTAAGCTGAATATTAGGCAGATTTTAAAGATACAAATGAATGCAGCTTCATAATAATTATTACATTCTTACATTTACTTTAATGCTACAAGTGTAAGTATCTAAATTTGAGCACAGTACAATAAATCAATCAGTTCATGCGTTAACAAGAAACATGCTGATATGAGAAGAGAGCAGAGTGAGGGAAAGTTGAGCTGCTTCTCCCTTCACTGTGCAGTCACAGGCTGGAATGGGTCCAGGATGACCTGAGCTGAGAGGAAGTGAATAAAATGATGTTGGCCATCAGACTGGAGACATCTAGTGGCAGAAAAAAGTACTGTGGGGGAAATCTAGATTAGTGATTATATCAGCAAAAAATGATTTTTTTTTTAATGTATCTTTTAATGGACTATTCAATATTCTCTTATTTTTGGTTGGAGTTCTTTGAAGTTGCATTCCAGGCAAAAGTCTCAGTTTAAATACATACTGTATATGTAAAGTATTTTACTTGTTGAAGGATTTGTCGTCCTCTTTAGCCAGTCTTACGCCACCCTGCCACAATGCTCGGGTGAGTGTCACACTTATTTTTTGGTTTAGTAAAACAGTCTTGTACATCACTTCTTCTCCTCCATGCTATTCATTAGACAAAGAATCAACATTATTACCAGTGTTTAAATAGCACAGAGGTGATCCAAAAGGCAGAAAGACACCCAGAACGTAGTAAAGTGATCTTCCTGGTATGACTCATAAGAGTGACTGGACAGATTTACAAAGACTTTTGTAGAAAATAAACTCTTAATATACACGTAGTTTAAAATGATATTAAAGCTTGGTTTAAAGAAATAAAAAAGAAAATAACAAACACGTTATAATTACCTGCTCTGTGCAGTGGTTTTGCACAGAGCAGCCCCAGTCCTCTCCTTTTTTGGGTCCCTCACCGGCGCTCCTGTTACTTCTATATGAAACAAAAGTGAGATGCATTAGTTGTGGCTTTGGACTTGAAAATTCCACGTACAGTGTATTACTCAAAATCATCTACATTCCCGAAAGAAATATTATTTGTGCAGAGGATATACTAATTGTGTATTTTTGCTTGCAGAGGTGAAGACAGGAGTGATGACAGAAGAAAAGGAAACTGTTCTAGAAGGGAGCGATGTTACACTTTTCTGCAAAGCAGAAAAATATCTGTTTTCAAACTTGAAATGGTGGTATCCTTCCGAGCAAGCAGTGCCTTCCGACCTTACCAAAAACCAGCACAGAGAACACACCACCTTTTTTTCATTTACTATTAAAAATGTGACAAAAGAGCATGCTGGAATATATAACTGTTCAGCTGAGAATCGATACACCAAGGAGGTGTTGCAACGCTCAACTCAACTCATAGTCCAAGGTGGGTAATATTTATGGTATAATTATATAGAAATCTGATTTAATTCTGCATGCAATGTGATGGATACAGTATAAGTGCAGGCGACACTCATACGCCCTGCATGACGGCACACCTGTCCATCTGAGAGCAGGCTAATGGGCTCTATTCTTAGCCCCCTGTCTGGTCCACCCTTTGCAGAGGGATGAGAAAACTGAGTCCAGTGAGGATATCTGTTATTGTAACTACGGTCCGTCACAAAGAGAACAGAGATAAATGCACATATATGCAGCAATCCCTCCCCCTCCATAGGTACCACTAGGTAAGGTGGATCTGGAGGAAGTGGTCTTTTGGCATCTCCTATTAAGGATAGCGTCGACCTGTACTAGATTATCTGCATAATCAAACATCAGTTTGGGACACACCCACATACACGAGCGACATGCACTTTATGTTGCTTTTCAAGAATATCTATTATTGATGAAATATTTCAGAAACACCAGTATGCCATTAAAGTTTTGCCCCTGATGAAAGTTCTGTGATACCAGCAACTAGAAATGCGTCGGGTGTGTGTTATAAGAGAAGAGTATCTTAATCATTTATTGGTTGGCTTATCATATTTATCCATGTATTTGTATATTTGTAGATATGCCATAGAGACACTGGCAGCAAAAGGGTGTCTTTGGTTCCATTTTGTACTTGCTCTGTAATTGTTAATAAAGTATTCATACGCCGCGTACACACGAGCGGATTGTATGGCGTACTTAGTTCGTCATACAATCCGACGGACAATCCGTCGTAGTTTCCACTGAACGGACTTGACCACACACGGATGCACAAACAGTCCGTCGAAAGCTTGCGCGATGACGTGTACAGCACGTACGACGGGACTAGAAATAGGAAGTCCAAGACACAGCAAAGCAACCTTCCGCCGTGTAAATCCTTTCTGGGCATGCGCCATTCTTAGTCCGTCGAACTAGCATACTGACGACCGTATTGTCCGCTGAAACCAAAGTACGACGGACAGAATTTCGAAAAAAACAAAATACTTAGTACTCCGGACTGCACGCTGAAAAAGTCCGCTGAAGCCCACACACGAGCGGATTGTCCGCTGAAATGTGTTTCGACGGACTAAGTACGCCATACAATCCGCTCGTGTGTACGCGGCAATACGTTTTCATTGTTGTTCGGTGTTGGTGGTCATTGAAAATCCCACTCCAATAGGGGGACCTCTCTTTTCTTTCTCAAGTTTATCAGGGATGGGACCACCTCACCAGAACTTTTTGACCCTCTGAGAGCCCCCTCCCACTACAGTATAAGTGCAGGCAGGTGTATGCAGACATATATGAGATGTCATAGACGGGTATCTGCACCCCCCTCCCCCCTGAAAGGTGCCAACTGTGACACCGGAGGGGGGGAGGGTTTCCGATGAGCGGAAGTTCCACTTTAGGGTGGTACCCCGCTTTAATGTCATTTTTTTCAATGTTGTTAAATGTTAACCGTTTTATTACAGATAAACAGGCTCCATGGGTGATGCAGCACCTTCAAAATGTAACAGTGAACAGCAGCAGCACATTGGTCCTGGAGTGTAGAGTTGATGGAACTCCCTTGCCTACAATAACCTGGTTCAAGAATGGATATGAGATTCAACCTTCCTCAGGTAGGAGGTGCAAGACTTACCGTATACTATGTGAAACTAGCTTCTAGGCATTTGCATCACAGGCTGTAGGATGCCCAGCATAGGGCTTTAAATATGATTAATTGCTAGAAAAAAAAAAACATTTTACACATAAGATTTAATTTGATTGTAGCCGTATTAGTGCAATTGTGACAGAGAAAATTGAGTACTGTCCGTGATACTTTTTTTATTTGCACTAACATAAAAATTTTCAGGACAAGCTTTCGGGGTATGTCCCCTTCTTCAAGGTCCAAGCAGTACTGATTTACAAATTTTTAAGCAGAATGGAAAAAAAAAAAAAAAAACATACCTTTGAGGGAAAGAAGAGAAAATTGATTTTCATTGATTTGCCATTGATTTGTATGTGTTTTTTTGTTGGTCTTTTTCTCTTCTTTCCCTCAGAGGTGTGTTTTTTTTTTTTTGTTTTTTGTTTTTTTTTTTGTTTTTACATTCTGCTTAAAAATGTGTAAATCAGTACTGCTTGGACCTTGAAGAAGGGGACATACCCCGAAAGCTTGTCCTAAAATTTTTTATGTTAGTGCAAATAAAAAAAGTATCACGGACAGTACTCAATTTTCTCTGACACATAAGATTTAAAAATGCATTTCCATGTTTGTCGTTCATTTGAGATAACACCTACTGTACTTTATATGAGTTACATGTTTGTAATACAATAGAATGACTGATAAAAAATATTTGGCTACTTACCTTTTTGGGTGCTTTTTATGTGCTCACAAATTTATGTACGATTTTCACGTACTGAGAGCACATGTTAAATATAGATATAGGAACGATGATCGGCGGATCATATTAATCCAGTTTTCAAGTTAAAAAAGTTAAATTTATATATGGTCTACACGCTGAGTCTAGATTAGAGGAGAGCACACCTCCGGCTGGGGGATTAGACATTAGAAAGAGTCCTACCGATGTAACATATTCATCTATTTTTACTATGCAGAAGCCATATGTACTACTGTTACTATGTACACATTTTATTATGATTGTATGCTTGCTATATTCTCTACTTTACAATAAAACATTTTTATTAAAAAAATAAAAAAAAACATATAAAATATGCACCTATCTTGCTGTGTACATTTCATCTATAAAATACAGTAAAATAATTCTGTCCGCGTTCTTCTTTTCATAGGAATTACATTGCTTTATAATGAAAACTTGATCATCGAAAGGGTAAAGAAAGATGATGAGGGACTGTATACATGCCGAGCAGTTAATGAAATGGGTCATGCCAACAATTCTGCCTATGTTACTGTTCAAGGTGAACAGTTATCCTTTTTATTGCTTTAATGTTTCCTAACGTTTAACATACAAACCTTATCCTTTGATGTAATGTTGAGTGTGATGTGAATGTGTACTTGGGGACAGCCATATTTTCTAATTGCACACATAGGTTATGTTTCCTCATTTTACCATGCATTATGATCTCAATGGATGGGGGGGGGGGGGGGGGTTAGAACTTCTGTGAGATTATTATTGCTTATTTCGGTCCATTTTGTGGAGATTTACCCCTATATTTAAAAAGAGAGAAAATGTTATGCAGTTACTTATAAAAAAAAACTTGTAAGTGCTTTTCAATTTATAAATAGTTGCAATAGGCATAGTCATCAACAAATTTGTTATATTAGATGCTATCATGCAACCAATAACCATAAAGTGTATATAAGTGCCTCATAAATAACAATCCGGCTATTTGCATATAATAAACAAATCATAATAGTAAATAAACAAAAAAATGGTACAAATTCATTAAGTCTGTGCTATCATGCAAGAGTAATATACAAATTCTAAAAAAAGTTATATATATGACAAAGTCCCAAATTAAATGATATTACAAATGGTCCACACGTGCACTTCTTATTTTGCTAGTGCTCCAGGTAATCCCCCAATTGTGCTCCACTTAAGCCCCGTACACACTATCAGATTGTCTGCTGAGTTTTTCCTTCAGATTTACCAAAACCATGTAGTAGAAGGGCCTGCCTGATTGCATACACATTGAAGCTCCTAAGGTTTGACCTCATATTATATGGTTTTGGTAAATCTGAAGGAAAAACTCAGCAGACAATCTGATAGTGTGTACGGGGGCTTTGTAGGTATAAAATTAGCCTCTCTGGATCTCCAGGTCTCTCTTGGGCGGAGGTTCTAACCGTCACGTCAGCGTTGGACAGTTTGATTTACTAAATGCCTGTTTTTTTTTTTTCCCCTATACTTGTGAGTACATTTTAAAAATAAAGAGTATCTTTTGTGGACAATACATTGCGCAATGAGTACTCATCTTCCTCTTTTTACACGTATCACACATATACTGCTGCAAATGAATATGTGGGATTAATAATTTGTGGATTGACCCTTACTAAGGGGCCAATTGCCACATGAGCCTTTCTGATGGGAGTTATGCTTTATACCCAAAGTGAGGGGTGTTCTCACTAAAGCAAGGCCAGATCCTGTAATAAGGTCCTAATATCTGGTAAGAGGTTAATTTTACACCTACAAGTGGAGCACAATTGGGTGATCACCTGGAGCACTAGCAAAATATGAAGTACACGTGTGAAGCACCATTTTTAATGTCATCATTAAAATGACAGCGCAACATTTTTCTCCCTCTTTATATATTTTTGTATTTATATGTGCAATAGGTTGAGTGCAGCTGTCAGTATGATGCCGCGTACACACGATCAGACTATCCGACGGACTTATTCTGTCAGACAAACCGCCGTAAAGTCCGCTGGACTGTCCGAACGAGCGGACCTGCCCACACACGGGACTTTTCCGGTGGACTTTTGAAATGAACGGACTTGCCCACACACGCGGAGGAAAGTCCGTTCCTTTTGAGCGCGGCTCCAGGTAGCTGGGACCATGCGGTTAAACTCAGTTCATTTCAAAAGAACGGCGGACTAGCACATACACGGCCATATTGTCCGCCGGACTGCGAGTCCAGCAGACATATTTTGGTGCAAAACTACTTTCTTAGTCCGCCGGACTTTTGGGTAAAAAAAAGTCCGCCGGAGCCCACACACGGGGGAGATTGTCCGGCGGACTCGTGTCTGCCAGACATTTCCACCAGATTGTTTGATCATCTGTACGTGACATTATTGTCACAATCTGTAGGATATTTACTCTAAAACATCTTTAAGAATTTCACCCCTACATTTAACCCTACATTCCTTTTCCCAAAAACTTCTCAAGAATTAAGGAAATGTCCCCAGTGAGAACAAATAGCAGGAAAACTTAATAGAGGTTTTGTCCTTTCCCAGGTCTTTACTGTTAGGCGACTGACCAGGGAACAGAGTAGTCACAGATTGCAACATTAATGATGAAAACTGTTTCTGTGTCCCCATTGGGGAAATTTCCCCTCACATCATGCCCTAATAACACTATGGCCCAGCCCCACTAACACTATGGCAAGGCACCAGTCGCTAAAATGCAGGCCGACTAATAAATCGGACCACAGCATGCAGGACAAAGAACTACTGTATATGGTTTTAGTATGAAAGGAAGATGATTCCACCACAACTTGCTTGAAGATGATTGGACCATCTAAGTCAGGGATCCTCAAACTACGGCCCTCCAGCTGTTGCGAAACTACACATCCCATGAGGCATTGCAAAACTCTGACATTCACAGACATGACTAGGCATGATGGGAATTGTAGTTCCTGAACAACTGGAGGGCCATAGTTTGAAGACCCATGATCTAAGTTGTGGACGCCATATTAGTAGGCACTTGCTATCTGTAGTTATCTTTTTGAAAACTGCGTTTGGAATGCATTTGATTCCCTGTCACAATTATGATGTGGTGCGGTTGAATGATGTATTGTTCATTTAAGTACATGCAGATATATTTTCTTCGTATGAACTTATCATAATGTGAATTGTGTGACAGGTGGAGAGGAGAAGTCCAACATAGAAGTCATCATCCTCGTATGCACAGGAGTGGCAGCAACCTTGTTCTGGTTACTTCTGACTCTTTTCATACGGAAGCTGAAAAAGGTATGTTATTTAAATGAGAGAGTGCCACAGTTGGCATTAAATTGTGTTGGTGTTGCTTGAAAGAAACAAACAAGGCCTTGTTATTCCTGAAGAGAGGAGAACCCATTCAATGTAAAATCCAACAGTGACATAATCATTTTTATCAGAATCGTTTTCAGTAAAATGCATGGGTACAACTATAGTCCTAGTATAGTCATCAACAGACCATGTGCCTGCTATGGTGCTGAGAACCGTCTGTCTGCACAGTGAATTGTGTAGGCAATAGAAGTAGTTAACATTTGGATGAATGTTCATAAAATTTTGGAGCCTTTATCCAGTAGCTATCAAAGAAGCTAGCATTCTTTATCACTAAAGGAATTGCCTTCAAGATAGAGATAACATAATTAATAGTTTTGTCAATGAGTATAAAGTGTATACATTCATTGTCATTTTTCCATTGTTAAAGCGGGAGTCCACCGGGACTCCGCGTTTTTTTTTTTTTTTTTAAAAGCCAGCAGCTACAAATACTGCAGCTGCTGACTTTTAAATAGTGACACTTACCTGTCCAGCGCGCCCGCGATGTCGGCACCCGAAGCCGATCGCTCGCTCGGCGGCCGGGTCCCGCCGCCATCTTGGGTATGGGAATCAGGAAATGGAGCCTTTCGGCTTCATTTCCCGGTTCCCTACTGCGCATGCGCGAGCCGCGCGGCGCAATCCGGACGGTCCCCGCTGCCTCTGGGAGCTGTGTGTTTCCCAGCAGGCAGCGGGGCACTTCCTGAAGGGGGCGGGCGCTTGCGGAACGGGGGCGTAACCTACGCTCGTTCCGCAGGCAGCTAGCCCGGAAGTGGGTGCAGTTACCTGGATTATCCAGGTAACTGCACCCCCCTCCCCCCTGAAAGGTGCCGATTGTGGCGCCGGAGGGGGGGAGGGATCAGATGAGCGGAGGTCCATTTTAGGGTGGACCTCCGCTTTAAGGCTCAGTTCACACTGATGCGACATAGGATCCAACTTGTGGTACCCCAATATGAGATGTGAGATTCAATGTTTCCCTATGAGAGCTGTCTTAGCTGATCCTACAGAAGTCTGTCCGACTTTAGAAAAGGTCCCCGCACTACTTTGGTCTGACTTTAATACGACTTCAATGCCATAGAGTGTAAAAGATCACATTAAGTCAGAATAAAGTTGGACTGAGTTTGCAGGGCAAAGTCGGATCGGAAGTTGCACGACTTTCATATCGGAGCAGTGTGAACCTTGGCTAGGAAATTTATTTTCATGTGTTTCTACACTAAAGTTTACAGACTAGAGTGTGTGGACTCGGGGCCTAATTCAATTTTTGTGCCTAGGATCCAATTCATGCATTGTGTATTATTAAAATCTGTACAGTTGTTTTCAATCGTACAGATCAGACATGGGCATCTCAGTGTGCTGTGTTTCTCCACAATGTAGGCCTTGTTCACACATGGCGATTACATGCATGTCCTGTGCAAGGCCGTATGTTGCCAGTACGGGGATGCACAGGTGTTGTTTGCATCCCTGTTTCGGCAGTCCTATTGTTGTCTATTGGGATGTGTGAATGCGGGTGCATGTCACCAAACTCACCTTGGGTGTGTTCTGGGCCGTACACCCGCACTTGCATGGATGTCATATTGGGAACTGCAACTGTGTCTGTGGAGATGCTGCAACCCAATAGAGAACAATCGGACTGCTGGCACACAAATGCACAAAACACCTGTGCCAGAAAAACACAGCCCTATGGGGGGCACATATTTTTTGCCCAATATGAACAAGGCCTTAGGCATGCCCAATAGGACTAAATAGTAGCAAATGTAAAACCTGCGCACTGCGTTGTTCATGAGCTTTGCATTTTCAGAATCTTTACCTTTTTATAGTTTTGGATAGAGTGGAAAGGGATTGGAATAACTGTCAGGTTTTTATTCCTGTGTGTGTCCCTTTTAGGGAAATTCCCCCTATCTGTTTGTCTAGGCCACAGTTATAATCAAAGATGAAAGAAAATCCCAAATGTTGGGTTGTCCCCAGAACAGTAGTGGTGGGGAAAAACTGCCAAAGGGGACAGTGGCATAACTAGAACCTTCAGGGCCCCGATGCAAGAAACCATGAAGGGCCCCCCTGAACCCCAGCCAGGGCCCTTCCCTCCGAGTCCGGCGGTGGAACTCCAGGGCGTGGTCACAGGTATGACCTTTGTGAGCCCTGTAGTTCCACCACTGGTATCAATAGTTTTTTTATGTTTTTTTTTTTCATTTTTAGGTGCCCCTTTGGGGGACTGTCCCTAGGCAGGATGGGTTCCCCGTCCCCAGAAGAGATGAGGTCCTTTTCTCCAGGGCAGATGAAGTTAGGGGTCCCTGTCCCCAGGGGAGATGGGGGTCCCTGTCCCCACGTGAGAAAGGGTCCCTGTCCCCAGGGGGAGATGGAGGGGGTATGTAATGGTGTGTGGGGGATGGGGTCCTCTCACTCACCATGACCAAGCTGCAGGCCACGCACTCATCCATGTTGGCCTGGGCTCCATCCAGTGTGCTGGACGGTCGATCAACATATCTCCCAGAAAGACCTTTCATCATCTGTGTATGACGGGGGAGGAGGGGGGCTGGCAGACAAGCCTGCAGTGTCCTCCGGGGAGCCGCCTCTCATAGGGCTGCACTGCAACTGTGTGCTTAAAGTTTGTTTACCCGGGAGAAGTATGCAGTGCAGTGTGGGCCGGACTCGGGGGGGCGGGACTCTGGCTGGGGAGAACAGACATCGGACTGAGCGGCAATGCATGGAGCAGGAGAGGGGTACTCCAAGGAGCCGGCTGAGGACACAGGTCATGCGAGGAATGCACAACTAAAGAGCAGCCAGTGCGATAGTCGAGCATGGAGCTCTGCTAGTCACCCTCCACCTCCAGCCACCCGTGTGCATGGTGCTCTAGTACCCCTAGCTGCCTATGCTGCTGCCGGCCATATGTAGAGGGGTCTGCATGGGCCCCCTGCATCACAGGGCTCAGTTGCGGTCGCGACTGCTGCACCCCCTATAGTTATGCCCCTGAAAGGGGATAATAGTTCTGGTAAACCTTTTGATTGCCAGGGGTTCCCTCCCTTTGAGGGATTTCCTCTCACCTCCTGTTTTGACTGTGGGACAGATGAAGAAAAATCTCCCCAATGGGACACAGATGGCAAAAAAAGTGACAGAGGCTATAACCCATTCGTACAGTAACCAAAAACAAAGATTTTCCCTGCAGTTCTATTTTAAACACACTTCTAGGTAAGAATGTTCTGCCCATGACTTTGTTCAACAAGAGAGCAAAGATTCTGACAAGAGAAATGAGGGGTGGCACAGGTTTTTTGTAGGGTATGTTTTTCAATGCTAAATTCAATCAGAGAGCTACTTCAAATGCACACAAGAAATAAATGGATGAAGACTGTTTTACATGGCCAAACATTTCTAATTTTTGGCACCCAGGCACCAATGCCAGAGCCGGGCCACAGCCTGTCCTCCAGTAAAGTAGCAGCAGCATGGCATATTCAAGAACATGGTTAGAACACACCCGCAGCCTGCTGATTTGCCAAAAAGGAGTAGAAGCTGATGAGGTTATCCCTCAGATCACTCTGCTTTCTCCTCCTATCAGTGTTTCCTTGTCAGTACGTGTACAATTCAACACAGCCTGATTGGCTCAGAGAATTAGTTCCTCTCTTCCAGTCTGAGTGCTGCTGTGCAGGAAGTTACTATATTAACAGAAGGTTAATATAGAACAAATGCAGGTGATATACTAGCTGCATTTAAAAACACACAAGTGTTTACATAGACAAAACATGATCTAAAATAAAAAGAAAACAAAAAGCCAAGAAAAGTGAATATGACATAAGGAGTGGATTTGTTTGATTGGATGAAAGCCCAAAGGAATATTCACCAGTAAACTCTTTCTAGTATTTTACCCTGATTTTCTGCTGAACCACAATAATTCTGATTTACTGTATCCTGAATTAAATTCTGTACTCCTATCTCCACAACAATCACAATAATTAAGTTATACCATGTAAACCAATTTCTCATGTAGTTATTTAAAATTGTCAGGGCTTTGGCAGCAGATTTCCCCGCAGATGCCAGCTGGTGGAATGCTGCTCTGGTAAAATAAATATAGCAATTATTTAGTAGAGTGTCCCATGTTCGGGTTAGTCTTCACTGTCGGATTTTGCAATATGCATATAGCTTGTAAAAGGGAATTGAACTCTTAGCAAATCCGTATTTGCATTGGTGACATGGTGAATTTTTTGATTTTGGCCAGCCATTCTTGTGATGTGCACATCTCTGCCTGCCAGTAGAGTCACTCTGCTGCTTTCTAGTTTAGAATTACTGATTCTTGGGTCAGCTCCCTGTTCAATGGACAGAAGTGATAATGCCGAGGTTTCCCTGTTCAATGGACAGAAGTGATAATGCCGAGGTTTCCCTGTTCAATGGACAGAAGTGATAATGCTGAGGTTTCCTTGTTCAATGGACAGAAGTGATAATGCCGAGGTTTCCCTGTTCAATGGACAGAAGTGATAATGCTGAGGTTTCCTTGTTCAATGGACAGAAGTGATAATGCCGAGGTTTCCCTGTTCAATGGACAGAAGTGATAATGCTGAGGTTTCCTTGTTCAATGGGCAGAAGTGATAATGCTGAGGTTTCCCTGTTCAATGGACACAGAGCAGTCTTTACAGCAGGGCAAAAGGGGCAGCTTCCCTGGGCCCTGTCATTGTTGTGGGGCCCAAAGCAGCTGCCTCATACTTGCCAACTATCCCAGTTTAAATTCCCTTGTCCCTCGAAGTTTTAGTCCTGTGCTGTGTCTCAATATCTCAGTGTGAAGTTATGGTACTAACGCTGCCCAGCTCTGCCCTATTGTTTACAGACGACTCATCTGCAGACCCTGTGTTTACATATAAATAACCAGCATTCATATGTAAATAGCTGCGGCCAGCAAGCATTGATATGTAAACAAAGGTGGCAATTGTATGTATATCATGCCCCCCTGCAGTGAGGTGATGATGTGCTGTAACCTCTAGCAACCAATCAGTGAGCAGCATTACTGTACAGTAATCTCTAGCAACCAACCAGTGAGCAGTATTACTGTACACTAATCTCTAGCAACCAATCAGTGAGCAGTATTACTGTACAGTAATCTCTAGCAACCAACCAATGAGCAGTATTACTGTACACTAATCTCTAGCAACCAATCAGTGAGCAGTATTACTGTACAGTAATCTCTAGCAACCAACCAGTGAGCAGTATTACTGTACACTAATCTCTAGCAACCAATCAGTGAGCAGTATTACTGTACAGTAATCTCTAGCAACCAATTAACAAGCAGAAATAATTTGCTCTAACCTCTAGCAACTAATCAGTGAGCCGTAATGTGTGCTTTAACCTCTAGCAACCAGTCAGTAAGCAGTAATAATATGCTGTAACCACTGGCAACCAATCGCAATTGCTGCCTGATCTGATACAGTAAACTGATTTTAAGTATAGTTGCTATTTATTGTATGTCTCAGAGCGGATGGAGAGTGAAATTGCATGGGAGGGGGAGGGGGGAGAATTTTTTTTCCCAGGGTCCAATCAATATTAAAGACGGCCCTAAATGGACAGAAGTGATAATGCTGAGGTTTCCCTGTTCAATGGACAGAAGTGATAATGCCGAGGTTTCCCTGTTCAACGGACAGAAGTGATAATGCTGAGGTTTCCCTGTTCAATGGACAGAAGTGATAATGCCGAGGTTTCCCTGTTCAATGGACAGAAGTGATAATGCTGAGGTTTTGCAAGAAGAATTCCCAGAATAAAATAAAAAATACCCTTTTAGCACTGCAAGGGTTAAAACCTTGTTAGATCTAACGGGTAGAGCTGTAATTATTACTTTATTCCTTGCAGACTTTGTGTGCTGACCTCATCTCTCTGATGCTCTTGGCTTTGGACAGGCTCTCCCTGTCCTCAAAAACAATGCTGGGCCTTTGGTCTTGCATTGTTTGTGATGACATCAGAGTGGGAGCACTGGCCAGATCACCAAAGAGAAGCAGTTTCAGGGGACTAGTAGCACAGTATGGAGGAAGTCTATTGGAGTTAGAAGTAATATAAGTATTGCAGCTTATTCCTCTACCCCTAGACTAAAGCTAGCCCTACATTGATTGAAATTCAGTTGGTCAATTTCAATCAGTGCGTGGACTCCCCTACAATAAATTAATTGTTTATTTGACTTCCGTCAAAGGGACATGTTGGAATATTGTCCAGTGTCCCAGCAGAGAGAATTTTTCCATCGTTGTTTGTTTGTGTGGATGGAGGAATCTGTTTGTTTTTTATTGTCTACTGCCTGAAAAAAACTAAAAACAAATGTGTGTGGCCAGCTTTAGTGAGTATTTATTGGCACCATTGTAAGGGTATTTTTAGGGTATTTTTTTGAAGCCTGGGGTGGTACTTTATTTGGGAAATACCTCTGTCACCTGCCTATATGTGGAGAATGGAAAATGTTTATAAATCACAAGGCTATATAGAATAAACATAGTATATACAGTAGCAAAACACACACACGCACATACACACGCACGCACGGACACGAACACAGCTTATACTTGACTCCTAGTCATAGCAAATCAGGTTCTACCCTGTCTCTGGGGATATATTGTTGTGGAACTAACTTTTCAGCGCGTTCTGGTTTAAAGTAACATATTGCCTAATCACAAGAAAGGTTCACTGTATTGTATGAGCAGTTTTTACTTTGTTTTTCTTGTTTGCAGCCACATGCATCTGAAATTAAAACAGGCTACCTGTCCATCATAATGGATCCAGACGAAATGCCATTAAATGAGCAATGTGAAAGATTGCCTTATGACAGCAGCAAGTGGGAATTTCCTCGTGACCGGCTCAGTCTAGGTATGTGCCGTCTGTGTTACTGTGTTCTCCAAATGTATTTCACTATCTTTCATTAGGAAACCTAATAGTTTGTAATACGTTATTTAAAAAAAAAAAAAATTTGTAATAGAACATTCTTTTAGATGTTTAGTTCAAGTGTCAAATCACATAAAGCAAAAAGTTCACTTTTGGGTGGATCCTGGAAAGGCTGAATAATGCTCAGGTTTCATTATTACACGATGACTCCAGAAATGAGATCTCTACACCTGAGCCCCTGATTCCGACAACCCAGCCCACTTGTCAGATAGGACTCTCACTGTGGCTATTAGATTTTGATGCATGAAAAGTAATAATAATGGTAGGAATAATTAAGAGTGGGAGGGCTGCCATCCTTGTCCTTACTTCCTCAATAAGGAACGTTAACTACTTCCCACCCGGCCAATGTATATATACGGCCGGGTGGGAGCCTCCTCCTTCTGACTGGACGTTCAACAACGTCCTTCAGAAGGAGGGGGACAGCGCGCGTGCGTGCCCACGCATCGGCATGATCCCAATGCGCTCGTGTCACCCTGACGCGGCACATCTCGGATCGGCAGGAGGGCTCTGTGATCCTGATCACATGATGGCCGTGTCCAATCACAGCCATCATGTGATGTAAACAAACAGCCGATTGCTATGCAATCGGCTCTTCTCTCCTCAAGTCGTCGCTGAGGAGAGGAGGGCAGATCGCTGCAACCGGCTGGTGATCAATGAGTATGAGCTGTTTTTTTTTACAGCTTTTTACACACTGATCACCAGTCTAGTATAAAACACACATGTCCCCACACATATCCCCAAAACACACATGTCCCCAAAACACACATGTCCCCAAATAATAAAAAAAAAAGGTCCCCAAATAATAAAAACACATGTTCCCCACATATGTCCCACTAAAATCACATGTCCCAATGATTATCTGCACACATCTGTACATGATCATTTGCATACATATGTCTGTGATCACACAAACCAATAATTATACACTTAATGGAATTTTTTTTACCAAAAACATGTAGCAGAATACATTTTGGCTTAAATGTATGACAAAATTAGATTTTATTGGATTTCTTTTAAAATGGAAAGAAGAAAATATTGTTTTTTTTCCAAATTTCTGCTCTTTTTTCGCTTATATTGCAAAAAAAGAAAAACGGAGTAGTGAATAAATACAACCAAAATAAAGCTCTATTTGTGCGAACAAAATTATAAAAATTTCATTTGGGTACAGTGTAGCATGACCGCGCAATTGTCATTGAAAGTGCGAGAGCGATGAAAGCTGAAAATTGGGCTGGGAAGGAAGGGGGCGAAAGTGCCCTGTATTGTAGTGGTTAATGAAGCAAAGACAAATGTGGCAGCCATAGGAATTGATTTACTAAAACTGGAGAGTGCAAAATCTGATGCAGCTCTGCATGGTAGCTAAGCTTCTAACTTCAGCTTGTTCAATTAAGCCTTGACGAAAAACCTGGAAGCTGATTGTTTTCTATACAGAGATGCACCTGATTTTGCACGCTCCAGTTTTAGTAAATCAAACCCATAGTAGTTGAACCTTAAAAATAAATCAATATTTCCTGTATTTCTGTCCTGTTAGATTCCCTTCTGCCCATGGATGGAGTTTAAATATGAAAGCAAAACAATAGGAACATTTAGTACTTGTCATTGGTAGCAAAAAAAAAAACATTTTTATAGATATGGTATTTATCACTATTACCATTGGGTTAGTTGAGGCACAACACTTTTCTGTCACCTATTGATTAGCCTCTGCCATACACCAGCAAATCTGGTATCCAACTCTGTGCACCAGAAATCTGGACCTGGACAGACACCTAGCCAAACATTCTGTTGAGAGTTTATTAACCCCCCTGGCGGTATTCCCGAGTCTGGCTCTGGGCGGATATTTTGTACCAAAAGCAGTAACCCCATGCCAGACTCGGGGCCGCATAGCTGAATGCAGGGAGAGGTTTACTTACCTTGTCCCTTGGATCCAGCGATGTCCCCCCGCTGTACGAGCGAGCCGTGCTCCGCTCGATCTATCACGGAGCCGAGCTCCGTTCCCTGCGAGCGTTGCGACGCAGGGGGATGGAGATCGGCGACAAATTCTAAAAGTGAAACACACACATTACATACAGTATAATGTAATCTTACAGATTACATTGCTGTATGGAATAATTTCACATCCCCTTTGTCCCTAGTGGTCTGCCCAGTGTCCTGCAGGCAGTTTTATAATATAAAAACTGTTCTTTCTGCCTGGAAACTGGAGATTGTCCATAGCAACCAAAACTGTCCCTTTACATCAAAAATGATTTTAGACCAGCTAGAAAACAGCGATAATAAATTAGAATCACTGGGAGAATTGAGCGATGGTGATTTGTGGGGAGATCCGTCATCAAATACTGAAAAGTAATGACAGTGACAATTCTGCAACTGAGCAAATTTCAGTGTTTTTGATTTGATTACATTATTGAATATTTTTTATTATTGTTATATTATTATTTGGTATAATTATTTATAGTTATTTATTATATTATAATTTATGATTTCATTTTTCAAACTTTATCATACCCGGGATGTCTGCTAGACTCTGGTTTGGACAGATTTAAGTGAGTAATTCTTAAGAATTGCAGGACTACAATATAAAACGCCAAATTTTCATGCAAAATAATTGTACCGCTTTCAGCACCTAAAATCTGAAATAATCGTACCGCAAGGGAGGTTAATGGCAGGATTACCAGGTTAAAATTATGGAGAAAAAATAAATCTAATGCACACCTAAGGCCAAGTAAGCTGAGATATGATACATTTTTGTTCTTGGACTTAGATACACTTTAATTATGGTTAAAATATAATAATATATGGTTAATAAGAGTTAATAGATAATGGTTCAATGATAATGGCTTTCAGCTCTGTACAGACAAAACAGTTTGAGGATATCATTAGTGGTTAATTAATCTATTTACCTGTTGCTTAGAACCAATCTTATTAAACCCTCAACCACAATTAAACCAACCAAACAATTAAACAAACACACTTCCAGCACTCAAGTGCTAAAGAATACAGGTCAAACGTTTAACTGGAAACTCTTCTTATACACCAACCAGTTCCAATCATGTAAGGAAATCATTCACGGCTTTGCAGGTCCCTTCAGATTGGGGAAATCTTCAATCACTATATTCACAAACAGGGGGAAAGTGTTGGTCTTAAGCAAAACCTTTATTGATGAATAAAATCCAATAAAATACTCACAAAAGGGGCACAATTACAGGCATGTAACCATCCATCATACCCAATGGAAAGGCTCTCTCTTCCTCTGTAACTCTAAGCAAGAAGGCTTGTCCCTTAAAATGCATAACTTGTAGATGATCGCTGAAAGGGTCCTTCAATTGATCATCTAGATCAGTCTTTTTCAATCTGGGTCCCCAGGCACTGGGTTTTACAGGAGTGTCTTTGCAAAATGCCTAAAAATTGCCCAAAAAGTGGATCAAGACTGCTTTTTGTTACAGAAACCACAGGTTTTAATTGTACAGCATTACACCCCTGGGCAATGTGAGGGCCAGCTGATCTCATCCTAACAATTAATGATGTAATTGGTTGATAAGGAGGACATCAGGCTCTTGCATCCTTGTTCTCCCCTTTCCATCAGCACTAGGGTCACTTTAGGGAGACGAGGAACACTGGAATATTAGTCTTTACCAGTGTGCAAAGATGTATTAGCTTTGTGAAAATAATTCTCCCCGAATTGAGCTAGTGGACTATTACGCTACATATATAAATGTTAGTGACAGAGTAATATAACCAGAGTAAAATTCAGACAAAGTTTATTTAAATGATAAAACCATTTACAGTATATGAGCTAGTACAAATGGTGACGTATTTCTACTAGTTTCGCTCTAAATGAGCTTCTTCAGGAAATATATACGTCTGTAAAAAACGTAAGTATGATACATTAAACAGGAATTTTTTAAAACATTTAAAGTATAGTGTAACAAAATATGAAAGGGGAAAGGTAAATAACGCACAATGTGGCTCTTACCCCCAAGGATGTACCAACACAGCGCCTAAAAGGCCCCGTAGGTACATCCTTGGGGGGTAAGAGCCACATTGTGCGTTATTTACCTTTCCCCTTTCATATTTTGTTACACTATACTTTAAATGTTTTAAAAAATTCCTGTTTAATGTATCATACTTAAGTTTTTTTTTTTACAAACGTATATATTTCCTGAGGAAGCTCATTTAGAGCGAAACTAGTAGAAATACGTCACCATTTGTACAAGCTCATATACTGTAAATGGTTTTATCATTTAAATAAACTTTGTCTGCATTTTACTCTGGTTATATTACTCTGTCACTAACATTTATATATGTACCGTAATAGTCCGCTAGCTCAATTCTGTTTTTAGGGAGCCTACTATGGGAACCGGGCCTCCTAACCTTTTTTCTGTTTAATTTTGGATGATGGTACATCTCAATTATTTATCTAACTAATTGATGCAACGAGGCCTCTATTTTTATAATTTTTTACGTAAATCTCCCCGAATGTTGGGTGTCCTACATGTGTTGATGTTGCTGTCTTATGTCAATCCATTTGTTTAGTTCTTTACGTTTTAGAATGGGGGTACCTCAAAACTGTGCTGATTTTAAGGGGTGCCTTGAGTGAAAGAAGGCTGAGAAACACCGATCTAGATGACGGAGATGTGGGGAGGTCCTGTCCATGGGATATATGATGGATCATTGCATGCCTGTAATTTTAACACTTTTGATTGTTATTGGATTTCAAAGCTGTTGCACAAGGCCGGTATGCTCTCTCTTTTTCTGATTATAGCGTTCAGTGAGTATGTTAGATGTGACTATTTCCTGTGGTTCTAATTATGTGTTGTTTAGTCTATTGAGATAAAATCATAGTCACTAAGGTCCTTGACTTACAGTGACTTACATACTTGTAACACCATCTCAAAATAACTCAGATTCTTGAAGACAATAAAGCCGGAGGGCACCAGAAGTGCTTCCAGCCTCTCTTCTCCACTCTCCCCCGAGCTCAGTAATAGTCATGAAGGATGGTTATACTTGCAATTGTGTATCATATTCACTTAGAATACAAAAGCAGCAAAATGAATGCTTGTTCTCCATTATTACAGTTAATGTGGCATTATAAACTGTTATTCTTAGGATCTCCTTTGGATGAAAGGTTAAACAAATTCACCTCATAATAACTTCTCATACATTTATTTACATACATGCCCCATGTGCTGGGCTTATGGTATATGTTAATCTCTCTGTAAGCTGTCATCACATGGTGGGCTTGTTCTTATCTCTGTTTGCCAAACTTTGGTTTCTATCACTAGGGAGTAACGAACACATCACTGTGAATTCTTTGATGACCTCTACATTCTTTCACCCCTGAGTAACTGAAATTGATCTTTTTTAATCTACATACCAACACATAAATATTTACCATGTTTCCTTACCCAGAATGCAGTCTAAGCCCTTGTACACAAGGTCGGACATTCCGACGGAAAATGTCCGATCGGACCGTGTTGTCGGATAATCCGACTGTGTGTGGGCTCCATCGGACTGTTTCCATCTGAATATCTGACAGACAAAGTTTTAGAGCTGGGCTATAAAAGTTTCCGACAACATGATCGGATCGGACTTTGTCCGATTGTGTGTAGAGAATTCCGATCGGACAAAGTGCCACGCATGCTCACATCAAATTCCTAGACCAAAGCTATTGACTACTAGCCTGAACGTAGCCCCGTCGTAACGAAATAACGTCATCACGTTACGTACGATGGGATTTTCCAACAACTTTGTCCGACTGTGTGTATGCAACACAAGTTTTGGACAAAATCCGTCGGACAAAATCCGACGGATTTTGTTGTCGGAATGTCCGACTGTGTGTACAAGGGCTTAGTGGATTTTGATTTGCATTCACATATCAGAAAAACCCCAAACTAAAACGAATAACTCACATAACCTTCTATTTTTGTGCCACACCTGCTCCTGCTACAATGTCAGGAATGCAGAAAAAAACAACACATATGCACAAAGAAAGAATGAAGGATATCTGTTAACTAGTCTCCTATTTATATAAAGACTAGTATTTTCATATAATCTACAGCATATAGATAATAGCGCAAACATAAAAGGTATACTTATAAAAAAAAACTTCAGTTTGCTCTCCTAATTGGATTTATTTACTTTGAGCTTGATGCTTTAGTGTGGGGTCAAGGGTCACCTGAAGTCTGACCACCTCACTGCCTGATGTCATACTGTGTATCTCCGCTTCAGAATGTTCATAGCAATATGAAATGACAATGCCCTATAACTGTATAGATTTCTTTTAATTACCAGACTTTATTATCTGATGCATTTTCAGTAGTTGGAAGACTGGTGCAGCTGTGCATTGTAGACAGTTAGCTTCTAATTTTAGCTTGTTCAGTTAGTGCCGGTTCACACTACCGCGACTTGTCAGGCGACTTAGCCGCCTGACAAGTCGCGCTCCGTTCTGTACTATGGAACCATTCTAATAGGAGCGACTCAACTCGCTCCGACTTAGAAAAAGGTTCCTGTACTATTTTTGGGTCGACTTCAGGCGACTTGCATTGACTTCTATACAGAAGTCGTTTTGCAAGTCGGCACTGAAGTCGTGTGCAGGTCGCGTCTGTGAGTCGCGCTGCAAGTCGCGTCCCCCCTGTGTGAACAGGCACTTAAGCTTTTACAAAAAAAAAAACCTGGGTGTTACTGGCTCTTAAGCCAAAGGTTGAGACTTGGTTAAAAATATAAAATGAAATAAGGAAACAAATGGATATAATAAAAAAATAAAAAAATCAAGCTATTTATAATAATTTAGGACTGGATACTCAGATTCTCACCTAAGCCCAGTCATTACTGGTTTTGTGTAACCGCTAGCTGACCAGCCACATGGCTGTGCAAATCACCGTCGGTATACGTCGGCTCTTAAAGACGCTATTGCAGGAGCGCACGCCTGCAGCGTTTTTTTCCAGAGCTGATGTGCGTGCCCGGTGGGTGCAAAGTCTGCCGGGCACCCGCAAACGCCGCTCGTGACAGAACAAGAATGGGAATGTGTAAACACACAAATCCTGGTTTTGTCAGGGTAGAGGAGACAGATCGTGTGTTCCTACTAAGAAGGAACATTGATCTGTCTCCTCCTCCTAGTCACTCCCATCCCCCCACAATTAGAGCACACAGTGAGGGAACACATTTAACCCCTTGATCGCCCCGCAGTGTCAACCTCTTCCCTGCCAGTGACATTTATACAGTAATCAGTGGCTATTTTTAGCTCTGATTGCTGCATAAATGTCAATGTTCCCAAAAACGTGTCAAAAGTGTCCGATCTGTCCGCCGCAATGTCATAGTCCTGATAAAAATCGCAGATCTCCGCCATTACTAGTAGAAAAAAATAATAATAATAAAAATGACACAAATCTATCCCCTACCAAAAATATGTAGAATACATACCGGTCAAAACTGAAGAAGAAATTTGGTATTTTTTTTGTTTTTTTTTTGCGCAGGATATTTATTATAGCAAAAAGTACAAAAAACTGAGTTTTTTTCAAAATTGTCACTTTTTTTTTTTTTTATAGTGCAAAAAGTAAAAACCACAGAGGTAATCAAATACCACCAAAAGATAGCTCTATTTATGGGGAAAAAAGGACATACATTTTGTTTAGGTAAAACGTGGCACGACCGTGCAATTGTCAGTTAAAGCGGTAGTAAACCCGCTGACGTTTTTTGTTTGTTTTTCTGACCTGCAAGGGAAAAGTCATAATGAGCTAGTATGCACCGCATACTAGCTTATTATGAAATGCTTAACTTAGAACGAAGCCCCGACATGTCACCCGATCCACACCGAGGGAGCTGACATGTTCCCTCGGCGTGTCTTCCGGGTATCGCGGCTCCGGCGCTGTGAGTGGCTGGAGCTGCAATATCGTCACTCCCGCGCATGCGTGCGCGAGATTTCTTTCAGCCGAGAATCCCCTGTGTGCTTTGCGAGGGGAATATCTCCTAAACCATATAGGTTTAGGAGATATTTTTTTTACCTACAGGTAAGCCTTATTATAGGCTTACATGTACGTAAAAGTTATAAAAAAGACTATACAACCGCTTTAAAGCGACACAGTGCCGTATTGCAAAAAATGGCCTGGTCAGGAAGGGGGCAAATCCTTCCGGGGCTGAAGTGGTTAAAGCCATATTAAAACAAAATATAATATATTGCAGTTTACAAATTCTTAAATATGGAGGCTACAAGTTTTCTCTTTCAGCCTTGTCTAAGCCCTTGTACACACGATCGGAGATTCCGACGGAATGTGTCCGATCGGAGCGTTTTGTCGGATATTCCGACTGTGTGTGGTCTGCATCGGACTGTTTCCGTCGGAATATCCGTCGGACCAAATTTTCCAACTTGCCGGAAATATTTTCCGACAAAATGCTCCGATCGGACATACTCCGATCATGTGTAGAGAATTCCGATCGGACAAAGTGCCACGCATGCTCAGATCAAATTCCTACATCAAAGCTATTGGCTACTAGCATGAATGTAGTCCCGTCGTAACGAAATAACGTCATCACGTTCTGAACGATCGGATTTTCCGACAACTTCGTCCGACCGTGTGTATGCAACAGTTTCTGACAAAATCCTGACGGATTTGGTTGTCGGAATCTCTGACCGTGTGTACAAGGGCTTAGGTCAGTGACGGCAAACCTTGGCACCCCAGATGTTTTGGAACTACATTTCCCAAGATGCTCATAACACTCTGAAGTGTAGTTGAGCATCATGGGAAATGTAGTTCAAAAACATCTGGGGTGCCAAGGTTCGCCATCACTGGCTTAGGTTGTCTCCATCCTGGATTGAGCGGCAATGGAACCACCCTTGGACAGCAGCATTGTCAATCTGGGGAGGGGGGGTAATGTTAGATACACTAGCAGATTTAGATGGACATGACTAACAATTTAAAGCCAAACTCCAGCTAAAACTTTTTAAACAGTTACAGCAACTGTTTTTGTTTTCCGTTTGGGATAAATGTTTTACATAAATTCATAGAATCTAAGTGTTGCAAATCAACATGTATTTACAAATCAACTCAAATTTGATTTAAATATATAAATATATATATATATATATATATATATATATATATATATATATATATATATATAAACAAAAACAATGATAGTTTTGAAATTTCAAATGGGAGGCTTTAATGAAATTTTCTTTTTTTAAGATTTACAACCACCTTAAGGAAAACGAAGTTAATCTTTAAGTAGAACAATTATGAACATGCTGCTGCATATGTTATAAAATGTGATATTACTGGTACAGTTTCCATTCCTTGCAAACACAAGTGTTGTCAGTAGCAACAAGTTCTTTTCAGTTGTAATTACTTTTGTATATACTATTGTGTACGATGTGTTATTTTCTACAAACAAGTTAAATCAAGCTTATTACTCAAATTGCAGTATCTGCTGTGTTTCATTAAGCTCTGCTAACTGTACATATTCTCCTGTTAAAAGTATTTTTTGATAAACCCAGTTTGTTTGTTTTCCTTTCTTGTGAACTCTCCTTTCTGCGTGAAATTCAGAGCTGATTTATGAAAAGGAGCAAAGACAACTTGTCCAACACTGGCAACTGGAGAGGTTGTTTAATAAAAAATAAAAAAAATAACCTGTATAGGTTGCTACAAGCAAAAACTCCTATGCTGCACCAGGTTTCATAAATCTGCTCCTAGGTGTCTTTGCATGACTTTATTTGCATGTGTCTGTGTTATTTGTCCACGCTGTGGCTCACTGTTGACTTTCAACTGCAGGCAAAACTCTGGGCCATGGCGCTTTCGGGAAGGTGGTGGAAGCCTCTGCTTTTGGCATTGATAAATGTTCAACATGCAAAACTGTTGCTGTTAAGATGCTTAAAGGTATCTACTTGGGGTTTTCCATGGGATTTCTACTTGGGTTTTTCTGCTGATAGGTTATCCTCATACTTCACATGTAACTTCATGCTCTTGGTGCTATTAAAAGCACTTTTTTTCTTTTTATACCATATCAGGTGCAAATGTTGATGTTTGACCAAAATAGTATTTTTATTTAGTGTAGACATGTTTTGACTTCAAACATCCAATCATGTCTTATATATCCCATTCACCTGATTTTTGGTTTTGGAGGAAATACTAATTTTGTGGATTCAGTCTTTATTATTTTAGTTAGTCATCCCTGGAATTCAAAGTACAAGTAGGAAGATGCCAGCCAGTGTTCCTTTAGAGATGTGCACAAAACATGATAGGCATTTAAAAGAATGCATCATTCATAAGGTTTCTTTTAAGTATATCATGGGCTCTACTAAAGTGCAACACTGATCCATGGACAGTACTCTCACTAGCCTATCGTGCAACACTGATCCATGGACAGTACTATCACTAGCCTATCGTGCAACACTGATCCATGGACAGTACTATCACTAGCCTATCGTGCAACACTGATCCATGGACAGTACTATCACTAGCCTATCGTGCAACACTGATCCATGGACAGTACTCTCACTAGCCTATCGTGCAACACTGATCCATGGACAGTACTATCACTAGCCTATCGTGCAACACTGATCCATGGACAGTACTATCACTAGCCTATCGTGCAACACTGATCCATGGACAGTACTATCACTAGCCTATCGTGCAACACTGATCCATGGACAGTACTATCACTAACCTATCGTGCAACACTGATCCATGGACAGTACTCTCACTAGCCTATCGTGCAACACTGATCCATGGACAGTACTATCACTAGCCTATCGTGCAACACTGATCCATGGACAGTACTATCACTAGCCTATCGTGCAACACTGATTCATTGACAGTACTATCACTAGCCTATCGTGCAACACTGATTCATTGACAGTACTATCACTAGCCTATCGTGCAACACTGATCCATGGACAGTACTATCACTAGCCTATCGTGCAACACTGATCCATGGACAGTACTATCACTAGCCTATCGTGCAACACTGATCCATGGACAGTACTATCACTAGCCTATCGTGCAACACTGATCCATGGACAGTACTATCACTAGCCTATCGTGCAACACTGATCCATGGACAGTACTATCACTAGCCTATCGTGCAACACTGATCCATGGACAGTACTCTCACTAGCCTATCGTGCAACACTGATCCATGGACAGTACTATCACTAGCCTATTGTTTCTCATCAGCAAGGGTCTGCTGGTTCTTCTCATAAGTGATGCTTCTAGGAGCATCTTCAATAAAGTACCATCTACTACAGGGATCTGCAATTAGCGGACCTCCAGCTGTTACAAAACTACAAGTCCCATCATGCCTCTGCCTCTGGGTGTCATGCTTGTGGCTGTCAGAGTCTTGCTATGCCTCATGGGACTTGTAGTTCTGCAACAGCTGGAGGTCCGCTAATTGCATATGCCTGATCTACTAGATGGGAGATGCAATATGTATACCTTGGAAATACATGCACAAAAATCTGTCGCAAAGAAGGAAAACTTCTCTGTAAATGTTTTTTTTCCTGGCAGGGCTTTAGGTGATTACCCCTCCCAGTAGGCTGAAACAGTACTGTTCATGAGATTGTATTTTGGCTCTGCAGTTGTGGTGTGAAGAATTCATTGGGTGGAACATTTGGTTTAAAGTGAACCTATGCTTTGCCTATGTAGAGTAGTGCAACATGTTCACTTTCACATGTTCACACCTCTGCAGATATGCTTCCCACTTCATTCAGCAGCTGGGAGCAAAAAGAAAGTAGGTAAGCTACAGTTCATAGCTAACTTTGGATAGATATGGATTCTCTATGTGGCAGGGCTGTAAGCAGGTAAGTCACATATAGTATGCTCCTCCATGCCCACACATACCCTGGAGTGGTGGGGTGTCTCATTTGTGGGATGTCCTATTTGTGTCCCATTTGGGATGTTTACCTTCACTTCCTGTCCCATAGCCAAAACAGGAAGTGAGATGAAATTGTTGCAAATTAAGGGAGTCTTTTGGGGACCCCCCAGGTCACCAGAACTATTGTCCCTATTGGAAGATTTTTCTTCTATTACTTTTATTGTAACAAAATTGAGGGTTTTCTTTTACTTTCACTTTGAATGGTAATGGTAAACAGGGCGAATAGAGAGGGTTATCTCCCTAACAGGGGCACAGACAGCAATAAAAACTGACAGGGGGTTTAATCCCTCTCCACTCTATCCAAAACTAAAAAAAGTTTTGCCTTTAGTTATACTTTAAGCCTAGTTTACATTTATCTGTTTAGGATGCTTTGTATAGTCAGTTATGACACACAATGCCTTTAAGGCCTCTTGCACACTGGATGTTATAGAATCGCCAGTAGCGTTAGCTGTAGAAAGCTGTAACTGTAGAATGAGTTTTTCAGCATTTTTTTTTAGCTTTTTCTTAGTAAAACTATACTAATATAAAAGCTTATGGTTTGAAAAAAGCTGATAAATGCCAAACAGGCAGGTTTTCAATGTTTTTTAACAGTTTTCAGCGTTTTTCAGCTTTTATCAGAGTTAGAGCATTTTTACAGCACAAAAACCCCCTTCACGCGATCGGTCTGCTTTGGTCTACCTTTCCATTTTTCAGGCAGATCTGAGCATGCCACCCATTGACTTCTATGGGCAGGTGGATGTCAGCGGAGATGGGTCTGCTGACACCCGCCTGCCATCCAATCTGCCAAGATCTGCTCAAAACAGAAGGATGGCTATACGTTCGCCATCCATCCAGCGGATTCGGATGGAATCGGATGAAAACGGACAGGCTGTCCATTTTCATCTGATCTCCCATAGAGAACAGCGGGGCTCTGACAGGTCTGTCTCTGCACAGTGAGTGGAGACGGACCTGTCATCCGCCTGCTCAGCAGGGACCAGCAGAGTGCTCCCCTGCTGAGCTAGTGTCCATCCAACGGATCTGCTGCCTTAGTTTTGGGGTGTTTTTCCAGACAGAAAACGCTCCCTGCCAAAAAACGCTGATAACAGCCTATGTGTGCATGGACACATAGGATAACATGCTGGGGAGTTTATTGGCTGCAGAAAGAACGTCCAGCGTGCATTGGGCCTAATAAATATTTTTCTGTCAGGTTCATCCATAATACATGCAAGAGAAAACAGTTGACAAACAAATATCAGGATGTACTTTTTTAGTAATCGGGAAAACGAATCTGAATTCCAGGGCTCTGACAATTTGTATAGGATTGGGGATAATTGTAATAAAGCTGTGAGGTTTGCTTGTTCTATCCATCAGACACCATATGGCACATTTATGCCTTACCTAAATCTCATGTATTTGTTGTGCACTACAATTAAATAAGTCAGGAAAAGGATGACTTGTGAGCACGTCTTGTGTATGAGATTCCTCACAGGGGCTGTGGTTGTTTTCCTTTTGTCTCTTGATGTCGTCCCCCTTAACCTAAACAGGATTTTCTGAGCCTTGTAAAAATATCCCTTTGTGCGGAGATGACTGTGTCCTGTTTATCTTAAACAGAGTGTGCAACAAACAACGAATGCAAGGCTTTAATGTCCGAGCTGAAGATCCTTATCCATATTGGGCATCATTTGAATGTTGTTAATTTACTGGGAGCTTGCACCAAGCCTGGAGGTAAGAATCTATATGGCCACCATTAATCCACAATCCTCTAGAGGATCCTTCTGCTGCCAACCACTGTTCTTGTGACAGGGCAATTATCTAAGAACCAAAGGCCTTCTGTACAAGGGGAGCTGGCGATTATAATTCCAAACAAATAACTTAAATGCATTTGCATGAACTCCAGCCTAATTACTGAATTCTTAAGTAAATTAATGGTCTGGGGTTATGCAAAACCATGCAAAAGCTTGTATGCATCAAAGAGAAGTACTGTATACTACATGTACATTGTACACATTCCCATCGAAAATTCAATCTGCGGTGAAAGATATAAAGATATATTGATTGTTTTGCCTAATGAATTAAAGGAAATTAGCTGAATATTTTTCTATGAGAGTTGTTAATTCTACATGGGATAAATCTGTTTTGTTAAAGAGAAAATGCATTCAGAAAACTATTTTAGCTTTCAGCCAAATGACAAAGTAACCGAAGCAATAAATATAATTATCGTATATAAAATAAAATGCAATTGCAAGAATGGATTGCTTATCATTTGGCAGTTAGATCATCTTAGTAAATACATTTATAAGGTCAGAATTATTCAATATTGAACTGCATATTATTTCTAAAATGTTTAAAAGCAGAATTGGTTGTTTTTTGGCAAGACAATGTCATTGTGCGTGTGTTTTTTTTTTTGTTTTTTTGTTTTTTTTATGAAACCGAGCTGTATATTTTTACTTTTACTTTTTTATAAACACTTTGTTGCTGCAAGTGAGGTGCTGTGCCCTTGTACACACGGTCGGACATTCCGATGGAAAATGTCCGATCGGACCGTGTTGTCGGATAATCCGACTGTGTGTGGGCTCCATCGGACTGTTTCCGTCGGAATATCCGACGGACAAAGTTTTAGAGCTGGGTTATAAAACTTTCCGACAACATGATCCGATCGGACTTTGTCCGATCATGTGTAGAGACTTCCGAACGGACAAAGTGCCACGCATGCTCAGATCAAATTCCTAGACCAAAGCTATTGGCCAGTAGCCTGAACGTAGTCCCGTCGTAACGAAATAACGTCGTCACGTTACAAACGATCGGATTTTCCGACAACTTTGTCCGGCCGTGTGTATGCAACACAAGTTTCGGACAAAATCCATCGGATTTTGTTGTCGGAATGTCCGACCGTGTGTACAAGGGCTTAGAGTCCATTCACACAGGGGCAACACGACTTCCAGTGAGACTTTGGGAGGCAACTTGGACACGACTTGAGTATGAATCACAGCACGACTTGAGGCAACTTGAAGTTGCCTCCAGGACAGGGGACTTTGCCAGTAGCCAATCACATAATAATCAGCTCTGTGGGAGGGAGGGGTTTGCCTAGAAAACTATTTTTACTTCCTGGAAAGTTGCTTCAGTTAAGACAGGGGATCAGACTTGGAGGCAACTTCCATTGAAATCAATGGGTACAAGTTGCTTAGAAGTCGGATTGAAGTAGTACAGGAACCTTTTCTGAGCGACTTCAGTAGTGCCAATTAAGACGGCTCTCATTCACTTACATTGATTTTATCATGTTGCACGACTTGAGGCAACTTGGGACGACTTCAAGTCGGATCCAAAGTTGCCCCTGTGTGAATGGACTCTTAGGTCAGCAGAGAATGTTTTGTAGTGTAACTAACGAAAATGTGTAGCCAACCCCTATATCACTACGGAACAACAGTCGTGACAAAAAGGGGTCAGCAGAAGGAACCACAGCACCCAGACACTATATCTGACACACTGAGCCATGCCACTGGAAGTTACAGAAGCAATCAATGATTTCCCTTGCTACCAGCTGGATAGGGTAATATTCAGCCTATTCTTTTACTGGGTGGCTGTCACTGAATATTTTTAAATAGTAACAGGATTGCTTTAACTGCACATCAGGTTTTAATTCTGGAATGCTATCAGTTGCTCCTCATAAATTTGATTTCTAATATATAGCATACAGCTGACATTAATAGTACTTATCGCTTAGGCTAGAGTTGCCCAGGTGATTTTTAATCTCTTACTACTGAAAGATTTAACCACTTGTTGACAATCATCCCATTAGCAACATTATTATTTCTGTGTGCTGCAAATTAGGTACCTGCCACCAAGTGGTTACATCATCTCTCATCCAATCATGTCTTATAGTATATGCCATTCACCTGATTGATTTTGGAGGAAATACTAATTTTGTGGATTGAGTCTTTATTATTTTAGTTAGTCATTCCTGGAATTCAAAGTACAAGTAGGAAGATGCCAGTGTTCCTTTAGAGATGTGCACAATACATGATAGGCATTTAAAAGAATGCATCATTCATAAGGTTTCTTTTAAGTATATCATGGGCTCTACTAAAGTGCAACACTGATCCATGGACAGTACAATCACTAGCCTATCATTTCTCATGAGCAAGGGTCTGCTGGTTCTTCTCATAAGTGATGCTTCTAGGACAGTGATGGCGAACCTTGGCACCCCAGATGTTTTGAAACTACATTTCCCATGATGCTCCTGCACTCTGCAGTGCAGTTGAGCATCATGGGAAATGTAGTTCCAAAACATCTGGGGTGCCAAGGTTCACCATCACTGTTCTAGGAGCATCTTCAATAAAGTAGCATCTACTACAGGGATCTGCAATTAGCAGACCTCCAGCTGTTGCAAAACTACAAGTCCCATCATGCCTCTGCCTCTGGGTGTCATGCTTGTGGTTGTCAGACTCTTGCTATGCCTCATGGGACTTGTAGTTCTGCAACAGCTGGAGGTCCGCTAATTGCATATGCCTGCTAAGCTCTAACGAGCAGGGCCCTCTAGTCCCTCTTGAATTGATTTGTATTGTAAGTGTACTGTCTGCCCTCATGATGTAAAGCGCTGCGCAGACTGTTGGCGCTATATAAATCCTGAATAATAATAATAATAATAATATACAGGCATACCCCACTTTTTAGTACACAATGGGGTTTATTTAATAAAGCTGGAAAGTGCAAAATCAGGTTCACTTCTGCATAGAAGCCAATGAGATTCTAACTCCAGCGTGTTCAATTAATCTTTGGTAATAAAACCTGGAAGCTTATTGGTTTCTATGCAGAAGTGAGCCTGATTTTGCACTTTCCAGCTTTAGTAAATAAACCCCATTGTGTACTTAAAAGTGGGGTATGCCTGTATAGTATAAAGCTGAAATATAGTAGAAGGCTGATGTGCATTTAAAGCAATCCTGTTACTATTTTAAAATATTCTGTGACAGCCACCCGGGTAAGCCTGTATCTGCCTCTTGCAGTCCCTCCCCGACAGAGCTCAGACTGGGAAAGGTAGAAGCAGCACTAGGGACCAATTGTGTGTGTTTTTTTTTTTTTCTGTGGTGTTTATATGCTAACATAGGAAATAAGGATCAGGCCAAGATTGTGAATGCTTTGGCATAAATGGGAGTGAGGTTGTAAGATCCATATGCATGAGTGTGCATTTTTACCCCAGAGATATATTTTCTTAAGACATCAGCTAAATTATTATTCTTTTTTTAATTGTACAAACTCTGCCCTGCGTTTTTTTCGATTTTTATAACACAAAGAATTGTTCATTTAGAAATCAGCTGTGTTTTAGAATAAGAATGATATTTGATTAGCAGAAATCATATGGGATCTATACTTTTTCCAGTTTTTTTAGATATGATAAGTTTATAGCCCAACTCTGGCCAAATATTTTTCTTTAGGTTTACGTAGTAGAGTAGTAAACCCCCTTAAAAGCCTAATTTTAGAACATCAGATATAAAGTGATTGTTTTGTTTTGTTTTTCAGTTGAAAATAACAAACATCTTATACTTACCGGCCCTGTGTAATGGTTTTGCACAGAGCAGCCCCGATCCTCCTCTTCTTGATTCCCTCTTCGGCGCTCCTTTCCCCTTCCTCCTGTTGAGTGCCCCCATAGCAAGCAACTTGCTATGGGGGCACCCGAGCTGAGCCACCGCTCCCTGTGTCCATTCAGACATGGAGCTGCAGCCCCTCCCCCTTTCTCTCCTCATTGGCCAACTGACTTTGACAGTAGCAGGAGCCAATGGTCCTGCTCTGCTGTCTCAGCCAAAGAGGAGGGGAGTCCCGGGCAGCCGACACACTTCTGCATCGATGGATAGAGATGGGGCTCAGGTAAGTGTTAGGGGGGGGCTAAGGTGGGCTGCTACACACAGCAGGTTTTTTATCTTAATGCATAGAATTCATTAGGATAAAAAAACCTTCTGCCTTTACAACCACTTTAAATATGTGCTATTTCAGAACATTACAGTTACTACTAAACCTGTTGGTGGTCTACCCCTTTTTAAAATATCAGTTCATGCCTGCTAATACGTGTCATTTAATGTTATATTTTCTTTTCCTGCAATTGCTGATTAGTGTCTCTTTTATAGGGCCTCTTATGATCGTTGTGGAATATTGCAAGTATGGAAATCTGTCAAATTATTTACGAAGCAAAAGAGGAGACTTCATAGCTTACAAGGTAAAAATGATATTAGTGTGGCAATGTTCGCAGTCATGTTGCTGCACAATACAGAATGCTTTTCAGTAAATGTTTGTAAAATATAATATTTCAATGTAAAATATCAGATATCTTATGGATTTACATCATAAACTGGCACTCATTCATGGAAAAGAATTATGTCGTTTGTTAAACATTCAGGCTGTTTAGTAAAGCAAGGGGCAATGCACAAATAGCAGTAACCCAGACCATCTAGTCTGAAATCAGATTTTAGTAATCTGAGTTAGGTAACAGAAAAAAGCCCACAGCCACTGCATCCAGAAGCAGCAGTTGTGGCAGAAACAAATGTTTGACGTAAATGTGTGTAAACGTTTTTAAATGTGAATAAGTGCTCAGCACATTTAGCATGCTGCAAAAATAGAAAAGAGGTAACCCGACCATCGCACACCTCACACGGCCCAAGTGGTAAGGAAGCAAAAGCAGCCTCAGCTCCAGACCATGTCTCCAACATGTTTCGCCCCACCCCGAGGCTTAATCACGGAGATCTGTCGGGTTAGCGCTTTCTATTTTTGCAGCATGCTTTGAGTCTAGACAGACCTTTCTTCAGCCTGCACCCTCATTGGTCAGCGGGATCCAACCCCCTGGACCTTGACAGCCTGAGCGGGGACCCTCAATCATTTACCATGAAGCACATTTTGTACTTGAACATTAATTCTTTTCAATGGTCAACATAAAGCATTATTCCGGCAAATTAAATTAATTGACACCCAAGAGCTTGACGCACCTAAATGGACCTAAACGCGTTACACATGTTTACAAGGATCAACTTTTTTTCTGCTGAAACACTGTTGCCGGGAGGAAAGGAGTCTAGGAGAGTTAGAAAAATGTCCAGTGTGCATAAGGCCTAACACACCCTGCACCTGCCCTACCCCTCCAGGAGATTGCTCCCACCTACCTCTGTAGTTTCATGCTTTTACAATGTAGACATTGTTGGTGAGCACTGTTCTCCCAATATACATAGGCAGTGTTTTTCTTTACTGATCAATTGTTTTGTATATTACCTTCATCTTGCATAGATCATTCATTTGGCAGAGTATGCAGGAGCTGAGTGATCATAGAACAGCCTGTGTTGAGCAGAGCTGTGGTATTGTAAACAGGAGAAATGTGTCCCCAGAAGAATGCAAAGCTCAGCATACACTATACAATCTGACTGTACAATCTCCCTTAAGCCGCGTACACACGGGTGGACTGTCTGGCCAACTTAGTCTGTCGAAACACATTTCAGCGGACAGTCCGCTCGTGTGTGGGCTTCAGCGGACTTTTTCAGCGTGCAGTCTGGCGGACTAAGTATTTCGGCATTTCCGTAATATTGTCCGTCCAACTTTGGTTTCAGCGGACAGTCCTCTCGTGAGTAGGCTAGTTCGACGGACTAAGTATGGCGCATGCTCAGAAAGGATTTACAAGGCGAAAGGTTGCATTGCTGTGTATTGGACGTCCTATTTCTAGTCCCGTCGTACGTGCTGTACACGTCATCGCGCAAGCTTTCGACGGACTGTTTGTTCATCGTGTGTTGTCAAGTCCGTTCATTCGAAAGTAGGACGGACTGTCAGTCGGATTGTCTGACGGACTAAGTTGGCCATACAGTCCGCCCGTGTGTACGCGGCTTTAGATCTATCATCAACTATGTTATGCAAGGGCCTGCCTTATTTGATACAGAGTGATTGGATAGATAGGCATGTCCTCCTATTATTTAGTTTTGGTAAATCTAAAGGAGATTGGACAATCGGTTTGTATAGTGTATGGCCACCTTTATACACTGAAAATTAACTAGTTGTGCTTTTGGCGGCATTAATTGTTAATGACATCCAGAATATGGAAGCAAACATGCATTTTGTAGTATGCAAAAATTGTGCAAACTGCAAGATGCCAAAATGCCCCATGAATTATTCTGCTGTGTTTGTCATGTGTAGGGCATCCCATTGAAATCAATGGGCTTCCCTATACATGTCATGGGAAAAACACACCAAAAACCTGCACTCCCACTGTGTGAATGGGGCCTGAAAATTAAATTGGCGTGTTTACTCCCTCCCCCTCCCTGAGCTGGAGCTGGATTACAAGAACAGTGACAGCTGAATGTCTCCCACATATGTACTTGTATAAAGGTGGCCATACACTATGCAATGAATGAGGAAGGCATGGTCCACAGAAGTAAAGCATGCCTTTTTTCTGTGATGCAGTAAGGCAGTGCATGACAGGATATGAAGTTTCCTGCATTGTCACATGATGAGACAGGAAGTCAGGTCTCAAAAAGCACATTTGAATTTTTGAACTGAGAGGTGAGGATTCAAAGCTTCCATGAACTAGGTAAGAACGGTAGTAGAGATAAGTTGGGATGGCTTGGGCTGAAAAAACTTTGGAAAAGGTTTCTATTTATTGTGAAAAGTGAAATTTTGCCTGGAAAGGTAAATGCAGCTTTTAAAATGGTTGTAAAGGTTAAAGTTTTTTTTTTAACTTAATGCATTCTCTGCGTTAAAGTAAAAAATATTTTAATAGTAAGGCCCCCCATACTTACCTAATCCCCATCTCGATCCATTGCTATGTACATCTGCAGCTGCTCTTCTCACCCCTCCCCTATCTCACAGGCTTGGCCAGGCCAGTCACAACCCTGCCACCAGTGGCTGCTGGCCTATTTACATCATTGGACGTGTGTTATGCTGCATACACTGGTGTGCATTGTGCACATGTGCAGCAGTGTTACACCAATGCCTATTTTTTTTTTCATACTTTTCTAAAATGACAACTCTATGCACGGCAGCGTGTTATGATGCATTACAGCACATTGTAACTGCACAGTGTTGTCTCGGGACGGATCCGTGATCCACCCGTGGACATCTGCTTGCTTAGCAGGGATCGCTCCGTCGATCCCCGCTGAGCAAGAAGATGACAGGTCCGTCTCTGCACACTGCGCAGGGACGGACCTGTCAGAGCGCCGCTCTCCCCTATGATCCTCCCACCTGATCCGATCCGCAGATGGATGGAAAAGTAGGTTTTTCCTCCGTCACACTTTTTCGGATCAGAGCGGGTCGGTTGTCAGCTGACATGTCACCGCTGACATCCGACGCTCCATAGAGGTCATAGACTGAGTATAGCCTCAAATACAAAATATACGTAATACATATAACAGTACCATCATCCCAATTGATAATTGTCAAGAATTGGGAATTCTAAGGATATCGGGGCAGTTGCTGAGGCTGCTCCCTTGATATCCACACCCAAAAATGTTTTTTGAGGGGACTATTGCGGTACTAAATAAATAATTCATAGAAGACTTTGTTATAAAAAATTACAAATAATTTAACCACTTTCAGACCGGACCATTTTGCTGGTCAAAGACCAGACCACTTTTTGCGATTCGGCACTGCGTCGCTTTAACTGACAATTGCGCGGTCGTGCGACGTGGCTCCCAAACAAAATTGACGTCCTTTTTTTCCCACAAATAGAGCTTTCTTTTGGTGGTATTTGATCACCCCTGTGGTTTTTATTTTTTGCGCTATAAACAAAAATAGAGCGACAATTTTGAAAAAAAGCGCATTATTTTTAACTTTTTGTTATAATAAATATCCCCCAAAAATATATAAAAAAACATTTTTTTCCCTCAGTTTAGGCCGATATTTATTCTTCTACATATTTTTGGTAAAAAAAATCCCAATAAGCGATTATTGATTGGTTTGCGCAAAAGTTATAGCGTTTACAAAATAGGGATAGTTTTATAGCATTTTTATTAATAATTTTTTATTATTTTTTTTTACTAGTAATGGCGGCGATCAGCGATTTTTATTGTGACTGCGACATTGTGGGGGACCCATCGGACATTTTTGACACATTTTTGGGACCATTGTCATTTATACAGTAATCACTGCTATATAAATGCAGTGATTCCTGTGTAAATGACACTGGCAGTGAAGGGGTTAACCAGTGGGTGGCAGTGTAGGGGTTAAGTGTTCCTAGGGGTGTGTTACTAACTGTGGGGGGGTTGGGCTTTCATTTAGTGAACACTGATCTCTGCTCCAATCACATGGAGCAGAGATCAGCGTCACTAGTTGCTAGGCAGAATGGAGAAATGCTGTTTACAACGGCATTTCTTCATTTGGCCGCTCCGTGAGACGATCGCAGGTATGCCCGCGGCGATCGAGTCCGCGGGTCCCGCAACCGGAATCACGGGGGTCCCGACCAGCGCGGGAGCGCGCCGGCGGCAGGGCGACAAATTTAAAGGGACGTACATGTACGCCCATTTGCCTGCCCGTGACATTCTGTCGACGTACATCGGCGTGCGCTGGTCGGCAAGTGCTTAATAAGGGCAAAAAAATTAAATCCATCAAAACTTCCATATCGCTAAAATCATATACACCACAATTTAATAAACTACCGACAGGTAGCCCCGTAAAGGTTTCTATTGAAGAGGGGTATAGAAACGTTTCCTCTACCGGTTTCGTAGCAAACCGCTTCTTCAGGAGGATAGTCCTACAGAATAAATAAAAATATTTGCAAATAATCAAATAGCAGCGAATCATATAATGACATAACAGAAGATTTACAATAATTTAAAGGTCTATGGAGCATCCTTTCAGGTCCGCCTAAAAAACTGACAGGTGGACCTGAACGGATCGTCTGTGTGAAAGAGGCCTTGAATGCAAATGGTGAAAACTGAACATATGCAAATCTGTAAATAGGTAACTTACACAAAAAAATCTGGAGGTAGGCCTCACACCTATGCATCGTGATAATACCCTATCCGGGTGCTAAATTGGCCTGCCTCAAGTCCAGAGTTTTCACCAACTGAAAACATTTGGCGCATCTTGAAACAAAAAAAAAGTACGACAAAGAATATCTAGGACTGTTGAGCCTTTAGAATCCTGTATCAGGTAAGAAAGGGACAACATTCCTCTCCCAAAACTCCAGCAGCTGGTCTCCTCAGTTACCAAATGTTTACAGAGCGTTGTTAAAAAAAGGGGATCCTACACCATGGAAAATATGGTGCTTCCCCAACTTTTTTGAGTCATGTTGCTGCCATCAATTTCAAAATTACCTTATTCTATCCTTTAATTTGTACATTTTCATTGTTTAAACCTTTGATATGTTCTTGATGTTCTATTGTGAATAAAATATAAGTTTGAGATTATTGCATTCTGTTTGTATGTAGATTTCACACAGTAACTCAACTTTTTTAGAATTGGGTTTGTATTTATCTAAAGCTAGGGCAAACAGCCCTAAATGTACTTTTCAAAAAATAGAATACTGTAACTCATACTATTAAATTGGACTTTTCTGCAACTATTATGAACAGTGTAATGCTTTTCTTTCTGAATTAGGATATTAACTCATGTTTTGCTATGATATCATGCTGGTTTCGTTCTGTCAAATCAATGGCATCCAGTGACATTTATCCAGGAAAATAGCCAATGTTTTAATAGAAAACCTTTGTTTTCCTCCCAATTCCTGCTGGGACTTACTGACCATTTCCATATGACAGCAAACCAGATAGTTAGGGTTGTGAAATGACATTGATGCAAGGTATACTGTATATTGGTATTACAGGTATCGCATTCTTGAAACTGATAATAGCTTAACTTTCAGGCTGTGATTTGTGACAGCCCAGAATGCAGAAGACCCCCTTTTCTTTTTACCTCCACAGTGTGCTGTGTGTCTGACCTCAATACGCAATGGCATTACATAATTGTGTTGGCTTACACTCCACAACTTACCAACCATGGATTTTCTTGGAAGGGAAAGTTTGAACTTTTATCCAGATTAATTACATAATTCCTTAATCTTCCATATTTCTTAAAAGTTGTTTATGGCTGCAGAGTTCCTTGAATGACCAATAAAGTGAAATTAAATTCTCTCAATTAACATTAACTATTTTTAATCCTTATGTTGCTAACATTAGTAAATAGAAAGGAATGTATATGCCCTTGTACACACGGTCGGACATTCCGACAACCAAATCCATCGGATTTTGTCCGACGGATTTTGTCCGAAACTGGTGTTGCATACACATGGTCGGACAAAGTTGTCGGAAAATCCGATCGTTCAGAACGTGATGACGTTATTTTCGTTACAACGGGACTACGTTCAGGCTAGTAGCCAATAGCTTTGGTCTAGGAATTTGATCTGAGCATGCGTGGAACTTTGTCCGATCGGTTGTAGAGAATTCCGATCGGACAAAGTTCGATCAGATCATGTTGTCGGAAACTTTTACAGTCTAGCTCTAAAACTTTGTTGGTCAGATATTCCGACGGAAACAGTCCGATGGAGCCCACACATGGTTGGATTATCCGACAACACGGTCCGACCGGACATTTTCCGTTGGAATGTCCGACCGGGTGTACAAGGGCTTTTATATTTACTTGTTTTAGACTTTTATTTTTTTTACAGTTCATCACTTGCTTGCTTTCTGTTCTAGGCCAAAATGATGACATACATCCCAGGTCACGGGCGGAGCTTCAGTGGTTGCAATGGCGACCCCGTCCATGATCCAGGGGGCCTGTGCTGCCTCCCTGTCACCCTAGGTAATAGGGCTGGTTCACACCAGCCACTGCACTGCAGCACAGAGGCTGGTGTGCAATGTGATTCAACTGAGCACAGCGTAGTAAAGAAGCGCTGAGCTTGACAGATTGTACCGTTTCCTTTTTTTAAAATAAAATTTTATTGAGATGTCACAAAGACGTATAATAAAGTTCAGTTGCTGGCTGCCTCCTGGATTGCCTCAAACTGTACTGCACTGATAACATGTACTGCATGCAGTACTTTTTTCTGCGCATCATACCCACACACCACTGCACCATGGGGCACAAAGGAGACAAGGTATTTTGCCTTGTTTATGGGGTGGGACTGCTCTGGAATAGCTAGCCAATGCAGTCCCACCGCATCTGGTGTGAACCAACCCTTACATTGTGTCACTGGGGAAAAGCACCCAGTCCCTCTAAGCTTCCGGTTTCACCTACACAGGGTGATGAGACAAGCCCTTTCCCCCAGCGGCACACTCACTGCTCAGCCCCCTGCCCAGCCCAGTACTGACACTCCCTCCCTGCCTTGCTATGTCCTGCTCAACTGTGCCTGCTCCCCACATGCAAGGCCCAGGCCGGGCCCTCTAAGTTTTCTGTTTTGCAAGTACACAGTTTTCGCCCGGAAGTTGAGTGTGGCCTACCTGCCCCACCTTTATGCCTGTGCAGCTGGCAGTGAGAGTATATTGGCGATCAGTAGAAGTATCAGGTGGTAGTAGGGGGCCCCAGGTCAACTTTTGCATCAGGGACTCATAAGCTTCAATCTACAGCTCTATTCCAGGTGTCTTCGTGGGCATTTTTTGAAAGGAGGAGGGATCTTCTCAGTTAGGTACAACCTCCTGCCTGCATGGTTGATCTAAGAGCAAATAGATTCTAGGAAATAAAGGTGGTCACTGCTAGAAATGTTAGCGGTGCGTTTTTCAAAGTAATCTCTCTGTAGGAGATACTGTTACATAAACTGAGCCGCTACAATCTTTACATTGTGCTGCATGTTGCATACTCACAATCAAAGTATTTATTGTTTTAGCCATTGCTTATTAATAAGTAGCCTAATAGTAGCACATGGGCAGTGTCAAATTAAGGTCTATTTAACTGTATCCCAACCACACCCAATATTAAGCCCTATTTAACCACGGACGGGAACTTTTTTTCGCTGAATAAGGTATGTCATTGGTTTCATCGACACCAATGCTGGGAATTATTACTAAGACACTGATGTTAGGGGTTATTATTGCACAATCTGAGCTTACTAAATGTTCCTTTCCCTGACTGATAAAGCGAAGTAAACATTTTGTTTTTAGATATGTGGCACTCTCAATTCTTCACCAACATTTTTCAGAACACTAGGCCCAATAGATTTCCTACCCCTGTTGCAGGGATGGACTGACAACTCATGGGGCCCCCGGGCAATAGGAGATTATGGGGACCCCAGGCAATCCAAGATTATGGGGTCACACAGTATACACACATGCAGTATACAATCACACAGTATACACATACATGTACACACAGTATACACAGACATGTTTCTATTGACTGAGAAAGTACTGGAGAGGTGGGGCAGCTATAATCTCAGGATTTTTAGACCAAAAGGATGTCAGTAAGGGACAGTTCTGAGACTGATGTTAAAAAAACACAGATTTTTACATACTGTCCCTGGTTTTACTGAGGCTGGAAACCCTGATGGGGCCCCCTAGTGGCCGGGGCCTTCAGGCAGTGCCCGAGTGGCCCAATGGTCAGTCCGCCCCTGCCCTGTTGTAAGAACATTTATAATGTATTATTCTGTTACTTTTTTATAAAATACCTTTATGCCATTTGCATTTCCAATTGGGTAGGAAAAATTATGTATCTTCTGTATGTTCACTATTTCAGCTTGATTTTCATTACTGTTGTTACTACTGTAGTTTGAAATAATCGGCTGTCTCATTTTTTGGTCCGCCGTTATCAGGTCATAGTATGAACAAGATGTGTACATGACTCACCAAGCGTTAGATTTCTTAATTTCTGCATTTAGTTCATTTTTAAAATAATGCCTGAAGATCATAATTATTGGTTTCACAATTTCAACTACAGTCACAGATTTATTGTTTTAATTCCGATTAAACAATGAGTATTTAGGTACTTGTCAGTGTTAATTGTAACATATGTTAGACAACGCATGCTTTTGCTGTTCGAGTAAACATTTTCTAATCTTGTAGGTACCTTAAGTCAATCGGTTCACAAACAATAGCGCTCATTACAAAAAAAATAAATAAGTATCTGTAGAGTTGCCTGCAGGCGAAGTAAAAGCAATATTCATTCTCTTGTTGTGTTTATTGTATTAAAGCTGAGTATTATGAATTTGGAGAGACTTTTGCTGATGGAAAAGAATGTGTTCCTTGTCATGGAATGAATTAACAAATGATCAGTTAATGAGCAGCTACCGCACTATTTCCAAATCTGAAGGGTACTTAAGCAAACACATAACAAAGTAAAATGTGCAGAGTTGCTATACTTTGTATGTGATGAGAATATCCATTTAGATATTTCTTTTTTTATTCTTGTTTTCTGCTCAGTCCCAGGAAATTGAAAAAACAGCCGATGACTCTAGTGGTGATGGTGACCTCTCGGAGTTAATCAAGAGAAGGTTGGAAAGTGTGGCCAGTACAGGCAGTTCAGCCAGCTCAGGATTCATAGAAGATAAAAGTTACAGTGATTCCGAGGAGGAGGAAGAAGGTAATTAAAAGATTCTTATATTCATTTATTTCAGTTACTTATATAGCGCCATCAATTTACGCAGCGCTTTACATATACATTGTACATTCACACCAGTCCCTACCCTCGAGGAGCTTACAATCTAAGGTCCCTAACTCACATTCATACATACTAGGGCCAATTTAGACAGGATCCAATTAACCTACCAGCATGTCTTTGGAGTGTGGGAGGAAACCGGAGTAAACCCACGCAGGCACAGGGAGAACATGCAAACTCCAGGCAGGTAGTAGACATGTGCGATTCGTTTCGTACGAATCTCAAATTCGTACGAATTTCCAAAAATTTGTACGTCCGGGAGGATCCGAAATACGAATTGCCGTGCGTCCGAATTCTGTACGGAATACGAACTTTTGTTTACGAATTCCGGATTTCGGACGACGACTCAGTGCCCGTTCACACTACCGCGACTTGTCAGGCGACTTAGTCACCTGACAAGTCGCGCTCCGTTCTGTACTATGGAACCGTTGTAATGGGAGCGACTCAAGTCGCTCCGACTGAACTTTTGTTTACGAATTCCGGATTTCGGACGACGACTCAGTGCCCGTTCACACTACCGTGACTTGTCAGATAGAGTGATCTGACACCAGCACCGTGACATAACACATGTATGAGGTGCCCCAGGAGGATGTAAGTTTTTACGAAACATGTCGGGCTGTTTGTGCTGATACCATCACGCTTAGAATATTCCCTAGCACGGGTGTATATTTGTTCTTAATTTTAACCGTTTTTTTATGCATACTTTTTATTTGTTTGTATCGGACCTATTCGGTCATACTTTTGGTCTGCTGTGTATTTATATTTTTTATTAATAAAATTGTCGACTGCTTAACGGTACGTTCACGATCGGAGTTCTTCTTTGTTTTACCCTTCCCCACGCTCGTGGCCGGGAGGCCCGAGTGTTTTGTGTTTCACCACAGGTTTGCGCACTGAAAAACCTTGACATCCGACGATGTCTTCAGGCAACTTACATTGACTTCTATCACAGAAGTCTTCTGCAAGTCATAATAAGCATAATGAGCAATGTTTTTGCCTTTAAACTCATCGTAAAGAACGAACGAACGACGATTCGTATTTCGTACGAAACAGAACGGAATTTCAGACACGAAATACGAAGTACGAATTAATTTTATTACGAATCGAAACAGAACAGAACGGAACGAATTTATTGACGGCGCCCATGTCTAGCAGGTAGTGTCGTAGTTGGGATTCGAACGAGCGACCCTTCTTACTGCTAGCCGAAAGTGCTACACACTACACCACTGTGCCGTCCATGTTATATTCGTCATCCTATTTATGATTAATAGTTGAACTTCGCTTTTTTTCTACAATAGAGCTAGCTAACCAGCACTTCTGCTTCATGCCGATTTTGAGCAGGGAGGGTATACAATTATTCACTCTCTTAGCTTTTCGAATTTTTTTTCCAGCACCTCCCTGTTCAATCAGAGTTGGGAAACATTGAAAGTGAACATTTAGTCACACTGCATTAGAATGTGATAAGTCCAACTCACATACCACATAGTGGGACAGAATTGGACTAGGAAACCACCCCATAAATACTGTATGTACACATCCTTTCAAACTAATCTCCACAATCTTCTAAATTTTCAAACTAATCAGAGTAACATTATTTATAAGTTGATACAACAGGGCTGATTAATTATATTGTTGAGTGCACTAATACAGACAACTTCTGCATTGTATCTAAGAAATAAATGGCCTCACAGCAACATAACTACAAATTCAACCAATATAGGTCATACACCATCATCCAGAAATTACACGAAAAAGAAGTTTGGATAGTCTGGTCCCCAGCCAGACATACCAGAAAAAGGGGGGGGGCTATAGGACTATTACGGTGCACATAAAGAATACAGAATTCAATTGACAAAAAACGTATAAAAAACGTTCACAATTTATTGAAACATAAAATCAATTCACAATCAAGGACCAATGTGGGATGTGAAGTATTTAGACTAGTTTCGCTTTTCAGCTTCTTCAGGAAATACATCTAGGAAATATATATATCACAATTAAATGTATGTAAAAGACATAATGTTGATAGAAAAATTGGGAAAACAAAAGGGGAAAGAAGAAAAAAACAAAATTACAAAACCATTAATTACATTTAGAGTCTTACCCCCAACACCTAGGCCACAGGGTGTTCTAACCCACCGGGAGAAGCCTCCCCCGGCGACTGGGGGGGCACTTTATACCCCAACAAACAATTCGGCCGATATCTGTATAGAAATGTAGGAAGTTAAATAGTATAAAAGCTTGCCTCGTGTGGTCAGGGGAAAAAGGTGAGTGTGAGGTGTTGAATCCGGACCGGACAACCAAGTGAGGAAAAAATATAATAATCGATTGTGATGTATCACGATAAACCCACAATTGGGGGCCAGAAGGGAGGAAAAACAAGAAAGAGAAAGAAGGTGAGAGAGGGAAAAAGAGTTAATGGTGAATGGGGGGGGGGGTTTGGAAGGGAGGAAAAGCAGAGGGGAGATGGAAATGTTCCATCCAGCTTTCCCCTTTTGGTTTCCCTATTTTTCTATCAACATCATGTAATTGTGATATATTTTTCCTAGATGTATTTCCTGAAGAAGCTGAAAAGCGAAACTAGTCGAAATACTTCACATCCCACATTGGTCCTTGATTGTGAATTGATTTCATGTTTCAATAAATTGTGAAAGTTTTTTTATACGTTTTTTTGTCAATTGAATTCTGTATTCTTTATGTGCACCATAATAGTCCTATAGCTCCCCCCTTTTTTGGTATGTCTGGCTGGGGACCAGACTATCCAAACTTCTTTTTCAACTTCTGCATTGTCTCATTGTGTTAAAATAGGGCTGGTGTAGGCTAAGCAGAACAAAGGAGGCTGTTCTTTTGACATTTGCCAGTTTCACACCCCTGACCTGAATAAAGGAAGCAGTTTGATGTACAACTCCCATGAATAATAATATTTATTTACTTAAAATTTGCTCTTTATTATCTAGTTATATCAATGCTTGATATACAGTATCTCACAAAAGTGAGTACACCCCTCACATTTTTGTAAATATTTTATTATATCTTTTGATGTGACAACACTGAAGAAATGACACTTTGCTACAATGTAAAGTAGTGAGTGTACAGCTTGTATAACAGTGTAAATTTGCTGTCCGCTGAAAATAATTCAACGCACAGCCATTAATGTCTAAACCGCTGGCAACAAAAGTGAGTACCCCCTAAGTGAAAATATACAAATTGGGCCCAATTAGCCATTTTCCCTCCTCTGTGTCATGTGACTCATTAGTGTTACAAGGTCTCAGGTGTGAATGGGGAGCAGGTGTGTTAAATCTGTTTTTATCGCTCTCACTCTCTCGTACTGGTCACTGAAAGTTCGAGGCACCACATGGCAGAACTCTCTGCGGATCTGAAAAAAAGAATTGTTGCTCTATATAAAGATGGCCTAGGCTATAAGAAGATTGCCAAGACCCTGTACTGAGCTGCAGCATGGTGGCCAAGACCATACAGAGGTTTAACAGGACAGGTTCCATTTAGAACAGGCCTCGCCATGGTCGACCAAAGAAGTGGAATGCACGCACTCAGCCTCACATCCAGAAGTTGTCTTTGGGAAATAGACGTATGAGTGCTGCCAGCATTGGTGCAGAGGTTGATGGGGTGGGGGGGGGGGGGTCAGCCTGTCAGTGCTCAGACCATATGCCACACACTGCATCTAAATGGTCTGCATGGCTGTTGTCCCAGAAGGAAGCCGTTTCTAAAGGTGATGCACAAGAATGCCTGAAAACAGTTTGCTGAAGGCAACCAGACTAAGGACATAGATTACTGGAACCGTGTCCTGTGGTCTAATGAGACCAAGATAAACGTATTTGGTTTAGATGGCATCAAGCGAGTGTGGCAGCAACCAGGTGAGGAGTACAAAGACAAGTGTGTCTTGCCTACAGTCGAGCATGGTGGTTGGAGTGTCATGGTCTGGGGCTGTATGGGTGCTGCCAGCACTGGGGAGCTACAGTTCATTAAGGGAACCATGAATGCCAACATGTACTGTAACATACTGAAGCAAAGCATGATCCCTTCCCTTTGGAGACTGGGCTGCAGGGCAGTATTCCAACACGATAACAACCCCAAACACACCCCCACTGCCCTGCTAAAGAAGCTGAGGGTAAAGGTGATGGACTGGCCAAGCATGTCTCCAGACCTAAACCCTATTGAGCATCTGCGGGGAATCCTCAAACGGAAGGTGGAGAAGCCCAAAATCTCTAACATCCACCAGTTTTGTGATGTCATTATGGAGGAGTGGAAGAGGACTCTAGTGAAGCTCTGGTGAACTCCATGCCAAAGAGGGTTAAGGCTGTGCTGGAAAATAATGGTGGCCACACAAAATATTGACACTTTGGGCCCAATTTTGACATTTTCACTTAGGGGTGTACTCACTTTTGTTGCCAGCGATTTAGACATTAATGGCTGTGTGTTGAGTTATTTTGAGGGGACAGCAAATTTACACTGTTGTACAACTTGTACACTCACTACTTTACATTGTAGCAAAGTGTAATTTCTTCAGTGTTGTCACATGAAAAGATATAACAAAATATTTACAAAAATGTGAGGGGTGTACTCACTTTGTGAGATACTGTATATCTTTAATTATTCAGGACTGTGCTGGCAGTTCCTTGTGCAAAAGACTGTTATGACTAAGTGCATTTGCATGTAAAACTTTGTGGTCATTCTAAAACAGCCTTTTTTCATCTACAAAAACACACATTTACCAAAACTTCAAAACAATCTGCAATAACTTCTAAAGACTCAAATGGGATAGCCATGGGACCCATAAATTAACGTTATTGTTCAGTTTGGTTTGGCAAAGTTTTGCTCACAAATAAGGGTTGGAATACCTTATATGCCAGGGGTTTTATTAGTCCAAATTGGATGCTAAATTATATATGCTACATAACTATGCGGTTGGAAAGGTTCTAGAGCTGTCTAAACTAAATTTTGCAATAAGTAAGGCTTCTGTTTGTCTGTTTTAAATTATATACTGTACATAGTAAAACCATGTACATATAGCAAGTTTTTTACAACTGCTTCAAAGATGCCCATATTGTATTAGGCTGTTTGTCACTTTACTTTCTCAGTTTTGGGTGGTCTGATACAATGTGATTGCTAAATGTGACAGATATCGAGACTTGATAGCTGTGAATGTGGATTTAAAGAAGGTTCCAAATGCTCATATCATGTGAAGGATAAGAGAAGTGGTTGTATAAGAACTGTATACAAGTATCAGTGTGGATTACATTGCATCTGTACATTATTCTAAAGAATATATATTGGTTTCTCAGGTGACTGACAGCCTTGTATAGGGGTTACATATGGGTTCATTTATGATTATTAGTATAGAAGGCCTATGATATCAATACCCTTTCTAAATATTTTTTTTTCCATAGATGTGGAAGAAATATCTTACACATGATAATAACCATAATTAAAAAATGACCACAGATAGATTACCCCCAGCCTAAACACAGGGCATTGCACCTTTGATTTTTACCCCTATACTGGGGCACGAGATAGGGGAACTAGGCTTATTGTGGCATTCCGAGGCTCCTCTTCTTTCCCCACCCCTTTTCCTTCTGCCTTCCCCTTCCAGGTCTCTTCTTCCCTGGTACCCCCCTTTCCTCCTTTCTTTCCACCCCCTTATTTTTCATTCCCTGTTCTGCCCCCTCATTCTGATTTGGTAGATATGTGATAACATGCAGGCATGCTATCATTTAACTTTGGATCTTTTTTCATTTCTGTGCCTTTTATTGCTGGCCCCTATTGCTAGACCATGAACCCTGCTTTCTTCCAGGTGCAGGGCCTTCCTCATTGGTTACTGTTTATGACTGGAGCTGGGAATAAGAATGGCGGCTAGACAAGTCTCGTGGGGTCTAGCTGGCACTCTTTGTGTTAGGGCTGCCCAGCCTTGGTTGTACCATGTATTTCCTTTCTGTATTTATCTTATATGATGTACTCTTCTAAAACTTCAATAAACAATTTGTGAACCAGAAAAACATTTACCAGGTAGCCACCAAATAGTGTAGGGTGGGGTGCCATACATAGTTTCCTGTTTCTCAAAGGCAAGATAAACAGCATATATAATTTGTAGGGTGGGACTTTAGATATGCCTCTAATAACCACAATTACACAGTGTTATATTAAAAAAGAGCACATTTTATTATAGATATTAACAATAAAAAACATCAACAATGTAATCTGCTAAAAAGTTTTTTTCTGAGATAACACCATATATATGTCCCAGATTCCTAATTAATTATAGCTAAATTTATGCATTTCACTGGATTGCCCACTTCATCAGGACCACATGTATTACATAGAGCTTGTAATTAAATAAAGCAATCTCTGCCTGAAAAAAATGTATAAAATATAAGTAGGCAAACATAGGGTGTCCTTCCAGGCCTGTGGGACATACCCAGATCACCAGGGCCCCAAAAAATAGATGCGCATAGGGTGGTTTAAAAAATATATATTAAATAAACAAACACTGCCATTTGTAAGGACAGGGAGGTGTATGGTGGATGGAAAAAAGTTCTGGGCAGACTATGCACCTATGTTTCCAAACTGGAACCTTTCAAAATGGACAAAATCGCACCTTGGCCTGCAAAGGTGTTTCCACACAAACAGCAGACTACCCTATGCTCATCTATTTTTTAGATACCCGTTGTTTGGCTACTTATATTCTATACATCTTTTCAGGCAGAGTTTGCTTTATTTATTTGCTAACTCTATGTAATACATGCTGTCCTGATGAAGTGGGCAATCTTGCAAAAATGCTCAGACTGAACTACAGTTAATTCAAGGTTTTGGGAGATCAATGGGTTTATCCCAAAAGAGTATAACCCATAAAGTTATTTGTTCTGTGTATAAATTGTGTTATCTCACAAAAAACATTTTAGTCAATTACATTGTTGATATTTTTATTGTTAATATCTATAATAAAATTTGTGCTTTTAAATATAACACTGTCCCAGATAGCAAGCAATTTGAAAATGACTTGTTAAACTATTGCTAGACTTGCCAGGATTCACAAGTTTGTTGAACAATTGCAGCAAGTGTGCATTGTATGACTCTAGATCAACTTTCTTTGCAAACATTCTGCATGTCTCTGGCAAGTTCTTGTTCAGTTATGTTGTGCAATGGTCATCTCATAACAGGGGTCCCTGAATTTTCATGCTGAAGACTTGCAGAGCTGTAGACTCACCACTGCAACTTTGCTCTTGCTAGAGACAAATTTGCAAAAGTGTCAACTAGAACTTGTGCTTCAAGTGCTCTGCAAGTGTACAACTTGCCAGTGAAAATGTGGAGCAAGTTAACAAGATTTACTAGTCAACACCGCCACGTTTGTGACAAGACATTTGTAACAAGTTATTCTTGCTATCTGGGGTGTAACTGGTTCTCAGAGACATGTCTAAAGTCCCACCCTACAAATTATATATATAAAAAAATGACCACATTCTCATGTTTTGACTTCAGCATTGAAACATTTATATTTCTTTTTTAAATACCTAAACTTGATTTTGTTAAAATGTAATCAAAGGAAAAGTCCACACAGCTAGTCTAAGCCCTTGTACACACGGTCGGACATTCCGACGGAAAATGTCCGATCGGACCGTGTTGTCGGATAATCCGACCGTGTGTGGGCTCCATCGGACTGTTTCCGTCGGAATATCCGACGGACAAAGTTTTAGAGCTGGGCTATAAAACTTTCCGACAACATGATCCGATCGGACTTTGTCCGATTGTGTGTGGAGAATTTCGATCGGACAAAGTGCCACGCATGCTCAGATCAAATTCCTAGACCAAAGCTATTGGCTACTAGCCTGAACGTAGTCCCGTCGTAATGAAATCACGTTACGTACGATCGGTTTTTACGACAACTTTGTCCGACCGTGTGTATGCAACACAAGTTTTGGACAAAATCTTTTGTTGTCGGAATGTCTGACCGTGTGTACAAGCGCTAAGTATATCTTGTATTTGTGACCTGCTCTGTTTAATCTGCTACAAATAATTTCACGATACTTTCCAGGATTTTTACAAAGATTTTTACTACATCTAATGAGATCTTTCAGTGTATGTTTCTAAGCGGGCTGTGACTTTCTGAACCTAAAGTCCATTTGTATAGTGTGAAAACCTCAAAGAATAGTCTACCTTACTAAATTTTAGCTTGGCCGACAGAGTCACGAATAGATTACACGCTGTGCCAAAGACCACACTAGGATTAATTAACAGTCAACAAAGACCAAAGTCTCTTATGTAGAAAAGACTGTAAAGGTTCTGTCTGGACAGTAGAAAAATCTATCTCGGCCTAATTTTTTCAGCATGTCAGCCCCCTTAAACATACACTGCACAGCATTCTTCTTTTGCTGTCATGTTGTAAGCACAGAAACTAGCTGATGCTCTAATCTGCCAGTTTGTTACATGCTTCTTAGCCCTTGTACACACAGTCGGACATTCCGACAACAAAATCCATCGGATATTGTCCAAAACTTGCGTTGCATACACATAGTCAGACAAAGTTGTCGGAAAATCCGATCGTTCAGAACGTGATGACGTTATTTCCTTACGATGGGACTACGTTGCGGCTAGTAGCCAATAGCTTTGATCTAGGAATTTGATCTCAGCATGCGTGGCACTTTGTCCAATCGGAATTCTCTACAAACGATCAGACAAAGTCCGATCGGATCATGTTGTCGGAAAATTTTATAGCCCAGCTCTAAAACTTTGTCGGTCGGATATTCCGACGTAAACAGTCCGATGGAGCCCGCACACGGTCGGATTATCCGACAACACGGTCCGATCGGACATTTTCCGTCGGAATGTCCGACCGTGTGTACAAGGGCTTATGATATCATTTACTGAAGATCATTGCTTTTTCACTTATTTCACTGGAAATGATTATGAACAAATATAACCTGTTCACTGCACTTTAATTTCCCCATGATGTGTCACTTTTTGGTTGCATGTGTTGTCAGGTTGCAGAGCTGTATAGATAACAACAGAAATAAAACTGTATTTTCGAGTGATGAACAAAGCTCTTAACTCTGTAACTCAGATGTCATGCAAATGGCTTCCTGAACAACTCTTGTACCCCGTTCTGCAAAGTTTAGGAGTCCAGTCTGGCCTTTTCATGTTCCTAAAAGTAATAGCACTATGCTTTATCACAAAGGATCATGCTTCCCCCCACACGGCAACCAAGCCATTCCCACAAAACATTTTATCCCACTTACAAAGCCTATACTAATTGCAGGAAATATTTAAAGAGGTATCAAAGAAAGATCAATCAGTTGGCTGGGAAATTGCCATTAAAAAAAGGTGTTAGAAAAGATAGCTTATCTGCAATGTGCATTGAGAGTTTTGGTAACTTCAGTAAAATGTGTTATTTTTCAGACCCCGAAGATATGAGCAAGAAGCAGCTAACAATGGAAGATCTGATTTGTTACAGTTTTCAGGTGGCAAAGGGCATGGAGTTCCTGGCATCAAGAAAAGTAAGAATTCCAGGGTTGTACAAACCCACCACACAACATTTATTTTCGGGCCACTTTGCAACCAAATGTGTTTCAGCTCACCACGGAGGCAATCCCTAATTTGTTTTTATTCTGGGACATATCATTTAGTAAATGGGAAACTTAACCACAAACGGAGCATTTCCTTTTCATTTTCCAACCACATGTTGTCTTCATCCTTTTTCATATTGCCTGCATTAAGTCCAGATAGTCCTTGTTTTTTTTAACATTTTAAAAATTCTAAATTTTTCAGGAGTTAAAAAAAATGAATTACATTGCATTAAATGACTAAATAAACATAGATAGGGCAGTTTAATTAAATGTGTATTAGTGTCTTTATTTACAAAGTTTTTGGACCTAAAAATACATCGCTTTTGGAAACAAATGCTCTAAGATCTAAAATGACAAAATGCATAGCTGGGCAGTTCACCTAAAAATAACATTGCTGGCATGTTCTCTAGCATACACTAGAGATTTAGTTGAAAATGTGTTTATTGTCAATTTCACAAGGAACAACATTAAAATTACATCAGAGTGACAACCAATAGTAGACAAGAATAATGAGTCAGCTCGATGGCTATTGCCCATAGCTTGACTACTATGAGCAAACTACGTAATGCAAGGGGTGTCAACTGTCATCTGCTGCGAGGGACCTTCTAAATCAAAGGTCATTGTTGTTCATGATAAAACTATATATAAGAATAATGAAGAAAAAAGGAGACCAAATCAGACACTGGAGATTTAAATGGTTCATAGGCGTGTGCACAGGTTGTACCCGGTGTACCTGGGCACACCCTAATCACCCCGTGCGGCGCCGATTCGCCTTCTCTACTAACGCTGTCCATGTTTTCATGTTTTAATACTTTTTAAAATGTTTGTTTACATTTATTTCTAAAAGTGTGTTTGGGTGTGTGTGTGTGTGTGTGTATATATATATATATATATATATATACACACACACACACACACACACACACACACACACACACACACACACACACATGCTTTTGTGTTTTAGCCTAATGCAAAAGCCCCTGCACACCTATTAAATGGTTACAGTGTTTCATAGAGACTCCAGGGGTGACATCTGTGCACTTGAAGTTACAGGCCTGTATACCTGCTGTTGCCATTATGTGGGGGACTCATCCTTCCTATCACATTTTTACTTTATACAAACACCTAATGGAAGACACATACACCTAACACCTCCAAAGTGAGCAGTATCAAGGAACTTGGCAGAGAGATCTCCCCACTAGACACCTAGAGACAGAGATATAGTAAGATGACTTGTGACTCAGCCCATTGCATTTTGTTCGGAACTGAAATATCACTTTTGGGTAGACTGACCCTATAAAGATGTACTTATGTAAATAATAATTCTGTAAAAAAAAAAAAAAACAGAATGATAATTGCACGTGAACCAATGTGGCAAGCACATGGTAAAGTAGTTATACTTATTATTACTATTAAGAAGGTACCTAACTTGCATTGGAATGTGATGTTAAGACCTGGCCCATTAAAGTGGAAGTAAACTCCCCTATCGTTTTCAGCCTAGGAAGCTGCCATCTTTGCCTCTGTTTAATCTTCAACTGCTATGGTGCTGCACATGTGATTCGTTATGACACCAGCCATTGGATGGCTTGATAGTTTGGCTGAGAGCACAGCCAATGTGCAGTTAGCATTCACGGCATGCCTTTTTTTTTTTAACTGTTTAAATCGATGGCTTTACTTCCACTTTAAAGAACAGTGCCGTCTTTGCCTTCACTGTGTGTTCTGGGCCTGGAAACTCTGACATCATTGTTTTTTTTCCCCTGTAAGCCTCACTATATCCCAAATACCTTAAACTGAACCCTATAGCTCTGGATCCAGTAATCCTGACAAGATTAGGTTTGCATTTTCTTTCTTTGCAGTCCCCAGATGTTTAAAGATGCAGAAACAAAGCCACCTCACTTGAGCTTTTCTTTTTCTGCCTGTATAAATCTGTATTGTGGGTAACTGTGGTGCCACTTATACCAAAAAAAAAAAAAAAAAGCTTCTCACAGCATTCAATCAGAGGGCAGAAAAACACACTAAATTCCCACCCTTACTAAGGATTCTGCTCATTGCCAGGAGAACTTGATGTTAGTACAAACAGCACTTTGCCCACTTTTCCCACAATATTCAATATATTTGCTTTTGGATAAGAGATATGCATAGTGGAGTCTGTGCCAACACACTGTACCTCTTTCATCTTGGCTTTCTGCAAATGCCACATTTTGTAATATAGCTTATCTGTCAGCACAGTAGCTCTGAGACAACAAGACTTTAATTTGAATTTACTAAAGGAGTTTTGAATTTTCAATAAATTGTGTGAATATTCCCTTCAATTATCCCACTGTGTGAAAAGTAAATTCATATTTACTTTGTTTACTACATTTTTTGATTGGATAGTGGTGTACAGATTCTCAACTCCTTTAGTAAATCAGCCACATATCATTTTCGATAACCTCCCACTTTTTGACCATGACCTGGCACCTCAGATAAAACACCACAATCTGATAATATGCCACTGCCCTGACTGTTGTGCCACAGCTATGCAATGCACTAAACACTAACTCATTAATGAACCATTATACATCGTTCATTGTACAACTATAAATATATTACAACAAGCCACTGGATACTATGCTATGTTGGTATATACCAGTGATGGCGAACCTTGGCACCCCAGAAGTTTAGGAACTACATTTCCCATGATGCTCAACTACACTGCAGAGTGCATGAGCAGCATGGGAAATGTAGTTCCAAAACATCTGGGGTGCCAAGTTTGACCATCACTGGTATATACATACAATAAGAATATAAATGAATATAATTACATTTTATACACCCTATTTCTAACATATACTGCTTCGTATTGTATGCATATTTTTTTTTAGGAAATCACAGCATATCCAGCATTTGACTCTCTATACAAACTGAGTTGCAGTACAGTGTTCTGTACATCAATGAATGCAATACAATCAACCACTTTGCTCACAGTACATATTGAGTACTTAACCACTTTACATTGCACATTGGCTACCCTGAACCATTGCGCACAACGCACTGTATGTTTTCAGTATAGATATGAGAAATCAAAACATGGAAAAATCTAGTTATAGGCTCAAGACCAAACCATCACAGAACTGGGTCTCTAAAAATAATCCTAAAAATCTAGCAAAATCTAGACCAATGCATCATAAAATACAACTTTATTATACATATATCACACAGACAATTATAATGAACCCCATACCACCCTATCCATATTGCACAAATGTTCCAAATTCTCATTCATTCTTAAACTTGTGCATAATGTTGAGCCAGTTTCCAGATGATGTGATGTTGGCTATGAGCAGAAAAGACATATGAAGCCCCGTACACACTATCAGTTTTTCTGCTGAGTTTTTCCTTCAGATTTACCAAAACCATATAATAGGAGGTCAAACCTTAGGAGTTTCAATTTGTATATAATCAGGCAGGCCTTTCTACTACATGGTTTTGGTAAACCTGAAGGAAAAACTCAGCAGAAAAACTGATAGTGTGTATGGGGCTTAAGAAGCCCCTCAGTGTAATTCATATAGAATGCCAAGGATAACTACCGTAATGCATTTCCACTTGTATCCCTAGTTGGAAATGTATATATGGGTGCAGAAGTCCCCTTCAACAGGATATTATATCTGTTGCTTATCCAAATACATATTACAACTTCTGAGTAGCATAATGGGAAATTAGGGCATATGTGGCTGGGTACAAGATCCTATGCAGCGGTAACAGGCAGCAATTATTGGAAAGTCCATAAAACGTTTTTTTCCCATAGTGTGGTCTAAACTTGAGACTGAAAATGTTCATTCCAACCTCCCTCGCACCTTATACAAGGGTTATACAAGACTAACATCGTTTACAATACCGTCCATAAGACTATTTTTCACATTCGTAGCGTGGTCTAGAGGAGAACTCAAAATTGCAGCTCATTCCAATCTCTCTTACACGCTTAAACAAGCTGCCAAATGTCCTAAAAATTTCATAAGAGTATTTTGTACCAAAACCACTAATAAGGTATAAGGAATAAGTGTTCCATATGTACCCACATAAAGCCACTTCAAACAGAAACGAATGAAAGTCTCTGAAGTATATGTTTAGATATGCTAAACTAATCAGTGTCCAGTGCACTTTATGTCTATTAATTTAACAGTAATCCGCTGTATACTACGTATACATACAGTAGGTTTTCCTACACTATCCACATTTAACTACACCTAACAGGAGTGACATACTGTCTGTGTTCCAGCTCTTGAGCTCAAAAGAGACCATTTAGGTTATAAGGGAAGACTCGTGGTCAGAATTAAGAGACCGCATCATCTGCTGGTACAGACCCCCTAAAGATTACAAAGCTTGTACATTTGTGGCATGGATTTGAAGCAACAGGCACAAGCAACCATACATGTAGGGATACCAATGACGGCACAGCTGCAGGGAATGTGGTAGTAAATGGTATTACGGAAACAGAGGTTGTAGCACACTATACTTTGTGGGAGCCTTGAGGGTAGGGACCAATGTGAGTGTGCAATGTACAGGGATGGGGTCTATTGTAGACACTCACTCAGGTTGAACTGGATGGACTGGTGTCTTTATTCAACCTTACTAACTATGAAACTATGAAACTATGAAACTATACTACTACACATATCCCTAACTCAGGACAATGTGTAGGAATTCTACCTTCCGTTTGAGTAAATACCTTGATAATATGTAAATAAATGAAGCACCATACTTTGAAGGCTTGGAATGCATGTCTATTGTTCATATTATATCCTGTAGTTTTGAGCCATGTCTTTTTTGCTTTGTCTTAAAGTGTATTCATCGAGATTTGGCAGCAAGGAACATCCTCCTGTCTGAAAATAATGTAGTAAAAATCTGTGACTTTGGCCTGGCCCGTGACATATATAAAGATCCAGACTACGTGCGCAAAGGAGATGTGAGTGTTACTCTGCATATGGGGAGGAAGCTTATGGAGATAATCTATATCTAAATCTATATATCTATCTATATATCTAATTATCTATATATATATATATATATATATTGGTTAGCTAAGTAGAATGAAATTTCCTTGTGATTAAGTTGCTGCCCAAGTTGTTCAGAACTAAACAGCTGAATCAATAATGTAATTTCTGACTAGATCTGCATTTTTCTTTCCTTCCAGTTTAGATATACAATGACCCTGATTTACTAAAGGAGTAGAGAATGTTCAATATTCAAAGTGAACTTTGACTTTGCAAAGTGAAATTTTACTTATCTTAGTGAATGAGATGAAATAAAGTGAAAATTTTACTTTGCAAAGAATACCCAATTATGTGCAAAAAAAAAAACTAAAACAGAATCTTTGTATATGATTGAAGTCAGTACAATATTACTAAACTAAGAGAAAATTGATTTACCAGAGCAAAAAAAATTAAGTTTTTTTTTAAATGATCATTGCACATAGTTGGGATATTCTTTACAAAGTGATTTTTTACATTATTCACTGAGATACTCTACTCCTCCAGTAAATTCGGGTCAGTGACCACATTATGTAAAGTTGTAACAGCTCAAGCAGTCTGCGTCCATTGCCCATCACTCACATGTGATAGCTGCATGAGTGATTAGATGCGAGTGGCCGCTATGAGCTGCAGGAGACGGCAGCCTCTCATTGCTTTTAATGGAGCTGCCTCCCACAGCTAACCATGGGGAAACCCTGCTGGGGTTATCACCTCTAATTGGAATGGGGGTGCATTCCCAATTGTGAATGCACCCTTAGCCCTTGTACACACGGTCGGACATTCCGACAACCAAATCTGTCGGATTTTGTCCGACGGATTTTGTCCGAAACTGTTGCATACACACGGTCGGACAAAGTTGTCGGAAAATCCGATCACTCAGAACGTGATGACGTTATTTCATTACGACGGGACTACGTTCAGGCTAATAGCCAATAGCTTTGATGTAGGAACTTGATCTGAGCATGCGTGGCACTTTGTCCGATCGGAATTCTCTACACATGATCGGAGTATGTCCGATCGGAGCATTTTGTCGGAAAATTTTACCAACAAGTTGGAAAGCTTGGTCCTTCGGATTTTCCGACGGAAACAGTCCAATGGAGACCACACACAGTCAGAATATCCGACAAAACGGTCTGATGGGACACATTCCGTTGGAATATCCGACCGTGTGTACAAGGGTTTAGAGTTCTAACTTGAGATTATATTTGATAGTATAATTGCAGGAGAGAATCGGGATTATGGGAGCTCTGGCTGACATAGAAAATTAATGTGTTTTTTTTTAAAGTATAACTAAAGACAAAACTTTCTTTTTAGTATTAGTGGTAAGGGGCTAGAACACCTGTCAGGTTTGTATTGCTGTCTGCACCTCCATTAGGGAGATTTGCCTTATTTATTTGTCTGTTTACTATTATCACCAAGAGAAAAAGTGAAGGAAAATTACAAAATTTTGTTGTCACTAAAATGGGAATAAAGAGAAATCTTCCAGTGAGGACACGAGTTCTGGTGACCCTGGTGACAACCAGAGATTCCCTCACTCTGGAGCAATTTCCACTCACTTCCTGTTTTGGCTATGGGACAGGAAAGGAGGTGAAATCCCCCAAATGGGGCACACAAAGTCAGGGGTTATAACCCTCCCCTACTCTATATAAAATGTAAAAAAAAAAAGTTTTGACTGCATTTTTCTTAATTTATTGGAACAGTAGTGAAGAATAATTAGACATTAAAAAATCTGGCCACAAATGTAATCTGATAGGTCAACTAAATGTATTAACACCATACATGGACCCTATTGGTCGCTGCCACTGCTCAGGGCCAGCATGTATAGCTATAGTACTGTGGAGGAGATTTACTAAAACTGGCAAGTGCAAAAGTTGGTGCAGCTTTGAACAGAAACGAATCAGTTTCCAGGTTTTCGGTCAGGTTCACACTATACTACACGACCGTAGTATGACTTTCATCCTACTTTGCTCTGCGACATCAGTCCTACATTGGTCCTACATTTGTCCTAGATCCATCCGACTTCAATGAACAGGGATCCAACTTGGATCCCCACCAATACCAGGAACTGTTTGGTATGAAAAAACTGGCATGGGTTCCCCCTCCAGGGGCATACCAGGCCCTTGGGTCTGGTATGGAATTTAGGGGGAACCCCATTGCTCTGAAAAAATGGCATGGGGGTCCCCCAAAATCCATACGAGACCCTTATCCGAGCAAGCAGCCCAGCCGGTCAGGAAAAGGGGTGGGGACGAGTGAGTGCCCCCCCTCCTGAACCGTACCAGGTCAAATTCCCTCAACATGGGGGGGAGTGCTTTGCAGCACGCAGCCCCCCCACCCTAAAGCACCTTGTCCCCATGTTGATGAGAACAAGGGCCTCTTCTCGACAACCCTAGCCGTTGGTTGTCGGGGTCTGCTGGCGGGGGGCTCATCGGAATCTGGGAGCCCCCTTTAACAAGGGGGCCCCACATCCTGGCCCCCCACCCTATGTGAAAGAGTATGGGGTACATCGTACCCTTACCCATTCACCTGGGGAAAAAAGTGTCAATAAAAAAACACACTAGACAGGTTTCTAAAGTAATTTATTAGGCAGCTCCGAGGGTCTTCTTCCGATTTGGGGGGCCTCTTCCGACTTCTCCGTGCTCTCCGGTTCTTTTCCCGGTCTCCAGTTCTTCTTCGCGCTCTCTGGTCTCTTCTGCTGGGCTCCTCTGCTATCTTCTTTCAGTTTTTTTACTAGCGTTGGCCCGGTCTTTTCCGTCATCGTCATCTTCTTCCCTCTTCTGTTCTTCTGATGTTGACACGACGCTCTCTCCTGCTGTAATGCTGTGTGCGCGGTGTGCAACGATTTATATAGTCATGGAGCGTGGTCACTGGGTAAAGTTATCCGGTGACCCAGCCTCTTATGATGGGGCCCCAAAGCACCCCTGCCCCAAAGCACCGACCCCCCATGTTGAAGGCATGTGGTCTGGTATGGTTCAGAAGACCGGCCGGGCAGCATGCTCGCATAAGGGTCTGGTATGGATTTTGGGGTCCGCGCTATTTATGTGGCGTAGGGGCTTCCCCTTAGAAGCCATATCAGACCCAAGGGCCTGGTATGCTCTTGGAGGGGGAACCCATTGCTTATTTTTATTTAAAATTTGGCGTTAAGTTCCCCCTCAAGATCATCAGAGCACAAGTCACGTGCCAAAGTCGGAAAATGCAAGACGGCGATCTGAATTTGATCCGACTTCAATGATAGTCAATGGACTGAAGTAGGATCAAAGTCGGACCAATGTAGTACAGGGAGCATTTTCAAAGTCTGACCGACTTGTGTCAGACCAGTTTAGATGGCTCCCATAGGGAAACATTGATTTTCAGATGTCATGCGACATGAGCTCCCAATGTTGGAGCGTTTGTCTCACTAGTGTGAACCCGGCCTTATTGTCAAAGCCTAACTGACACGCACAGCTGCACTAGAATCTGAGTGCTCCAGTTTAAGTAAATCTCTCCCAGTATGGCTATAGTACATAGCCAGTGGTGGCACTGCTTCTACCAACTATTGATTTTTATAAGACCCTATATGACGTTCTATGGCCTTGACTGAGTCATTTATATAGTGGTGGAATGACCTTGGCCTTCAATCAATCACCATTGCATGAGGTCATTCTGTGCTCCCACTGCAAAAATGACCCTGTCAGGGCTCGCATGTAAACATCAATAGTGTGTAATCAGTGACTGGCTACACATTGTTAGTATTTACTTGTCCACCCTGAAATGGTCCATTTATGCTGTATGTATGTATCTAAATGCTAGCACAAACATTACATGTCTACAGCATATGCGCAACTTTTTACAAAGGATCTTGCTGCCAGCAGGATCCTGAATAAATGAATACAACTGTGTGACCAATGTCTAAAGCCCCATACACATGGGCCAAATGTCGGGTGGCTTGGCCAGTTGTTCAATAGAAACCGGCCAACATTTGGCCCGTGTGTTCTGCAGCTGATCTGACAGAAGCCGGCAGTTGGACCAGTTTCTGTCGAAGGGGCATGCTTGAAAAGGGTCTTCCAACCGTCTCTTGATCAGCGCTCTTAGTCAATGGCTGAAAACGCTGACCAGAGTGTTCTGGCGCGGGGGGGGGGGGCACCTTCTGTCAGAACAAAAGAGAACAGCAGGGCAGATCAGAATCTGATTGTATGTACAGCGGCTCCAACCAGAGCTGGGCGTTTTTTTGTTCAGCGCACTGGGTCGAATGAAAAAACCTAGCGGTGTGTACTAGTCTTTATAGTGTAGGGATCTCCACCCCTAATTTCACTGTTTAGGGATCTTTTCAACAGGTAGACATTCATGTGTGAAGTGTTGTTCAGTCACCCTGTACACCTGCCATACAAAGGTTAAGGGCTATGGAAAACAATAAAGAGGGTGAAGTCAGTGACTGACAAGTATGGTGAGTTACGTAAAAGAACTTCACTGAGTGAAACATTCACCTGTGACAATGATGATAACCCTCAGCAATCTCCAGACAGTGTTTTAATTTTTTTTTGTTTTGTTTTGCGTACACCTACTCCTTTAGGAGGAAATTGGGCATAGTTAGGAATGAGCGCTCAATTTATGTCAATGGAATGTTGATGGATGTTTACCCTCTTCACAGGCTAGGTTACCTCTTAAATGGATGGCACCTGAAGCTATTTTTGATAAAATCTACACAACGCAGAGTGATGTGTGGTCTTTTGGCGTTCTGCTCTGGGAAATTTTTTCATTAGGTAAGTTACAGAGGTAAACCTATTTTAAATTTTGAATTGGCCATTTGATTTATTAAAAAGCTGAGAGGTAAAAGCTATTGGACATGTGACCAGATAACATAAAGGCTGAAATGCAATATTGTATTGACAGATTTCTTTGCACATTCCCAGTGACACAAATACAAAAATAAAATAAAAAAAACACAGCTGGGCTTATATAAAATAAAAAAGAGCAATATATGTAAGCTGCAGTAACCATTTACAACTAACTTACCATTCATGTTTCCCATACCTGAGTAAAGTAAATATATTTGTATTTATTGGTAAAAAGTTACACCATCACTAATGTTTGCATTATGTTTAAAGTGTTTTCCAAATTGTTCTTAGTTTTGGATAGAGTGTAGAAGGGATAGAAACCCTGTCAAGTTTATCCTGCTGTACAGGACTCCGTTAGATTTATGTTCCCTTTCTGTCCTACTGGGTTGTAACATGTAGAATATGAGAGCGACTCCCTAAAAGTAGCATAGACTGAAATAGAGGTTACTTTATTTATTTAGTAGAGTAGGTGAAGGTTAAAACATTTTCAGATAGTTACATAGTTAGTCAGGTTGAAAAAAGACACAAGTCCATCCAGTTCAACCTTAAAAACAAATAAATAAAATAAAATATAATCGTACAATCCAAATACCCAATTTTATGCCCACAATTGATCCAGAGGAAGGCGAAAAAAAAAAAAGATATATATTTATAAATGTATACAACTATTGTCCAGAATACAGGAAGGTTAGTTTGTTCAAATCCCAACCACACCCTACCTAGAGTTTGCATGCTCTCCCTGTGCCTGTGTGGATTACCTCCCACACTCCAAAGACACGCTGGTAGGTTAGTTTTCTCCTGTCTAATTTGGCCCTAAGATACCGTATGTATGAATGGGAGCTAGGAACCCTAGATTGTAAGTTCCTTGAGGGCAGGGTCTTATATGAATGTACAATATATATATATATATATATATATATATATGTGTATATGTGTGTGTGTGTGTGTGTGTGTGTGTGTGTGTATATATATATAAACTGACAGCATTATATAAGTACCTTTAATAAATAAATAATAAGTGAAGGTATTTTATCTTACTGTGCGCTATATAAAAAAATGACTGGAGCTCAAATCCTTTTCCAAATATATATATATTAAAAAAAAAATCCAAAAATGTTGCCAGATACACACTTTTAAATGAAAGTTAGATATTCGCATTAGTACATGAGTATTATTATTGTCAATGCTTTATTGAGAATTATTGAAAATGACCTAGTATAGAGGAATATTCAGTATTCCTGCAACTTTAAAAAAATGAATGGGCAGAATGAAAAATGTATTCCTTTTTCAAATACACAATGAATGGCTCTTTTAATTTACATCTGCAGCTGGGTCTGCGGCATGTTCTAAAACATCATGTCTGAGAATAAGGCAGCTACCTAGCAGTGGAAAATGTTGGCAGCATTTTATTATTGAGGTCCTTGTCTTGAACAACACAAGCATTGCTGCGGTTTTGGTGTATTACTGAGTGTTTGGCTTGTCCCTCTACATGCCCTGCCAAATCATAAGCTGGCACAGTCGCTGAATGACACTGTTTGCTTTGGTGTGTAATTCTGGTATCTGAATTCTTTTTGAAAATATAAACAGGTTAGTTAACTCTTTTTGGATATTTCACAAGGCCATGCCTGAAAAGTAGAGCCTACAAACGTTTGATGAACACACAAGTTTATCCATAAAATGTGCAGAACATATATCAAAGATGTTGGATAGGCAGATTGGCTAGCCTTCAATATAATATTGTACCTTTTACTTTTCCTAAGCTTATTTTTATTTTTTTATTCCACAAATTTATTTTGTGTTTGGTGTTTGTTTTTTATGTCTGTTTCAATTGCCTTTTTATTAATGCCAAAGTCAGAGAAAGTCCTGAATTTCGGCTGACATTCTTCTGAAAATACTAGTTCCTTGCTGTTACCCTGTTTCCCCTAAAATAAGACCTAGTGTGATTGTCGGTGATAGCTGCAATAAAAGCCCTACCCCCCAAATAAGTCCTAGTTAAAGTCCTTGTAGGTCTACTTTTCAGGGTAGGGCTTATTTTTGAGGAAACAGGGTAGGGCTTATTTGGGTGGTAGGGCTTATATTGCAGCCAACACCGACAATCAGGCTAGGTCTTATTTTAGGGGAAACAGGGTATGGTCATCCAAAGGTTCAGCACTTTCCAAGTCACTGAAATGGAAGAAGTATGTAGATTAGAATAGTCAGGACTCATATTCTTGTTCATACTTGTTTCAGAATATCTCTAGCCAAAATTTTATTTTTTCTAGTTTTGAATATAGTGTGGATAGGTCGGAAACCTCTCTGAGGTTTTCTTTGCTGACTGTGTCCCCTCTGGGAAGATTCATACTCAATATTTGTCCTGGTCCCTATCTCATTGACATGTTCTTCATGCCCTCTCTAGACTTTTTGGATGGTGTAACTAAATGAATTGATGATGATTTTATTACATTTTTATTTGTTTCTGGTGCAGGTGCATCTCCTTACCCTGGTGTACAGATTGATGAGGACTTCTGCTGCCGACTGAAGGAAGGGACACGGATGAGACCACCAGAGTACTGCAATCCTGAAATGTATGAATATGTTTATTGACACTATATCCTTCAGCATGCAAATATAGAGTATTTATTGGCAACTTCAAAATATGACAATAGATAACGGTCAAATTATGCCAATCAAAAAAGAAAGGGGAGAGAAAGAACAGATAGGCTGGAGTGGTCAAGACCAGAAATTATTACATTCCTTGTTTATGGGGGAGAAGGGAGGGTTCACATTAGACTTGTGCACAACGGACAATTTTGTTTAGTTTCGGTTCGTTGTCATTCGTAAAATACATCATTTCGTTCTGTTATATTCGTTATGTTACGTTAATACGTTTTCGGATAATTCGTTATTATTCGTAGAGTGTCGAATTCATTCGTTCGTATTCGTTGAAATTCGCTATTTATGTATGTATAGACATTCGTGATAATGATTCTTTGTTCTTCTCTTCTCCTCGGCTCAAATACAATACAACACCCTTCTAACTCAGTTCTCAGGAATGTCACTTTGCCAGTAATCCATCCTCCAGCACAAAATTAATTAGCTGATTGGACTATAAGATTTACTTTGAACTGACCTTTTGTTTCATTAGATCTTTAAAGAATTATCGAATCATGTTGAATTCATTCGAATTCATTCGTTATATTTCTTTCGTATTCGTTGTTATTCGTTATTTTTTTATTCGGACATTCGGATGCATCCGAATGTCCGAAAGATGCAAAATTCGGCCGAATTTCGATTCGTTACGAAATGAATTGCACAAGCCTAGTTCACATGCATCCTGTACGTTACTAGAGAGTAGGCCTTGTTTGTAATATATATTACTGGGTAATAAAGAAGATAGCAGTTCTACATTACCTATATAGCTGCTTTATTATTGTTACTGATCCAAATATCTCTTTATAGAAACAGTCACACTCAAAACTATCATATATATATATATATATATATATATATATATATATACTTATATAAACAATATTTTCCCATAATTTATTGCAATTGTAAATTTGTGGCGGGCTCCATCGAAGATCAGCTCAGGCCCATAGATGTCCAATCCTCACTGTATTTTCAGTCCTTTCATCATTAGAGTGGATAATTATAGAATGGGTTAAAATAGTAGAAAAAATATAAATAAGGCCGCGTACACATGCGGGGACTGTTCGCTCAACTTTGTCCGTCAAACAGTTTCAGCGAACAGTCCGCTCAAAATTAGCATGGACGGACTTGCCCACACGCGACGAACGAACAGTTTGCTGAAACCGTGCGCGATGACGTGAACGGCACGTACGACGGGACGGAAAATACGACGTCCTATACACTGCATTACAACTTTCGGCGTGTAAATCCTTTCTGAGCATGCGCGGAACTTAGTTTGACGAACAAGCCTACACACGAGGGGACTGTTCGCTGAAACCAAGTTTCAGCGGACAGTTTTTCGGAATTTCCGAAAAACTTTGTTCAGCAGACTGTTCGCTGAAACTGTCCGCTGAAAGCCCACACACGGGCGGACTGTCCGCCAAAACACTGTTCAGCGGACAAAGTTGGGCGAACAGTCCCCGCGTGTGTACGCGGCCTAAGAATTATTGAGGGAGATTTACTAAAACGGGTGCACACAGTATCTTGTGCCACTGTGCATAGTAACCAATTAGCTTCTAAGTTTTCTTGTCAAAGCTTAATTGAACAAGCAGAAGGTAGAACCTGATTGGTCACTACGCACAGCTGCACCAGATTCTGTGTTCACCAGTTTTAGTAAATCTTCCCCATTGTATTATTATGTTTTTCAAATTCCATGTAAAATAAAAAAAAAACTGTAAAAATAACACATGAATATATTTCTTTGATGTAACAAAAAGTAGACTCACCAAATGCCTGTGTGCGTCACAGCACAAGACTTACAAAAAAGTATGAGTCACACGCACTGTATGAGCTTCCTGTAACCCCCTAAGCCTGGCAAATGCATTTCTTTGGGAAGAAAGCCTATTCATTCATTGTTTCTTTCTTAGGTACCAGACGATGCTAGATTGCTGGCAAGGAGTCCCAACAGACAGACCCACCTTTACAGAGCTAGTACAGCGCTTGGGAGATCTACTCCAGGCCAATGTTCAACAGGTTTGCTTGTCTCTTGTCTCTCTTTTTTTTTTTTTTATGCATTAAAAAAAAGATTGTGTGACTTTCATAGTTATATGTTTACTGAAACAGAGGGCAAAAATAATTCCAACCATTTTGCAAGTGAATGTCCCCCCTACTTCTGTATTTTACTTTCCAGGTTGTCTGTCTTTGAAGTTGTAAAGCCAAATATAAATTTTGGAAAGATTGATTCTTCTACACAATTCACAAGGCTGCCCAATACATAAGAGCATGGTTGGTCATGTACTAGACAACCCTTTGTTTTTAAGAACACAGAAAAAGGCTGTGTATATCTGTAATGCTGTTTTACCAGGAGAAATACAATAGCAGTCGGAACCAACCTACCTGATCATTATTATCCTCAACAAGCCTCAGCCAGCATTGTCTACTGGTGCCGCATAGATCATCCAGTCCAGCTAAAAAATTAGCAATTTGGAAGATCATGACTGATAATGATGTGACTCACAAAAAACAATATGGGACAAGACATTTGCCCACGTAGAAACTTCAGAGGTTTCAGACCTGTTGCAACCATCTTCCAGAAATTCACACATATGCTGTGATCCATTGAAAAAGAGAATAATTGTTGCCACCCACACAGATTGTCTTTCCAAGTAAATTGATAAACATCTATGTGGGTTTATGAGTACTTGAGCTATGCTGTTAGTGTAAGATAATACTTCAGATAGCAAAAGTACACTGTACTGACGGAATTAATATTTTCAACTACAGCAGTTGATGACTGATGGTCCTGGCAAGTAAGCAGCTTATTGGTTGATGATTAGCTGGCACATGCAGGCAAGAACTCTAAGCCCCTGTACACACTGTCGGAGATTTCCACAACCAAATCCGTCGGATTTTGCCTGTCGGATTTTGTCCGTAGGATCTTGTCCGAAACTGTTGCATACACATGGTCGGGCCAAGTTGGCGAAAAATCCGATCTTTCAGAACGTGATGACATAATTTTGTTACGATGGGACTACATTCAGGCTAGTAGCCAATAGCTTTGATGTAGGAATTTGATCTGAGCATGCGTGGCACTTGGTCCGATGAAAATGCTCTACACATGATCGGATTAGGTCCGTCCGGCCCAGTTGGTTGGGAAATATTTCCAACATGTTGGAAAATTGGGTCGGACGGAGATTCGGACGGAATCAGTCCGATGCATACCACACACAGATTATCCGACGACACGGTCCGATAAGACGCAATCCGACAGATTATCCGACCGTGTGTACAAGGGCGAAGGATAAAATTAGTTCTGTTATCAGCTGTGAGAAAATAACTCCTAATACACAACGTACACCTGCTCTTAAGCCCCATACACACAGATTATCTGATGATTTTTTCCTTCAGATTTACCAAAACCATGTAGTAGAAGGGCCGGCCTGATTGCATACACATTGAAACTCCTAAGGTTTGACCTCATATTATATGGTTTTGGTAAATCTGAAGGAAAAACTCAGCAGAAAAACTGATAGTGTGTATGGGGCTTAAGAGACCACATATGCCAGAATTTGTTAGAGCTCCTGCGCTATGAGAAGTGGTTGATTCTATTTATTAGGTGCAGCAAGCACTTGCACGAGACACACTCTCATGTAAATGATATGGATAGTAAAAGAATAGTGATCCGTGATACCATATAAAGGTGATCAAACACAATAAAGTGCTGAGTGCATATGTTAAAAATAATAAAAAATGCAAAAATCAAAAAATCAATAAAAAAATAAAAAATAAAATAAAATAAAAGATATACATTAAAATATACTCACAAACAACAAGGTGAGTTTTTTTTTTATAGATTTTTTGATTTTTGCATTTTTTATTATTTTTAACATATGCACTTAGCACTTTATTGTGTTTGATCACCTTTATATGGTATCACGGATAATTTTTTGTTATCTGTGTATACACCTGAGTAATTTGATACACCTGAGCACTTTAACGGGGTTTAACCCCTCTGTTAGCGGATATTTTTCACCTTGGTTTTTAGTCACAGTTTTTATATATTTATGTATTTTTCGGGCTAGCCCAGAGTGTGCCTATATGTACCATAAGGGGTAACAGTTTTATATCTGCCCTTCTGTTTAATTTTCTTTTTTCACTTTGGTAACATATGCCAGAATATTTTAAATCTCAGTGGACAGACCCTTTAATATAGGCTAAAAATTTGACACTAGTATTGCATCCTCGAAATAATTTTATTTTTCCATTTATTTTCCTAATGCCTATCTGCAATTTTAGAAAATGGCAAGCAGTTTTTTTTTTTTAATGGTTAGCCTAACTATCTTTATATATCTGCCACAGGAGGGAAAAGATTACATTCCATTAAACACTGTTCTACGAGTTGATGGAGAGACAAATTTGAAACCTGGCAGTGGAGAAAAAAGCATAAGAAACTCTGTGACACGGTGGAGCATGCTGGAATCTGGGTGAGAACTACCACATTATAGTGATCAGGACCTAAAAAACTTTACTGGTTAAATGATAACTTCATATCTGAGGCACAATTTGACTATTGCCAGCTTTGTAAAATGCAAATGAGGCATTTCACGTGACAAGATTCTGTTTATCGCAATAAGATTGAGAAATGCCTTGTTTTGTGTAGTGTGTAGTGTGCTTGCGGTCTTCAGAACATACTTTCTCTAGGATCCACAATGATCTATCAAAACTCAATTGTGGATTTAGAACATTTGTTAGAATGTTATTGGTCTCTACTGTATGTCCCTGCTGGGGGAATTCATCATCTTATATCTTAGGTTATTCCCTCTTACTTCCTGCTGTTCCCCTAGATCAGTGATTCTCAACCAGGGTTCCTCCAGAGGTTGCTAGGGGTTCCTTCAACATTGGGCCATTTCTGCCTCTCGGATAAGTTCCCACTGACACCATTGATCTTTTTAGCTATCTGTAAGGAGGTAATTCTTCCCAATGACCACAAGTGTAAGGAGCATTCTTCCCACTGATCATCACACTTATGTATCATGAATTGTAAATTTCTAATTTTTAGCAGGGGTTCCCCGAGACTGGAGAACTATTTCAAGGGTTCCTCTGTGTTGAAAAGGTTGAGAAAGGCTGCCCTAGATGGAGATGAAGGGAAATCTCCCCTAAGAGTCAAATACAGAAAGAAAACCTGACAGGGATTTAACCATCCCCAACCTTCTTTAAAGGAATTGTAAAGTACATTTTTTTAATTTATTTTTAAATAACAAACATGTTATACTTACCTACACTGTGCAGCTCGTTTTCCACAGAGTGGCCCCGAACCTGCTCTTCTGGGGTCCCTCGGCAGCTGTCTCGGCTTCCCTCCGCAAGTACTTCTGATGTTCATGCAAGCTCTCTTGCATGGTGAGAAGCACTTGCGGACGCGCTCCCGTGCTACAGCCGGTGGCTATAGCTGCTCGCTGTATCACTCGGTGTCACCCCCGGCGCGCCGCTTCATTGGATGTGATTGATAGCAGCGCGAGCCAATGGCTGCGCTGCTTTCAATCCATCCACAGGCTGAGCGCCGAAGAGGACGTGGGGGCGAGCGCCGGATTTTCGAGGGGTCAGGTAAGTAAAATGGGGGAGGGGACCGGCACTGTCAGATGTTTTTTCACCTTAATGCATAGAATGCATTAAGATTAAAAAATATTTACCTTTACAACCCCTTTAAATATAAAAAGTTTTGGGTTTAGATCCACTTAAGAGTCACTTCACTTTTGTTAAGAAAAAGCAATCCCCTGCAGAGATTTTAACAAACTTTGTTGCAGATTCCTACTTTTTTTTGTTCTGAAGAAATTGCTGTTTGTTTAACCTGAACTGTGAAGACTGATTCCCGAATAGGAAGGATTGGTTCATTATAGTCAGGTGATACACCCCCAGTCTTCTAATGAGAAATGTATCAGGTCATTAGAAGATTTTAACCCTTAGGCAGTATCTTGCCAAACCTGAAAATCCTATTGCAGGTAATGGCTAAAATTGACCTTGTAACTTAAAGAAGAATTCTGGGAAAATCAATGAGCCAATCACAGAAGCAGGACATTTCTGGGGGTGTTTTGTATACCAATGGTGTACTGCCTTCAGGTTGCCATATTGCTTGGATTTTACAAAAAATTACAGCAGCTGCAGATTAAGAAGGAAAGGTAATTTTTAACAACATTAAACTACAACATGGCTTGTGTAGCAATTGCACATGCTAGAATATTTTTTTTTTCTTTGCTATTTTCTTTCCACAAAAGTGGAGCTACCCTTTATTTGATAAGTGGAATCTCTGCACTTGAGAATGTAATATACACATACAAGCAAACCCAAGAATAAACCGAGGAATAAACCAAGCTTTACTTACCACCAGCCCACAGACAACTAAATAACCTGTCTAACAGTATGCGTTAAAAACAGGGGTTTAGTCTGTCACATTTGTAAATGCATGCGTAAGCCACAGAGCCGCGCCAAGGCACCCCAATATCTGAGAATGTAAACCTGTAATTTGCTTCCCAGGTTGCATTATCAGTTGCAGAGCTCCAGCATTAGGTGGATTGGTAAAGGGTTCCATATTCCCACTGCAGGAGTAAATTTACCATACGGTACAGAAGGTGTGTGCTTGTAGATAGTAGAAACACTGATCAAATATCATCTCACTTTTCCTTTTTGTCTTCAGTTGTTTTTTTTTGTGGCAAATTGGTTCACCGGCAAAGATAGTGATTAGTGGGCCAAACTCCATTCTCTACAGATCAGACAGAGTACAGTAGCTGTAAATAAATGTTTGGTAAGGTTCGATTCACACTGCTGCGACCCCAAAGTTCAGAAAAGTAGTGCAGGAACCTTTTTTCTTTTTGTTGCTATGACTTGAGTCTCATTGATTAACATGGCACCCATTGAAATGAGTGTGTTTTGACTTGTCATGTGAGTTTGTGTTGTAAGTCGCGGCAATGTGAACAAAGGGCTAAAACACTCATTATATAATTTCATCCTTTTATTTTCATTTTCACTGTGGCTAGTTTGCTAATTCTTGTGGCGTCTGTCTAGTATGTTACTTTTGTCATGCTGATTCCAGGACGGCCTGCAATGGTAAAGCAGTTTGGTTGTTCGCTTTCGAGTACTTTACAAACTGAATCTGAAAACCCTGCTTTATTTATGAAAAAAAGCTAATTTATCTATATAACCGATACTTTGTTTTTTAAAATTCTAAAATTATTTTTAAAAATGTGGTTTAAGTTGTTTTAATAAATTGATTCATCATCTTCAAAAGTTGCTTTGTATAATTGTTATCATATGTTACCATGACTAGCCTATACCGTATACAAGTCAACATTTTAATTGCATAGTGAAAGCTTTTTAAATCATTTGAGCTCTTTGCTAGCTACTGGTAAACAAAATTGCAAAATAGTTAAGAGAAAGATAAAGAATAAACATGACATTTTGAGCACTTCACTTTGTTAAAGATGAATTAGAACAATTATCAAAGAAACGTGGGTGTTGGGCTCATCCTGCGTCCCGTCTTGTTTTCAGAAACAATAACAAGAATCGACCACTGAGTGTGAAGACATTTGACGAGGTGCCAGTGGGAAAGGACAAAGTACTCAATGAGGTAAACACATTTGCAGAAACAAAGCAACTGGGGAGTGCACGCTGTCTTTATCCAGAAAAATCCTGTAAGCATAAGCACACTACACAAGAATCTATTAAGAACCCAGAAACCTGCTCCCAGAAGGCCCCAGAAACATCTGGCAGTAGGAGTAACCAAAACATTCACCCATCAGAGACCTTTCAACAACATGTGATTTTCTAGTCAAAGTGAAATTTGTTTAGTCAGGTTAGCCATAGACATGGGATGATTGCTATTTGATCTGGCCAATAGCTTCTGTGGCTACCCATGATCTGGGCAGCCAACCTGGTCTTATATCTGGAATATATTGGCTGGCAATGGATTTTTCTGACTAAATATACTATTTTTCAAAAATAATCTGACGTGAAAGAACAAGGCCTAGAGCAGTGATGGCGAACCTTGGCACCCCAGATGTTTTGGAACTACATTTCCCATGATGCTCATGCACTCTGCAGTGTAGATGAGTATCCTGGGAATTGTAGTTCCAAAACATCTGGAGTGCCAAGGTTCGCCATCACTGGCCTAGAGCTACATGAGCAGCATAGGTGGATGGCCTGGCATGACTAGGCTTGCATGACAGGCTAAATTAAAGGTTTAAAGTTAGCTTTTATGTCAATTCAAAAAATCCTGCTTGATTGGACCAATCAAGGGTGGGACAGGGTGTGGCCTTTGTGGTGATGCTGGGTGGGACCTTCTTCTCAGTGTCAGTTGGAGCTGCTACAGCAAAGAAGGAGCTTCACCGGCCCTCCCTTGGAGTTTTTTCCTTTGTCATCTTTTTGGTTGATTTTTATTCCATCTTTTGTTTGGGCAATTTTACCGCTGCGGTGTGGCACATTAATAGGCTTTGATCTGCATTTCTGGAGGTTTTCAATTTCGATCTGGGATGTGTCATAGCAGCTAGCAGGGGTGTCAGGGTTTTTGAAAGCAGTGATAGTTAACAGTTTTGGTGAATGATGGGTTGGGTCCATCTCAGGTATGGTTGTACAATCCTGATTTAAGTTAATGCGATAACAAATTAAGAATCATTTGGCTGTATCAAGGGTATATTGATTGTAAATTGTCCCTGAGTCAGCGTATTTGTGCTGATATTGTCTGTATAAATTATATTATTGTTATTTTTGTGTTATTTAATAAATGGCTGCTATGGCCTTTAATCTCCACAAAGGAAGCCTATAGTTGTGTTGTGGAGTGGAGTTTTTAGGTTTAGGTTAGCTAAAATATCCGGCGATACCTCAGTCAAGGTGTCTTCATAATACATTAGCATGCATAATTGATCATAGTGAGAATGTACAGTATGTACACTATATTTAACATTCACTACACAATGGTCAGATCTTCCAACCACCTTTATATTTATAGCTAGCCTTGAATATAACAATGATTTTCTCACCATAGATTGTCAAGTCCAGCAAGTGCTGAATCACACCAATATAGTCTCACAGGTTTATTTAGCAAGGCAAAGAACAATGTGCACAGTGTATTCAAAATTAATCTTTGACTTCAATAAACTGAATTGTTGTTATTGTTGTTCATGGCCAATGTACTTTGTACATGATAACAGTTCCTTACACTGTTTTAATGAATAGGCCACTGTTTAATTGATAGAAGGTTGAAACCCTCATATTTAAAGTGGTTGTAAACCCTTACAACACACTTTGACCTACAGGTAAGCCTAGATTAAGGCTTACCTGTAGGTCCAAGAAATATCTCCTAAACCTATTCGGTTTAGGAGATATTTGCCCGAAGACAGGCACCGCTGTCTACAGCGCATGCGCCGTAGACAGCGGCGCACTGAGCGCGGCATTTCCAACAACGGAGCTGCCGCGCGTGTCGGCTCCCGTACGCATGAGCGGGAGTGACGTCATCGCGGCTTCGCCGAATGACAGCGGCGGAGCAGCGAGACCCACCGAGAAGATGGATGCGCCGGACTACAGGGGACAGCGGTGACATCGCTGGCTCCTGTGTCAGGTAAGTGACACATAATGGACTACTATGCGATGCATAGTAGTCCATTATGCTTTACATTTGCAGGGAATGAAAGAGGAAGTAAACTCATCAGGGTTTACTTCCTCTTTAAGCTGGCCTACATGATTTGGCTTCTTTGGAGCTCACCATTTTCAGTGTGATTATTTCATTCCTATGGATGCTATCTGCCAGATGACTGCTTATGAGGGATGTGAAGTACTTAAGAAAACGTATCCTTATCACTATTGTGTCCTCCCCACCCTGTCCCAAGATATACCATTAGTTTCTGCCCATACTCTCCCCTCCTGCATGGGGAAAAAACAAAACAAATTGTATTCTTCCCGGAGATCAATCGGCAATGCCTGTATGTCCATCTAAGGTCAATATGCCTTCCTCTACTTGTAATGAGAAATTGTATTGGGACAACTAAACTAACAAGAGCAATACCTTATTCAATACAGTAGTTTGATTTACTTTTATAATTTGAAGTTTGTGCTGTGTGATACTAATTATGATCTGTCAGATCAGAAGGGAAAGGAATTTGGGGCTTTTATAATATAATTCTTTGCCAATCCTTTGAACCTGTAATTCTACATGAACTGGTATGTATAGCATGTCTAAGAATCATTATTCATCCTGTGTGTATTTTTGTCATAGGAAGGAGAGTCTGACAGTGGGATGGTGCTGTCCTCCGTCGAAATGAAAAATCTGAAACGACAAGAGACACGTTCATGGCCATTTGGAATAATTGTTCATGCGTAAGTGAAGTCAAATAACACCTGCAAAAGCATTTTGTTACAAATATAACTATTGATTCAATATAGGTTCATCAAGTACAAGATAGGTTCTTATCCCCTCTCTTAAAGTAGAACTATAGGCATAACTTTTTCTTTTTCATTTTGGATAGAGCAAGGGAAGATTATAACCCCTGTCAGATTTTTTTCGCCATCTGTGTCCTATTGCGGAGATTTACTTTCACTTCCTGTCCCATAGCCAAACAGGAAGTGAGAGGAAATCCCTGCAAATTAAGGGAATTCCTTGGGGACCCCCAGGTCACCAGAACTAGTGTCCCCATCCAAAGAATTCCCCTCTATTACTTTTCTAGGGACAACCCAAAATGCAGGGTTTTCTTTTACTTTCACTTTTATTTATAATGTATGGACCCCTGGAAATAAGTGGGACTTTAGCTGTATATTCTATGGTATTTTAGACACCAACAAATTAAAATTGTATCCAATATCATAAGAGTTAAAAAACATATATTAAAACATAGTCACACAGACGGTAGACATATAAATCTCTGTTTTGGCTTTGGTATCCAGTAAGTGGGCCAAAACGTTTCGTGGGCCTTGGATCCCTAAATGGTACTGTATGGTGAATGTATAGAACACTGATAGCAACTAGTCCCCCAAGTCCACGAAGAACACAATCCAATTCTCCAATGCCCACTCCCATCTGTAAAGGTTAGCAGGTGTAAAAATCCAAACTTAAGATGCAAGTGCCAGATACATATTGTATATCACAGATGCAATCCATATAAAGCCTGTGAGCCTAGGTCAAAAGGGTAGTGCATTGTTATATCTAAATATGGTATATCTCCAGCAAATTGAAGAAATAGCAGAATAGCTTGTAGAAAAAGGTTTTCTCATACAGCGTGACATGTGGTAATGGTAATGGGGACCTGCAATCTTTCAATATTAATGGTAAACAGGATAATTAGAGAGGGTGAATTTCCTTAAGTGTTCTAATCCTTCTCCACTTTATCCAAAACTAAAAAAAGTTTTACCTTTTAGTTCTAACTTTAATCCAATGAATGCAGATCTAGTGTGTGACAGTTTACAGAAAAACAAAATTGATTTGCTTCTTGTACATGTAAAGCTGGCTATACACTAAAATAATTTTTTTCAAATGTTTTCATTTTAAGAATAATTGTTCGATCTTCTAATCGTTAGTGGGGTAGCATTAGTGGGGTTGATTTACTAAAACTGGGGAGTGCAAAATTTGGTGCAGATGCATAGAAACCAATCAGCTTCCATGTTTTATTGTCAAAGCTTAAAGAGGAAGTAAACCCTGATGAGTTTACTTCCTCTTTCATTCCCTGCAAAGGCAAAGCATAATGGACTACTATGCATCGCATAGTAGCCCATTATGTGTCACTTACCTGACACAGGAGCCAGCGAAGTCACCGCTGTCCCCTGTAGTCCACCGCATCCATCTTTTCGGTGGGGTCTCGCAGCTCCGCCGCTGTCATTCGGCGGAGCCGCGATGACGTCACTCCCGCGCATGCGCACGGGAGCCGACACGCGCGGCAGCTCCGTTGTTGGAAATGCCGCGCTCAGTGCGCCGCTGTCTACGGCGCATGCGCTGTAGACAGCGGTGCCTGTCTTCGGGCAAATATCTCCTAAACCGAATAGGCTTAGGAGATATTTCTTGGACCTACAGGTAAGCCTTAATCTAGGCTTACCTGTAGGTCAAAGTGGTTTGTAAGGGTTTACAACCACTTTAAAAGGGTAACTCCACTTTCGCGGGGAAAAAAATTGTACATAACGTGATGATGTTATTTCGTTAGACGGGACTACGTTCAGGCTAGTAGCCAATAGCTTTGGTCTAGGAATTTGATCTGAGCATGCGTGGCACTTTGTCCGTCGGAGTAGGCTACACATGATCGGAGTATGTCCGATAGGAGCATTTTGTCTGAAAATTTTACCGGCAAGTTGGAAAACTTGGTCCGTCGGATATTCCGATGGAAACAGTCCGATGCAGACCACACACAGTCGGAATATCCGACAAAACGGTCCGATAGGACACATTCTGTCAGAATCTCCAACCGTGTGTACAAGGGCTAAGGCTACTTTCACACTGAGACACTTTACAGGCACTACAGCGCAAAAAATAGCGACTGCATAGCGCCTATAAAGAACCTCTCCCGTCTCTCCCATGTGAAAGCCCGAGTGCTTTCACACTGGAGCGGTGTGCTTGCAGGATGGTAAAAAAAGTCCTGCAAGCTGCATCTTTCAGGCACTGTAGGAGCGATGTATACACCGCTCCTTAAGCACCCCTGCCCATTGAAATCAATGGGGCAGTGCTGCCAAACCCTTTTTTGGCTGTTAGCAGGGGTTAAAAGCCCCCCGATAGCAGCTGAATAGCGTCGTTAAAATGACGGTAAAGCGCTGCTAAAATTAGGGACGCTTTACCGCTGATGCCCACCCACCCCAGTGTGAAAGTAACCTAAAGGGATGCAGGCCCAGCAGATTTCTTCATAAGTGCCCTGTAGCTCCACACCTGACAGTTAATTATGAAACCACTCCCATTACACTCACCCAGAACAGAGGCACAGAGAAACACACATGGATTTCTTCAGAATAACAAATTTAAATGTACATTGATCACCCAGAGGGGAATGTTACACTTTAATTGAACAAGCTGAAGTTAGAAGCTGATTGGCTACCATGCACACCAGATTTTGCACTCTCCAGTTTCAGTAAATCAACTCCAGTGTTTCTTTTCAACTGCAGTGATGAGAAAATTCAAAGGAGCAAGATGGAGAATTTTTCTGGAACAAATTCTAACCGTGTATGTGGTTTTCATTCCGGAAATTACATTCACTACAAAATTAAGTGGTAAAAGCAAAGAAAATTTTGAAGTTATTTTGAACAACATTCTCCAATTAATTGAATGTGCTGAGAATTTTTACATAAATGTTTGAACATTTGAATGTTCCAAAATCTACTAATGTATGGCCTGCTTACATAGTTTCTTTAGAGTATTCAATAATAAATAGATTAATGTTCTATTTTTAAATTGTTTAAATAAATGAGAGCCAGTATCTAGTTGTATGCGGTTGTGTTCTAGAATACTGTTAGAATCAGCACACCATCAGTATCTTTGAATGTCTTTATGTGAAGAAAATATCTGTGATCATGCAAACACAACAGTTCTGCTAGTTTGTCCATGCTGATATTATTGCCTTTTTACTTTAGTTCCCTTAAGTTCCTTTTATATTGGTGGCCATTGGGTGGTAAAAACAGGTGATTAATAAGCCCCTGACTGCCAACTTACAAGCGCACATTGGATATTCCGACGGAAACAGTCTGATGGAGCCCACACACGGTCGGATTATCCGACAACACGGTCCGGTCTGACATTTTCTGTCGGAATGTCCGACCGTGTGTACAAGGGCTTACAGTTATGTGGTCACTAAAAACCACTAACCATATTTTTAAAGCATGGGGTGTAGGTACTCTAACAGCAGCCTCTTGCAATCCCATGTGCAGCAGAGCTCATGCTGGCGGAGGGAGGGACAACACTGTAGGCCAACCAGGTGTTCTGCCACCAACTAGGGTGACAAGAAACATGCCGATAGGTGGAGAAATTAGAGTAACAGATATTAGCTCATCAGTCTGCAGATTCACTTTCACTGGCCAAAGAGGTTACAGCAGTTTTTGTATTTCAAGAAGCATTAGGGGCTTTCCAGAGCTTGTAATAATTGCTAGAGTTGCTGAGAACACTTCCACAGAAATACGTTCTATGATCTTTTTCCAGCGGGTTGTACTGATGATGATTGTTTGGGGTGTGGACACTGTTAGCTGTGCCTGACTTTACTTTTAAACCAGTCGGCTAAAATAATTGTATTCTCACCGAGTCCAAAAGCTACAGGAAGTTAAAGAGCTGGGACAAACCAGCCCGGAGTTCCACATTAGAAGAATACCTCGGAGACGTTTACCCTGGATTTATTTCAGACATTTTCTATAGCTGACGGTAAAGCTACTTGAAGATCATTACAGGGATTATTATGTTTGTCATTCCTCGGTCAGATCCCACTGTTTCTTTGACTTGTGGGGAGTTTGTCTTTTCTTTCTGGCAAACTAACTAAAGCATCAAGTCACAGAATGCAAGAGCCAAGTATAACCAGACCAAAACCTGATATCCTTATAGGAAGGTTCAACAAATTCTCCACAGTTTTCTATGATTTCTGGGAGCATAGCTTCAGCTTAGATTGATTTATTATCCCCATCCATTACAATGCTGTATGATGAGCAAATACACCACCATTCAATGTATATTTATTGCACTGTCATTTGGAAAACTGCATTCTCTAGAAAACGCCACCTCATGAAAAGCAAAACGTTGCATATTTTAGTCAAAATTGTGTAACTGTGTGCAACTTGTTTCTTTTTGCTAAGTGTTTCTTATAAGGCTCAGTTCACATATATGTGAATTGGATGCACTTTGTACTGCATCTGATTCACATGACATGTAAATCAAACCGCCTTTCTATGGAGGCGGTTCACATATATGCCATGTAGCAGCAGTGTGTATTTGCTGCAAATTTAAAAAGTTTTGTGCATTTTCTGAGCACCATTCCATGCCTCCAGGTGATGTCACCAGGTGGTAGCTATTTAAGACCTGTAAGACGGTGGAGCAGCTAGATGGCAGGAGCCATTGGCACGAGCGTAGATATTTTTTGTTCTTTTTTTTTCGGGTCGGCGGTGGCAGTGGGCATCGTGATTGACAATGGATCTACACCAGGGAGACTTTTTTTTTTTTTTTTTAAAGGGATTGTCAAAAATTGTGTGTTTTTTTATTTCTTTTTGAACCCTTTTTTGGTGAATGAGTACAATGTACCTCTACTCATTCACATGGGGGGGGACTGGGATCTGGGGGCTCCCATGTTAAAGGGGGCTTCCAGGTTCTGATACATACCCTACCTGAAGACCCCCACAACCAATGGCCAGGGTTGTGGGGAAGAGGCCCTTGTCCCTATCAAGCCCCTATGTTGAGGGCATCAGGTAGCCTGGTATAATACAGGAGGGGGTGCTTGCTCGTTCCACCACCCCCATTTCCTATGCTCAGATAAGGGTCTGGTATAGATATTGAAGACCCCACGCAATATATATATATATATATATATATATATATATATATATATATATATATATATATATATATATATATATAAAATATATATTTTGTCGCAGGATTCTTTTGAAATCTGTACCAGACCCGAAAAGGTCTGGAATGGAAAAAACTTTTTTTTTCACAATTTTGTATTGCCGGCAGTGGGATCTTTTTTACATTCAGCTGTCAGCAGGGAACCCTGCTGACAGCTGATGAATCATCTGTTGTTAAGGATGCAGCGGTCTTTAACAACCAGCTAATGTTAAAGACCCCGGTGGTCGCAGTTTCCAAAAATGAACTGCATCTAAATCGCAGCTGAACAGCTGAACCGCTGAACAGCTGCTTTTGAAATTCGTACCGGACATGTGTGAACCTAGCCTAAGTGAATTAAAATCACAGCTATAAATATTAAAGGGGACCTTCAAGGAGAACTAAAGGCAAAACTTTTTATTTTCATTTTGGATATAACCCCTATCATTTTTTTTTAAGCCATCTGTGTCTTATTGGGGAATTTTCTTTTAACTTGCTTTTTCCTTAGACAATAAAGGAAGTGACAGGAAATCCTTCCAACAGAGTCACATCTAAAGAGACTGACAGGGATGTGAGGTGAAGGACCAGAAGTCTGTTTAGTTTTGGATAGAGCAGAGAAAGGTTAGAACAGCATAAGATACCATTTTTAGGGTACAGTCACACTTGGTGTGGTGGGGCTATGTTGGGTAAAGCTATCTCAGCACAGTGCCATCACACCCTTACTGCAAGAGAAGGCAACATGCCTTGTCTCTGGTGTGGCCGGTTCACACCACATTGCAGTGCAGTAGTGTGCAGCTGTTCGCTGGAAAAAAGTATTTCATGCATTACTTTTTTCCAGCCCAGTGCAGTCACTGCAGGCCAGCCAAGAGAACTGAACCAAAGTTCATTTAAAAAAAAAGTGAACAGTGCAATGTGCCGGGGACCAGCACATCAGCACTGCCTGCACTGCAACGTACACTAGCCGCTGCACTGTAACACAGCACCTGGTGTGAATGGACCCTTATGCCCCGTACGCACGAGTGGATTTTCCGTTGGAGAAAACTTGGAATGGTTTTTCCCAATGGAATTCCGCTCAAGCTTGGATTGAATACACACGGTCACACAAAAGTTCTCTGAACTTTCGACCGTCAAGAACGCGGTGACATACAACACTACGACAAGCCAAGAAAATGAAGTTCAGTTCTTCAGACCATGCGTTGAATTGTTTCCGAGCATGTAGGAATTTTGCTCGTCAGAATTTGTACAGACGATCGGAACTTTTTCCGAGCAAAGAATTGAGAACGTGCTCTCAATCTTTTGCAAAAGTCAGATGGGGCATACACACGGTCGGAATTTTCGACCAAAAGCTCACATCGGACTTTTGCTGGCGGAATTTCCAATCGAGTGTACGGGGAATTCGGTAGGGAGAGAGGAAAACCACCGCTCCAGGCCAATCTACCTGAAAAACTATTGAGTTTCTAGACAAAGGGAATCCCAGGTGCAGGCTAATTGCACAAACCAATGGATAGAGAAAGGAAAAGCTCTGGACAGCCGCACTCCGGATTGAATCTGGAATAGTTGATGCCTTTATTTTTCAAGTAAAAAAATCACCACATCACACGAACCACAGCAAAAAGAGAGAACATAAAACAAGAAAAACTGACGCGTTTCACGCTGAAATTCAATGGTACAAAAGAATGCTGAATTTAACTACTATCTAATTGGTTTAAATGGTGAGCATTATTAACAGAAATTTCATTATTTAAAATACTGGTATGCGACCTTGATCTGTTCTGTCACTTTACACAAGACTTACTAAATTTTCCCATAACTGTTACTTGCAGTTAGGATCATTTTTGAATTGCATTTCTGTTATGTCATAATGTCAGGTACCCTGGCCAATATCCAGCACTCACTAACTTGGCTGTCTGCCTGCCTCTGTCTTAGCAGTTCTAAGTCCTTTTACACAGAACAGTTATTTATCTGCAGCAGATAAATGTGTACAATTTTTAAACAAATTTAACAGAATCTGTCAAGACATTGCTAGTGAATAAAAGGCCACCTTGCTCCCAAATAATGTCATAGCAAATTTCGTGAAATGATGCAGTGCCAGTAAATATAACAAAAATATACAAAAAAATTTAAAACCATGTTTAATGTGCCAAAAGTTGTCCCTCTAAAATTAAAGCCTGTGTATAATCAGATAAAAAGATCCACCATCCAGCAGATCCTTGGCACTGAGTGCTACCACTTTAATCAAATGAACACTTACCATCTGCTGGATATTTTATTTGAATATACATGGGCTTTGATTTAAAGTGGAAGTAAACCCTCCTATCATTTTCAGTCAAGGAAGCTGCCATCTTGGCCTCTAATAATTCTTCAACTGCCATAATGCTGCACATGTGATCAGTTATGACACCAGCCATTGGATGGTTTGAAAGTTTGGTTGAGAGCACAACCAATGTGAAAGTTAGCATTTCCGGCATGCCGGGAATGTAAGTGTTTTTTTTAAACTGGGTTTACTCCCGCTCTAAGAGAGACTTCACATTTGGCACATTGAACACTGTGTACTTATTTTTAATTTTTTTTATGTTTTTATTATATTCACTGGCGCTGCGTAATTTCATGATACTTTAAGTTTTTTAGGTTTGGGTGTATCAAACTTTGTTTGCTAGCAGCCACACGTGTTATCACAGCGCAGATTCATTACAATATGTTTATTAATGTTATAGCAGAGCTTTCTTTTTGGTGGTATTTGATCACCTCTGCAGTTTTTTATTTTTTGTGCTATAAACAAAAAAAGAGAGACAATTTTGAAAAAAACACAATATTTTTTACTGTTTACTATAATAAATATCCCACATAAATAAATATTAATAAAATAAATATCCCACAAATATCGCATATCCCAAAACACATTTTTCCTCACTTTAGGCCGATATATGTATCCTTCTACATATTTTTGGTAAAAAAAAAATCGCAATAAGCGTTTATTGATTGGCAAAAGTTATAGTGCCTACAAAACAGGTTATTGATTTATGGCATTTTCATCATTTTTTTTTTTTTTTTTTACTAGTAATGGCAGTGATCAGTGATTTTTTTTATCAGGCATAAGCGATAATTTGCTCATTTGCAGAATTGTCGCTGTCATTAGATTTAGTGTTTGATGACGGATCTCCCCACAAATCGCTATCGCTCAATTCTGCAATTGATTCTAATTTATTATCGCTGTTTTCTAGCTGGTCTAAAATCACTTTTGACATAAAGGGACACTTTCTGGTTGCTATGGACAATCTCCAAATTCCAGGCAGAAAAAAACAGTATTTATAATATAAAACTGCATGCAGGGCACTGGACAGACCACTAGGGACAAAGGGGGTGTGTATTTTTTTTATACAGTACTGTAATCTGTAATATTACAGTATTGTATGTGTTTTGTGTATTTTTAATTTTTTGAATTTGGCGCCGATCTCCGCTCCCGTGTGTCGTAATGTCGCAGGGAACGGAGCTCGGCGGCAATCGGGCACTGTGTGAATCGAGCGGAGGAGCTCACACACACAGTGGGGGGGACATCGCTGGATCCAGGGGACAAGTTAAGTAACCTCTCCCTGTATCCAGCGATGTGATCCCGAGTCTGGCTCGGGGTTACCGCTCGTGGTACTGAAATTGCAACCCGAGCCAGACTCGGGATTACCGCCAGGGAGGTTAAGTTGTCAGAGTAGACAGCCAATCATAGTCAAGAGAAGCATAGCTGGGGAATGCCTCTGCCACCTATGATTGGCTGTCTGCTTTGACATCTCTCTGGCATGATAGCTCAGGCAGGTTCAGACTTGTGTCCAAACACGCCTGAGCTCATTCTTGTTTGACAGTATGCAGTAGAGAAGGACTCTTGCTCTGATTGAATGCAGTTGCTGTTTAGCTGACAATATTGCACCCTGCTCTTACAATTTTCCGATCGGAGGATGTCAGGTGGGAGGTGCTTGAGAGGGCCCTGAGCAAATTACATTTGGTTCATAAGGAACCAATAGAAATTCATATGGTGCATGGTCATCTTTAATGTGCTTGTGTTGCAAGATACCTTACATGCATGGAACAATAAAAGGGAAGTTGTCTAAAAAATTGACAAAGATGTATAAAACAATTCTACTTTACCAGCATTGTGCAAGTGTCTTTATGACTAGTAGAGACAATAGGCAATAGGCTGCTTTAAGAGTAAGGCTCGAACATGAAATGTATTGTTCTTCGTACACTGTCACAGAATATGCTGTAGCTATACAAACTAAAAAATAAATAATTTAATCAGCTGTTGCATCTTAAAGCGATAGTAAACTCTACTTTTTAACTTGTACCTATAGGTAAACCTATAATAAGGCTTATCTGTAGGTACATTGAATGTCTCATAAAACATGTGGTGCTTAGGAGATATTCACACTTGAAGCAGCCGTTAATGTCACTAGTGCATGTGCACTGCACACTGAGTGTGCCATCAATTCAGAGCTCTGTGACTCCCGTGTGCATACACGGGTGTGACATCATCACAGCCCAGCCATTCAAATGGCCGGAGAGCGCAAACCTGGGCAGAAAACTGAGTAAGGATTGAAGCGATGACAGCATGCCTCTGGAGAGCTTCATTTTAAGTCTAGCACAATATGGGTTAAACCGCCCCACATTTTTTTTAATTAGTGGCACTTTCTACCCCTTTAAAGTTCGTTTCACCCCTTCTAGTAACAAAACAGCAGCTAGGCTTCACAAACAACTCTCTTAGCCCTTGTACACACGGTCAGACATTCCGACAACAAAATCCGTCGGATTTTGTCCGAAACTGGTGTTGCATACACACGGTCGGACAAAGTTGTCGGAAAAATCCGATCGTTCAGAGCGTGATGACGTTATTTCGTTACGACGGGACTACGTTCAGGCTAGTAGCCAATAGCTTTGGTCTAGAAGTTTGATCTGAGCATGCGTGGCACTTTGTCCAATCGGAATTCTCTACAAGCGATCGGACAAGGTCCGATTGGATCATGTTGTCGGAAAATTTTATAGCCCAGCTCTAAAACTTTGTTTATTCCAATGGAAACAGTCTGATGGAGCCCACACACGGTCGGATTATCCGACAACACGGTCCGATCGGACATTTTCCGTCGGAATGTCCGACCGTGTGTACAAGGGCTAAATAGGTGTTGGCTGGTCTTCATGCATAAAGTAAAATGCATTGTAAGCCCTTGTACACACGGTCGGACATTCTGCCAACCAAATCCGTTGTATTTTGTCCGACAGATTGTGTCCGAAACTGTTGCATACACACGGTCGGACCAAGTTGTCATAAAATCCTATCTTTCAGAACGTGATGACGTTATTTCGTTACGACGGGGCTACGTTTACGCTAGAAGCCAATAGCTTTGATGTAGGAATTTGATCTGAGCATGCGTGGCACTTTGTCCAATCAAAATTCTCTACACATGATCGGAGTATGTCCGATCGGACCAGTTTGTCGGAAAATATTTCCAACAAGTTGGAAAATTGGGTCTGACGGATACTCCGACGGAATCAGTCCGATGCATACCACACACAGTCGGATTATCCGACAAAACGCTCCGATCGGACACATTCCGTCGGAATCTCCGACCGTGTGTACAAGGGCTTAGTTTAACTTTTCATTGTTTTTTTTTTCTCTCCACAGAATGAAAGCAGTGAGCAAAAGCAAGGAGTCTGTTCTCGGGGAGAATGAAAGAAATCTTGTGAAGTACCAGCCATCTAGCCAGATCGAAGAATACCCTCCAGACCTCACACTTGAAGAGCTTGTCCTTATGCCAATGGATATGAACCTTGAGTGCCACAGCCCACCACCAGATTATAACTCAGTCATTCATTATTCAGCTCCTCCAGTGTAGCGAATGGGGCAATCCAGTTATTGCTGGATCAGCAAACAGCTTCTTTTCTAATACAACCAAATATAAAAGACACTTTACAGACCTACGACTGCCTAAGTATTAAGAAATGGATGCCGGTTATTGGCCTTATTGGTGTGACTGAAAGAAAAGTACAAACATTTGCTGGTATTTTTTTATTTTATTTTTTTTTCCTAACAGCTTATTTCACAGAAATATTAGCACCAAAAATGGACATATGTTAATTTATAAAAAGCACAATATTTAAGACTGAATGCTGTTACTAACATGAAGATTTATTCGTGTTTTTTGGAATTTTATATATTTACGCTTTACTACAGCTTTTTTGTTATATTGTTATAGTTCATATGTGTATCAAAGCTGAAGACGTGAACAAGATATTCTTTATCAGTACACCAAATACAAAACTACTATGGTAGATTTCCAGGGTAAATCAGTGACAGTGATATAGACGCATTTACCACTGGATAGGAACCTGTGAATTTAATGAATTCAAAAGAATTTTTTTACCCAAAATTTTATTTTGTGTTTCCACGATAGAAATGGCAGGAAAAAAAAAAGTAAGGTGAAATTATGTTCATAGGTGAAAGTTGTCTGAGCCAAAATCATTTTGTCACATACTGCTGTATTTCTGTGACATAATGAATGTGATAGCATTCCTAAGGATTTATGTGGATTCTAGTGCTGGTATCCCAAATCCCAAGGTGGCATATGTAAGGGTTGATACATCCCGCCTTGAATGTGGGACATAACCTGGTTGCTCAGTCCAGTCAATAGACAATATTTCGTTTTCGCTACAGTGGCCAGTGTAAAATGATTCAAGGGTAGTCATACTAAATGCTTGGGTCAGTTCTACGCTGCCTTAGCCCCTGTACACACGGTCGGACATTCTGCCAACCAAATCCGTCGGATTTTGTCCATCGGATTTTGCCTGTCGGATTTTGTCCGAAACTGTTGCATACACACGGTCGGACAAAGTTGTCGAAAAATCCGATCATTCAGAACGCGATGACGTTATTTCGTTACGATGGGACTAGTAGCCAATAGCTTTGATGTAGGAATTTGATCTGAGCATGCGTGGCACTTGGTCCGATCAAAATTCTCTACACATGATCGGAGTATGTCGGATCGAACCAGTTGGTCGGAAAATATTTCCAACATGTTGGAAAATTGGGTCCGACGGATATTCCGACGGAATCAGTCCGATGCATACCACACACAGTCGGATTATCCGACAACGCGGTCCGATAGGACACATTCCGACGGATTCTCCGACCGTGTGTACAAGGGGCTTAAAGTGTTAGATGCTAACATAGAATTTGTTCAGTGCATGTCTGAAATTAAACCTTTTGGACAGGGCCGGGACAAGGGGTGGGCAGGAGGGACGGCTGCTCTGGGCACTGTGGTATCATGTGAGGTGGGGGGGCACCACAAGGAAATTTGGGGGAGGGGATTTGTGTTGGAAAGGGGGATTTGGGGGGAGCAGCAGGGAGTAAGTATTGTTCTGGGAGTGGAAATTTGGGGGCTATGCAAAAATTTAAGGAGAGAAGGAATGAGGGGAAGAATATTTGTGCTAGGAGGGATGATTGGGGCACTTTGTGCTGGAAGGAGGGATTTGCAGTGGGGTTATTGGGAGGGGCAATTTTAGGGGTAGATAATATGTGCTAGGAGAGGAGTGATTTTTTTTTGGGGGGGGGGGGGTTTGGGGGGTGGAAGGGGGTAAGATTTGTGCTGGGAGGGGGGATTTCAGCAGGGGAACAGATTTGCACTGGGAGGAGGGGGAATTTATGCTTAGGGGGGTGAAAAAGATTAGTGCTCAAGTTTTTTTGTTTTTGTTTTTTTTGGGGGGGGGGCATTTTTGATGACACATAATGCTCATACACGTTTGGGGTGGGGGAGGCGCAGTTTGGCGTGTTTGCCCTGGGCTCTGGATGACCTTGTCCCGGCACTGCTTTTGGACCCATTAGGATACAATATTACTGTTTTTAATTTTGCCATTTAATATTATGCTCCAATTGTTATGCATAATGGTTTTACTTATTTTTCTCTAAGCAAAGTTCGCCAAAATCTATTAACAGGCTTCATAGAGGGAAGTATTTATCATGGTCATTACCCATTTTCCTGCCAAGCAATTAAAAACTGTTACACAATTTTCATGAAGCTGCAATACTCAGTGGAGCACAAGTCTATATGATTGTATTGTATGTACAATTATACATGGCTCTATGTCTGATCACCAGCTAGTAATCTGTGTGATACCAGATTTTTATAGGAAAAACTAAACAGAATTTCTAATCAAAACAATAAATGGTGGATTCCCTCAAGGTTCAAGTCACAAGACTAAATAAGCCCAACAAGCACAAAAAGACAAAGGGGGGGTTATTTATGAAAGGCAAATCCACTTGGACGTAAAGTCACTGTAGATCCAAGGGGGACATGCAAGGAAAAAAAAAACAGGATTTTAGCTTGCACATGATTTAATGACAAAATCAGCAGAGCTTCCCCTCATTTCAGATCTACCCTTTAGCCCTTGTACACACGGTCGGACATTCTGACAACCAAATCCGTTGGATTTTGTATGACGGATTTTGTCCGAAACAGTTGCATACACACGGTCGGACAAAGTTGTCGGAAAATCTGATCGTTCAGAACGTGATGACGTAATTTTGTTACGATGGGACTACATTCAGGCTAGTAGCCAATAGCTTTGGTCTAGGAATTTGATCTGAGCATGCGTGGCACTTTGTCCGATCGGAATTCTCTACACAAAATCGGACAAAGTCCGATCGGATCATGTTGTTGGAAAATTGTATAGCCCAGCTGGAAAACTTGGTCCGTCGGATATTCCGACGGAAACAGTCCGCTGGAGCCCACACACGGTCGGATTATCCGACAACACGGTCCGATCGGACATTGTCCATCGGAATATCCGACCGTGTGTACAAGGGCTTAGATTTACAGTGACTGCACTTCCAAGTGCACTTTTCACTTGTAGTTTGCGCTTGTAATGCACAGTGGATTTGCCTTTCGTAAATAACCCCCATGGTATATTCCGTGATCACAGACATAAACTGAATGTAGTGAAAATGTTATGTTGTCATAAAGGCTATAAAGCTGAGTAATCTTTTTTTTTTTTTATTCCGGAGAGTTTATTGAATAGAGATTGACAAAGTTATAATTATGATATGCAGGGAGCAGTAAGTTATAAAAACCAAATGATTTCTGTTACTGTAGTGAAATGAGCCCAAATACTATACAGCACTTTGTACTGTAAGTATTGCCCTTTTCACTGTCTTAAAGTGTGTTTCCACTTTTGCAGTCAAATTAAGGGCCGGTTCACACAGCGGGCGATGCGAGGCGACACGACTCGCCTCGCCTCGCTCCCGCAAGTCGCCCCCGTTCTGTACAATGGAACCGTTCTGAGAGGAGCGACTTGAGTCTCTCCGACTCAGAAAAAAGGTTCCTGTACTACTTTTGGGCGACCTCGGGGCGACTTGCATTGACTTCTATACAGAAGTCATTTGCAAGTCGCCGCCGAGGCCGCTGCAGGTCGCGGCGAGGCAAGTCGGAGTCGCCTCGCCTCGCTTGCAGTGTGAACCGGCCCTAAAGAAAGCCACACTATATGTTTGTTTTGTGTTCCCATGTATATGTCATACCTAAAAATAATTTCCCAAAAATATTTTTTTACTTTCTATTTTTTTTTTTAAGTAGGCCTCAGGCAGATTGCACCAGACCTTAAAGTGGTTGTTAACGCACTTCTATTAAATCCTCCCATCCTCTCTGTACCATTATAATTAGTGTCCCTGTGCCTATGTTATTTTACATAACACAGGGACAATTATTATTATGGTATGGAGGCTCAAGTAAGTATAGTCGGTGGGCCCGGGGGGTGCAAGATGCACATAGAGGGCTTTTTACCTTAATGCATAGAATGTGTTAGGGTAAAAAAAAACTTCAACCACTTTAATTACACCCGTTTGAAGTATCCAGCACTGTTGAAGTTGGGTAACCAGTGTCAGTGTAGCAATAAAGAACGAATAGTTTATGTTACTGGAGAGGTTTTGGAAAAACAGAAATCATGGTTTATTGATCGCTTTCCAAAGCACTCGGGCACCCAGATGTTCTTGGGTGTTTCTGTTTAAATTTATTTTGTAGAACCATACTGGATAAAGCAATATACTGTATGAAGTATTATAAGCAGTTTTGTATATTACTAATATTCTTTGGTCTGTTTTAAATTAAATTATTGTACCCCCTCCAATAGATGTAAAAAGTTTATATGGCATCGTTTTCGTTACCTTACAGCATTTTCTGTATTATTATTATCAAGACAGTAAGACTGGCTTATCCTTCCAAGGGTAGGCATTCTCGTTTTTTTAATTTCCATTGTAGTTAAGTCAGGGTAGTTGATTTAGTGAAGGAACAAACAATGTTTACTAAGTAAGTTCACTTCACTTACTGCGTAAAAATTAAACTTTGTTCACATCAATCAACCAATCCTGTGCAAGGCAAATACTTGGGCCTTTTTCTTGCATGTGATTGGATATGCAGAGTGAAAACCACTTCACTGGGTTCACTTTTGCTAAGTTGAATATTGGCTTTTTCTTTAGCTACTCGATTCTCATGCCTAAACATACATGATATTTCTGATAAAAGATATAAAAAAGCTTCCTTGGCCCTTGTACACACGGTCGGAGATTTCGACAACCAAATCCGTCGGATTTTGTCTGTCGGATCTTGTCCGAAACTGTTGCATACACACGGTCGGACTAAGTTGTCGAAAAATCCGATCTTTCAGAACGTGATGATGTAATTTCGTTACGATGGGACTACATTCAGGCTAGTAGCCAATAGCTTTGATGTAGGAATTTGATCTGAGCATGCGTGGCACTTGGTCCGATCAAAATTCGCTACACATGATCGGAGTATGTCCGACCGGCCCAGTTGGTCGGGAAATATTTCCAACATGTTGGAAAATTGGGTCCGACGGATATTCCGACGGAATCAGTCCGATGCATACCACACACAGTGGGATTATCCGACGACACGGTCCGATAGGACACATTCCGACGGATTCTCCGACCGTGTGTACAAGGGCTTGTAAGGGCAGAGAGTAGCAGAAAAAAAGAAAGAAAGCAAAGGGCATTACCGATGACGTGCTTACGTTTTATACATTCTGACCACTGTAAAGTTTTATATCGTATTTTTTTGAAATGTCAAACTTGTTTTCAAATGTCAAATTTACTTTGTTTTTTCGTTATTCAACAACTCAGAGCGTTTGGGGGCAGAAAAATTCTGGGCACTGAATCAGAATGTATGATCTTAGTCGTAGATTATTGTTTATACAAGTATGAATCCCTTCTCAAATACTTCATCCATTCCATTTGCTTCTTGCACTTTATCTGACTACACACAACCTTTGCCATGTTCTGATATACTGTGTAAACAAAAACTTTTCTTATAAACTGTATTTTTATATGATTCAATTTTTTTTTTCTCCATGAAGTTAGAGAGATGTAGAATAGTTCTTCATAGAGCACCTGCTCTTATCCCTTCTTCTCAACACCACCTAATCAATTTTACTTTGTTTCCTTACCGTTCCATTCAGCTCCAATGCAAGAACCTGATACTTCTGGGCTTGGAGGAACATATGACTCACTCCATGTCACAGCACTGTGCCTATCACCAAGCACCAATGCTGGCACATGGATGAAGCCATTGGCTCTGTGTAAGCTAATGCCGCGTACACACGATCGGAATTCTCATCGGAAAAAGCTCTGATGGTTTTCCCGATGGAATTCGGCTCAAGCTGTCTTGCCTACACACGGTCACATCAAATTCCGATCATTTATAACGCGGTGACGTACAACACGTACGACGTGACTAGAAAAAAGGAAGTTCAATAGCCAGTAGCCAATAGCTTCTGTCTCGTAGTTGAATCTGAGCATGCGTGATTTTTGGCGTGTCGGGAAATTGCATACACACGATCGGAATTACCGATAGAAAGTTTTTCCGTCGGGAAAATTGAGAACATGCTATCAATTTTTGGCTGGCGGAAATTCGGACAGCTAAATTCCGATGGAGCATACACACGGTCGCATTTTCCGATGAAAAGCTCTCATCTGTCTTTTTCTGGCCGGAATTCCGATCGTGTGTACGCGGCATAAGACTTGAACAACTTATACAGATTCTCTTAGCCCTTGTACACACGGTCAGAGATTCCGACTGAATATTTCCTATCGGACCGTTTTGTCGCATATTCCGACTGTGTGTGGTCTGCATCGGACTGTTTCCGTCGGAATATCCGACGGACCAAGTTTTCCAACTTGCCGGTAAAATTTACCGACAAAATGCTCCGATTGGACATACTCCGATCATCTGTAGCCTACTCCGACGGACAAAGTGCCACTCATGCTCAGATCAAATTCCTAGACCAAAGCTATTGGCTACCAGCCTGAACGTAGCCCCGTCCTGACGAAATAACGTCATCACGTTATGTACAATCGGATTTTCCGACAACTTAGTCCAACCGTATGTATGCAACATCACTTCCGGACCTCTTCCGGAATTAATCCGTCGGAATTACTCCGACGGATTTGGTTGTCGGAATCTCCGACCGTGTGTACAAGGGCTTACAGAGTCGAACAAAGCAAAGTAAGCAGAGTATGTAGTTCTGGGTAGAAGGGAAAAATTGTGCATCAGTTACTTTACCCTTGATGGGCAAAGGGTAGGTTATTTTTTGACTGAAAATCAATCTAATGTTATATTGGTAAAGAAAAAAAGCTTATCTTATATCTGATGGGCATAGGAAATATCTTATATGGTGCCAGAGATGCAACTTGCGCTTTATAATTAGTATATCTGTTCGACCAATATTTCAGGTGAAACTAAATTGGCTTTTCCTTGCCCTTGACCAAGCCATTCCATAGTAGGACCTCTTTATTGATACGATAGGACAGCTTTATATTTATGATTTCTAGTTGGTGAACTGGATAATGCTTTTCATCACATGAAATCGCATAGTATTTCACAATTCTAATTCTATCTGACATGTTTGATGTTGTAAAGCAAGGCAACAAAATAATCAAGGACCAAGGGTGGTGCACCTTTATAAGAGACTTTCAACTCCCCTAGGCTAATCTTTTTCTCCCATGGGTCTCTGTACCTAAAGGGGTTCTGAGCTAACCAGTAGATAAGCTATCTTAATTTAGTCATTGCTCTATATACCCCAGTCGTTTTAGAATGCTTGATTTACTAACTTAAAGCAAGAATAAGGACATTTCACGTTTCCCTAATTTAACGGAGCTGCATGCTTGTTCTGGGTCAAGGACTCAATGTGCCAAAGCCAAAGGGTCAGCATATCAGCCAAGAAATTAGCATTTTCATAAATGTCAGCTGCCATATCTATCTCATGACAGGTTTACTACTTTAAATAAGGTATGAATAAAATAGGCCTTCAGCAAAAGAAATTCAGCTAGGACTTTTTAGGACTTTTGGTCGGAATATATGATGCTGGCAGTGACTTTCCATAGACACACTAGTATCCAAGTCTACATTACATGAGTAGTAATAATCAAACATTTCAAAGAGCCACAACTTGTACATCATACACAAACTACACACTACACAAACAAAAGGGAACAGTGCAGTATTAATTAATAGTGCTTAAAAGGCTGATTTCACTGCTCTGTCTTGTGATTCAGGATTGTCTGGAAGATGTTGTTCTTTGAAGTGAAACAAATGCCTTGCTGAATTTTACTTTATAATGCTACTTTAGCCACTTTGTATTGAGATAACAAGCCACACAGGAGATAGCTTGGAAAGCATGCTTACTAATGCCGCGTACACACGAGCGGACTGTATGGCGTACTTAGTCCGTCATACAATCCGACGGACAGTCCGTCATACTTTCCACTGAACGGACTTGACCACACAGGGATACCCAAACAGTCCGTCGAAAGCTTGCGCGATGACGTGTACAGCACGTACGACGGGACTAGAAATAGGAAGTCCAATACACAGCAAAGCACCCTTCCGCCGTGTAAATCCTTTCTGGGCATGCGCCATTCTTAGTCCGTCGAACTAGCATACTGACGAGCGGATTGTCCGCTGAAACCAAAGTATGACGGACAGAATTTCGAAAAATACGAAATTCTTAGTACGCCGGACTGCACGCTGAAAAAGTCCGCTGAAGCCCACACGAGCGGACTGTCCGCTCAAATGTGTTTCGACGGACTAAGTAGGCCATACAGTCCGCCCGTGTGTACGCGGCATAAGTCACACAGTTCAGGAAGGTTTTTTACAGATTGTGCGATATCATTTCTCAGGGAATTCAAAAAGGGAAAGTTTATTTACTAGAGTTTAAGGGAAAGGTTCATGACAACAGCATTTTGTATACTCATATATACAATATAAAACATGATAATAGCAGCTATATTTTTCAGTCTTAAGACATAATATTAGATAAGATCAGTAAGTCCAGGACTACCCAGGTAATGAAGATTCTATTTCAACCCTTCCCGTCAGAGCATTATGTCATGCAATAATGTGTGTTGACTTAAAGCAGCCAATGCATTCAAATGAATTGCCAGTGCACCACAAAGAACCAGAAAATGCACTTGCACTATTTTCCCAAGCAGCGCACCACAATGCATGTCAGTACATTACCGTTCTTAATGCCAGTGCATCAGAGACGCATCCCTTTATGGCTTTGCAATGCACTAATGCATATACAGTGCACTACCATGCATTGCAGTAACATGCATGATAACCCAAATAGTAAGCAATTGTGTTGTAAGTTTGAAAATGACTTGCAAAACTATTGCTAGACTTGCCAGGCTTCACACGTTTGTTGCACAAATGCAGCAAGTCCGCATTGCATGACTCCAGATCAACTTTCTACGCAAACATTCTGCAAGTTCTGGTTCAGTTATGTTGTGCAATAGTCATTCCACCACAGGAGGGGGGCACTGTGGCTGAATTTTCATGCTGTAGACTTGCAGAGCTCTTGCTGTAGACTCACCAGTGCAACTTTGCTTTTGCTAGAGACTTGCCATGCAAATTTGCTACAAATTGGAAAAGGGTCAACTAGAGCTTGTGCTTCAAGTGCTCTGCAAGTGTGCAACTTGCCAGCAAGTTAAGAAACTTACAATTCAACACTGTCACAAATGTGTGGCAAGTTATCCTTGCTATCTGGAAATTCCAATACATACGTGTGAAGTCAGCCTTGATCCCTTTGCTACTAGGAGATGTAACGGTATATTGACAGTCATCCAATTAGCAGAACATCAATATCGGTGTGTTACAAGTAAAGTTGCAGACAAAAAGTAGTTCAAACTCTTAGAAGCAGAGATGTATTTCCTTGTAAGTAGAAAAAGTGGTAGTGTGTGTTATTAAAGTAAAACTATGAGAGTAAAAATATGGGAGCTTCCATTCCTTAATGGTTTTTGAAAGGTGTAGATTTTGGGGCTGTCATTCTCATGCTGGGGTCATTACCTACCCTGTTTCCCTGAAAATAAGACCTAGCTTGATTGTCGGTGATGGCTGCAATATAAGCCCTACTCTGTTCCCCCGAAAATAAGCCCTACCCTGAAAAGAATACCTACAAGGACTTTAACTAGGGCTTATTTGGGGGGTAGGGCATATACTGCAGCCATCACCGACAATCACAATAGGTCTTATTTTCTGGGAAACAGGGTAGCAAGCCACTTACTTCACACAAGCATGCAGCTAGTAAAGTCTGAAAATTCTGAACTCCCAACCTGCATGCTAGTTCCAGCTCAGTTACTTGCTAGGTACTGGAGATTATAGCAGGAGGACAGTCTTACAGCTTTTACATTTAGGAGGAACCTGTAGTATGAAATCTTTGACAACCATTTAAATCGACTAAACAGGGTTCTTTTAAAAATAGGACAAAATACAATAACATAGATATTAGGATTTTCCTCCAACTATGTGACTGTATACCGGGGGTAAATTTCTCATATTTATGCACACACTGGGGGTTATTTACTAAAGGAAAATCCACTTTGCACTGCAAGTGCACTTGGAAGTAAAGTCTCTGTAGACCCGAGGGGGACATGCAAGGAAAATTAAAAAAAACAGCATTTTAGCTTGCACATGATTGGATGATAAAATCAGCAGAGCTTCCACTCATTTCAGATCTACCGCTTAGATTTAGAGCGACTGCACTTCCAAGTGCACTTGCAGTGCAAAGTGGATTTGACTTCCGTAAATAACCCCCACTGAGCAAATTTGCCATCCTTTTGACACCACTTTTTCATTTTTTCATTCCATACTATCACAATACCTCACAACATCTTAGTTAAACAATTAAAAAAAAAAAAAAACTTGTTGATATTCTGTTCAAATCAGCTTTTAGTCTAGAATTGTCCTAGTAAAAAAAAAACGTCAGTTTCCTCTGTCTATTATTTAGGGCTTGATTACATGTCTTAGCTCTATGATAATAAAGCAGAATTACATTCAAATATTTGATGCTGTTTAGGGTGGAGTGCGCTGAAAGGTGGAGTAGAGCCTATGGGGGTTATTTAGGAAAGGCGTATCCACTTTGCACTACAAGTACAAAGTGCACTTGAAATTGCACTGAAAGCGCACTTGGAAGTGCAGTGGCTGTAAATCTGATTGGCAGATCTGAAATGAGGGTAAGCTCTGCTGATTTTATTATCCAATCATGTGCAAGCTAAAATGCTGTTTTTTTTATTTTCCTTGCACTCCCCTCTTGGATCTACAGCGACTTTACTTCCAAGTACGCTTTCAGTGCAATTTCAAGTGCACTTTGCACGTGTAGTGCAAACTGGATTTGCCTTTAGTAAATAACCCCTATGTCTTTACAGTTGTTTGTATTTCCGGTTGATAAATCGCACCCTGTCCTCATTCCTGCGCTGACCACTTGCGAGTTGAACTTCCGGTTCCCCACTAGCAGATTGATGACCTTGAAATGTCATCGACCTGCTATCAGATTCTCCATAGGAATATATGAAAAATGCGCTCTAAAGAGAGGAACCAGGAAGTCTCTTACCGCTGAACCGCCCATATCATGGTGGGATGGGAGTGGGGATTTCCCTCTTGGGGAGCAAACAGTGTTTATACTAAACAGGGGAAAAGATCCTGCTTTATTATGCCCCAGAACTAAAAGCAGAGATTTGGTCAGCATTTTAGCTGTACGATGAAATGAACCTTATTTATGCAGAAAGTACTAAAGACATTGTTATTGATATTCCGCTTAATATTTACAGATGTATAATGTCCCACTTCTTAAAGTGTTTATGCTGTAAACCCATTACAATGTGTTGTTTGTCATTTTATAATAACGGTTATAGCCATTCGTTTTTTTTCTAAGTAATCAATGAAACACTACTTTCCACTGAATATTTTTTATTTTTTTTTTCAGTGTAAAAATAAATGAACATGTATACATGGCATATATTATTTGTACATCTATATAAAAAAAAAAAACAAGGACAATATATGAATTATTGTGGACTGGATGCGAGTCTGTTGTGATGGTGGCTTGTGGCTTGATACTGGTTTCTCCACAAGCTCTAGGATTTAGGAATGTATGCACTGAAATATTGTAAGCTTTCATATGTAGCCGTGAAATGTATTTTATGTATTAACCTAAACAAATTTAAGAAAATAAATTTATATATATTTATACAAACTTAATTGTCGTTATATTTGTTTTTTTGTCACAATTATCCTTTAGTAACAACCGATATAATATTTTTATATATAATATAATTATAATATATTTTTTTTCTCCTTGTCTTTTTTCATGCATCTTGCCTATTCAGCGGCCATGAAATGCCCACAAAAGTTAACCTAGTTGGACTGTAATATTCAGTGATGCATAATGCACCTTCCTGTAATTTCTTGTCATGCACAGTGCAGGTCAAAGCATCCTCGGGTTAGAAGCTGATAATGCAGTGAAATCAGAAGACTTTTTATGCATAGCTTGTCCACACTACTGCTGAATTCAAAGACATTTTATACACAGAATAACGCCAAAATCATAATAAACGAAAACGGAATACAAGAATGTGAAGGAACCTGACATGTCAAGGTGGAGGTTGACTTTAAGGTACACAGGTTTCATGAATTTTTTTGCATGGGAAACTACCTTCGTGTAAAAGTAATGATCGATTTGGGTGGATTTCAATGATGAATCTATACAAGGTAAAGATCAGTGGTGTATCTAGTGCAGGGATGTCCAAACTTTTTTCAAAGAGGGCCAGATTTGATGAAGTGAACATGCACGAGGGCTGACCATTTTGCCTGACATTCTTTGAACCATTAAAATTCGGTCTAAGTGTGTTTGTTCGAACACTAATACACGGCCCAACAAGAATTCTCTTGCCTTTGTGGCTGTGTGTGTTGAAGAGATGAGCTCGGGCATGTTATTTGGATATACCGTATTTATTGGCGAATAAGAGGGAAGTTTCAGGAAAAAACCCCAAAAATTTAAATAAAAAACTGTGAAGCAAAATAAGGGTCAGTGCCCATCTGTGCGGCCACCATTGCTGGGAATGCAGCCACCATTAGCCAGGAATGCAGCCACCATTGCCAGGATTTCACTCACTATTGCCAGGAATGCAGCCACCATTAGCCAGGAATGCAGCCACCATTAGCCATTAATGCAGCCACCATTGCCAGGATTTCACTCACTATTGCCAGGAATGCAGCCACCATTAGCCAGGATTTCACTCACTGTTGCCAGGAATGCAGCCACCATCAGCCAGGATTTCACTCACTGTTGCCAGGAATGCAGCCACCATTAGCCAGGATTTCACTCACTATTGCCAGGAATGCAGCCACCATTAGCCAGGAATGCAGCCACCATTGCCAGGATTTCACTCACTATTGCCAGGAATGCAGCCACCATTAGCCAGGAATGCAGCCACCATTGCCAGGATTTCACTCACTATTGCCAGGAATGCAGCCACCATTAGCCAGGAATGCAGCCACCATTAGCCAGGAATGCAGCCACCATTGCCAGGATTTAACTCACTATTGCCAGGAATGCAGCCACCATTAGCCAGGATTTCACTCACTATTGCCAGGAATGCAGCCACCATTAGCCAGGAATGCAGCCACCATTAGCCAGGAATGCAGCCACCATTACCAGGATTTCACTCACTATTGCCAGGAATGCAGCCACCATTAGCCAGGAATGCAGCCACCATTGCCAGGATTTCACTCACTATTGCCAGGAATGCAGCCACCATTAGCCAGGAATGCAACCACCATTGCCAGGATTTCACTCACTATTGCCAGGAATGCAGCCACCATTAGCCAGGATTTCACTCACTATTAGCCAGGAATGCAGCCACCATTAGCCAGGATTTCACTCACTATTAGCCAGGAATGCAGCCACCATTAGCCAGGATTTCACTCACTATTAGCCAGGAATGCACCCACCATTAGCCAGGAATGTACTTACCATTGCCATCAGTGCAGCCTTGGAGGGGACATGGAGGGGGCAGGACGAGCGCCAAAGAACAGGAGAATCTCCTGTTTACACAGCGGTCTATTTAAGAGAAAGTCCTGCCTCCTTTGATGGACAGAACAGTCGTCCAATGGCGGAGACGGGACCTCCTATGACAGAGGCTGCCGTGTAAATAGGAAATACTCCTGTGTGCACGGCGCTCGTACAGCCTCCTATCTCCAATGCAGCCAGACTATATATCTTTTGTGGCCCCCGGCGCTGGGAGATCGTTGGGGGCCACAAAAGATATATATGTTTAGATTACCAGGCGGGCCGTTCAAAACCAGGCCGCGGGCCGTGATTGGCCCGTGGGCCGGACTTTGGACATGCCTGATCTAGTGTATTTGACACCTAGAAGGGAAACATTTTTAATAGCCCACTAATCTGTAAAGATTTACCCCACATTGATGGTTAGTGGGGAAGTGCCCTTAACAGTGCCCGGCAAAAGTATTCACCCCCCTGTGCATATTTCATGTTTTGTTTCCTTACAACCTGCTTCTAGGGAGTGTACGGCTTATTGTCGTTCTATGTACAGATACTCCAGTCTCTGCTGTGGAACTCTGCAGCTCCTCCAGGGTTACCTTAGGTCTCTGTGCTGCCTCTGTGATTCTTGCCCTCCTTGCCCGGTCTGTGATTTTTGGTGTGCGGCCATCTCCTGGTAGGTTTGCTGTTGTGCCATGTTCTTTCCATTTGGTTATGATAGATTTGATGGTGCTCCTAGGGATCTTCAAAGATTTGGATATGTTTTTATATCCTAACTGTGACTTGTACTTCTCAACAACATTGTCCCTTACTTGTTTGGAGAGTTCCTTGGTCCTCACGGTAGTGTTTGGTTAGTGGTGCCTCTTGCTTAGGTGTTGCGGCCTCTAGGGCCTTTCAAAGCGTGTATATGTAATGACAGATCATGTGACACTAAGCCCTTGTACACACGATCGGAGATTCCGATGGAATGTGTCCGATCGGAGCGTTTTGTCGGATATTCCGACTGTGTGTGGTCTGCATGGGACTGTTTCCGTCGGAATATCCGTCGGACCAAATTTTCCAACTTGCCGGAAATATTTTCCGACAAAATGCTCCGATCTGACATACTCCGATCATGTGTAGAGAATTCCGATCGGACAAAGTGCCACGCATGCTCAGATCAAATTCCTACATCAAAGCTATTGGCTACTAGCCTGAACATAGTCCCGACGAAATAACGTCATCACGTTCTGAACGATCGGATTTTCTGACAACTTCGTCCGAGCGTGTGTATGCAACAGTTTCGGCCAAAATCCGTCAAACAAAATCCGACGGATTTGGTTGTCGGAATCTCCGATCGTGTGTACAAGGGCTTAGATTGCACACAGTTGGACATCATTGCACTAATTATGTGACTTCTGAAGGTAATTGGTTGCACCAGAGCTTTTTATGGGCTTCATAACAAAGGCTTCATAACATACGCACATGCCAATTATCAAATTTTTTTATTTCTGAAAAATAGTTTTATGTATATATTTTTCTAATTTTACTTCACCAACTTAGATTATTGTGTTTTGATCCATCACATATAATTCAGATTAAAAAAAACATTGAACTAAAGGCTGTAATGTAATAAAATAGGTAAAAAGCCAAGGCGGTGAATACTTTTGCAAGGCACTAGAGGTCGGTAAAAAAAGTGTTTCCTCATATTGCAGTGAAAACAGTGAAAACGTAAACTTGTGATAACTGTAGTGCTCCTTACAATGTTGGTCAATCTGAGAAAAAATGCCTCTTATATTCATGGTTAGTGGGAAGAAAAATATCCCTTACCTTGGCAGTCAGTGGATGGAAGAATGCCCCTTACATTAAGGGCCAATGGGTGAAAACGTCCTTTACATTGATGGTCAATGGGATGACGAATGCCCCTTACATTGATGACCAATTAAATGAAGACTGCACCTTACACTGATGACCAATAGAATGAAGAATGTCCCTTACATTGGTGGTCAGTGACAGTAAGATTGTCCCTTATATTGGTGGTCTATCGGAGGAAGAATTCCCACTTATATTGGTGGTCATTGGGAAGAATATTCCTTACATTGGTGGTCTGTGGGAGGAAGAATAGCCTTTACATTGGTGGAGGATCAATACTTCCTACTTTGATGATCAGTGAGCAGATAAATTTACTCTTATATGATGGTAATTGGAAAGAAAATCCCTTACATTGATGGTCAATGATGCATGTCCCTTACATTGATGGTCACTTTTGCTGAGTAAAAAAATTATTTGTATTAAGCCGCTTCAATGCAGTGTTTACTTTATGCTATTTGTTGAAACTGACACATACATGCGAGTCATTTCCTACTTCCCGTGTGCCAACACAAAAATGTCGGTAAAAAGTACAGCAAATATTTCTCTGGGAATTCTGTATACAAACAGCTTTCAGAATGTCTACAGTATCACGATGGTTTCTATGGTTACAAAGCAGAAACATTTGAGTTTTGGAGCAATTTTTAAAAATCATAACTGGCTGCAGATAATCAGAATTGCAAACTGACAAAATTATAGACAATATTAACAAAGTGACTACAACTTAAAAAGCAGGACTCTACTCTAATAAAATGCTATTCCCGCTACATCAGTGGTTCCAAACCTTAGTGAGACCAGGGCCAAGTAATGTCTTCCAAATCATCCCATACCCCAACAGTAAAAAAGAAAAAGAAGGAAAAGTTCATTTTCATACAATAAAATTATGGGAATGGCGGTGGAAGAATAGTCCCCCAAATCATTTGTGTCTGTGAATACTTAACTATTCAGTGGAAGAAAATCCCCCTATAATTTAAGTTAATTACACTATATCCAGCAATCTCATAGATGTTTTTATGACTGCTGACCTAGAGATAGTTATGATGGTAATGCACAGCCTGAACAGTGTTTATGTTGTTAACATAGATAACATTGTTTATATAGCGTAACTTTAAGCCCTAGCATAGCCATCTCCTGCACTACACAACCGTGCCCTAAAACTCATTCATCCACTCCCTCTATCTCAGCTAGTGACTACAGTCCAGCTAGCCAATAAGCGGCCAGCATCAGTAACACTACCCAATCAGATGCAAAATCTAGGTTCAGCCCTCATCAGTAGATACAGAGACTGCGACAACCTCCAGAACTGATGTCAGTAGATGCAATAACAGCCCCAAGCAATGGATATCAGTACTATTAACCCCCCTTCACTGGCGGTCAGTGGAAGTGCTGTTAACCCCCCTCTACCCACCTTGCTTTGCTGGTCAGTGTTGTTAAATCCATTCCACCCTACCCCCATCAATAGCTACTCAGTGCTCTTAGCCCACTTCACCCCCTTGCATTTTTGGTCAGTACCTGATCTTACTCTTCTGTGCTGCTCACTGTCATTCTCTCTATCTTTCAGCCGGCACTATACTTGTACTGTCAGGTGGAGAATACTGTGCCTGACGGTTCTTCTGGTGTTCTTTCAGTGCTGGGAATTGGAATGCAGAGAGCACTCTGTTACCCTGCTGCCACTCTGCAAAAAGCAAAGAGAAAGCCACACCATGCCATGCTTTACCATACCAATTCTAAGCCCCCTATGTACCACTACCTATCATTGACAATACAAAGATGGCTACTCAGTGTCATTTTTCATGTCGGCTATGGGCAGGTGAAGCATTAGGGGAGGAAAATGAGCATGTTAGAGAAAGGTGTGACAGCAGTATCTCAGAGCAGACAGAAAGCTGTGGTCCGGATGGAGGAAAGCTGTGGCCTTGTTTGGTTGCAACCCGGTGGTTGAGAACCACTGTTCTTAAAGATTTGAAGCTTACAAATGAGGAGTATTGAAATACAGTCAAAACAAGCAGAGGACAGAAATAAAGAAAGTAACTGGTACCAGAGAGCTAGAAAAAAGTTACTCTGGGTCAACCAGGTAGGCATATATAATACCAAGGAACAAGGGAGAGCATAGTCAAGGCCAAACCAATCATTATGTAAAGGTAGTCCAACAAGCTTTGTGACAAAACAGTTAACTTTGACAAAGTTAAGATGGGAACCAAGATGAGGGGGGAAGTTGAGATCCCTCAAAATCAGATTATCGGGGTAAAAAAAATATTGAAAAATTAGCACCCTACATCTAAGCTGTGCCCTAAAATGGACAATCAGACTCAGGAGTCTTGTGCCTCTTTAATGCCATGCCTAACCATTTGGGAAAGCGGAGGAGCAGAGGCAGCAGACAAAATCTGGCCCCAAATCGCTGGAATTTTTGAGACATTAAACATGGTGTACATTTTGTCTTTCTCCAGCCTAAATAACTATGTAATTTATGTGATGTCTTCTATCAAATCACTGTAAGACCCCTTTAAGACCCCATTCACACCTGAGCGTTTTGTAGCTTGACGCCTGAAGCTACAAAACGCTGGAGGGAAAAAAATCCATTATTCTCAATGGAGATGGTTCACATCTCCACTCCAAATCGCCTGAAGCCCTACGGCTGAAGCTCAAACAAGTTCCGGACCCTTTTTTGTCGCGCGAATGGGGCTGATTTGGGCGTTTTTCTTCTTTTAACATTGGTGACCTTTTGCCCTGCACAAATTCGCGGCAAATCACGGTAAAAACGTCGCAAATCGCGGTAAAAAAACGCCGCAAAAAAAACGCTTGAAAACGCTACGCTCAGGTGTGATTGCAGCCTAACACTGGGGCTGCGGCAGCACCGCTTGTTTTAGCGGCTCTTTACCACTGTTTAAGCACCACTTTTCGGCTTTTAGCAGGACGCTTTTAACCCCAAAGAAGGAGTTAAAAAGTTCTGGCACTTTGGAATTGCTTGTCAGGTGCTTCAGAAGCGCTGCCCATTCATTGTATACAGCGCTCCCAACCTGCCCCAAAGATACTGCTTGCAGGACTTTTCCAGATGTCCTGCTAGCGCACCGCCCGGGTGTGAAAGCACCCATTGCAGAGAATGGGAGGCAGTTTTCAGGTGCATTACAGGTGCTATTTCTAGCGCTAAAATGCCTGAAAACTGCTTCAATGTGAAAAGGGTCTAAATGTTTTCCTGGACATTTTTTTAAATATACATAGGGCTAAACAAATGCTTGTGTAGCACATTTTACCTTAATTTACCTTACCTAAGATTTCCAATTATAAATAGGATGTTTTTTTTTTTTTTAGTGTAGAAAAAAATGAACTCTCAAGCAATAATTAATTCTAGCTAGGTACATGTACTGAGAAATGTGTGCAATATTCTTGCTGTTCTGTTATCTGCTTCTGTTGTATTGATTTAGTGAAATTGACTCATTCTGGAAGCCAACAGTTATATGAAAAGTTAATCAAAACTATAAGTACGGCTGCTGAGAGATCAATGTGAGCGATACCGCCGAAACGGCAATAACAAGAAATTGACAGCATGAACCCAGAAGCTGCAATCTGATTAGGGCACTTATTTTATGAACTACAGAGAATACAGACTTAATCTAAAAGGGATCACGAGAACAGAACCATTTTAATCAAAAACTAAGTTGTTCATTTATTTGAAGCTTTTTACACTTTACACACTTCAGCGAAAATTTACATAGTAATTATTTCTTCATATTTGACAATTAACTTGTGCCTCTATGAGTTCTTATAAAAAAAAGTAGGACATTAACTGCATTTTACCGCAATAACTAGTACTGTGGTACCATGGGCTGATTAACCCACATTCAAAGGTCATTGAAGCTTAGATGCCCAGACCAAATTTAGCAGCATGAGTCAGTTAACTCATTTATTATTGAAGAAACAATTTAGAAAGAAGCTCCACTCTTCTTGCTAAAACATTGTACTGTAAAATGTATACCGCATTACTACAGAGCAAAACATTTATATACATTATATCTACTGTATGTATTATTTTTTTCATTAATTACATTTCTATCAGGGGCGGACTGACCATTCACCCACTCGGGCACTGCCCGAGGGCCCCCGGGCCACTAGGGGGCCCCATCAGGGTTGCCAGCCTCAATAAAACCAGGGACAGTATGTAAAAATCTGTGTTTTTTTTTTTTTTACATCTGTTTCTGAAATGTCCCTTACTGACATCCTTTTGGTCTAAAAATCCCGAGATTATAGCTGCCCCACCTCTCCAGGACCTTCTCAGCCATTAGAAACATGTCTGTGTATACTGTGTGTACATGTATGTGTATACTGTGTGATTGTATACTGTGTGGCCCCATAATCTCTGATTGCCTGGGGGCCCCATAATTTCCTATTGCCCGGGGGCCCCATGAGTTGTCAGTCCGGCCCTGATTTCTATAAAATCAAGCTAATTCAGAGAATGACAAGAATAAATTATTAAAATCCTCAAGGTCCCCATTATTTTAACCCCCTGCTACGCATGGTAGTTGTCTCCAGTAAGTATTCAAGTATTAAAGTCACAAAGAATAAAAGCCTGGTTACAACTCTCAAACTCCACATAGTAGGCCTAAGCTTGGAAAAAAAAATGTAAAAGAAACTGAAAAGCAGCCCAAAGTTCATGGTCTACATACAAATGTACAAATATTGTATCCACATCTAAATAGAACCAACATACATAAAAACTGAAAAGACTAAAAGGCTTTTGGCCAAGAATTATGTTAAAATAAACAAATAATCGTTTATTTTAACATGATTCTTGGCCAAGACTTGTTAGTTGTTAGCCCTTGTACACACGGTCGGAGATTCCGACGGAATGTGTCCGATCGGACCGTTTTGTCGGATATTCCGACTGTGTGTGGTCTCCATCAGACTGTTTCCATCGGAGTATCCGACGGACCAAGTTTTCCAACTTGGTAAAATTTTCAGACAAAATGCTCCGATCGGACATACTCCGATCATGTGTAGAGAATTCCGATCGGACAAAGTGCCACGCATGCTCAGGTCAAATTCCTACACCAAAGCTATTGGCTACTAGCCTGAACGTAGTCCTGTTGTAACGAAATAACGTGAACGATCGGATTTTCCGACAACTTTGTCCGACCGTGTGTATGCAACAGTTTTGGACAAAATCCGTCAGACAAAATCCGACAGACAAAATCCGACGGATTTGGTTGTCGGAATGTCCGACCGTGTGTACAAGGGCTAAGACTATCAAGTCTTTCTAGGCTTTATTATGTTGGTTCTTATTAGATGTAAATAAAAAAAATATGTACTTTTGAATGAAGAGCATGAACTTTTGCGTGCTTTTCAGTTTTTCTTTTCTTTCCTTTTAAGCTTAGATATATTAGGTGGAGTTTGATAGTCACAACCAGGCTTTTATTCTAAAGCAAAGCCAATCCTATCACATGGTTACAGGAGCTGGGTCCAAAACATCTAATGCATTTAGTATCTGGACATTTACTACCACAGCTATACAGTGCCTTGCAAAAGTATTCATCCCTCTTGCCATTTTCCGTGTTTTGTTGCCTCACAACCTGGAATTAACATGGACTGTTTGAGGATTTGCATCATTTAATTTGCACAACTTTGAAGATTTTTTTTTTATTGTGAAGCAAACAACAAATAGGACAAAATAACAGAAAAAGTCAATGTGCATAACTATTCACCCCCCTAAAGTCAATACTTTGTAAAGCCATCTTTTGCGGCTATCACAGCTCTAAGTCGCTTTGGATAAGTCTCTATGAGCTTGCCACATCTTACCACTGGGATTTTTGCCCATTCCTCCTTGCAAAACTGCTCAAGTTGTATGGTTTTCGCTTGTGAACAGCAATCTTTAAGTCCGACCAAGTGTTGCTTTAGCAGTGTGTTTGGGGTCATTGTCCTGCTGGAAGGTGAGCCTCCGTCTTAGCCTCAAATCACACTCAGAGTGGTACAGTTTTTGCTCAAGAATATTCCTGTATTTAGCACCATCCATCTTTCCCTCAACTCTGACCAGTCTTCCAGATCCGATTGCTAAATAAACATCCCAACAGCATGATGCTGCCACCACCATGTTTCACTGTGGATGGTGCTCCTTGGGTGATGTGATGTGTTGGGTTTGCGCCAGACATAGCGTTTTCTTGGCCAAAAGTTCAATTTTAGTCTCATGAGACCAGAGCACCTTCCTCCATACATTTTGGGAGTCTCACACATGCCTTTTGGCAAACTCAAAATGTGCCATTTTGTTTTTTGGAGTTCCTTGGTCTTCATGGCAGTGTTTGGTTAGTGGTGACTCTTCCTTAGGTGTTGCCGCCTCTGGGACCTTTCAAAAAGGTGTGTACATGTAATGACAGATCATGTGACACTTAGATTGCACATGGGTGGACACCACTGCTTGGTGGTGAGTGCAAAGTGTCCCCTTAATATTGGTGGTCAGTTATGAGTGCTCCTGTAACTGTTATTGGTCAGTGGAAAAGTACATGCCTAAATGTTGGTGGGCAGAGAAAAGTCTCTCGCAGTGCATTATTGGGAGCTCCGCAGCGCTTGCATTTGCCGCAAATGCCCCATATGTTCAGTTAGTTTTTGAACCAATGAACACCCAATGTTAGAGTCGAACTTACATTTGAATCGAACATCGGGACCAGCCTTATTCATCAGTAATACTTTCCTGCTGCAGCGTCTAGTTATCACGTTATAATTTGGGGATTTCTAGCCCACCATAGTGTGTTCCCACTTCTCTAAATCTCTCAAAAGGCTTTCCATAATATGATGTATATTAATAAACCAATGTGGGTTTTGGGGGCATATATGGGGCCCTGAGAAATGTAGGATATCAATGAGTTATTTCTCCAGCATCCTCCAAAAACTGAACCATAAGTTTTGGGCTGATGGATACAGGTTTTTTGCAGGAATTTTCAGGTGCTAAAAAATTGGGAACAACTCTAAGAATAAAAAAGCTTTTATTAATACATACAAAATAATAAAAGAGTGTTGTTAAAAACAAACATGCGTATCAATACAACTTGTTTTGAAATTTGCCATGAAAGTGGGATTCTCTTATTGTTTAGAAGGTGATGATATTGAGGTTATCTCGACAAGTTTCGCCACCATGGGCTTCCTCAGAGGATATATTTGATAGCACAGTATACATCACCAGATGTAGAGCAAGACACATTTAGGATATAATAGTTGCAAAAAAGTAATAAAATTCAAATCTAGAATAAGTAAATCAAAACAATGCCCTTCATACAGAACTGAATCGACACTTACCCAAATCCAGCTCCCAAAAGCTCCAAGTGAACAATGAGACCGAGACAGCCAGCCCCAGAGGATGCACAGAGCGGCCAGAGGAGGCCCAGGTGGACCAAACTAAAAAGTTAATAGAGCTGCAATTAATTGTGTGTTCAGCTACTATATAGGTAATAAAGAGATGAAAACTACCGAAGAACTACCAAATATTCAAAACAAAAACAAATGTATAATATACTCACTGCACAAGCTGTTGATGTGCAGGCAAGTCAAGGGTGCCGTATAATGTTAAGAACCACTAATTGTCAGCTATAGAGTAGATAGAGGGGGGGGATGCTGAAAAAAGCATTGAAAAATGAACAATAATAATAAGCTTGATATAGCTAGAACTTGAATGCAATTACCGTATATACTCGAGTATAGGTCGATCCGAATATAAGCCGAGGCCCCTAATTTACCACAAAAAAAAATGGGAAAACGTATTGACTCGTGTATAAGCCGAGGGTGAGACATGCCTGTCCATCCCTGTGTGTCCGTCCATCCCTGTGTGTCCGTCCATCCCTGTGTGTCCAGCCCTGTGTGTCCGTCCATCCCTGTGTGTCCGTCCATCCCTGTGTGTCCGTCCATCCCTGTGTGTGCAGCCTTGTGTGTCCAGCCTACCTGTGTCCCGAGCCTGTGTGCTTCTGCCATGCCAGGATCGCCGCTCTTCTCGTCTGACAGACGGCGTCGGCGCCTCGGCGGCCATTCCACTGTTCAAAAGCCGCGCCTCCGTCTGTGATAGGCGGAACACTCAATTTCCCAGCAGTCTGTGTTCCGCCTATCACGGACATCCTCTCATCCTCGTCCGTAGTATGAGGATGAGCGGATGTCCGTGATAGGCGGACCACTGACTGCTGGGAAATTGAGTGTTCCGCCTATCACAGACAGGGAGGCGTGGCTTTTGAATAGTTGAATGGCCGCCGTCTGTCTGCTCGACACGCTGATCGGGTAGACAGACGGCGGTGACTCGAGTATAAGCCGAGGGGGGCACTTTCAGCCTCAAAAAAGAGGCTGAAAATCTCGGCTTATACTCGAGTATATACGGTATATAAATAAAATAGAATATATATATATCTATATATATATAGATATATATATATATATATTTATATATATATCAGCTTAAAATAGATATATATGTAGAGAGGTACTAGGAAATTGAAACAGTTTGTATAAGTCAACAAGCACAGACAGATAGCCTGCATGCTGCAAACCATTGGGTTGACTGACTTTTTAAAACCTATAGCTAATCCATTTATTAATACAGACTTCCAAAGCAAAAAATTTTATTATTTTATTTAATTACATTTTATTTATTATTTTATTACAGGTATTTACGTATATATATATAATGTTGTCAGTTTACCCAGCACTTTACATACTATTTATACAGATCAGTCTCTGCCCTCAAGGGGCTTACAATCTTAGGCCCCTGTCTAATATACACTCATTACAGGAGTCAATTAACCTCCCTGCTTGTCCTTGAAAAGTGGAAGGAAACCTAGGCAAGCACAGGGAAAACATGCAAACTCAATGCAGACAGTATCCTGGCCTAGATTCAAAATGATTATCCTAGGCAGGGGCGTAACTATAGGGGGTGCAGCAGTCGCGACCGCAACCGGGCCCTGTGATGCAGGGGGCCTATGCAGCCCCCTCTACATATGGCCGGCAGCAGCATAGGCAGCTAGGGGTACCAGTGCACCATGCACACAGGTGGCTGGAGGTGGAGGGTGACTAGCAGAGCTCCATGCTCGACTATCGCACTGGCTGCTCTTCAGTTGTGCATTCCCTGCATGACCTGTGTCCCCGGCCGGCTCCTCAGAGTACCCCTCTCCTGCTCCATGCATTGCCCCTCAGTCCGATGTCTGTTCTCCCCAGCCACAGTCCCGCCCCCCCCCCCCGAGTCCGGTCCACACTGCACTACATACTTCTCCTGAGCAAACAAACTTTAAGCACACAGATGCAGTACAGCCCTATGAGAGCCCCCCGGGGGACACTGCAGGCTTGTCTGCCAGCCCCCCTCCTCCCCTTTATACACAGATGATGAAAGGTCTTTCTGGGAGATATGCTGATCGCCCGTCCAACACACTGGATGGAGCTAAGGCCAACATGGATGAGTGCGCGGCCTACAGCTTGGTCATGGTGAGTGAGAGGACCCCATCCCCCACACACTATTACATACCCCCTCCATCTCCCCCTGGGGACAGGGACCCCCATCTCCCCTGGGGACAGGGACCCTTTCTCACCTGGGGGCAGTAACTTCATCTGCCCTGGAGAAAAAGTCCTCATCTTTTCTGGGGACGGGGACCCCATCCTGCCTAGGGACAGTCCCCCAATGGGGCACCTAAAAATTTAAAAAATAAAATAAAAAAACGACTGATACCAGTGGTGGAACTACAGGGCTCACAAAGGTCATACCTGTGACCACGCCCTGGAGTTCCACCGCCGGACTCGGAGGGAAGGGCCCTGGCTGGGGTTCAGGGGGGTCCTTCATGGTTTCTTGCACCGGGGTCCTGAAGGTTCTAGTTACGCCACTGATCCTAGGCCTACAGGGCAAAAGTACTAACCACTAGGCCACACTATCAGTAACCAGTTTATCCAAAACAAATATCACTGACTCATTAATCCAGACCTATATGTACCGTATATACTCGAGTATAGGCCGACCCGAATATAAGCCGAGGCCCCCAATTTACCCCCAAAAAAACTGGCAAACTTATTGACTCGTGTATAAGCCGAGGGTGAGACATGCCTGTCCATCCCTGTGTGTGTGTCCGTCCATCCCTGTGTGTCCGTCCATCCCTGTGTGTCCGTCCATCCCTGTGTGTCCGTCCATCCATCCCTGTGTGTGTGTGTGTCCATCCATCCATCCATCCCTGTGTGTGTGTGTCTCCATCCATCCATCCATCCATCCATCCCTGTGTGTGTGTGTCTCCATCCATCCATCCCTGTGTGTGTGTGTCTCCATCCATCCATCCCTGTGTGTGTGTGTATCCATCCATCCCTGTGTGTGTGTGTGTCTCCATCCGTGTGTGTGTGTGTGTGTGTGTGTGTGTGTGTGTGTGTGTGTGTGTGTGTGTGTCCAGCCTACCTGTGTCCCGAGCCTTTGTCCCGAGCCTCCGTCCCGTGCCTTGCCTCCTTGCCTCCGTCCCGTGCCGTGCCTTGCCTCCGTCCCGTGTCGTGCCTTGCCTTGCCTCCGTCCCGTCCCGTCCCGTGCCGTGCCTTGCCTTGCCTCCGTCCCGTGCCCTCTTCGTCGGCGCCTCGGCGGCCATTGTAAAATTCAAAAGCCGCGCCTCCGCCTTCGCCTGTGATAGGGGGAACACTGAATTTCCCAGCAGCCTGTGTTCCGCCTATCACGGACATCGTATCATCCTCGTCCGTAGTACGAGGATGATACGATGTCCGTGATAGGCGGAACACAGGCTGCTGGGAAATTCAGTGTTCCGCCTATCACAGGCGAAGGCGGAGCCGGAGGCGCGGCTTTTGAATTATAGAATGGCCGCTGTCTGTCTGCTCGACACGCTGATCGAGCGGGCAGACAGCGGTGACTCGAGTATAAGCCGAGGGGGGCACTTTCAGCCTCAAAAAAGAGGCTGAAAATCTCGGCTTATACTCGAGTATATACGGTATCTTTTTAAAATGTGAAACATTAGAATGCGAGCTATAAAAAATTGGAACAGTCTGCACTTCCAGCACATCTTCTGAGGGCAAAGATATCCTGGTATATAATTACACAAGGCTTGCCAAGAGATAAGGATGATATACTGTGCGTAGACAAATATTAATGATATGCAATTTATGATCAGAATTTATAAGATAAGTGCTTTTTAATTTGGCAAATAGTGTACACGTGTTAAAAATAATGTTAAAAAGATTAGCGGAATAGAAAGTTTTAACGAACAGATAGGCTGACATACAATATCTGCTACTATAGTTCATGAAAGAAATATTTTCATATTAAATAATACACCTTAGATATGAGTAAAATATTATTTCAGTTCTTGTATATTTTTTTTTATTTCTTGTCTTGCTACTGAAAATGATTCAATGCTATGCAATACCACTATTTTGTAGCTTTGGTCCATAGATGCACTAGGCTCCCCTTACAAGGCTGTACCTTTTTATCTTTAATCACACTACCAACAATATAACACAGCAAGTCAAAAAGGATGCCGGTGCCCTATCATATTGTGTCCCCCATCAGATAGTGTCTGCTGTGTACTGCGCATGCGCAGTACACAGCACACACAGATTCCGAAAATAGCCGAACATGAACGGCACCTGCGCCGTGAGTCCGGGTTCTAGCCCCACCATCCAAGTGGACATAGAGTTAGAATATAAAAGAGGCGAGCGCAGCGAGGCCGTGCCCGAAGTGCGATGAGCGAAGCGAGCCCGCAAGGGGCCCTCTAATATCGACAGCCCTATGTCCACTTGGATGGTGGGGCTAGCACCTCCACTCATGGCGCAGGCACCGTTCATCTTCGGAGATTTTCGGAAGATCCTTCTGCTCCGTACTGCACAAGCGCTGCGGACAGTACGGGGTGGACAGTATCCGATGGCCGGACTGAATATGACAGAACACCTGCACATCTTTGTTCATCTTCTTGAGCTCCCCAGAAGCTCCTAAGGCCACAATTTTTTTATATACATTTGCTGATTGCTAGCTGTGAAATCTGCAACTGCATTATTACTATAAAATACAATTGCCATCTAGGTTTGGTGGTTCTGCTGTTGTCCTTAAGGGTCTGTTTGGATCCCTCTGTGTTATTGTGTGCAGGGGTCCTAATCATACAGGGGATTTGCATCCTTTCTGAATATCCCCTTCATAAGAAACCTCAAACAGGAAGCAAAATGAGCAAAAAACTGTTAAAAACCTAAGGTATAACCTTTTTGCAATCACAGCATTTAAAACATTCAGACCACCATATAGTGAGACTGGAAATGCTAAATGTCTCCCACATATATGAATGTCCAGGCTTATCAAATGTTGAAAGCTAAATCTACAGAAATTTTGTGAACATACGTCAGTCTGGGAAAAAGGAACTGGAAGGAAGCCTAAGAAATGTTCACTGATGAAAACTAAAAGCATATGACTAACCACGCAACAAAGAACCTTTTTTTTTTTTATAAATCACTCTAATGCACCTTTCCATTAAGGCTTCAAAACATGTTCAAATCGGATATATATATATATATATATATATATATATATATATATATATATATATACTGTAGAAATATATGTACTAAGCACAGGCACATAGTAAATCTTTTTGTGTGGCTTTCATCAGAATATTGAATTGTTTATTTGTCCCCACAGCAGTTAGTTAAAGCCTTTGTTAACCTATTAACTGATTAATCAAGGAATTCATCTTTAATTTCCACAGCCCTAATATATATATATATATATATATATATATGTATATATATATATTTATGGTGTGGAGCCCTCTGACCGATACGGTTAAGGATGACAAACAAGGTTAACATAAACTCGCTTACTTGAAATGGACCTGAAAGTGTGCCCTGGTCTGACGTACGGTATACCAAAATAAGGGGGCATACCTTAGATAGAAAGTGGGTGATAAATGAAATGAATATGAATGGAGTGAAATGAGTACTCTCATGAGGAGTATGATGCTTGAGAAATGCCCTGAAAAAGGGGATGGGTGGGTGGGTATCGCGCACCGGAACCGACGAGGAAGACAGGCGAACGGGCTGGTTATATACTCCACCGGGCTCCTCCCATAATTTCAGGCCACCATACTGGCCTTTCTATTTATGGTGTGGAGCCCTCTGACCGATACGGTTAAGGATGACAAACAAGGTTAACATAAACTCGCTTACTTGAAATGGACCTGAAAGTGTGCCCTGGTCTGACGTACGGTATACCAAAATAAGGGGGCAAAAACATTCAGGTAGGGGTTGCATTTTATTGATCCAAGTTTGTTACTGGGTGAGCTCGACAAAGGCCTGGGTCATCTCCGCTTGCGGATTGGGTATGTAGCGGGCGAAACAGGTGGACCTCCATCTGCCCAACTTCTTGATAATGTGAGTAGGACAGAGGTGAAGGATACCCGGGAGTATCCTGACACGTTCCACCGGGCAGCGTTCAGAGGTTTAGTGAGAAATGGCAGAAGAGGACTAACTCCTGGTTGATCAGCCAAAAAGGGCCGACAGGCGCGTGAGAATGGCGACCGGGTACCAGCGGTTGTTGGACTTATAGAGGTGTATGTCCGAACCCGAGCCAAGCTGCTGCGTCTTGGAGACTGCTAAGTGTAAGACGAAATGGTCTTCGTATCGGACCAGGTGGTGCTCGCACAGCATGCGTGCTGTGAGGCTACAACAAATAAAACTCGCTTGGCCGTAAGAAGCCGTAGAAGGCCAGGTGTATGGCTGCTTGTAAATGACACTAATGTGGAGACCGAAAAGGTGAAGTGGCCAGGAAATCTGACATATTTCTAAACGTCTCCTGTGACAGGCAGTCGTTTTGGTGCCGGCCATCGGCTGGCGCTTTCTGGATACCGCGCATAACAGCCCGAACGGCGTGGTAAAATAGGAAGGGTACGGTAGGGTCCTGGAGGGACGTGAAATGTTGTACACCGGTCAGGTATAGCCGGATCGTATTAAAGGATAACGCCAACTGCGAGTGGCAGTAGGCAATGAAGGCTATGACTTGCTTGACACGGGACGTCTCTGTACTGTGATACGTGATGAAGTTGGTTAAAGGCCCTCCAGGCTGATTGATAGGCTTTGAGGGTATTGCGGGAAAGGGAGTGATCAAATGAGTTGGGTAGCCGCTAGGAGGTGAGGGGCTAATCCAGGGTCAGTTGAGACCAGTCCGGGATAGCTGCTGATGTTAGTCCGGCTCCGGGTACCTGAACGAAAACGAGACAAGGTTAAAAGCGGGAGAGGGCGTCCGCTGCCTGATTGACTTTACCGGGGATAAAGGAAGAATGGATGTTGAACTGAAACAACAACAAGAGCTGGACCAGTCGACGTAGGAAGGACATAACCAACAGAGAGGGCGCCTTGGCGCAGCCAGGAATTGCCAGTAACTGGGGAGGCCAGGGAGCTGCGAGCCAGAGGTGGCCAAAAAACAGCCGCAAGCCCGTGGAGGCCGCTGCGTCGGTCATCACCTGGGGCGAAAGGGAAGACACGGAGGGAATGAACAGGGAGACGCCATTCCCAGACGATAGGAATTCCTCCCGCATAGCAAGGACTGCTATTGCCGCGGGATCCAGGCTGAGGACTTGCTCTGGATCCTGTGAGAGGGACAGTAAAACCAATAAGTGTGACACAAGGCGCGACCCTGAGGGATGATGCGCATAGCGAACTCAACATGCCGTGTAGGGACTGTAGGTGTCTTTGGACGACTAGACTGGAGAACATGCGAGGATATAATATGCCCCTAAAGATGGTAGTTGTGATGGCGAGCGTTTGCCGTTGGCTATGGGCTGATGCCTCTGGATGCCCCGAGGTGGGGATCTTGCTGTATGGGCCGTAACAACAGATGGCTCTCCGTGCACTGTAAGGATAAGAAATGTTGAACGCTGGCTAGAAATAGCCTGGGCGTGCTACAGGAAGAAGCCAGTTGCGTGTGACAACATGATCCTGGTGCGGGACGGAAGCTGAACTCAACTGTCCTAAGGAAGAGACGGATAGACAGACAACAGTGAATGGTTTGTAAGAAAGCCACGGGAGACGAGAGGCCAATTAAGTGCTGCTGAAAATGACGTGTAGCCAGTTTGTGTGCCACTGAGAACGTGCTTGCCAATGAATGATTGCAAGAAGTTATGCTAAGTCATGAGCCTTGGCGTGACTAAGTTGTGTTTAAACATGTGCTTGCGACAATTGCCCGGGAGTTTGTCACTGGAGATGTATACGTAGTGACTGTGAGCCATTCGTGTTACCGCATGTGCACTGCGAAGACTACAGGAGTTGTGCTTGAACGCATGTTTGGATGCGTGCTTGCGATGATTGCAAGATGTTACCCAGGATGCGTGCTTGCCATGACTGCAAGATGTTATGCTAGGATGCGTGCCTGCAACTAATGCAAGGAGTTGTGCCAGGACTTGTGCCTGCAACGACTGCAAGGAATTATGGTAGGCTTCATGGGTAGCCAGGCCGGAAAAGACAGAAGTCCATCCGGTCCAACCAAATCAAAATAAATAAGGTATCACACAACCCGACACCCAATTCTACGCCCGCAGCTGATCCAGAGGAAGGCAAAAAACCCCCAACAGAGCATAGGCCAATTTGCTACAGCCGGGGAAAATTCCTTCCTGACCCCTCGAGAGGCAATCGGATTTTTCCCTGGATCAACTACACCTATAAATATAAGTACCCCGTAATACAACGTACATTTAGGAAGGTATCCAGGTCTTCCCTAAAGCAATCTATTGAGCAAGCCAGAAGTGCCTGCCAGCAATGATTGCAACAAGTTGTGCCTGGACACCTGCTTGCAACGATTGCAAGAGGTCTATGCTCAAATGCGTGCTTGCCATGATTGCAAGAGAACTATGCTCGAATGCGTGCTTGTAATGGGTGCAAGAGGTCTATGCTCGAATGCGTGCTTGCAATGATCGCCAGAGGTCTATGCTCGAATGCCTGCATGCAACGATTGCAAGAGGTCTATGCTAGAATGCATGCTTGTAATGAGTGTAAGAGGTCTAAGCTCGAATGCGTAATTGTAATGACCGCGAGAGGTCTATGCTCGAATGCGTGCTTGCAGCGATTGCAAGAGGTCTATGCCCGAATGCGTGCTTGTAATGAATGCAAAAAGGTCTGTGCTCGAATGCGTGCTTGCAACGATTGCAAGAGGTCTATGCTCGAATGCGTGCTTGTAATGACCGCGAGAGGTCTATGCTCGAATGCGTGCTTGCAGCGATTGCAAGAGGTCTATGCCCGAGTGCGTGCTTGTAATGAATGCAAAAGGTCTATGCTCGACTGCGTGCTTGCAACGATAGCAAGAGGTCTATGCTCGAATGCGTGCTTGTAATGACCGCGAGAGGTCTATGCTCGAATGCGTGCTTGCAGCGATTGCAAGAGGTCTATGCCCGAATGCGTGCTTGCAACGATTGCAAGAGGTCTATGCTCGAATGCGTGCTAGTAATAAGTGCGAGAGATCTATGCACGAATGCGTGCTTGTAACGATTGCGAGAAGTCTATGTCTGGATGCGTGCTTGCAACGATTGCAAGAAGTCTACGCTTGGATGTGTGTTTGCAACGATTGCACGAAGTCTGCGCTTGTATGTGGAGAAAACAGCGAGACACGCCTAAACGAAGCTGTGTTTCCCTTTTGAAGGCAATCTATAATGAAATGAGGCCGAGGAGCAAGGCCCCCCGGCAGGCATCCAAACATTGAAGAATCAACTGGACCCAAGCCGGGAAGCGGTATGTGACAGTGAAATGAGAGAACCTGCCATGACAGAGATCCGGATCGCCATGCCACAACTTGCGACCGAGCATGAAACGGATTCTGGAGCATGTACTGAAATGAGGCCATTCCTGGGGCACGCCGAGACGAATTTGGTACACCGATGTGACTATTCGTACCGGAACGTGATAGGTGAAATGAAATGAAAAACCCATGACAAAGACAAGAATCAGAGGACGAGCCTTTGAACCAAACAGACGAATCCTGTCTTTGGAGCATGTACTGAAATGAGGCGTAGCAGCTGGGCACACCAGAACGAATCGGTGCATAAGGAATGCGACAGGATTCGAATTGGCGCGTAATAAGTGACAGAAATGATATGCCATGACAGAGACAAGATTCAACGACTGGACTGATGGTTACAACAAAGAATCCGTCTCTGGAGCATGTACTGAAATGAGGCGTAGCAGCTGGGCACACCGGGACGAATCGGAGCATAAATAAACGCAACAGGATTCGAATCGGAGCGTAATAAGTGACAGAAATGATATCCCATGACAGAGACAAGATTCAACGACTGGACTGATGGTAGCAATAAAGAACCCGTCTCTGGAGCATGTACTGAAATGAGGCGTAGCAGCTGGGCACACCAGAACGAATCGGTGCATAAAAAATGCGACAGGATTTGAATTGGAGTGTAATAAGTGACAGAAATGATGTCCCATGACAGAGACAGGATTCAACGACTGGACTGTAGGTTACAAAGAATCCGTCTCTGGAGCATGTACCGAAATGAGGCGTAGCCGCTGGGCACACCAGGACGAATCGGTGCATAGAGGAATGCGACAGGATTCGAATTTGGAGCGTAATAAGTGACAGAAATGGTATGCCATGACAGAGACGAGAATCAGTGCGTGAACCTGCGAGTGATTCAGTCTCTGGAGCATGTACAGAAATGAGGCCGAACCCTGGGGCACTTCAAAGCGAATCGGTGCACCAGAGGTGCGACAAGATTCGCGCCGGAGCGCGACTAGTGACAGAAATGATTTGAAACGGTAGAAATGACTGGGAGTGAAATGATTTGACATGAGATAAAATAAGATACATAACATAACTGCATGAATGAAGAGACATATATTCGAACTGGAGCAGACAAAGCAAAACGTGTGGACTGCTTGCCTTGTCGTAACAAGCAGTCGGCTGTGAGTCGAACGATTCGACCGATACTAATAGAAATGCTCGTGCAGACGAATGGTTTCGAATGCCGTACCTGCGAATGAATCGCCTGACGTGGCGTAATCGAACGTGTCGAAAAGTGATAACGACTACATCGAAAATAGAAAATAGTGACATGCGTACGAGGGCCACAGTAAAACATTCGATTTAAAAGAAGCGAGCGGGTCGAGAGTACAGGGAATGTTGATGGTACATCGAAATACATAATTGAAAAGGGGGTGCCGAAGCCAAACCTGCGACAGCCGGCCCAACGTGAAACGACAAATTCGATGGGTACGACGACACTCTGACGGCGAAACCCACGGACGCTGATGTACGGGAAGACGAGTTGTCAAGACGGAACGAATAACGCGGGAACTCACGAACAGGCTCACTGCATCTGGTCTGGATAGTCGGCCCTTGATGTCTGACGTATCAGATATCGCGCACCGCGAACCGACGAGGAAGACAGGCGAACGGGCTGGTTATATACTCCACCGGGCTCCTCCCATAATTTCAGGCCACCATACTGGCCTTTCTATATATATATATACATATATATATATATATATATATATATATACATATATATTCACGTGTGTGAGAGCTTGGAGTGCACACCCTAATGCAATGGGCCTATGGACCTATGGAGGTAATCTTGCTGCTCTCACTTGGTCTCCAAAGGTGCTCCTCCCTCTCCCAGTCATTTTGGCTAAGATCAAGTGTAGTATCTGTTCTGATCAGTTACCAGGAGGGGGCGCTTGCTTCCGTCCCTGTTCTACGGCGAGGTAGAGCAGGGGTGGCGGTTGCTATGCAAAACCTGCTGGTGTAAAGGTGACCCGGAGCGGTTCGTAGCCGAAAGGGAAGCCTTCTGATGGGGATGGAGAACCACTGGTCGGCGCCAGGGGAGGGGACCCTGGCCTTCTGCCCTGGATTGGGGCAGCTTTAGCTCTAGTCAGTTTTTCAGGAGCGAACGTTTGTTCCCCTTTCTCCCACTGGGGGAACGGCTTGTACTTCCCGAATGTAATTAGGTAGGAGTGATGGGAGCGAGGGTGAGGCCTGATGGCAAAGGGCTCTCACTAAGCTCCTGGATCTCTATGCCTTTCTGGCTGGGGTGGGGGCTGCTGTGGTCTGGGCTGGGGGGGTTCGAGATGCTTCTGTTGGAAAGCCTAGGGTGATGTACCCCTGAAGTGGCAGTTCAAGGGTGCCTTTCTCTCACTGTAATTTAATCACTTTGAAGTCTGGCACCTTGGTCACGTCACTATATAACACGCTTTTTTACACCTGCCTCTAGGGCCGGGCCTTTTGGCTAGGACCAGAGGAATTTTCGATTCCTGGCCGGAGGGCCTGGTCATTGTTTCACACAATGACCACCTTTTCACTCTCCTTCTTCACTATCCCTTCCCCACTTTTTATTTATTTTATTTGTGTGGTTTGTCACGTTTTGTGTTGTCACTTGCACGTGTGACTAGTAGGGTGTCGGTCCTCGGGCCAACCCTGAACGTCTTGTGGGAGGGTGGACATAGGCCTTCTGGCTTGGTTTGCCCTCTCTTTGGGGGGTCTCCCTTCGGGGGGGGGCACCTACCCTAGTACCTGGGTGAGTCTGTTTTGGCAGACCTTCCGGAGGAAGGCGGTCGTCTGGCTTAGGCTGGATGGGCCATGTATTTGGTACCTCAGTCCCTGTCTGGAGCCTAACGCCCCGGGGGATCAGGGTAAGGTCCTTCCTAGTGGAGGACAGCAGACACCCGTGGCACGTTTTTGTGTTTCACTCTTTATCTGTGTGCACTTTTTTTGGCACCGGGTGGAAGTTTTTGGGTGTGTTTTGCACGCCATAGGCTTTTTCAATCGAAAAAAAAAACATGTATTTGCAAGAGGCTGATACATTTTTATTTCAGTGCAATTATTTTGTTGTTTTATGTGGTCAAGTAGGGTGAACAAGTACACCCATGCAGAAGCAAAGCATTTGTAACAAGAGTTTAAACATTTACATGTAATAACAAGGCTGATACATTTTTTAAAATACATTTAGTGATTTATCAACAAATAGATGAAGTCAAACTTTAGCCTCTGTTTAAAAAATGTTTGTGTAGCGTGACATCTACATACTTTGTCTATGAGGCATGTTATTTTTCTTCACCTTCTGTACATTTTCATTGCAGCCTATGGACACTGCAGAACCTCCAGGCTCCGTGATGTCTAGCATCATGTAGGCAGAAGTGTGTTACGTGGAACGATCTCACACACCGCCATCAAAACAGTTCCTAGACATGGCGTGGGTGAGGCTCATGATGTCACGTGGGCAGACCTCTGCTGCTGTAATGATGCCGTCCGTAGCTGTTGTGGTCTGGTGTGGCCTACATCAGGTGGCAAGAATCAGGTTGCTGATCAGACCTTGTGATGATGTTGCAGGATCAGATAAAATTGGGTATTTAGTATGCTTGGAGTTGATCTTTCAGAGTTTTAATTTCTGTTTTTATATCTGCCAGGGATTTACCTTTAATTTACTGTCTGTACTGCAAATGACATAATAATCCCATTTAGTAGAAAATGACATCTAGTTCAGTATGTAAATTTTCTTTGGCTAATATCACCTTTTAGGAGTACTGGTTCATTTTAACAAATGCTGATATTGGGGAATGTCTATCCAAAAAGCAAGATGTATATTAATGAATTAGTGCCCAGGACTTAGATGATCTATCCAGTCATGTCCATACTGCACTCATCCCGACATCACGTCACATAGTAGTCTTCTTCAACGTTGATAGAGTTAAAATGTATCTAATACCCAAAACGTTCTTTAGTTATAGATAGGGTTTTTATAGGTTTTTATAGTTGTATTTGTCCCAGTTAGGAAAATGTATCTAAAAGTGAGGAAAAATCAAAAACTTTGAGTTGTAACTAGAACAGGAATAGAGGGCAAATCTTCCAATATGGACACTTGTTTCAGTGACAGTTACCTATAGTATATCATGGTATTGGTATATTGTGGGATTTAGATGTATAGTATCTACTTCCCACCCGGCCAATGTATATATACGGCCGGGTGGGAGCTCTCTCCTTCTGACTGGATGTTCCTGAACATCCTTCAGAAGGAGGGGGATCACGCGCTCGTGTCACCGGACACGGCGGATCTCTGATTGGCAGGAGGGCTCTGTGATTGGCCCTCCTGATCACATGACGGCCGTGTCCAATCACAGCCGTCATGTGATGTAAACAAACAGCCGGTTGCTAGGCAATCGGTTCTCCTCTCCTCACACGGAAGTCGTCGCTGAGGAGAGGAGAGCGGATCGAGCTGGCTGGTGATCAATGAGTATGAGCTGTTTTTTTTTACAGCTTTTTACTCATTGCTCACCAACCTAGTGTAAAACACAGTGTAAACACACATGTCCCCAAAACAAACATTATTATTATTATTATTATACAGGTTTCATATAGCGCTGACAGTTTACGCAGCGCTTAAACATGTCCCCAAATAATAAGCACACATGTCCCCAAATAATAAAAACACATGTCCCACTAAAATCACATGTCCCAATGATTATCTGCACACATATGTCCGTGATCACCTGCACACATCTGTACATGATAATTTGCGTACACATGTCCGTGATAACAATATATACACTTATACACTCAACGGAATTTTTTTTTACCAAAAACATGTAACAGAATACATTTTGGCTTAAATTTATGACAAAATTCGATTTTATTGGATTTCTTTTAAAATGGAAAGAAGAAAATATTGTTTTTTTTTCCAAATTTCCTCAATTTTTTTCGCTTATATCGCAAAAAAAAAAAAAAACGGATTCGTGAATAAATACCACCAAAATAAAGCTCTATTTGTGCAAACAAAATTATAAAAATTTAATTTGGGTACAGTGTAGCATGACCGCGCAATTGTCATTGAAAGTGCGAGAACGCTGAAAGCTGAAAATTGGGCTGGGAAGGAAGAGATTGAAAGTGCCCTGTATTGTAGTGGGTATGGACTTTTTAGGCCCATACACTAGGCCAAAGTAGTTCAAATAAAATGTTTTTCTTAACAATATTAAAAATGCCATTCAGAAGCCAACTCATACATATTTTATGATATAAAAAAATTTCAGCAAATCTATGCTGATGCAAGGCAGCAAAACGGGGTAATTTTAATGGCATCTCAACCATTAGCTTACAGCTTATCCTGTATCTTTTAGGCACTGATAATGAGAAAGAATATTTGCTACTTCTGGGTGGGGCGAATGATTTGACTCACTTCCTTCCATGTGACAGTGCTGCTCTCTGGTGAGTGGTTGCTCAAACTCCAAGTGCTGTCACATGGGGGTGTGGAGAGAGTCTTCAGTCCCGTATAAGCTCCAGGTCACAAATTGAATATTACACAGGGACTTCCCATTTCTGCTGGATAGAGTGGCAAGGAGGAGCAAAATGAAAGTATGTACTGCTGGTGAGGAATCTTTTCCTAACTGATGCCTCCTCCATGTTGTGTACTATTCTGCGTGTTTCTTGTTTTTTTTTTTTTTCAAAGTGGGTTTACAACCACTTTAAGGCCTCTGTCCCTAAACAATCCAGCCAAGGCACAACTGATTCAGGGGAGGGTTCCTTTAATTTGCTACGGAGGCCATGTCAGTAATGTTCAGCTCCTTTATGCCGAGTACACACGATCGGAATTCTGGTCAGAAAAAGACCAATAAGAGCTTTTCATCGGAAAATGCAACCGTGTGTATGCTCCATCGGAATTTAGCTGTCCAAATTTCCGCCAGCAAAAAATTGATAGCATGTTCTCAATTTTCTATCGGAAATTCCGTTCTTGACGGTCGGAATATGGTATGACCATGTGTATGCAAGACAGCTTGAGCGAAATCCCTTTGAATTCTGTTGGGAAAACCATAAGAGCTTTTTCCGACCAAAATTTCCGATCGTGTGTACGCGGCATTACAGTATCATTCATTCATAACTGCCCTAACGTTATTTTATTACCCGCTATCTTTTTTCCAAACACGTTCTCCTCTATAGAAAAAATTTACAATTTTTCTTATTGAGACTGCAGAAAAGTCTGGTATATTAAACAATAAAAGAACACCCCAGCATTCCCTTTATTCATTTGGTTGGTTTAATGCATTGTATAATGAGAGTTGAAGAGCTGGTTATGTCAAAGAGGGCCTTTTCATAAACCTGATGAGTTCTCATATGGCTTATTAATGTCATAGACAGCAGGACTGTCCTTGTTTAAACTATCCTCTTTGTTCTCTGTTTTTGTTTTCATTATTTTTTCCATTCTTTTGACCTAATATATTCACTTGCAGCTTGTGTACCTTCATATTTTTTAAGTTCTTTCATATTTTTAAGTTCTTAGAGCCAGAATTTCAGTTTTGGGAGAGCTGACAAATTTTATATTCTGTACTGCCAGAACTCGGGTCTACCTCCCACTCAACTTTGATAAAAGTGATAACCTCAACACGGTGTCACTGCATGAATGTATGTACATTTTATTTATGCTTTTTATTCTTTTATTCTGTTCCAGGTGGTTTTGAATAGTAATGTTTTGTGAAATACTTGTTTCAAAATTCATCAACAAATATCCTTTGGACAACAAAAAATATATATTAGGTATTTAGAAGAACTGACAGTGTACTACTTAGTTTCCCTTTACCTTTATTTCCGCTTTGTCTGCCAACCTATAACAATAGGACATAAAGAAGGGAGCTAACCAGGCTTCTGATAAGCATCATAAGACTGTTTGTAAGGGTGGTCATAAATGACCTGATAATAGTAAAAATGCTCCTGATTTTGAACATTGATGGTAATGAGGCAATTCTGAAATCTTGGGGAGCAACAGCAATCACTTTCCCAGATAGCAAGCAATTGTGCTGCAAGTTTGAAAATTACTTGCTAAGCTATTGCTAGACTTGCCAGGCTTCACAAGTTTGTTGCACAATGGCAGCAAGTCCCCATTGCATGACTCCAGATCAACTTTCTTTGCAAACATTCTGCTAGTCTGCTGCAGGTTCTGGTTCTGGTTCTATGCCATAGAAGTACTACTATACTACCAGTTCCTCCTCTCTACCCCTGATGAAGGTTCTGTAATAACAACAACTGGAAACGCGTCGGGTGTGGGATATCTAGGAGAGTACCAATTGTATTTGTATTTGCATAGATGTTGTTTTGTTGTAACAATTTTGGTTGTATTTTTATATTGGAGACAAGTTATGTCTATATGTCTCTTTTTATTACTTTGTTTATTACAAATAAAATTATGTTTTAGCTGCACTTTGGTGTTGGTGGTCTCTTAAAGTCCCATCCAAGGGGGATTTTCTATTGTGATTCTATTATAGGGATGGGACAACCACACCACATTTGGTTGTATTTTTATATTGGAGACAAGTTATGTCTATATGTCTCTTTTTATTACTTTGTTTATTACGAATAAAATTATGTTTTAGCTGCACTTTGGTGTTGGTGGTCTCTTAAAGTCCCATCCAAGGGGGATTTTCTATTGTGATTCTATTATAGGGATGGGACAACCACACCACATTTGGTTGTATTTTTATATTGGAGACAAGTTATGTCTATATGTCTCTTTTTATTACTTTGTTTATTACGAATAAAATTATGTTTTAGCTGCACTTTGGTGTTGGTGGTCTCTTAAAGTCCCATCCAAGGGAGATTTTCTATCGTGATTCTATTATAGGGATGGGACCACCACACCACATTTGTTGACTCAGTGAAAGCCCTCTCTATTTGGTTCTGGTTAGTTGTCCAATAGTCATCCCCCCACAGGGGTCACTGTGGCTGAATTTTCATGCTGTAGACTTGCAGAGCTCTTGTTGTAGACTCACCACTGCAACTTTGCTCTCACTAGAGACTTGCCACACAACTTGCCAGTGAAAACATGCAGCAAGTTAGACTTACAATTCAACACTGGCACAAATTTGTGGCAAGTTATCCTTGCTATCTGGGTTGCCAATCCCTTGTTCTCATGGAGACAGATCTTCACTGGCTGGTTGTACAGTCCAATTTGTAGTTCTGCATAAAATGCAAACAGCACAACCTGCACAGCTTTTACATTACAAGTAAGAAATTACTTCTTATGTCCTGTACACACGACTGGTTTTCCTGTCGGAATGAACTCTGAAGGTTTTCCCGACAGAGTTCCGATGGAATTCTGCTGAAACTCTCTTGTGTACACAGATCACACCAAAGTCCGATCATCAAGAACAAGTGACGTACAGCACATACGACGGGACTAGAAAAAGGAAGTTCAATAGCCAGTAGCCAATAGCTTCCGTCTCGTACTTGCTTCAGAGCATGCGTAATTTTTGGTCCGTCAGAACAGCATACAGACAAGCAGTTTTCACAATAGGGATTGGTTCTGTCGGAAATATTTAGAACATGTTCTATTTCTAGGTCCGTCCGAATTTTCGAAAAAAAAAAAGTCCGATAAGGCATACACACGATCGGAATATCCGATGAAAAGCTTCCATCTGACTTTTTCTGTCGGACATTCGTGTACGCGGCATTAGCAATAGAACTTGCACACATTTACGTCACATTTCTGACAATAGATTAGATGATCTATAAGACAAACTGTAATGTTTTGTTTATGTCCTTTAAAAAGCAAGCACCTGTGTTAGCTACTTCTGGTTAAGTTGAGATTAGCGCCTGTAATTCCTAGTATTAAATAATGCCTGTTTCATTTACCTGCAAAACAAAACCAAAGAAATTTCCTATTCAACTTACCAACCAGCCTGCAACCAACCAAATTGCTCTGCCTAACAGTATGCATTAAAAACAGGGGTTTGGTTTGCACACATTTGCAAATACATGCGAAAGCTACAGTGCCCAGTGAAGGCACCCCAGTATTTTCTGTAGTCCTAACTCAAAATTCTGTGAGCCTCAACAGTGGAAGCGCATGCCGGTTGCAGTCTGGTCGGTAAGTTGAGCTGGGAATTTCTTTGGTTTTGTTTTGCATGTGTTGCCCTTCCATGTGTTCCTTGCTGCAAGGATCAGTTATAGGTGAGGGCAGTGGCCATCTGTTTGTACTGTTGAAATATTGGTGAGGGGACGCCCTGGACACCTTGCTGCCATGGTGCTATATGCTGGGTTTCCACTGTCCTCTTGAGCCTTTATGGAGGGATTGGCTACCTCCAGGCTCACCTGCCCTTTGCCTATCAATTAGAATGCATGTGCTTCCACTGTGGAGGCTCTAAAAATGTTTAGTTAGGACAACAGAAAATATTGGTGTGCCTTGACAGGGCTCTGCAGCTTACACATGTATTTGCAAATGTTTGCAAATTTTTTATCGCATACTGTTAGCCCTTGTACACATGGTCGGACATTCCAACAACAAAATCCGTCGGATTTTGTCCGACGGATTTTGTCCGAAACCTGTGTTGCATACACACGGTCGGACAAAGTTGTCGGAAAATCCGATCGCATGTAACGTGATGACGTTATTTAGTTACGACGGGACTACGTTCAGGCTAGTAGCCAATAGCTTTGGTCTAGGAATTTGATCTGAGCATGTGTGCCACTTTGTCCGATCGGAATTCTCTACACACAATCGGACAAAGTCCGATCGGATCATGTCGGAATGTTTTATAGCCCAGCTCTAAAACTTTGTCCGTCGGATATTCCGACGGAAACAGTCCGATGGAGCCCACACACAGTCGCATTATCCGACAACACGGTCCGATCGGACATTTTCCGTCGGAATGTCCGACCGTGTGTACAAGGGCTTAGACAGGACAATTCGGTTGGTTGCAGGCTGGTCAAGTTAAGTTGAGTTGGGAATTTCCATGTGATCCTTGCTGCAAAGGCCAGTTATAGGTGAGGGCAGTGGCCATCTGTTTGTATTGTTTAATTTACCTACCAAATGCCAAAGTTTTGGGTATTTGAGAGTTGAATGATGGGGGGTTTTTGCAAGGAAGGGGTAGATTTATTGCTGTCTTAAACAAAGTTGAGGTACCATGTAGAGTCTGTACCTAGAGTCCAAAGGAGCATGGAGCTCCACTGAGACACAGGATTGAGTTTAAAAATTAAAACAGGTAGCTCAGTGGTCTTATATTTCAGCACCATTGTCACCTTAAAAATATTGGGGTCAGGTTCACTTTATCTATCAGAGACTGTCAACTAATAATGGAAATAGATAGGGAAAAGACCTGGGAATTTGCCACAATAGAACGTTTTGGCCCAGTCTGTGCATAACCTAAAATCTAGGTATTAACTCCAATTATTTTAATTATATTGTACAATGTAAAATATTTATCTTTTCATTATAGAAAATTATTCATCCAGACCTGTGAATGCTACCTGGTTTGCATAAATTTACTTTAATTTGCAGAACATTACAGATGTTGGTAGACTTTCAATTTGGGAAACACTGGTGCTTGAATATAAGGCATATTACTTGCAAACTGCAAAAGCAGCTCTAATTGCTCCTGACATGCTTCAGCTTGGTGTCATATCTTGTTAAATGTGTTTTTCGGTGTCTTTTCAAATCGAAATCACTGGGTATGCCTCTTCAAAACAAAGCCTAGGAACAACTCTAACCTTAACTGTTTATGCTGCAGAGGTCTTGTACACCAAACAAACAGTAAGGATGCAGCATAGCTCTACTGAATGGCAGTGAAAAGCACTTGAAGGAAGAGTAAGGTTTTAAATATAGTTCATTGCAGTTCAATCCTGAGAAACAAGTGAGACAAACATCTTAGAGAAGTATTTCAGGCTACACTGAACCCTCTCAATTTAAGCCTCACAAAAAACTTCATTGTAACCTAAATACAGCCTGAAGATGTTTGTCTCATTGATTCTCAATACTTTCCTCCTTGGAGTGCAGAGTGTAACTGTGACAATAGCAGGCGGCCATTCACCACTGCTCAATGAGCCAGATAGTATTATGTTTTCGGTCTTTCCCATTCCATAATTATTTTAGATTTTCAGAGCCCATTTACAGTCATGTTATATTAAAATGAAAGAATAATAGTTTTAAATCAACGTTATTACTTTTTTAATATTAACAGGTTTAGAAGAGATGAATATGAGTGTGTTCCTTCCCTAAGACGTCAAAGTAGTATTAAACTCTAAAAAATAATTACACAAAATCCTTGGAATTCATTAAGACTAGCGTTGACAGATTTTGCAAAAGTGTCTCCCATGCGACCCAAAAGTTGTGCAGCATGTGCCAAATGTATGTACCTGCCTAGTGCTGCGCCATTTTTAAAATGCACATTAGACACTTTCACAAAATTTCTCTGCACCAGTCTCTGGTCTTAATTAGCTCCACTTTCGAAAGACGCAAACTGTTAGCCCTTGTACACACGGTCGGACATTCCAACAACAAAATCCGTCAGATTTTGTCCGACGGATTTTGTCCGAAACTGGTGTTGCATACACACGGTCGGACAAAGTTGTCGAAAAATCCGATCGTTACGACAGGACTACTTTCAGGCTAGTAGCCAATAGCTTTGGTCTAGGAATTTGATCTGATCGAAATTCTCTTGTCCGATCGGATCATGTTGTCGGAAAATTTTCATATCTAGCTCTCAAACTTTGTTGGTCGGACAGTCAGATGAAGCCCACACATGGTCGGATTATCCGACAACACGGTCCGATCGGACATTTTTCATCGGAATGTCCGACCGTGTGTACAAGGGCTTAGGCTACTTTCACACTGGGGCGTTGCGGGCGCTGACGGTAAAGGGGCGATATATTTAGCGGTGCTTTATTGTCGTTTTAGTGGCGTTATGCGGCCGCTAGTGGGGCAGTTGTAACCCCCCTGCTAGCGGCTGAAAAAGGGTTAAAACTGCGTGCAAAGCGCCACTGCAGCAGCGATTTGCAGGTAGGTTTGCAGCGCTGCCCCATTATTTTCTATGAGGAGGGGCACTTTAGGAGCGGTAAAAACACTGCTCCTTCAGTGCTCCAAAGATGCGGCTTGCAGGACTTTTTTGACCGCCCTGCAAGCGCACCGCCCCAGTGTGAATACCCTCAGGCTTTCACATTGGAGAGACAGCAGCGGCTGTTTCGGCTGTTTCAGGGAGCCTGCAAGCGCCCCAGTGTGAAAGGGGCCTTAGTATTTTATTTAGAATTTGGTGCCTTTTAAACTTACCTAAATATGGTGCAGGAGTCACTGTCAAAACCAAAAGCAAAAATGCTTTATGAATTTATGCATTAACAAGATGGATTAATTCAAAAAATGCAGCAGCTTTATTGAATGTTAGCAATAAATCACTAATTATTCTAAAAAGTTCATATATATACATTATTTACTTAACCTGAATTGCTCACGCTCTCTGCTAGTCCTGTGCTTCCTGCCTACTCCTGGTGGGGAAGCACGCTTACAATATCTCCCCTGTTTCTGATGGCAAAAATACATGTCCCATAATGTATTACGCACTATATGCTAATGTGCATGTGCAGTGTTTCTGCTGATCCCTCCTTCAGTTGTTTATCAATGGTAAGCGTGCAGAGAGGAGAGTGTTTCATTAGTTCCATTTATGTCCCGCCTCTCTGCGCTGCCTGTGTGTCAGTAAACACCATAGATGAGTATCTCTGCAGCCTTTGTGAGAATAAAAGTATACCTTATACACCAATCAGTCAATGTAATGGATACATGCTTTGTTCAGTAAATCACTTTTTCAGTTGCATGCAGTGCAAACGAATAAGTCAGATTCATGAAATTTTTTAACGTAAATAGACAAACATACAACAAAGTCAAACATATGTCGTCATTGAGGTATTAAGTGTCCAATGTCACTACAATAAATGTACAAAAATAGTCAAAGAACAGAATAAAACATTAGAAAATGCCCCCCACCCCCTGGGGCATGATCAGTGTTGCCAACCATCAGTATTTTTAATGGCAGACAGTAAAAAACATGCACTTTTTTTCTGCCAGGAAGTGGCAGTGACAGGAGAGGGTTACCAGTAAAAAATATGGTTGTGACGATCGGCTCAGAACTGCAGTCCGGAGCCGATTGAGATTATCCGAGTGCCTGCTACAGTGTGTTTGGGTGGCACCGGCGGGGGGGTGGGTCTGGCGGAGGTGGCGCCTGAGCGTGTTGTGTGATGTTATGGTGCAAGGGAGCCGAGTGGAGGGGCCGGAGCCTTGAGTGTGGTTCTGAGGGGCAGGAGCAAGGGAAGCTGGGAGCAGGACTGTCAGTGCTGTTTGGACTGGAGTGGACTGAAGGGACCACCTGGCATGGAGAGTGAAGCTATGTCATCCTCATCTGGGCTGTTGCACACTGCTGTTGATGTCACCGTGAGAGTCAATTTTATGTGTGTATGTCCACCCATTCTAATTTTTTGCCCTCCTGTCCCTGAGCTACTTACTTACTATATTGAAAATAAAATAGGAAATATGTTATTTGCCTTAATATCTACCGTAAAACACATTGCTAATTTCATATTGTATTTTTTTGTAGGTTTACTCACTTAAAACTGTGGACTATCTTTTGGAAATGCCAGTAAAAACTTAGTTGTGCCAGTAAATTTTAATTTGGTAGGTTGGCAATGGATAACTCACCACTCATAACAGGATTGGGTATTTTTTATCCTGCCTCAGTCGTGAGTCCCTCATGTGTGACAGTGTTTATGGCATGTGACAACCTGGGCCTGTCCAACATGACTTTTTCTTTATAAATGTGCCAGTCATAAAAGAATGCCTGGAACACATTACTGAATTGAGACAAATAGTGTTCGCTACCTTCCACATGTGGCTGAGGACCTCAAAACTCCTATATGTTCTCATACCTTTTGCTCAAAGATGTGTTGGGGCTGAAGGCCAGTGATGTGCATAGTCTATAAAGTCCTGCTCCTCTTTTTGCCTATGCCCCCCCTTCCTTCCTTCCCCCCTTCCCTCCTGAGGGGGAGCTAAGAGATCGATCCCTACAGCCTATGCCCTGCTGGGAATCAGTCCTCAGTGTTTTCCATAACCAAGAGAATGAGGCATGTCCTCGCCTCAACTATTTATATGCTAGCATACTATCCAGGGTGCCCCAGTATTGGCAGGGACAAAGCTTGCATTAACTCAGGGTGCTCCCTTACCTATACTGCCATCTTTGGGCACCTCTTGTTGCTCCTAAGGCACCTACATTGTCCATAAATCCCAAGTGGTCCTGAGCATACCCATTCCTATATTTCTGGCTGAAAGGGGAATCATATCAGGCACATCTGTCCCCTTACCCTACAGCAAACCTGAGCAAATTGTGGCTCCAGGGAACATCCGGTGCCTTAGCTGTGTCTATCCAGCCCTTGATACCTCCACTGTCAGAATGCCTTTGGTTCTGCTAGGAAAGCGTTGCCTAGAAAATGTCCTGATACTTTCCCACCACTCTGCTGCCCAGTCAAGTTCTTCCTATGTTAGTGCCTGCATGCTGTTAGCTCTTGGAGCCATGCACCAGTTCTTCATTCCAGATCAGAATCTTCAGAAATCCCTGCTGTACTGATCTCAGGATCTCTGCTTCTAGTCACTGTACTTTTCAGAGGGCATTTGACAGGCAGTGAGGAGGTGGTATGTCACCTCCTCACTGCCTGATTTAACCATATAATGCCACACTGCCGTTTCAAAGTCCTGTGCATTGCATGAGGTTGCAGTACGGCCCCATTGAACTCAGTGGGCTAATCTGCCCATCAACTCTTTTCTTCAATAACCAGTATAGAGGTGTTCTATTTTGTTGTTTTCAATTTTTGGAGTATCTGGGATAGGGTTGAGGGAATTGAGTGGTATACTCCAAAACAAGAACTATGTACAGGTGGAAGACAATAAACTAGTTTCTGGAAATCTGAAGCAGAAGTCCTTGCTTGTAACAAACTGTGGACTTGGCTTTGTAGTGGGAATGATTAAATGAAGACTTCTCCTTTTAGAGCAACAAGAGCAAAGTCCCTTCACATAGAATCAGATTGACTAAGCTCTTTAGGACACCAGCCAATGTCTTCTTTGGACAAACACACAGCTAACCTTCTAGCAAAAGAGGGATGGCAGCAGCCCAAAAGTATCCAAGATCTCTCATAGCAGCCCGTACTCACAAAATGATCAGGGACAGTTGGTTGCCTCTTTCCAACTTCCAAGCGACACCTTTCTCCTGTGATGCCAGACTAACCCCTCAGTCAGTTCCCTGTAGCTTCAGCATCCAGGCCCTCAGGTCATTCAGCTCAGGCTTCACGAACAGCAAGTACATGGCGCCATATCTTTGTATACTTCACTTGGAAGTCCGTCCGGGCCTGGGGACTTCAAATTTGGCATCTCAGCTACTGCCTCGCGCAGTTCTTCTAAGGTAATTGGGGCCTCCATAATAGCCTGGTCATCTAGTGGCAAAATTGGAGTTTTAATATTTTTAAGAAAGGCCTCCGTTTCCCCCCTCTCACATCCCTTCAGTGAGCTATAAAGTGAGCCATAATATTGTCTAAATGTATTTATTATAATGCTTGGATCAGAGGAAATCTCTCCCCGTGAGGTCCTGACCGCCAGGACCATCGAGGGGGGATTGTTTGCTCTGACAAGTAAGGACAACACCCGGCCCACTTTTTCGCCTTCCCCACAACTAACTTGCCGCTGAAATATTTGTTTATTATTGCTTTTCCTCCTAATAAGCATTTTATAAATATTCTGTTTTTTAGCCACCCTTCCTTTGTAACCTGAGTGGGGTTGGTGATGTACTGTTGTTCTGATACCATTGCTTCCCTCCTAGCTTCGCGTTCCCTATCCCTCATTTTGCCCTTAGATCTCGCTATTTGTTGTATAAGAAGTCCCCGCAAAAATGCTTTTAAGGAGTCCCAAACCACTCCACCCGGTGCAGTGCCTACATTAATTTTAAAAAACTCCTGCAATCTGATCTTCAATTCCTCAAGGTTATCAATTATTTCCAGCCAAGCTGGATTAATTCTCCATTCTCTCGCATGAGCCTTTTTCCCAATAACAACTGTCACCATCGGGGGGAGTGATCTGATATCCCCCTCGTTCCATATTCTATTTTACTTATCAGGGTCAGGGCTTCAGGATTTATTAGGGCCATGTCAAGTCTAGACAAAGTCAAAAAAGAACTTGAAAAGCAAGAATACTGGCTCTCCAGTGGATGCTTTGTGCGCCATGCGTCGCATAGCCTCACCTCCTGTATAAACCAAGCTAATCTGCCCTGTTCTCTAAGCACTGGGCGATTTACTAATGGGAATCTATCCATGGACCTGTCCAAAACTTTGTTGAAGTCGCCTACCACTATCACTGCGACTCCAGCTTTGTCAGTCATGAATGCTGTTAATACATAAAGAGTCTCTAATTTAAATGGGGTGGAACATAAATATTTGCTATCAAATATGGATTGTTCTCAATAGCACAGTATAGGAAAATATAGCGACCCAACTTATCTATGCGTGTCTCATAGCAAGCAAACGACACCTGCCGATCAATCAAAGTACTCACCCCTCTTGAGTATAATGAGTATACAGAATGATATTGGGACTGGAATCTCCGGCCGCGGAGCAACGGGAACGTCTCGTCAGTCAAGTGGGTCTCTTGGAGGCACATTAGTCCAGGCCCCCTGTCCTCCAATGCTGACATCACCAGAGCCCTCTTGGCCGGAGAGCCCAGACCCCGCACATTCCATGACACTATACTTATTATTTTATCCTGCATGCCATCTCCATAAGACCGTGTTTCATCATAAGACAATATAGGAGCAGGAAAAGAAAAAAAAGAAAAAAGGAGGGGGAGAACAATAAAGATTGGAATACAACATAAGAATACCCTCCAACTAATAAACATGCTAACATTGAAATTTTGCCAACTATCCGTGTCTTCAATAGTATACATCCACCCCTGTTTTAATATGTGTCCTCCTCCATATGCTTTCCCCTTATAACTACCTCCCATATAGTGATTGTTAGGTCGTGTACTTATGGATATCATCACACACTCGTTCCCCCCCCCAACCACCCCCCCATTGCCTATTTCGCCAACCTCCCCCTTCCCTCCCTCCCGCCCCCTTTGCCCATCAGAGCTACCCCCTAGGGGTTCCCCCCATGACCTTTGTGCCAGGATTGCATATCGTTTTACTTTTTGAAAGCTACCAGAAGAACTGTTACCTTTTTCTGAGTATAGTTAATAAATTTGTACTCAGTGATAAGACTAGAACTGAGGAATTTTTATGTATATCAGAATGTGTGCTTAAAGCGGAGTTCCGTCAATTTATTTTTATTTTAAAGTCAGCAGCTCCAAATACTGCAGCTGCTGACTTTTAAAATATGGACACTTACCTGTTCAGGGCGCCCGCGATGTCGGCACCCAAAGCCAATCTATCCCTCGGCTGTCGGGTGCTGCCGCTGCCATCTTCGGTAAGGGAATCAGGAAGCAAAGCCTTGTGGCTTCACTTCCTGGTTCCCTAATGCGCGTGTCGCGCTGCGCGTTTCCACTGGTCCCTGCTGTGTTCTGGGACCTGTGTGTCTCCCAGAAGACAGCGGGGGGAGGGGGAAGTGGCATGGGTGGCACAGGTATCTATGCCCAGAAGTGGGAGCAAAATACCGGTATTAGTCTCCTAGCTAAAGCCTATATTTTCGTTATGTTGGTAGCATTGTGGCTGTATTGATACAATTTTTTTTCAGATATGATATATGTTGTATACAAAACTTGACTGTTCTTACACATGTTTTTGTTTGTATGGAATTCTTTTTTTTTTTCAATAAAAAAAAAAATCACAATTTAAAAAATAGTTCCATTTTTGTGTGGTACTCCACTTTAACCACTTCCCGACCAGCGCACGACGATGTACGTCGACAGAATGGCACGGGCAGGCATATTGGCATACATGTACGTCCAATCGTCAATGCCGCCCTGCCATCGGGAGCGCGCCGCCGGCGGTGCGCTCCCGCGCTGGTCGGGACCCTTGTGAGTCCGGTCGCAGGACCCGCGGACTCGATCGCTGCGGGCATACCCGCGATCGTCTCACGGGACGGCTGAATGGAGGAAATGCCGTGTAAACAGCATTTCTCCATTCTGCCTAGCAACTAGTGACGCTGATCTCTGCTCCATGTGATTGAAGCAGAGATCAGTGTTCACTAAATGAAAGCCCAACCCCCCCACAGTTAGTAACACACCCCTAGGAACACTTAACCCCTACACTGCCACCCACTGGTTAACCCCTTCACTGCCAGTGTCATTTACACAGGAATCACTGCATTTATATAGCAGTGATTACTGTATAAATGACAATGGTCCCAAAAATGTGTCAAAAATGTCCGATGGGTCCCCCACAATGTCGCAGTCACAATAAAAATCGCTGATTGCCGCCATTACTAGTAAAAAAATAAATAATAAAAAATTATTAATAAAAATGCTATAAAACTATCCCTATTTTGTAAACACTATAACTTTTGCGCAAACCAATCAAAAATCGCTTATTGCGATTTTTTTACCAAAAATATGTAGAGAAGAATACGTATTGGCCTAAACTGAGGGAAAAAATGTTTTTTTATATATTTTTGGGGGATATTTATTATAACAAAAAGTAAAAAATAATGCCTTTTTTTCAAAATTGTCGCTCTATTTTTGTTTATAGCGCAAAAAATAAAAACCGCAGGGGTGATCAAATACCACCAAAAGAAAGCTCTATTTGTGGGAAAAAAAGGACGTCAATTTTGTTTGGGAGCCACGTCGCACGACCACGCAATTGTCAGTTAAAGCAACGCAGTGCCGAATCGCAAAAAGTGGTCTGGTCTTTGACCAGCAAAATGGTCCGGTCTGAAAGTGGTTAAGGTGTATTTTTAGATTTTTAGACAAATTATATTGTTTTTCGTTTTGGGGATGGATAAATGCCCTGACAGCTTTTTTTCTATTTATGCCCCATGAAATCATTAAAAGTAATACTGATTACTGACAAATAAAGAAGCTGTTTCCTTACTTATTTTCTTTACACATTTTTTACAAAATGTTATCCGTGGTTTTTTTTTTTTTTTTTTTTGTTTTTTTGCTCATTGGCAGCATAGTACAAAAATTACAACTGGCAGGAATAGCTCCTCAAAGTACTCAGCTACCTGGAAATTATAAAATCAAAATATTTAAAATCAGAGACGCTCATTGAGCAGGAAGTCTCACTTCACTGTTTTAAAATATTATAATTCTTCTTCATTAGTGCAATGCAAATGTAAATTTATTAACGGAAGTCATTTTTTATTCATTTACATACACCTACTCATTTTCAGATATTGAAAACTACCTACTGTTATAAAAAGAGTTTTCATAGATTGTAAGAGTTTAATGTAATAGTATACATACACACTAAAAACAGAAATCAGAAAAGTGGGACTTGGGCACCTCTGCTGGTGATCAATGGATAATGCAAGTATACGCATATTCAAAGCTCAAATTCAGAGATTATATTACTTCACCTGCTCCCTGTGAGACGTGCAGATCAGCAGGTAACAGTGCTCATGCCAATAAGGAAGAACACAAAAAAAATTATTCCAACACACCTATACTTGATAGACACTGCTTTTACTGTAACTCTCCAGAAGAAAAAAAACATATAATTAAATGTTGCGCAAATCTTAACATTTTCTACTTAAGGACCAAGCCTCTTTCTGAGATTTGGTGTTTATAAATTAAAAACATTTTTTTTTTTGCTGGAAAATTACTTAGAACCCCCAAACATTATATATATATTTTTTTTGAACACCCGAGAATAAAATGGCAGTCGTTGCAATACTTTCTGTCATACCGTATTTGTGCTGCGGTCTTACAAGCAAATTTTTTGGGAAAAAATACACTTTTTTGAATAAAAAAATAAAACAACAGTAAAGTTAGCCCAATTTTTTTTTTATTGTGAAAGATAATGTTATGCAGAGTAAATTGATGCCCAACATGTCGCGCTTCAAATTGTGCCCGCTCGTGGAATGGTAACAAACTATTATACCTTAAAAATCTCCATATGCGACGTTTAAAAGATTCTACAGGTTGCATGTTTTAAGTTACAGAGGAGATCTGGAGCTAGAATTATTTCTCTTGCTCTACCGATCGTGGCGATATCTCACATGTGTGCTTTGAACACCGTTTTCATATGCGGGCACTACTCATGTAGGCATTCGCTTATGCACGTGAGCTTGGCGGGACGGGGCGCATTTAAAAAAAAAAAAAGGTTTTCTTATTTATTTTACCTTTTATTTTTTGTTTTTACACTGTTCTTTTAAAAAAAAATTGCATCACTTTTATTCCTATTACATGGAATGTAAACATCCCATAGAAAATAGAATAAAGCATGATAGGACCTCTTAACCACTTCCCGACCAGCGCACTACGATGTACGTCAGCAGAATGGCACGGGCAGGCATATTGGCGTACAGGTACGTCCATTTCTATATGCCGCCCTGCCATCGCGTGCGTGCCTCCGGGACCCCCGTGAGTCCGGTCGCAGGTCCCGTGGACTCGATCGCCGCTGGGATACCCTCGTCTCATGCAGACGCTGGTGATGGTTGCTTAAAACGATCAGACCTTGGCACTGAGGACTGAAAAATTATTTAAAGGCATCGGTCAGCCGGCCACCTTATCCACCGCTTTTCCTCTGACTGAATGAAGCCTCAGCAACACGTTGTCCAGCACCAGGAAATGGTAACCTCCCAGGGTCTGGAAATGCGTTACACAAACCTTTTTTCAAGGACTCCTGAAGATGTTTCATCCTCTGCTGCCTCTGCGAAGGCAGGATGAGTTCTGCAACTTTACCCTTGAAGGGTTGCCAGGCAGTAATGATCCCTCTCCTTGATACCACAAATCCATGCAGCGTAAGTTTGCTAACGCACTAGATTCTGAGTCCTCTAGCTCACTAATGCCGTGTACACACGATTGGCATTTTGGTCAGAAAAAGCTCTGATGGTTTTCCCAATGGAATTCTGATGGGATTTTGCTCAAGTTGTCTTGCATACACACGATCACACCAAATTCCGACTGTCAAGAACACGGTGACATACAACATGTACGACAGGACTAGAAAAAGGAAGTTCAGTACCCAGTAGCCAATAGATTCCATCACGTAGTTGAATCTGAGCATGCGTGAGTTTCTGAGCGTTGGAATTGTATACACACAATTGAAAGTTTTTCCGTTGGAAAAATTGAGAACATGCTCTCAAATTTTTGCTGGCAGGAATTCAGCCAGCTAAATTTTGATGGAGCATATGCATGGTCCCATTTTCCGATGAAAATCTCTCATCGGTCTTTTGCTGGCCGAAATTCCAATCGTGTGTATGCGGCATAAGGATCACATTATCCGTAACTACCTCCTCCCAGCCACGTACAATTCCTTGGGTTTCTGGGGACTGAAAACCATCCCTTGAAGACTGCTGCTGAGTGTTATCCTCTACACCCATGCTGACACAATCCTCCTCCTCTTTTTCCTGTGTGTTTGACGGGCCAGCAGGGATGCTATCTGGCTAAAGGGGACCTTGAGAGGAAAGGAAGTCCTCCTCTTTCTCCCGCTGTTCTTCCTCAAGTGCACTGTCCATGATTCCACGAAGACTAGAGGGACAGTGTCACTGATGCATGCATTATCACTGCTCACCATCCTTGTGGCCTCCTCAAATTATGACAGGACAGTGCATGCCTCCATGATCAGAAGCCACTGGTGTGGCGAAAAGAAGCCAAGCTCCCCAGACCCTGTCCTGATGCCATACTCGCACAGGTACTCATTGATGGCCCTCTGCTGTGTGTGTAGCTGCAGCACAATTGCCAACATTGAGTTTCACCTGGTGAGCAGGTTGGTGGGCAGGTTGCATTCCCTTTGAATGTCAGCTAGCTAAGCCCTAGCAATGTATGACCGGTGGGAATGCCTGCCTCAGGAGATTTTGTAAGCCTGGGTACCTGGTCAAGAAACGCTGCACCACCAAATTCAGGACATGTGCCAAACATGGATCAAGTGTCCCTGTTGGAGGGTGGAGAGAAGGTTGGTGCCATTGTCGCATACAACCATTTCTGGCTGAAGCTGGCGTGGCATCAACCACCTCTGCAGCCCTGACAGAATCTCTGCCCCAGTGTGGCTCCTGTCCCCTAGGCAGACCAACTCAATCACCGCATGGCATCTTTTAGCCTGACTGCTTGCGTAGCCCCTTGAACACTTATGAAGCACTGCTGGTTCAGGGGACAAATCTGCAGAAGAGGCCATAGCGGAAGAAGAAGAGGAGGGGGTGGAGGAGAGAGCTATGGCAGAATCACCGCTAGCTTTTTGGAGGTGTGGTGGCAGAACAAGCTCCAACAACACTGAACCCTGTCCTGCATGCTTCCCAGCTGCCAGTAGAGTTACCCAGTGCGCCATAACGGAAAGGTAACGTCCCTGCCCATGCCTGCTGGACCATGAGTCAGTGGTAATATGAACCTTACTGCTGACCGTCCTGTCCAACGAGGCCAAAAGATTGCCTTCCACATGTCGGTAGAGAGCCAGAATGGCCTTCCGTGAAAAGAAATGGCGGCTTGGAGCCTGCCACTGTGGTACAGCACATTCCACAAATTCACAAAAGGGGGCAGTGTCTACCAGCTGAAAAGGCAGCAGTTGCAGTGCTAGAAATTTGGCCAAGCTAGCATTTAGACGCTCAGCATGTGAATGGCTGGGACCGAATTTATTTTTACAGTTCAGCAACTGGGGTAGGGAAATTTGCCTGCTAAATTCCATTTGTGGTGTACTGCTAGCAGAATATCTGCAAGTACTTGGGACACCTATTGCTATGGGCACTAGTCATTTTAGCTTACAGTGTTTTTTCATACCATATCACAGGTTTTTTTGCTGCGCTATTTTATTGTTTATTTTTTGTCTTATTCCACCAAGCCCAAAGTGGTTCAGTGGCTGCACATTGATACCAACTATTGGACATCATCTCAAATAACGAGTATCTCATCATATGGATAACCGTTCTTAACGAAGGGATTATTCGTTTGTGCACCAATGACTCTTTTTGTTTATATCCTCATGATAGCCCAGAAACAGGTGGCTGGAAAACACAAAGGAGACCAAAAAGAGACATCAGTGATATAGTATGAAACCCTCAAGGACTTAACTCTCCAACAAGACCAGCAAGAACCAAGCACAACCATTACCAGTTCCACAAGATCCACTAAACAAAAATTTGTGTCAGTTTGAGATATTCACATCCTTTTAATTTTATCACTGGAACACACATAGGTAATGAAGTTATATGCGACATCTGGAGCTCATCCGACTTTAATTGTCCATTGAGTTATATTGACTTGAACCAATTAAGGTGAACCACAGAGTTACAATTATGGTTACTGACTTTATGATATTCTTTCACGCTACAAGTACAGTATTGGGGTAATTCTATTTATATTCCTAGTTTGTGTTAACCCTCCTAAGTACACTAGCACCCGTGGTGGGATGATCTTATTTGTGCTGTATTGGTTCTCCCTGCATGTATAGTGGTTACATGTAAGTGTATTTACCTTGATGTGTAAAGGGTGGTGATTCCAGACATTAGTGTAATTACATACTACTATAATCGAGTAATAATTGACCCCTCGTGTCGCTATCTGCAGCATACTGATGCAACCCTGTGCTTCTACTCAATTATACATGTGCATACATCTTTGTCACTTTGTAAGAGCATACTAATCAGTTGTTTGTTAGAGGTTTATACTTTTTTAACTGACCGTTACATACATTAATGTATGCTTTTCATTCTATTTAGATACACCTTTAAGCTCCTGAGGAAGTGACTAAGTTGCAAAACACGTAGAGACACAATTTGTGAAATAAAGGACCCCTATACCCTCCAGCAAAAAGTTTGTTGATATTGTTACAGTATTCTGTGAAGGAATGATCAAGACAATTGGGGGGAATATACCTATTCCAATATGTAGGGTGCATTGTTTTTATAGTTCTTATTATATCGGTCTGATTATGATAGATATTCTTTGAATACTGTAATAAAAATGATATGATTTTATTCACATTTGTTGGAGTTTATGTGCCTAAAAAGTCTATAATACAATTTCCTACATACAATATTTTGTTCTGATCTTTAGGATTTGGCACGCAATATACTTTTGGTGTATCTACAGTACCTCCCTGTGACTACAGTGCATTTATTTCTTACGACAGGAAGGTGGCAGTACATAGTGTTAATGGAAACATTTTGTTGGTCAGAAGTACATCCCACCTGCGCATGTGCAATTTGGATAGATTGGCAGGGAAATACAGAATAAATCTATTATATGTCTAAGATATGTTGTAATACATAAACGGTATATTTAAAGGTAGTGATTCAATGCCAAACTTTGCCAGCAAGAGTGCCTAAAGCACAGGCTATAATTATAGCTCTGTGTCCCAAGAAAAACCTAGGAAATGTGCATCACTGCTCTGTGTGAGTTCAAGGAGGGATACTGAATAGATCGGGGATTTCCACTCGTCCAGGAAATTCTCTTTAAAGAGGAACTGTAGCCTTTTTAAATGTTTTATATATATACTGTATATATATATATATATATATATATATATATATATATATTAGCTATTACCTACTCCTTAACCACTGCAATACAGGGCACTTTCGCCCCCTTCCTTCCCAGCCCAATTTTTAGCTTTCATTACTCTCGCAATTTCAATGACAATTGCGCGGTCATGCTACACTGTACCCAAATGACATTTTTATAATTTTGTTCGCACAAATAGAGCTTTATTTTGGTGGTATTTATTCACGATTCCGTTTTTTATTTTTTGCGATGTAAGCGCAAAAAAAGCAGAAATAAGTATAAAATTAAGGAAAACCGCGCTCGACAACGGTGGGAAGTAGGAAAGGATAGCAATAACAGTGGCTACGGCCAAATACTAGTTATATCATTAGGTTGCTGCCACCCACAAAGAAAGAAACTCCAAAACGCAAAAAAAGCAGAAATTTTGAAAAAAAACAATATTTTCTTTTTTCTATTTTAAAAGAAATCCAATGAAATCAAATTTTGTCATAAATTTAAGCCAAAATGTATTCTGCTACATGTTTTTGGTAAAAAAAATTCCGTTAAGTGTATAATAATTGGTTTGTGTGATCACGGACATATGTACGCAAATGATCATGTACAGATGTGTGCAGGTGATCACGGACATATGTGATTTTAGTGGGACATATGTTTTTTATTTGGGGACATGTCTTTTTATTATTTGGGGACATGTGTGTTTTGGGGACATGTGTGTTTTGGGGACATGTGTGTTTTGGGGACATGTGTGTTTACACTGTAGGATTACACTAGACTAGTGATCAGTGAGTAAAAAGCTGATCACCAGCCGGCTGCAGCGATCTGCTCTCCTCTCCTCAGCGACAACTTCTGTATGAGGAGAGGAGAGCCGATTGCCTAGCAACCGGCTGTTTGTTTTGATCACATGACGGCTGTGATTGGACACGGCCGTCATGTGATCAGGAGGGCCAATCACAGAGCCCTTCTGCCGATCCGAGATGCGCCATGTCCAGGTGACACGAGCGCATCGGGATGCATAGTAGTCCATTATGCTTTACCTTTGCAGGGAATGAAAGAGGAAGTAAACCCATCAGGGATCCTCGGGCCTACAGCTGTTTTGAAATATTTTCATACTTTGCACTAGCCCACAAGACAATAGTTGGGGTTGTCCCCAGTACTCCCGTAACGTAGAAGACTGTCTTGGAGACATATATTTGGCTACTGTGTTTTTTCTCAATTACTGTACTGTCTTTTAAATTCTGTTTTTATATTCATATGGTGTGTTTAACCACTTTCAGACCGGACCAATTTGCTGGTCAAAGACCAGACCACTTTTTGCGATTCGGCACTGTGTCGCTTTAACTGACAATTGCGCGGTCGTGCGACGTGGCTCCCAAACAAAATTGACGTCCTTTTTTTTCCCACAAATAGAGCTTTCTTTTGGTGGTATTTGATCACCCCTGCGGTTTTTATTTTTTGCGCTATCAACAAAAATAGAGCGACAATTTTGAAAAAAACACATTATTTTTTACTTTTTGTTATAATAAATATCCCCCAAAAATATATAAAAAAACATTTTTTTCCCTCAATTTAGGCCGATACGTATTCTTCTACATATTTTTGGTAAAAAAAATCGCAACAAGCGATTATTGATTGGTTTGCGCAAAAGTTATAGCGTTTACAAAATAGGGATAGTTTTATAGCATTTTTATTAATAATTTTTTATTATTTTTTTTTTCACTAGTAATGGCGGCGATCTGCGATTTTTATTGTGACTGCGACATTGTCGGGGACCCATCGGACATTTTTGACACATTTTTGGGACCATTGTCATTTATACAGTAATCACTGCTATATAAATGCAGTGATTCCTGTGTAAATGACACTGGCAGTGAAAGGGTTAACCAGTGGGTGGCAGTGTAGGGGTTAAGTGTTCCTAGGGGTGTGTTACTAACTGTGGGGGGTTGGGCTTTCATTTAGTGTACACTGATCTCTGCTCCAATCACATGGAGCAGAGATCAGCGTCACTAGTTGCTAGGCAGAATGGAAAAATGTTGTTTATACAGCATTTCCTCCATTCGGCCGCTCCGTGAGACGATCGCGGGGATGCCCGCGGCGATCGAGTCCGCGGGTCCCGCGACCGGACTCACGGGGGTCCCGACCAGCGCGGGAGCGCGCCGCCGGCGGCGCGCTCCCGATGGCAGGGCGGCATCGAATATTGGACGTACATGTACGCCAATATGCCTGCCCGTGCCATTCTGTCGACGTACATCGTCGTGCGCTGGTCGGGAAGTGGTTAACCACTTCAGCCCCGGAAGGATTTACCCTCTTCTTGACCAGAGCATTTTTTGCGATACGGCATCAGACAACTGCAAACAAAATTGACGTCCCTTTTTTCCCACAAATAGAGCTTTCTTTTGGTGGTATTTGATTACCTCTGTGGTTTTTATTTTTTGCGCTATAAACAAAAAAAGCATACATTTTGAAAAAAAAAAAGCAATTTTTTTACTTTTTGCTATAATAAATATCCCCCAAAAATATATAATAAAAAAAAATTTCTTCCTTAGTTTAGGCCGATACATATTATATTTTTGGTAAAAAAAAATCGCAATAAGCATATATTGATTGGTTTGTGCAAAGGTTATAGCATTTACAAAATAGGGGATAGATTTATGGCATTTTTATTATTATTATTTTTTAAATTAGTAATGGTGGCGATCTGCAATTTTTATTGTGACTGTGACATTATGGCAGACACGCCGGACACTTTTGACACTATTTTGGGACCAGTGACATTTATACAGCGATCAGTGCTATAAAAATTGATTACTGTGTAAATGACACTGGCAGGGAACAGGTTAAATACTAGGGGGCGATCAAGGGGTTAACTGTGTTCCTTCAGTGTGTTCTACCTGTAGGGGGGATGGGCTCACTAGAACATGACAGAGCACTGCTCCCGATGACAGGGAGCAGTAGATCTCTGTCATGTAGCTAGGCAGAACAGGGAAATGCCTCGTTTACACTTCCCCATTCTGCCTCTCCGTGTCATGATTGCTGGCCACCGGTGGACATCGAGTCCGGCGGGACCCACGGGCCTGCTCACGTGGCTGCCCTCTAGCCTGCAATTTAAAGGGGACTTACATTTACATTACATTTCTTTAGGCTGACCAAACTATGAAATACAGGCACACTGTATGGCTGCACAGTGTCCCGTATCACCACCCCCTAATCAAGAAAAAGGGATGTATGATCACATGACAGATATTTTTGACCTTGTAAAAAAAAAAAAGATAAGAAAGATAATTTCTGACATTAAGCAAAAGTAGTTGCCTGCATAATTATACTAACTGTATTAGAAAATGGAGAAACATTTTGATTGCCTGTCATCTAGAAGTCATTTGCACCACATCCCTTTATATTAGTAACAACAAAGGCAAAGAGATTGGGACTTTTTTTTTTTAAGGTGCAAGACACACAAATAAATATATATAAAATAATTTTATTTTATAAAAGTTCAAATCAAAATATAATCCATCCAAGTTCAATTTTATGGATTATAGTTTGCTGATTTTAACTTTTATAAAATAAAATAATTTTATATATATTTCTTTGTGTGCCTTGCACCTTAAAAGTCCCAATCTCTTTGCCTTTGTTGTCTTCCCTATTGTATGTTCTACTACTTTATTTTGATTCAACTTCTGTTCTGCTGCAACGAATGTATTACTGTTGTATGAAGCGTCTCCCACCCACCCAGCACCTCTGCATCACATTCTACCTCTGCTCAGCTCCACAGCACCTCACTTAAAAGCTGTCAGAATGTCAATACCAGTACATGCCTTTTTATGTTTTTATTGTGGCTCTATGATTTTGGTTGCATGTGTAGCACCCTGGTGTTAAGACAGGGTTGCTATCAAATTTAGTTTGCCAGGTGGTGGTTGTCCTGGCTAGTTGTTGGGAGATCCACCGAATTGCTGCACTTCTCTCTTCTGTCACTAGGTGGCATTGTAGCTGGTGACATTAAATAAAACAAGGGCATAGCAAGGACAGATCATGAATGGGTGGGGTGTCTCATCCAATAGGCAAGGGTTCCTTTAAGTCCCTTGGCCTGCTGGGAGAGCCTATTTATTTGGGTGGAGTCAGGTGATCTGTGTTTTATGCCACCTGGACGGCTGTCTGCGTGGACGTGTGTTATGTCGCCCCGGGCTGCTAGGCTGGAAGCCTGAGGCCTATCCCGGGGACACCTGATTGCAAGGCTGCCTGAGGCCTATCCAGGAGCATGAGAAGCAGCGTAGGGTTGGGACTGCAGGATTGGAGTCCAACCGAGTTGAGAAAGTTCAGCTGGACAGGGAACCAGTTGTGGTCGGAGGTAGAGGGGAAGCTGTCACCACTAAGGGACCATCCACCTTGTTACTGGAGACTACTGTGCCTAAGCTGAAGCAAGTATCTGAGCAGTCTTCTCACCAGCCGGGGACGGTGAAAAGGGGGAAAAAAAGCACCAGCAAGTGCCAAGCCAGGGTCCCAGCAGGAAAGCGGGGGTGACGCCTGAGGAGTGTATAGCGGGATAGCTGTGGAAGAGTTTAGGGGATCCAGTGACGACTGGAATCTGGAAGTCTAGTGAGAGACTGGGAGCCCAGCGAGCGAAGATCTACAGTGGGATACTGTGAGATAAGTAAAGGCCTGTTCTGTGTTACCAAGAGTGATGTACAACTACCATTAGTGACTGTTACAAGATTAGTTGCCATAGGAGATAGCAGTCCTACCTATATAAAAGTGTTATCCGGCTGGAGGCCTTCCACTGTATAGCTGTCTACCTATAGAAGTCTCTGAGTCTGCCAATTACAATTGCATCTACTTAAATAGGAAGTAAAGGCTATTTAAAAAAAAAAAATGCAACCTGCAAGGCAAAGGCATAATGAGCTAGTATGCATAGCATACTAGCTCATTATGAATAACTTACCCGAGAACGAAGCCCCCGAAGCGGTCCTCCGTCTTCATCTTCGCCACTGCCATGTATCCCGGAGTGACTTCCGGGTCTCGCTGCTCCGGCGCTGTGATTCGCCGGAGCCGCGATGACGTCACTCCCACGCATGCGCACGGGAGCCGTCACGAGCGGCATATCGCCGTGATCTGCGGCCTGCCCAGTGCGCCTGCGCGCCGATGTCTACGGCACATGCGCCGTAGTCAGCGGTGCCTGTCTTTTTGTAAATATCTCCTAAACCGTGTGGGTTTAGGAGATATTTCTTGGACCTACAGGTAAACCTTAATCTAGGTTTACCTGTAGGTCAAAGTGGTTTGTAAGGGTTTATAACCACTTTAAGGGTGTCCTGGCCCTACCTAACCCTCTCTCCTACAGTTCAGTTAAGAGACAATAAATCTCTTGTTCGCATCCTAAAGTGACTGGCGCCCATCATTTCTTCTTGCATCACACCCACCATGCCTGGTAACCCACTCTACAAGGAAGGATGTCATCTCTCCCTAACCGTCGAGGTCAACATTAGGTCTCTGGGGCCCCCGGGACCTTGCTACATGTTTCAGGTTGTTTTTCTTGCATATAATCTTTTAATGATTTATTTAGAAAAAGCACTCCAATTTCCATTTTATTCTTCTATTCTATTTTCCCCAGCACAAATTTTATATATCATTGCACAATCTCTGAAAATGTATATTACAGCCCAGAGTATCATATTATGATTGGTTTTATCTATATAAATATTGAAGTTTACTGAACTCTCTTAACAAAATATTGCATCAAAGGAAATCTACCATCAGCACTGGATACTCCTCCAAGGAATTTTTGTGAAGGATGTCAAGTATTAGGGTTATTTTAAAAAATATATATATATAAAACAAATGGGGTGATTATGAAACACACTGTTCTGTATCTAAGCATGTTGACCAGTTCACCAAGGCAGGGTGTAGCAGTATATCTGCCCCCTTTGCAGATGAACCATCCACCCTAATTTACATAACTCAGTTCTAAATGGTTAAGCAACATAACAGTCCAATTCCTATTACCGCTTGGATCTTGTCTTGAGAAAAGGCTCCCCCTTAAAGTACTAATTTTTATCAAATAGTCATAACTATGAATATAGTAGGGGGTCAGCACTCTAGAAACCCTCTTGGTATGGAGATACAAACTGTAATGCCCCGTACACACGAGCGGACTTTTCAACATCCAAAGTCTGACGGAATGATTCCGGCAGACTATTCGATCGTGTGTGGGCTGCAACGGACTTTTGATTCGCAAAAGTCTGACAGACTTTAGAAATGGAACATGCTTCAAATTTTTCCGCCAGAACTCTGCCGGACCCAGAAATCCGCTCGTGTGTGTGCTAGTCTGACGGACTAAAACCGACTCTAGGGCAGCTATTGGCTACTGGCTATGAACTTCCTTATTCTAGTCCAGTCATACGTCATCACGTTCGAATCCGTCGGACTTTGGTGTGATTGTGTGTGGCCAAGTCCGTTCATTCGGAAAGTCCGTCAGAACTCTGTCAGAACTCCGTCGAAAGTCTGCCGGACTTAAGTCCTGTCGTGTGTACGCGGCATAAAACAAATGGGTTTAGCAGACTGGCTAATGTTCCATCTCCTTTGTGCTATCTGCCCCTGGTGCTTGTGATTGGTTATTACATTGATGCTACACTCTACACCAGTGATTCTCAACTAGGGTTCCTCCAAAGGTTGCTAGGGGTTCCTTCTGCATTGAGCAATTTCTGCCTCTCAGATAAGTTCCCACTGACTCCATTGATATTTTTTGCTATCTGTAAGGAGGTAATTCTTCCCAATGACCACAAGTGTAAGGACCATTCTTCCCACTGGCCATCACACTAATGTATCATGAGTTGTAGATTTCTAATTTTTAGCAGGGGTTCCCCGAGACCGGAGAACTATTTCAAGGGTTCCACTGTGTTGAAAAGGTTGAGAAAGGCTGCTCTACACTCTGTTCCTGTGACTGTTGGTTCTGACCTTGCTATCTGTTTTTATATTACACTTCCTGTCTGCCACCTGCCCTAACCTCTGCCTGCCCTTACCTCTCTCGGGATTTCACTACTGCCTACACACCCGCAGAAACATCAGTCCACTCCTGACTCTTCCCAAGATCACAGGTACTCCTTTGCCTACGCCTCTTGTACCACTTGGAACCAAGATAACCTTTGCCTACGCCTCTTGTACCACTTGGAACCAAGATATGTATATGAGCCACTCAGGCTGTATGGGAATAAAGTCTTGTGCCCACCACTGTGAATGCTGGCTGAGAAAGGAGCTTGTCTATGCTCCAAGCAAGGAGCTGGACATCAAGCCGTGGCCTGCTGTGTGATAGTGAATGGCATTCAGGCTGGACCCCCACCAGGCCACGCCCACAACGCATTTCACTCCGCCCACCAGAGCTTACTCCCCATGAGTCGTTGGGGGCATGGCCTGGTGGGTAGTCCAGGCTGAGACTGCCATTTACTATCACACAGCAGGCTTTGACTTGATGTGTGGCTCCCAGGACACCTATCACTCTTGTACTATTTGGCCAGCAAATACAGCATTATGTATTAAGTCGTGGGGTAGCCAAGTACTGATAGGCATGCTTTCCTTATGGGAACAAAGACTGCTATAGGTTAACTTACACTTGTATAGTCTCTGACCATCGCTATTGGACAAGCATTACAGAAATCAATTACACACCATCAACTAATTCTTGTATATAATATTTATCTACCCATTTTAGTCATTTTAATGAACAAAATACTTTTTTTTTTTTATTTTGTTGACAACTTTTGCTACAAATATGCGTTATTGTATATAGTCAGTTCAGGACATCACAACAAAATTAGATCTTTATATTTAATACAACAAATAATATGTATCACGTTGACGTTGACCAGTGCATTTCCATACTTAGAAGAAGTTAGTGTTGGTATTTCCAAAATCTGCACATGTCATGGTGCAGTAATTATCTCTACAGCTCAATCCAGTACTACAAATACATGGATTTGTCTAGCCGTGTTAACTAATTCTGTCTCTGCTAAACTACCATAAACTTAATCCCAGCCTATCCAACCATATCCATATCCAACCATCTTCACCAGATTTTTTTTTTTACAGGCTTAGCGGTGTTTTAAGTTGGTGTTCGAGGAAGATCAGGGATTTCCAATGTATTATTGTTAATTTGTGAGCCTGCAACAGAAGTTTCATATTGGTTGTGATTCCATTATTTAAGGTTATGTTCCCTTGATACTTCAAAACACATACTCTGGGGTCTCTAGAAGCAGTTACCTAAGGTTGATTAACTAAAGGAGTTAAGAAACCTCACAAAATACATTTTGTGAATATTTCCTTATATTATACATTCATGTAAAAAGAGAATTCCTGTTTATTTTATCTAAACATTATTGGATAACTGAAGTGAATATTCATACACGTCATCAGGGCAGGACTTAGGGTGGTGGGGTCCCCTGGGCTTGAGTTTCGGGCCCTACCTTCTATACATTACTGTATGTATCGGCTTATAACACGCACCCCAAGTTTTGTAGAGAATTTTAACCACTTCCCGACCAGCGCACGACGATGTACGTCGACAGAATGGCACGGGCAGGCATATTGGCGTACAGGTACGTCCAATATTCAATGCCGCCCTGCCATCACGCTGGTCGGGACCCCCGTGAGTCCGGTCGCGGGACCCGCGGACTCGATCGCCGCAGGCATCCCCGCGATCGTCTCACGGAGCGGCCGAATGGAGGAAATGCCGAGTAAACAGCATTTCTCCATTCTGCCTAGCAACTAGTGACGCTGATCTCTGCTCCATGTGATTGGAGCAGAGATCAGTGTTCAATAAATGAAAGCCCAACCCCCCCACAGTTAGTAACACACCCCTAGGAACACTTAACCCCTACACTGCCACCCACTGGTTAACCCCTTCACTGCCAGTGTCATTTACACAGGAATCACTGCATTTATATAGTAGTGATTACTGTATAAATGACAATGGTCCCAAAAATGTGTCAAAAAATGTCTGATGGGTCCCCCACAATGTCGCAGTCACAATAAAAATCGCTGATCGCCGCCATTACTAGTAAAAAAAAAACTATCCCTATTTTGTAAATGCTATAACTTTTGCGCAAACCAATCAATAATCGCTTATTGCAATTTTTTTTTACCAAAAATATGTAGAAGAATACGTATCGGCCTAAACTGAGGGAAAAAAATGTTTTTTAATATATTTTTGGGGGATATTTATTATAACAAAAAGTAAAAAATAATGCGTTTTTTTTCAAAATTGTCGCTCTATTTTTCTTTATAGCGCAAAAAATAAAAACCGCAGGGGTGATCAAATACCACCAAAAGAAAGCTCTATTTGTGGGAAAAAAAAGGACGTCAATTTTGTTTGGGAGCCACCTCGCACGACCGCGCAATTGTCAGTTAAAGCGATGCAGTGCCGAATCGCAAAAAGTGGTCTGGTCTTTGACCAGCAAATTGGTCCGGTCTGAAAGTGGTTAAGGAAAAAAACTTTTAGGAGGGAAGTTTAAGGAAAAAAATTACATTTAAATGAACATCAATGCAGCCTTATCAGTGTCCATCTGCAGCCTTGTCCATCAATCTGCAGCCTTGTCCAGTGTCATTGCAGCCTTGTCAGTGTAGCCTTGTCATTTGCAGCCTTGGCATTGCAGTCTTGAAGTTTAAAAATGACGCCACCGAGATACAGAGTCCTGTGTATCTCTGCTGCTCTCGGGTCCTCTCTTCCTATGGGAGTGACGTTCCGTCGCCGCCATCTTGGTACACCCCACACTTGTCCACAGTAAGGATACACTAAGGAGTAAAGGGGACATGTTGTTACACCCACCGGAGTTTTGCATTTTACACGTATTTATAACAGTAAAGTCAGTTTATATAGTGAAATATAGGAATTAGAACTCCGTCTGACTACTTAGATGTTGAATTTTAAAAGCAGTAGCAACCCTGCTCATCTCACAGGTTTGCTAATCTGACAGAAGTTCGCTGCTTTTAAAATTCAACATCTAAGTAGTGAGACGGAGTTGTAAGTACTGTATTTCACTATATACTAACTTTAATGCTATAAATACATCTAAAATGCAAAACTCCGGTAGGTGTAACAACATGTCCGCTTTACCCCTTCTTAGTGTATCCTTACTGTGGACGAGTGTGGGGTGTACCAAGATGGTGGCGACGGAACGTCACTTCCGTAGCAAACTGTGATGGGTCACCAAATATGTCGTTACAGGGACTCTCGGGTCCTCCCGCAATCCCGAGCAGAGCCAAGAGTAGTGTAGAATAGTAGAAGAGTAGTACTAGGCTCGGCTCACAGTCACGCCCAGACCCTGTGTTATGTCCATCATAGGATTGGCGGGATTGGGCGTAACTGTGAGTGGAGCCGAGCCGAGTACCGAGCCCAGTCAAGCCCAATGGTAAGTCCAGCCCTGCACGTTATAGTGTTTGCATTCTTCACTCCTTGGTAAATCAGTCCAACTCTGTCAAAGTTCAGGATTTATTCACAGTTAGGCTGCTTTCACACTGGGGCGGGAGCGGCGTCGGCGGTAAAGCGCCGCTATTTTTAGCGGCGCTTTACCGTCGTTTTAGCGGCGGTCTGCGGGCGCTAGCGGGGTGGCTTTAACCCCCGCTAGTGGCCGAAAAAGGGTTAAACCCACCCGCAAAGCGCCGCTGCAGCGGCGCTTTGCCGGCGGTATTGCCGCGGTGTCCCATTGATTTCAATGGGTAGGAGCGGTATAGGAGCGGTGAATACACCGCTCCTTCACCGCTCCAAAGATGCGGCTAGCAGGACTTTTTTCACCGTCCTGCCAGCGCATCGCTCCAGTGTGAAAGCCCTCCGGCTTTCACACTGAAGGGAAAGGGGCCGGTTTTTTTCAGGCGCTACACAGGCGCTATTTTTAGCGCTGTAACGCCTGAATACCGCCCCAGTGTAAAAGCAGCCTAACAGACAGATAGCAAGGTCAGAACCAACAGTCACAGTAACAGAGTGTAGAGCAGCCTTTCTCAACCTTTTCAACAGTGCCACAGCATGTGCAGGAGATCTCAATGATTCAGTTTATATCAATGACATAAAGGATCTATAACATATCCAATTTCTAACAGTCTTTAGGAATATAATGTGATCCTAAAACAATATATAGTTTTATTAGTTCAGGTATATTCAAAGATACATTATGGACATAGGGTTTATTTACTAAAGGCAAATCCATTTTGCACTACAAGTGCACTCGGAAGTGCAGTCGCTGTAGATCTGAGAGCAGGCTCTGAAATGAGGGGAGGCTCTGCTGATTTTACCATCCAATCATGTGCAAGCAAAAATCCTGTTTTTTATTTTCCTTGCATGTCCCCCTCAGATCTACAGCGACTGCACTTCCAAGTGCACTTGTAGTGCAAAGTGGGTTTGCCTTTAGTAAATAACCCCCATAGTTTCTCAGAACAATTTTTCTCAGAGAATGGTGAATGCCTGTTATGCTCACATACGCTGGATGCATAAATTACCATTAACAAAAAAACCTGGGCAAAAGATGAACTGAACTGTTCATTTACTGTGTTAGAAAGCATTCAGCCAAGTCACAGAGTGATAATTCAAGATACAATAAATACATTTTTCTGTAGAAAGGCAGTTGTTTCACCGAGACATCTCCAGATGAACTCAGGCTGTCTATATCCTTCCCAACCTATGTAATACACCTTGGGGTCCTTTAGAAAGGTTCTAAACTTCTTGCTTAAAATTTGTTATTTACAGAATATTTATGTAGCGCACCCCATGTAGGAGCCGCTGGTGAACAGGGATCCCCCACCCTGCACAGCCAGGCACACCACATCTTCACAGTATCCCAGAGTCAAGAAACAGCCCAGTGATTGTTTTTATGCTTTATTAATGGGATAATAGGGGTAGAGAATAGGGAAATTATGGGATGCCCACTTGACTTGGCATCAACTTCTTCAGGGACAACTTCTCTATGTACAGTCTATATACTCTCTTCTCTTTTCCTCCAGCACTCACTTGCTTGCAGAAAAAAAAAGTACACAGATTCAGCTTGGACACATTTAGTAAATCTGACAAAAGAGGCTATGGTCAGATTTTGCAGCAAAAACCCTTTACAGACAAGGACCAGGGGGCCCTTTTGTTGTGTAGAGAAAAGTCCAGTGTCCCGCTAAATTCCTGTGGCTACTGATCCCAGCACCACCTCTTTAGTGACTGCCAGCCTGCCTGGCTGCAGCTGCTTCTCTCACTAGCCCACAGTCCTCTCAGGCTGTCACACTCACCAGCCACACGGCTGTCTTTTCCTGAAGATCTACTGGAAGTGGTAGCCTGCTGTCCTCACTCTTTTCTCCCGTGCTTCCTGGACAGGACTCCAGCACCCGAGCCCCAGGCCCGAGGTCACCCCCCACCCCCGACTAGGGAGCTACCCTCAAGAGCCACTGACAGCCTCATCAGCATTCCATCCCCAGCTTTCACCCGACTGCCCCCTGCTGGCATGACCCCGATTTTTTAAGAGGTGACCTTCCCCTGCCAGCCCAATTGGGCGGGGATTGGCTGGTACCCTCCTCAATACTCCAGGCAGCTCCTCCTAACTTTTCTCCCGTTCTTCTGGAAGCTACAACTATGAACAATACCGTTCTACCACACTAGAGGGTGCTATATGTATAATATACAGTGAATAGAAAAAGTCTACACACCCCTGTGAAAATGTCAGGTTTCTGTGATGTAAAAAAATGAGACAAAGATAAATCATTTCAGAACTGTTTCCACCTTTCATGTGACCTGTACAACTCAGTTGAAAAATAAACTGAAATCTTTTAGAGGGAGGAAGTAAAAATAGAAAAATATAATAATGTGGTTGCATAAGTGTACACACCGTCTTATAACTAGGGACTGTGTTCAGAAGTAAACAATCAAATTCAAACTCATGTTAAATAGGAGTCATTACACACCTGTCATCATTTAAAGTGCCTCTGATTAACCCCAAATAAAGTTCAGCTGTTCTAGTAGGTCCTTCCTGACATTTTCTTAGTCGCATCCTACAGCAAAAGCCATGGTCCACAGAGAGCTTTATCAGAGGGATCTCATTGTTAAAAGGTATCATTCAAAAGAATTTCCAAGGTATTAGATATACTTAGATTGGATATATCAAGTGGAGAAAATATGGCACAACAGTGGCATTACCAAGAACAGTGGTACATGTGACAACAATCTCCCATATTCTTGGACTATAGGGTAGAGTGGCAAGACGGGAGCCTTTTCTTACCAAGAAAAACATCCAAGCCCAGCATGTGGGAAAATGTGTTCTGGTCTGATGAACCCAAGGTTGAACTTTTTGGCCATAATTCCAAAAGATATTTTTTGTGCAAAAACAACACTGTACATCACCAAAAGATCACCATACCCACCGTGAAGCATTGTGGGGGCAGCATAATGCTTTGGGGCAGTTTTTCTTCAGCTGGAACAGGGGCCTTAGTCAAGGTAGAGGGAAATATGAACCGTTTCCAAATACCAGTCAATATTGGCAAAAAACCTTCAGGCTTCTGTTAGAAAGCTGAACATGAAGAGGAACTTCATCTTTTAGCATGACAACGAGCCAAAGCACACATCCAAATCAACAAAGGAATGGCTTCATCAGAAGAAGACTAAAGTTTTGGAATGGCCCAGCCAGAGCCCAGACATGAAACCCGATGAAAGTCTGTGGGGTGATCTGAAGAGGGCTGTGAACAGTAGATGCCCTCACAATCTGACAGATTTTGAGTGTTTTTGCAAAGAAGAGTGAGCAAATATTGCCAAGTCAAGATGTGTCATGCTGATAGACTCCTACCCAAAGAGACTGAGTGCTGTAATAAAATCAGAAGGTCCTTCAACAAAGTATCAGTTTAAAGCGGAGGTCCACCCTAAAGTGGACCTTCCGCTCATTGGAATCCTCCCCCCCTCCGGCGCCACAATTGGCACCTTTCAGGGGGGAGGGGGGTGCAGGTACCTGTACAGTACAGGTATCTGCACCCACTTCCGGCGTAGATTCTGCAGAAGGAACGCCCCTTTCCGCAGATTCTATGCCCCTTTCCGAAAGTCCCCCGCTGCCTGCTGGGAAACACACGGATCCCAGAGACAGCAGGGAACAACCTTATTGCGCAGCGCGACTCGCGCATGCGCATTAGGGAACTGGGAAATGAAGCCGAAAGGCTCCACTTCCTGATTCCCATACCCAAGATGGCAGCGGCAGCACCCGAGAGACGATCGAGAGATCGGCTTCGGGTGACGACATCGCGGGCGCGCTGGGCGGGTAAGTGTCACTATTTTAAAAGTCAGCAGTTGCAGTATTTGTAGCTGCTGGCTTTTAAAAAAAAAAAAAAACGGCGGACTCCCGCTTTAAGGGTGTGCGCACTTATGCAACCATATTATTTTATTTTTTTATTTTTTCCTCCCTCCGCCTAAAAGATTTCACTTTGTTGTACAACTAAGTATTACAGTTTATAGGTCACATTAAAGTTGGAAAAAGTTCTGAAATTAATTATCTTTGTCTCTTTTTATGACATAACAGGAAACTGACATTTTAACAGGGGTGTGTAGACTTTTTATATTCACTGTATATGTGCATAACTAAATATATCAACTATACATATCTTATTTGTATTTACTTTTATAAATGTTCATTTTGTAAAGCTACAATTATACTTACAATTTAAATTTCATTCTGACCTGAAACGGACCAAAAGACGCACAGGGTTCCTGTGCAATTCGCTCCGGAGCCGCTGGGGAGATGTGGGCTCCATAGAGAGCCGGTCCCAATATCCTGCTATGCGAATTGGATGTGGTGAAAACCACTTCCAATTCGCATAGGTGTGAACCCAGCCTCACGGTACAGTCTATATAATGGACAGTTCCACTTACTTCCAGTAGATGGCACTACAACATAAAGATAACAAAGACTCATGAGTATAGTCCTCTGGGATTGTCGAATGTCAGTCAAAATCAGGGGTGATGTGCAGTAAACTAAAGCAACCTATCAACAGTTGTGAGCAATCAAAGCAATGAAAGATGAATAATAATTGGAGCGTAGGTGGGGGGAGTAGATATGATTTCATTTTTATTTTTTTTTGTTTACTAGGTAAGGTGCAATGTAACCACTTAGAGTCCATTCACACAGGGGCAACTTTGGATCTGACTTCAAGTCGCCCCAAGTTGCCCCTATGCCGCGTACACACGAGCAAACTGTATGGCGTACTTAGTCCGTCGAAACACATTTCAGCGGACAATCCACTCGTGTGTGGGCTTCAGCGGACTTTTTCAGCGTGCAGTCCGGCGTACTAAGAATTTCGGTTTTTTCGAAATTCTGTCCGTCGTACTTTGGTTTCAGCGGACAGTACGGTCGTCAGTATGCTAGTTCGACGGACTAAGAATGGCGCATGCCCAGAAAGGATTTACACGGCGGAAGGGTGCTTTGCTGTGTCTTGGACTTCCTATTTCTAGTCCCGTCGTACGTGCTGTACACGTCATCGCACAAGCTTTCGACGGACTGTTTGTGCATCCGTGTGTGGTCAAGTCCGTTCAGTGGAAAGTACGACGGACTGTCCGTCGGATTGTATGACGAACTAAGTACGCCATACAGTCCGCTCGTGTGTACGCGGCACTAGTCGCCTCAAGTCAGGCTACATGAAAAAATCAATGTAAGTGAATGGATCCGTCTTAATGCACACTACTGCAGTCGCTCCGACTTCAGAAAAGGTTCCTGTACTATTTCAATCTGACTTCTAGGCGACTTGTACCCATAGAATTCAATGGAAGTCGCCTCCAAGTCGGATCTCCATCTATATTGAAGTGACTTTATAGGAAAAGTCGCCTCTCTAATAATAAAAACCAGCATGGGTTCTCCTCCAGTGGCAAACCAGGCCCTTAGGTCTGGTATGGATTTTAAGGGGAACCCCCTACGACGAAAAAATTGTGTGGGGGCCCCCCCAAAATCCATACCAGACCCCTATCCGAGCACGCAGCCCGCTCGCGCGGCATTACAGCGGGAGAGAGCGTTGTGTCAACATCAGAGGAAGAGAAGAGGGAAGAAGACGACGCAGAAGATCGGGCCAACGCTAGCAAAAGAGCTGGAAGAAGATAGCGGAGGAGCCCGGCAGAAGAACCGGAGAACGGGAGAAGAGGCCGGAGAGAGGGAGAAGAGCCCGGACACCGGGAGAAGAACTGGACACCGGGAGAAAAGGCCGAAGAGAGCGGAGAAGTCGGAAGAGACCCCTGAAGTCAGAGGAAGACCCCCGGAGCTGCGTAATAAATGACTTTAAAAACCCATGCGGTGTTTTTTTTTTATTATTGACACTTTTTTTCCCTCAGGTGAATGGGTAGGGGTATGATGTACCCCATACTCATTCACATAGGGTGGGGGGGCCAGAATCTGGGGGCCCCCTTATTAAAGGGGGCCCCTAGAACAAAACTTGCTTTTTTTACTTAGAACCTTTCTGTCAGCCTCTGCCAGCAAGATCCTGCCAATGAACATCAGTAAAGCCTCGTCTAACGCCCCCCCTACACACGGTCTGAAATTCCGACGGAAAAGGTCCGATCGCATAATGTTGACGGAAAATCCAATCGTGTGCGGGCTCTATCTGACTTCTTCCATCGAAAATTCAGACGGAAAAAGTTTGAGAGCTGGATCTAAAATTTTCCAACAACAAAATCTGATCTGACTTTTTCCAATCGTTTGTAGAAAATTTCCGACGGACAAAGTGCCACGCATGCTCAGATTTAATTATTTAAAGCTATTGGCTACTATCCTCCACGTAGTGCCATCATACGCAACGAACGTCATCTCGTTCCGAAAGATCGGATTTACCGACAACTTTGTCCGACCGTGTGTATGCAACACAAGTTTCAGCCAAAATCTGTAGGAAAAATCCAACGGATTTTGTGGTCGGAATGTCCGACCGTGTGTACAGGGCATAAGAGTGACAGCAGATCTGACACTAGCTCTATTTATCAATGTTTTCACAGCTTTAAATAGGAAGTAAAGGCTATTTAAAAAAAAAAAAAATGCAACATGCAAGGCAAAGGCATAATGAGCTAGTATGCATAGCATACTAGCTCATTATGAATAACTTACCTGAGAACGAAGCCCCCGAAACGGTCCTCTGTCTTCAACTTCGCCTCTGCCATGGATCCCAGAGTGACTTCCGGGTCTCGCTGCTCCGGCGCTGTGATTCACTGGAGCCGCGATGACGTCACTCCCGCGCATTGGCACGGGAGCCGACACGAGCGGCATATCGCCGTGATCTGCGGCCTGCTCAGTGCGACTGCGCGCCGCTGTCTACGGCACATGCGGTGGCTGTCTTCAGGTAAATATCTCCTAAACCGTATAGGTTTAGGAGATATTTCTTGGACCTACAGGTAAGCCTTAATCTAGGCTTACCTGTAGGTCAAAGTGGTTTGTAAGGGTTTACAACCACTTTAATCCAAGATTCACTTAAATTTCACATAAGATTCAAGTAGAAAAAGGGGTGAACTGATAAATAGACCCCTAAAGTTCCAAGTAATCAGTTTGGATTTCTTTCTTACTTGTTAGTGCCTTTCATTGTGCTTTCTTATTCTTTCAGACATTTGATCAATAAGTTATCATGTCTTTGGATTGCGGGCAGAAACTGGAACGCCCAGAGTAAACCCACACAAACACAGAGAGAGCATGCAAACTCCATGCAGGTAGTGTCCTGATTGGGATTTGAACCCCCTGTGCTACTCATATTAGGACATTTAAAAGGTTCATTTGTTAATGGAATCATTTAAAACTAGTGCATGTCATATGTATGTATTTTCAACACCAATTACATAAAAAGTAACTTAAACAAATTAAAGTGTCTCTAAACCAAACTGTGTGTTTGTAATTGGTTTGTTGGTCCAAGGTTAGAGTGACTCCTTTTGGATTTTGGCAGTTGTCTTCTGTGACCAGTAGATGGCGCCCTTAGTTAACATAATGGATATGGTCCTTCTATTTATCAATACAGGAAATCTCTGACTTGTGCTATGTTGAGATTTTTTTTTAGAAACTATAATCTTTTTAAACAACATTAAAATCATTTTTTAATTACATTTCTTAAAGTATATTTCAAAGTGAAAAAAAAAAAATCAATTAGAACTCCTGTGGGGTTTTTATTCCTATCTTGGCTTCCTTGGAGACATTTTTCCTCGCTTTCTGCCATGTTAAAAAAAGGATTTCACCAAGGAGGGATTAAGGGAAAATCAGAAACATAGACAGAAATAAAAATCTAACACGGGTTTTAGACTTTTCTCAATCTACTAAAGGAAACATTCAGGTTGGAGTGTTGCTGTCGGAGAATTACCCTCACTTCCTATCTGGTCAAATGTTGTCAGCAGCACAGAAAGTAAGACCCCTTTCACACTGGGGGGGGAGGCGCGTCGGCAGTAAAGCGGCTCTATTTTAGCGACGCTTTACCGTCAGATTTGCGGCGATATTCGGGTTGTTTTACGCCCCCGCTAGCGGCTGAGAAAGGGTTAAAAGAGGCGCTTTGCCATCGGTATAGCCGCGCTGCCCCATTGATTTCAATGGGCAGGAGCAGTGGAGGAGCGGTGTATACACACTGCTCCTTCACCGCTCCAAAGATGCTGCTAGCAGGACTTTTTTTACTGTCCTACTAGCGCACCGCTCCAGTGTGGAGACAAAGCAGCGGCTGTTTCAGGGCGCTATTCTTAGCACTGTAGCGCTTGCAAAGCGCCCCAGTGTGAAAGGGGTTTTAGGGAAAGCTTTCTAATGGAGCTTTGGATAGCAGTAACAACCCCCACTCTATCCAAAATTAAGAAAAAAAAATATATATATATATATATATATATATATATATATATATATATATATACGTATATAGCCCCATATGCTCCACATCTGAATTAACCACTTAAAGAGGAAGTAAACCCTGATGAGTTTACTTCCTCTTTGATTCCCTGAAAAGGTAAAGCATAATGGGCTACTATGCATCGCATAGTAGTCCATTATGTGTCACTTACCTGACACAGGAGCCAGCAATGTCACCGCTGTCCCCTGTAGTCCGGAGCCTCCATCTTCTTGGTGGGTCTCGCTGCTCCGGCGCTGTCATTCGTCGGAGCCACTCCCGCGCATGCGCACGGGAGACGCCACTCGCGGCATATCGCTGTTAACTGTGGCGCGCTCAGTGCGCCTGCGCACCGCTGTCTATGGCGCATGTGCCGTAGACAGTGGTGCCTGTCTTTCGGCAAATATCTCCTAAACCGTGTAGGTTTAGGAGATATTTCTTGGACCTACAGGTAAGCCTTAAACTAGGCTTACCTGTAGGTCAAAGTGGTTTGTAAGGGTTTACAACCACTTTAAGGACCGCCCCATTGCGGTAGGGCTGCCCTTAAGTGCAAAATCATGTAACTGTACCACCAGAGCTACGCTCTCACTGTTATTGGGGGTCAATCAGCGGGTCAGGCGGCCTCAATCGCTGCCAGGAACCCGCAATCATTCGTAGAGAGGCAGAGCGGCTATCAATATACGCTTTTTTGGATTTTTTTTTTTTACCAAAAATATGTAGCAGAATACAAATTGGCCTAAACTGATGAAGAAATTCAATTTTTGACATTTTTTTTTTATTGGATATGTTTTATAGCAGAAAGTAAAACATTTTTTTTTTTTTCAAAATTGTCAGTTATTTTTTGTTTATAGCGCAAAAAAATAAAAACGCAGAGGTGATCAAATACCACCATATAAAAGCTTTATTTGTGGGGGGGGGGGGGGGAAGGACATCAATTTTATTTGGGTACAGTGTTGCATGGTCACGCAATTGTCAGTTAAAGCAACACAGTGCCGTATCGCAAAAAAATGGCCTGGCCAGGAAGGGGGTAAGACCTTCTGGGGCTGAAGTGGTTAAGGTCTGCACTTGCCTAATCTAAAAATGTAATAAATAAATAACCCCCAATAAAATTCTGTATGAATATTAGCAGATACAGTAAAATACAATAAATATCCAGATAAAAAAAAAAAACAATAACAAATACACCAAAGTGCTTATAACCACATCAATACATTTTAACAAAGTGCTTGTAGAATAAACCCAACAATAACACATATGAAGTCTCCGACTTCTCATAAGTGTCAATCAGCAAATTCTCATTGTAATAATCCCAATGTGCAGGATGTAAAACTTGTGCACCGTTGTGAAAAAAAGCGTTTCTCTCCAAATCTATGGTGTGTACCCTAAAACTAGGCAAATTTAACCTGATCAAATGACACCTTATAATATTAAGAAGGTCTAAGCCCTTGTACACACGGTTGGAGATTCCGACAACCAAATCCGACGGATCTTGTCCGAAACTATTGCATACACACGGTCAGACAAAGTTGTCGGAAAATCCGACGTGATGACGTTATTTCGTTACGACGGGACTATGTTCAGGCTAGTAGCCAATAGCTTTGGTGTAGGAATTTGATCTGAGCATGCGTGGCACTTTGTCCGATCGGAATTCTCTACACATGATCGGAGTATGTCCGATCGGAGCATTTTGTTGGAAAATTTTACCAACAAGTTGGAAAACTTGGTCCGTCGGATACTCCGACGGAAACAGTCCGATGGAGACCACACACAGTCGGAATATCCGACAAAACGGTCCGATCGGACACATTCCGTCGAAATCTCCGACCGTGTGTACAAGGGCTTACAGCGCCTGCTGTATTATATCTAATTATACAGAGGCAGTAGTGCTTTCTGATCATTCCCAATCATTAACAATCATATATAGGCATAAAAAAGAAGCATGAAAACATATAGACTTTCATTAAATTATCATTTAAGTGCTTGTAACCCTCAAACATGAAATATGAAAAAAGCATATCCCATATAGTGTGTACTTGTCTCCACGAAAAGCACTAAGGGGCTGATTTACTAAAACTAGAGAGTGCGAAATCTGGTGCAGCTGTGCATGGTGGCCAATCAGCTTCTAACTTCAGCTTGTTCAATTAAGCTTTGACAAAAAAAAAAAAAAAAACTGGAAGCTGGTTTCTATGCAGAGCAGCACCAGGTTTTGCACTCTCCAGTTTTAGTAAATCAACCCCTAAGTGTCATTAACCTCCCTGGCGGTATTCCCGAGTCTGGCTCGGGGTGAGATTTAACCTCCCTAGCGGTGATCCCGAGTCTGGCTCGGGTTGGGATTTCAGCACCACGAGCGGTATTCCCGAGCCAGACTCGGGATCGCATCGCTGGATACAGGGAGGACACAGGGAGAGTTACTTACCTTGTCCCCTGGATCCAGCGATGTCCTCCGCGCTGTGTGATCGAGCTGTCCTCCGCTCAATTCACACAGAGCCCGAGTGCCGCCGAGCTCCGTTCCCTGCAACGTTGCGGCGCACGGGAGCGGAGATCGGCGGCAAATTCAAAAAAGTAAAAAGACACAAAACACACACAGCACTGTAATCTTACAGATTACAGTACTGTATAAAAAAAATACACACCCCCTTTGTCCCTAGTGGTCTGTCCAGTGTCCTGCATGCACTTTTATATTATAAATACTGTTTTTTCTGCCTGAAATTTGGAGATTGTCCATAGCAACCAAAAAGTGTCCCTTTTTCAGGATTCCCTTTTAGGATTTGATTACATTATTGAATAATTTGTACTATTATTTATTATATTATAAACTTTATCATACCCGGGATATCTACTAGACTCTGGTTTGGACAGATTTAAGTGAGTTATTCCTAAGAATTACAGGACTACAATATAAAACCCCAAATTTCCATGCAAAATAATTGTACCGCTTTCAGCACCTAAAACCAGAACTAATCATACCGCCAGGGAGGTTAAATACCATAAGCGGTATTCCCGAGCCAGACTCGGGATCGCATTGCTGGATCCATGGAGGGGGTTACTTACCTTGTCCCCTGGATCCCGATGTTTCCCCGCTGTGATCAGCGAGCCGTCCTCCGCGATCTGTCACATCGCCGGGCTCCGTTCCCTGCGAGCGTTGCAACGCACGGGGACGGAGTTCGGCATCAAATTCAAAAAGTTAAATACACAGTATAGATACAGTATTCTGTAATCTTACAGATTACAGTACTGTATCAAATAATTACACATCCCCTTTGTCCCTAGTGGTCTGTCCAGTGTCCTGCATACAGTTTTATATTATAAATACTGTTCTTTATGCCAGGAAACTGGAGATTGTCCATAGCAACCAAAAAGTGGCCGTTTACATCAAAAGTGGTTATAGACCAGCTAGAAAACAGCGATAATAAATTAGAATCACTTGCAGAATTGAGCGATAGTAATTTGTGGGGAAATTCATCATCAAACACTAAAAGTAATGACAGCGACAATTGTGCCACTTAGCATATTTCAGTGTTTTTGATTTGATTACATTATTGAATCATTTTTATTATTATTATTTGTTATAATTATTTATATATATATATATATATATATATATATATATATATATATATATGTATATATATATATATATATATATATATATATTATAATTTATGATTTCATATTTCAAATTTTATCATACCCGGCATGTCTATTAGACTCTTGTTTGGACAGATTTAAGTGAATTATTTCTAAGAATTACAGGCCTACAATATAAAACGCCAAATTCCCATGCAAAATAATGGTACCGCTTTCAGCACCTAAAATCTGAAATAATCATACTGCCAGGGAGGTTAATGTCTGCTGCTTCATTCCTCTGCTATCAGCATGATTCACTTCTGTCATGTTTTTCTGACACCAAGAGAAAAAAAAGTGACAGGGGAGGCATCTCCAGCTGATTGACAGCCTCAGTTCTGTTCCTGTGTGCTGTGTGAAGCACCCTCCAATCAGCTTTGAGACCTCTTGGCACTGAGCTCTGCAGAGTGTAACTTCAGCTCTCCACACTCTTGTTTTCTGAACTCTCAGACAATCCAGACGGATGTCGAGAAAAGAAGACTGCAGATAGACAGATACAACATATGAAGGAGGATTTGTTTAATCTGTGTATCACCTGAAGATAGTTCCTTCACTGGGTAGTCATAAGGGTTTACAACCACTTTAAATTAGAAAAATCACAGAAACAGCCCAGCATTAAGGTGTAGAAAGCATAGTGGTGCCACGTTCTGGACAAGGCTATGCTTTTTCCACCTCAGTATAGTGTTATTATAAGAGGGCTTTGGATTACAGTTAGTTTGCCTACTTTTAGATTATACAACTTTATTTGCGCAAGAGTTTGTAATTGTTTCACATCCTGCACATTGGAGTTTTGACAATGAGACTTTACTGATGGAAACTTATTATGGTGGATGGACACTTCATATATGATATTGTTTTGTTTACTTTTACAAGTATTTTGTTATAAATATTTGAAGTGCTTATAAAAACTTTTATTACTGATGTGGTTTTTTTTGTATTTTTTTTTTTAGTTTATCTTTAGTGCTGTAGAATTAAGTGTTTAGTCACAAGATAAGCTGGCACCGGTTGGGTTAGTAATTGCCCATCTACGTTTTACTTGAATAGGGGCTCTAGTGTAGGATTATGGTCCCATTTAAGTCTATTGGGACTAGGGACAGTCAACATCGGAGAAGACTTTGGGCCAGTGGCAGCCTGTCCATACAGGGTGCACTGGCACCACCCCACCCCCCGCCCCCCCCATCCACGCGTCCGGCCCCTTGATGTACATATCAGGGCACCGGACTGTGAATTCCAATGGGGGGAGTGTTTTGTTAACACACGTGTTTAGAGCCAGAGGCTCTAATAGGCTTCAAAAAAGGGTGGGCTCGGGGCACAGAGCACACCCAGTTGTGTGACGATAGTAAATTATTTTTCATTATTTTCATACTAAAGTTTTCTCCCTGCCAATGAGGAGGCAGGTTGCAAGACCTAGTGCCAGGCAATCTTAATGGATGCCTGATGGGTTGCACCACCACCCTTCTATATATTGTGAAAAGCTGTACCTGTTCATTAATTTTATGAAAATAAGAAAAAGCCAACCCAAATGATTGCTTTGTCTCCCAAGAGTGTCTCACCTAGGCCTGGATAGGAGAATCTAAAAACACAAGAATATTCCCAGATCATGGGAGATTTTTCAAGTAAGTTTACATTAAATTGTCAAAAATAAATGTTGTTATTACAATACTGATGTTATAAAATGAAAGTGTAAGCTGTGACCATAGATTTCCTTCAATTGCTTTCAGGCATTTGTGCCAGTCAGCACTTTCTCAAATGACCGTTCATGTTTGAGTCTATAGAAAATGGTGGAAGAAGTCTACTATAGACACCTCTGGTGCCTGCTTATCAGGAGGAAAGCAAGTGATCAGATAAGCCTCAGCTGAGATCACCTGTAGGAAAAATGGCCAGGTCTGGAGGCTGAGATCTACTGTGTATGGGAGCCTCGACAAGTGTGAATGCACCCTGCCGGCGATTACATGCGAGAACCCCAGCGGGGGTTCCCGTGATTAGCTGAGAGTAGGCAGCCCCCTTGATAGCAATGGGAGGCTGACGACTCTCACAGCTAATCGCACCCATTCACAATGTAATCGTTCATGCTGCTAACACATGCAAGCGATTGGCTCTATACTCACCTCACCTACCACTGATCTCTGCAGTATTAAAAGTCAACTGCTAACTGAAGATCCTGCAAAATCTGACATTTCTTGGAATGGTGATTTCCATGTCTCTTCCTTCATTATTATCATAATTCATTAGTTGTTGTCATTTACTAAAGGCAAATCTACTTTGCACTAAAAGTGCAAACTACAAGTACAAAGTGAACACTTGAAATTGCAGTGAAAGTGCACTTGGAAGTGCAGTTGCTGTAGATCCGAGGGGGACATGCAAGGGAAATAAAAAAACAGCCTTTTAGCTTGTACATGATTGGATGAAAAATCAGCAGAGCTTCCACTCATTTCAGATCTACCCCTTATGCCACGTACACACGACCGGACTTATCGAGGGACTCGGTCCGACGGTCTTTCCGACTGACTTTTGGCGGACTTTCCGAATGAACGGACTTGACCACACCCAATCACACCAAAGTCCGACGGATTTGAACGTGATGACGTACGACCGGACTACAATAAGGAAGTTCATAGCCAATAGCTGCCCTAGCGTCGGTTTTTGTCCATCGGACTAGTATACACACGAACGTATTTCTCGGTCTGGCAGAGTTCCGGGGGAAAAATTTAAAACATGTCCTGTTTCTAAAGTCCGCCGGATTTTTGGCAAGCAAAGGTCCGATGGAGCCCACACACGATCTAATTGTCCGACGGACTCGTTCAGTCGGACCTTTGCTGTCAGAAAGTCCGGTCGTGTGTACGCAGCATTAGATTTACAGCGACTGCACTTCCAAGTGCAATTTCAAGTGCACTTTGCACTTGTAGTAAGCACAAAGTGGATTTGCCTTTCGTAAATAACCCCCAAATGTCTTTTTTCAGTGCAGAAAGTTTTGTACCAGAATAAATAGCTAGAAGGGATAGTTTATGGACTTTATAGGCACAACCAGATTACATTACAATTAAAATACAAAACTTTATTAATGCACAAAAAAGACTTAAAAACATCTAAAAATAAAGTAGCATTCTGCACTCTTAAAGTATAAAGGGTGGTGGCCCACTTCTGATCACCGGACGTGAAATTACAGATTTAAAATCCAAATAATGTAAATAGCACCACTCCTTAAGCCTCTTGTAAAGGAGTCATGGAACCCTCTACTATTTACATTATTTGAATTTTCAATCTGTAATTTCATATGTTAGCCCTTGTACACACGGTCGGAGATTTCCACAACCAAATCCGTCGGATTTTGCCCGTCGGATCTTGTCCGAAACTGTTGCATACACACAGTCGGACAAAGTTGGCGAAAAAATCTGATCTTTCAGAACGTGATGACGTAATTTTGTTACGATGCGACTACGTTCAGGCTAGTAGCCAATAGCTTTGATGTAGGAATTTGATCTGAGCATGCGTGGCACTTGGTCCGATCAAAATTCTCTACACATGATCGGAGTATGTCCGATCGGCCCAGTTGGTCGGGAAATATTTCCAACATGTTGGAAAATTGGGTCCGACGGATATTCCGACGGAATCAGTCCGATGCATACCACGCACAGTCTGATTATCCGACGACACGGTCCGATAGGATACATTCCGACGGATTCTCCGACCGTGTGCACAAGGGCTTATACTTTAAGGGTGAAGAATGCTACTTTGATTTTAAGCCTTTTTTGCGCAATTAATAAAGTTTTTATATTTTAATTGTACAAGGTGATTGGTTGTGCCTATAAAGTCCATGAACTGTTCAACTATCCCTTCAAATATAAAAAATTAAATATAGTGCTTGCAAACACAATGAATAAATACCCCAATGTATATAAAACCAAATAATGTCCAAACAAAAAGTGCTCCAATCTGAAGGTAAGTAATGCAAAAGGCTTCAGAAATATTCAGGTGTGCAACACCCCCTCATGTGTCCCCACTCACCGGATTGAGGCGACCCCCAGCTTTTCGGGTCTGGTGGGCCACTTAGAGCTTTATAATGGTGTCCAGGAATGATGGATGTGGTATCAGATCTTTAAATTCAAAGTTTCTTTAAGACGTTTCTCAGCAGAACAAAACAGGTATCCAAAAGTGAAGAAAAAATTGAACTAATAGTGAAGTACCATTAAAACGAATTTATTTGTACTGGGGAGTGGGTACTTACAAAAAAATACGATCGAACAGGCTTCAAATATAAATCCGAACATATGAAAAGATTGTTCGTGGCGTGCATTCCATGAATGATCTTTTCATATGTTCGGATTTATAGCTGCATTTTTATTTTACTTATTTACTTTTTTACACCATTTAGCGCTAGTTTATATATTCAGTTTAATTATTTTTTCACAACTATCCCTTCTAGCTATCTATATAGAACATTTTGGGAGGTGGCACAATTCTATTATTGGGATTAGCGAATGTCCACACTACCACCCAGTAGTTCATCGTTTATTTATCTGTTCTCAGTCTGTGCCAGAATAATGCAACTTTACCAGGCTATTGCAGGAATTAAGAGGTTTGGAAAGAATGAACTTTCTAAGTATGCTTGAAAACAATATTACAAAAAATATTTTTATTTATAGCAAATATATGGACAAACAATTCTAAAAACATATACATTTGTGAATGTGGCTAAAAAATTCTTAACGGTTCGCCGGCCCGACATCCTTTTAGTCTAAAAATCCCAAGATTATAGCTGCCCCACCTCTCCAGTACCTTCTCAGGAAATAGAAACATGTCTGTGTATACTGTGTGATTGTATACTGTGTGTGTGTGTGTGTATACTGTGTGGCCCCATAAACTCGGATTGCCTGGAGGCCCCATAATCTCCTATTGTCCGGGGGCCCCATGAGTTGTCAGTCCACCCCTGGATGGAAGCTTTTCATCATATATTCCAATCATGTGTATGCCTCATCTGACTTTTTTTTCCCAAAAAATTCTGACGGACCTAGAAATAGAACATGTTTTAAAAATTTTCCGAGGAACCAATTCCTATCGGGAAAACCTCTCGTCTGTATGCTGTTTTCGACAGACCAAAATGGTGCATGCTCTGAAGCAAGTACGAGATGGGAGCTATTGGCTACTGGCTATTGAGCTTCCTTTTTCTAGTCCCATCGTACGTGCTGTACGTCACTGCATTCTTAACGATCAAACTTTGGTGTGATCCTGTGTATACACGACAGTTTCAGCGGAACTCCGTCAGAGAAACATTTGGAGTTTATCTCGACAGGAAAACCGGTCGTGCGTATGCGGCATTACAGGTTTTCTTCTAAGATTGCCCTGTATTTGGCTCCATCCACCTCCCCATCAACTCTGACCTACTTCCCTGCCCCTGCTGAAGAAAAGCACCCCCACAACATGATTCTGCCACCACCATGTTTCACGGTGGGAATGTTGTGTTCAGAGTGATGTGCAGCGTTAGTTTTCCGCCACACATAGTGTTTTGCTTTTAGGCGAAAAAATTTAATTTTGATCTCATCTGACCAGAGCACTTTCTTTCACATGTTTGCTTTGTTCTCCACATGGCTTCTCGCAAACTGCAAATGGGATTTCTTATGGCTTTCTTTCAACAATGGCTTGCTTTTTGCCACCCTTTCTTATAAAGAGTGCACAACTAATAGTTGTCCTGTGGACAGATTCTCCTATCTGAGCTGGGGATCTCTGCAGCTCCTTCATAGTTATCATGGGCCTCTTGGCTGCTTCTGTGATTAATGCTCTCCTTGCCCGGCCTGTCAGTTTAGGTAAACGGACATTTCTTGGTAGCTTTGCAGTTGGGCCATACTCTTTCTATTTTCAGATGATGGATTGAACAATGCTTGTGAGATGTTCAAAGCTTGGGATACTTTTTTTTTATATAACCTAACCCTGCTGTACACTTCTCCACAACTTTATCCCCGACCTGTCTGATGTGTTCCTTGGCCTTCATGATGATGTTTGTTGATTAAGGTTCTCTAACAAACCTCTGAGGGCTTCATAGAACAGCTGGATTGAGATAACAGGTATACTCTATTTACTAATTAGGTGACTTCTAAAGGAAATTGGTTCCCCTAGAATTTAGCTAGGTGTATTAGAGTAAAGGTGGCTGAATACAAATGCACGCCACACTTTTCAGATATTTGTAAAAACATTTGAAATCCATTTATCCTTTTCCTTCCACTTCACAATTATGTGTCACTTTGTGGGTTATTTACGAAAAAGCAAATCCACTTTGCACTACGAGCACAAACTACAAGTGCAAAGTGCACTTGAAATTGCACTGAAAGTACACTTGGAAGTGCAGTAGCTGTAAATCTAATGCCGCGTACACACGATCAAATTGTCCGGCGTACTTAGTCCGCCAGAACGCATTTCACCGGACAATCCGATTGTGTGTGGGCTTCAGCAGACTTTCTCAGGGTAAAGTCCGGCGGACTTATTTTTGCAGTCCAATCTTTCCATGACTTTCAGCGGACAATACGTTTGTCAGTATGCTAGTCCGGCGGACTAAGAATGCCGCATGCTCAGAACCAAGTATGAAAAGGAAGCTATTGGCTACTGGCTATTAAACTTACTTTTTCTAGTCCCGTCGTACGTGCTGTACGTTATCGCGCTAGCAAACGCCGGACTTTCTGTGTGTCCGTGTGTTGCCAAGTCCGTTCGGTAGAAAGTCCGCCGGACTATCCGTCGGATTGTTTGCCGGACTAAGTACGCCGGACAATTCGATCGTGTGTACGCGGCATTAGGGGTAGATCTGAAATGAGGGGAAGCTCTGCTGATTTTATTATCCAATCATGTGCAAGTTAAAATGCTGTTTTTTATTTTCCTTGCATGTCCCCCTCGGATTTACAGTGACTGCACTTCCAAGTACACTTTCAGTGCATTTTCAAGTGCACTTTGCACTTGTAGTGCAAAATGGATTTGCCTTTAGTAAATAACCCCCCTTGTGTTGGTCTATCAAAAAAAATAAAATTGCAATAAAATACATTTACACTTTTGGTTGTAACATGACTAAATGTGGAACATTTCAAGGGGTATAAATATATTTTCAAGGCACTTATGCTATTTAAGGGCACACTGCAATTGTTTATGATACTTTGAGTGCAGTTTTTTTGTTTACTATGATAATGCTTCAGCAAAATAAACATAATTAATTTATGGCTTACATATACTTTAAGGCCTCTTTCACACGGGGCGGATCAGTAAAGATCCGCCCCGTGATGATCCGCTCGCTCAGCGGGGATCGCTCCGTTGTCCCCGCTGAGCCGGCTGCGGACAGGGCGGTCTCCGCACACTGTGCAGGGACCGCCCTGTCAGCTCTCCGCTCTCCTCTATGGGGATCGGACAAGCACGGACCGTCTGTCCCTGTTCATCCGATCCGCTCTGCAAACGGACAGAAAAATAGGATTTTCCTCCGTCTGCAGAATCGGACATTTGCGGAGGCGGACAATAGCGGGTGTCTGCGGATGCTCATCCGCAGACACCCGCTATCCCATAGGGATGAATGGATGTCCGTATTTCATCCGCAAACGGATGGATGAAATACGGACATACCATCAGCATGTGTGAAAGGGGCCTAAGGCAAACCTGTTAGCAGTATTTTAGAACCCATATATAGAAGCTGAAGTTAGTCCAAACAATACATTTTATGATTGCCATAAATACTGCGCTCCATGATTTTTGTTTGTCAATAAAACTTAACACTTGGTGGTCAGACATGGAACCTCAAGTTCTCTATGCATTGTCTAAGCATAGGCAGATGTCCCACTAGGAACAACCAGTGGTAAGAAAGCCTGGTTATATGTACTCACTAAAATGTTTATCACCTACATGGCTAATTTGAAGATGTTCTGCATTAGAAGGCACATTTCATTTTTGCACACCACGGGAAACATTTTGATACAAATGCAGTACTGATTTCCTGAGGTTATATGTTTTCCAAATTTTAACCTCCCTGGCGGTATGATTATTTCAGATTTTAGGTGCTAAAAGCGGTACAATTATTTTGCATGAAAATTTGGCGTTTTATATTGTAGTCCTGTAATTCTTAGGAATAACTCTCTTAAATCTGTCCAAACCAGAGTCTAGCAGACATCCCGGGTATGATAAAGTTTGAAAAATGAAATCATAAATTATGATATAATAAATAACTATAAATAATTATACCAAATAATAATATAACAATAATAACAATTATTCCTTAATGTAATCAAATCAAAAACACTTAAATTTGCTCAGTTACAGAATTGTCGCTGTCATTACTTTTCAGTATTTGATGACGGATCTCCCCACAAATTGCTATCCCTCAATTCTGCGAGTGATTCTAATTTATTATCGCTGTTTTCTAGCTGGTCTAAAATCATTTTTGATGTAAAGGGACAGTTTTGTTTGCTATGGACAATCTTCAGTTTCCAGACAGAAAGAACAGTTTTTATATTATAAAACTACATGCAGGGTACTGGGCAGACCACTAGGGACAAAGGGGATGTGAAATTATGACATACAGCAATGTAATCTGTAAGCCCTTGTATACACGGTCGGATAATCTGTCGGATTGCGTATTATCGGACCGTGTCGTCGGATAATCCGACTGTGTGTGGTATGCATTGGACTGATTCCGTCCGAATCTCCGTCCGACCCAATTTTCCAACATGTTGGAAATATTTCCCGACCAACTGGGCCGGACGGACCTAATCCGATCATATGTAGAGCATTTTCATCGGACCAAGTGGCACGCATGCTCAGATCAAATTCCTACATCAAAGCTATTGGCTACTAGCCTGAAGTAGTCCCATCGTAACGAAATTATGTCATCACGTTCTGAAAGATCTCATTTTTTGCCAACTTGGCCCGACCGTGTGTATGCAACAGTTTCGGACAAGATCCGACGGGCAAAATCCGACAGGCAAAATCCGACGGATTTGGTTGTGGAAATCTCTGACCGTGTGTACAGGGGCTAAGATTACATTATACTGTATGTAATGTGTGTGTTTTACTTTTTGAATTTGGCGCCAATCTCCGTCCCCGTGCATCGCAACGCTCTCTCAGGGAATGGAGATTGGCTCCGTGATGAATCGAGCGGAGGACGAGCCGCTCGTACAGCAGGGAGACATCGCTGGATCCAAGGGAGAAGGTAAGTAAACCTCCTCCCGCATTCAGCGATGCGGTCCCAAGTCTGGCTCGGGGTTACTCCTTTTGGTATAAAACTTCCACCCCGAGCCAGAATCGGGAATACCGCCATGGGGCTTAAGTCACGTAAATATGTTGATATGAACTGCTATTTACTAAACCTGGAGAGTGCAAAATCAGGTGCAGCTATGCATGGTAACCAATCAGCTTCTAACTTCAGCTTGTTCAATTAAGTTTTTACAATAAGCCCTGTTTCACATTTATGCAATTTGGCATGCAATTTGACATTTCAAATCGCATGCCAAATCAGCAGCAATTGCTGGCAATGGCAGTGTCCGAATCGGTACCTCACTGATTCCCAGAAGTAGCTTCTGTACTACTTTTGGCGATTTAGGAGTGCGACTTCCAATTACATTGGCACAGAAACCAGCACAGGTGTCTCTGAAATTGCCCCCAAAGTCGGGACTGACATGGGGAAATTAAATTGTGTGAGTTTCATTCCCGCAGTCAGTGTGACCCTAGGTTAAAACTTGGAAGCTGATTGATTTCTATGCAGAGCTGCATCAGATTTAGCATTTTGCAGTTTTAGGAAACCCCATTAGGTTGTATTCGGTGGATATGGCCCACATTTTGAGCAGAGGTTTACATAAGGTTATCAATTATGACATCAGCAGTTGTTTGAAGAATGCTGAAAACTTCATATAAATTGAAAAGGAAGCACTGGAAGTAGCAACAAGGTGATGATACTGGGATGTCCAGCCTTTCATTTGAATGCAAATGCGTTTGGGGGCCAGGCAGTTATCTCTGACATCAGACAGGGCCTTAGTAAACTGTTACTGCCAGCACCTGGTCACACCATTGTTAGTCATTAGTAGCAATGAGACTCCACAGCTAGCAGGGGTCATTTATGGATAGATTGAAGGAGTGAAAGAAGCAAGGGTCATTTTAAGAAGACTATACAGCTAATGATGACCACGTAGGAACTGGTACAGCTATGAACGTCGCATATCCTGGGAGTAAATCCGGTAACATGTACCCACTTTCTGTAAGGCCAACAAATAACAACCATGGAGGGCAGAATTATGTGTCCAGCCAGCCATACTTTAACTATGTGGCTTATCATCACGTACCAACCATGGATAACCAAGTGCAGTCCTGTGGAGTCTGGGGATCACAGTATGGATCACCTCGGGAAGACTGGAGTACTTACTCTGCTTCACCATCCAGTGCAAATACCATACAGACCTCTGACTTATCACCCAGCCAATTTCCTTACAATTCTCCTGGCTATAATTCTCCACATCCTTCCGGACTTGGGATTATGCATACAGCTGAAGGAAATCATACAGCTGTACACTCACCCAGCGGTCAAAGTCAAAACTCTTATAAATGGATGAGAAAAACAGCACAATCTACATCTACAGGTATGTGAAAGAATTAACATTAATAGATTATATCAATACTCTTTGAAAATATTCTTTCTCTGTCTACACAATTAAAATTTTGGTTTACTGTCATAAAGAATAGAAATTGACAATTTTTAAATGATTTGCGTGGTAGTCAGAATGGGACAGCATATTCATAGAGCATTAAGTTTCATAGAGCATTAATAGTTTCATAGAGCATTAATAATGCATTAATTACTAATAGAGCAAGTTTCATAGAGCATTAATAATGACATAAAAATGTTTTACCTTTTTTAGAAAGCGGACTTCAAAACACCTGCGTCTATCATAGTTAGAAAATGTCGTTTTCAAATAGCAAAATTCACTAATCTTTGACACATGGCATATTCATTCATTGATGATGTTCATATACAGTTTGTGCAATTGAATAGTGATTCTCGAAAAAATTACAGATCCGATTTTTTTTTTTTGTTTTTCTTTTTTGCAAAAACCCAAGCCCAGTAAAGCACACGGGGGTCACAGATAATCAACTCAATATAAATATACATCTATCTTTTCTAGGAAAATAAATGAATAATAAAATACGCCAGTGGCTCAGCTTTCTGTGTTGTCATCAAAGATCTGTTTAAGTGTTTAAACCCCAAAAAAAAAAAAAAGAAGATTTAATACTTACTCAAGTTCTACTTTCTTACCAAATAAATGTGATGCCATTGAGGAAAATGTTTATTGGACTTATTATTAAATGTGTATTCACAATATAAAAGTCCTATATTTTATGCTTTTCTTTAAAAGTTTTTTTTTTTTTAAATGTCTACATGTGTCTGAGATTTACACATACACATCTTTCAAAATCTGACATTTTAACTTGCAGGTGGTTTAAACTGTCCACAAATCGAGGCCAAACTTATCGCATTGCATTAACAACTCCCCATTTATTGCACTAAGATTAAGAAGGATCAGTCATGTATAAGCCAGCATGCAGGTAACTAACAGTTGAACGTAGTAGGATATAGAAAAGCTGTACTGTCTTGCACTGTGAATCAAACAGTAGCGGCATGTTGTTCACATGTGCTGTACAATTATTGTACAAAAACTAATTAACAGCAGTAACATACTGTAGTAAAGTGCCTTGTTTATTGCAGGGTGTAACAGGTTTAATAGATCTATAAAAGCTGTCAAACTAATATGAGGTTGGTAACGATTCTCTAAATCAAACCATCTTATTTACAGGGAGATTAACAAAAACATTAACTGCAATCATTTATAGGGTATATGAACAGTAACATTTAGCAATTGAGAGTAGGAAAGTATTTTTGTTTGTAACATAAAGTCATATGCTTTAAAATCATGAAAATCAGCCCTTATCCCCTTTTTTTGTGCTAGCATTCCAACCATCTGAATTATTCATTAATGCTTCCCACAATAATTGCAGGAGGAATAAAAAAATGAAAAACAGCAATCATAGGTACAATTTGTGCCCGCCCTCCTTCTGCTTTTTATTTATTTATTTATTTATGTTTTGTTTTTTAGAATTATTTTCTGGATACGGAATCTGCAACTTACATAGTTACATAGTTAGTCAGGTTGAAAAAAGACCATCCAGTTCAACCACAAAAAAAAAATATATAATAAATATCATACCAGCCCATATACCCAATTCTATACCCACAGTTGATCCAGAGGAAGGCAAAAAAAAAAAACAGCAGAGCATGATCCAATTTGCTAAAGCAGGGCAAAAAATTCCTTCCTGATCCCCCGAGAGGCAATCGGATTTTCCCTGGATCAACCTTACCTATAAATGTTAGTACCCAGTTATATTATGTACACTTAGGAAATAATCCAGGCCTTTCTTAAAGCAATCCACTGAGTTGGCCAGAACCACCTCTGCAGGGAGTCTATTGCACATTTTCACAGCTCTTACTGTGAATAAACCTTTCCGTATTTGGAGATGAAATCTCTTTTCCTCTAGATGTAAAGAGTGCCCCCTTGTCCTCTTTGTTGACTGTAAAGTGAATAACTCGACACCAAGTTCCCTATATGGACCCCTTATATATTTGTACATGTTGATCATATCCCCCCCTTAATCTCCTCTTCTCAAGAGTGAATAAATTCAGTTCCTCTAATCTTTCCTCATAGCTGAGTTTCTCCATGCCTCTTATCAGTTTGGTTGCCCTTCTCTGCATTTTCTCCATTTCCCCGATATCCTTTTTGAGAGCTGGTGCCCAAAACTGAACTGCATATTCCAGATGAGGTCTTACTGATATTCTTGTTTGGCCTCAATGGTTTAAAGTCAGGACTTTTTTTTTGGCAGAAGAAGTACTGAAGTATACTCTTGCAATAGGTTGATCAGGCATATGAGTATTTAATCATCTTGACTGGCTGAGGACAGGCACCAGCTGATCTAAGGACCTTTAATGGTACTGAAAGGGTTAGTAAGAACATGCCTGCCTTATGGCCAGTATGGCAGCACTATTTAACAAATTATTGGAGGATTGTAAACCACAAACACTTGGATTTTACTCCAGTCTAGTAGTCTGTGAATGCCAATCTCGTATAAACATGCAAATTACAAAGGGGGTTATTTACGAAAGGAAATTCCACTTTGTACTGCAAGTGCACTTGGAATAAAGTCGCTGTAGATCCGAGGGGGGACATGCAAGGAAAATAAAAAACAGGATTTTAGCTTGCACGTGATTGGATGATCAAATCATCAGAGCTTCCCCTCATTTCAGATCTACCCCCTCAGATTTACAGCGACTGCACTTCCAAGTGCACTTGCAGTGCAAAGTGGATTTTCCTTTCGTAAATAACCTCCACAGTGTCTATTGCAATGCATCTGTGTTTCTAGTATCTCATCAAGTACATTATCCAGAGGTAAAACAATAATTCTCCCGCTCTACAAGACTCTGGTCCGGCCGCACCTAGAGTATGCTGTGCAGTTCTGGGCACCAGTCCTCAGGAAGGATGTACTGGAAATGGAGTGAGTAGAAAGAAGGGCAACAAAGCTAATAAAGGGCCTGGAGGATATTAGTTATGAATAAAGGTTGTGATCACTGAACTTATTCTCTCTGGAGAAGAGACGCTTGAGAGGGGATATGATTTCAATTTATAAATACCGTACTGGTGACCCCACAATAGGGATAAAACTTTTTCGTGGAAGGGAGTTTAACAAGACTCGTGGCCGCTCATTAAAATTAGAAGAAAAGAGGTTTAACCTTAAACTGCGTAGAGGACTCTTTACTGTAAGAGCGGCAAGGATGTGGAATTCCCTTCCACAGGCGGTGGTCTCAGCAGGGGGGCATCGATAGTTTAAAAAAAAACTATTAGATAAGCACCTGAACGACCGCAACATACAGGGATATACAATGTAATACTGACATATAATCACACACATAGGTTGGACTTGATGGACTTCTCACCTACTATGTAACTATGTAACATGGAACAATGCAATCAGAAATTTTTATTGGATAAATAATTAACTCATTTTATTGGCATTTTTATTGGATAAATAATTAACTAATTTTAGACCAAAAATTTTTTTTATCTTGTTCCATTAGATACTGCAACATAATTTTGCTGATTTGAATTTAGTCCACCGGTGACACTAAAAATTCTTTCCACAGCTGCAAGTAGGTGCTCTGCAGTTAAAATACTATATTGCTCCACAGAACCATTGCTAAATAGATGTTTCTTTGCAATTGCCCCATTACCTCTGATCTGTACAGACGAAGGCTGGCCATACATTATACGATTTTATTGTACAATTTTCCTTTAGATTTACCAAAACCATATAATATGAGGTCAAATCTAAACACTTTCAATTTGTGTGCAATCAGGCAGGCCCTTGCACTACATGGTTAAAGGTAAATCTAAAGAAAATTGAAAACAAAAATTGCATAATGTGTGGCCAGCTTAAATTGGGGGAGGGTTGTAAAGCACATGGGGTGACGGGACATATCATCCACGATATATGTGACCTAAATACTGAGAATGATGAAATATGCTCAACGGCCATGTCCCTTCTTTATTACAGCTGGTGTATTCTTACATCCAAATACAAAAGTGGCACAGCCTGAGAAGATGCATTTGATCCGTCTGTTTAGGCTGTGTACTAGAGATCTAGGCACATAGAATGACACATGAATTTATTCTGCATGCATTTTTACTATCGGTAGCAGTGAGCCCTCTTTCTAAGCCCTTGTACACACAGTCGGAAATCCCGACAACCAAATCCGTCGGATTTTGTCCGAAACTGTTGCATACACACGGTCGGACAAAGTTGTCGGAAAATCTGATCTTTCAGAACGTGATGACGTAATTTCGTTACGACGGGACTACGTTCACACTAGTAGCCAATGGCTTTGGTGTAGGAATTTGATCTGAGCATGCGTGGCACTTTGTCCGATCGGAATTCTCTACACATGATCGGAGTATGTCTGATCGGAGCATTTTGTCGGAAAATATTTCTGGCAAGTTGGAAAATTTGGTCCGACGGATATTCCAACGGAAACAGTCCGATGTAGACCACACACAGTCGGAATATCCGACAAAACGCTCCGATCGGACACATTCCGTTGGAATCTCCGATCGTGTGTACAAGGGCTAACACCACATCCCAATATTATACATCCAATTATAGTTATTATATAGAATATAGTATAGTAAGTATATAGAATTTTTAAGGTGTCGCGTATAAAAGCATAGTATATTTTGAAAAATATATAGTATTTTATTTAATGATGACAAATGAAATAAAATATTTTAATGAAAATATTATTTCACTTTCTGTACATGGGACACCTTTTTAGGTGTTTGCATTTATAAAGTGCGGAAGGAACGTTAAAGACTGAAATTTTCCATGGTATATTTATATTTGTTATTAAATGCTTGTATACATGCCAAAAATAATTATTAATTTCAATGGACCAGTAATAAGCATTCAATATCTCTTGGGTTATTTTTTTGTTTTTTTGTTTTTTTATGACTTCACCATATGGTACGATAAAAGTGAATCCCACATCATTTTTGGATAACTTTTACATAGACGTATGACATTGAAAGCAGGTTTCCTTAGGCCCTTTCGGTCATGTTAAAGGTAGCAAGGCCTTTATTCACACCTCTATTGCTTTCGCTTTGATATGCAGCTTTGTATTCCCATAGTCCCTTTTCTCCTGGGGTTATACAGCCGGAAAGGGTGCCGATTTTCACAACATATAAAAGAAACCATGGGCTTTTATTGCACTTGGAAGACTTTTATGATCATCATGTCTTTAATGATGTATGGCTTTCCTCCTAGCAAATCATGGGTATATTTAGATCGGTAAGCAAATTTGAAGAATGTTCGCCACTTTATAATATAATATATATTTATTATATATTAATCAAAAAAGCTTTAAATTTAAATACAAAAAAAAAATGTTGTATTTACATGCCCCAATTTACAAAATTTACAGACGCACATCTGGCAAAGTCATAAAGTTGGGGGATGAGCATGGGAACTATTGACCCAAAACACATTGGTTCTTACTCTACAATGGACACTACTATACAAAGAGTATTACAAAAGCACAACAGGTTTTTTGGAATGATACAAAAGGAATCTAACTACCAACATCATTGGGAAGGTGCAATAAACAAACACTAAGCAATTGACCCCTCTAAAAGGATATTTCCCACAGGGCAGAAGTCATTTTTGCAAACCGTTTTAGGAAGAACATCTACAGAATAAAGAACACCACAAATTTGTTCAAGAATATAATTAGACAGATATATTACTTTCTACACATATAGTAAGAAGGCACACTGATGGGGCATTTCTTAGGAAAGACTTTTTATTATTATTATTATTATTATTATTATAATTCAGGATTTATACAACGTCAACAGTTTGCTCAGCACTTTACAAAATGAAGGCAGACATTACAGTTACAATACAATCTGGTACAAGAGAAATCAGGGCCCTGCTTGTTGGAGCTTACTTTTATTATTATTATTTAGGATTTGTATAGTGGCAATGGAGAAAATACAGTTACAATACTAATAAATATTAGTATTAGTACACACTGACAGTATATTTTTTTTTTCATTCAACCCAGAAACTGCAGAGCTTGCTGTACTAACTGTGATCTTAGTACAGCAATCTCCCCACTGAGCTATTGTGTTCGGACTGCAACCCCCCCCCCCCCCCCCTCGGCCAGAACACACCAGTCAGAAATCGCAGCCAATGGCTTTGAGTGCTGATTTATACCAACTGGCTGCTGGTCAGACGTTTACTCGTCTTCTGTCGGACAGGCTGCTGTACACATGGGCTAAATGTGCCAACCAATATTTGGCCCTTGTGTACCAGGTGTTTAGAAAAGTCATGGTTGTGAGAGCTCACTATCTAGAAAGGAAGAGGAGGTAATAACCATGAGATTAGCATATTTTGGCACAAACAAGTCATGTATAGTTGTATGATTTATTTGATACAAATTACTCATGTAGCACCTAAATGCCTGTCCTTCATTAGAAAATCCATGTTTAAACCTAAATAAATATATCTGTAGTAAAGGAAATATGGGGGTGGCCATTGCTGAACTCCTGGAAATGCTATTTACCTGGCTGTTCAGTATTCAAGTCTGCAGCAAGTGAACTCAGTCAATGTCGGAACTCCTGACCCATAATTGTTCCAGGTTAGTGTGGAAGTCAGTGACTTCAAAAATACTAAAGCCATGGGCTCAGCATGACAGACAGGCAATCGGCATCAGTAATGTTAGTCCAACATTTCTCTTTTTGCAGGTTTCCTGTAATTAAGTTACAAGTTAAGCTATTCATGTACATGAGATTTGCCTGACCTGGCTATTTGTGGATAGATCAGGGGATGACCTTATGTCTATGTGAACCCCATCACTACTGCCAACCAGAAGAAATACTCAATCAGACAAGCTGGAAGCCCGTACCAGTCACTGCCCCCCCCCCCCCCCCCCCCACTAAGCCAGGGAAAGTTCCCTTCCCGCTTTACCACCTTCTCATAACCATGGAGCAAAGCTGTGAGGTTAATCAGGCTGGGCATGCAGGTTTATGTCCCTTTGGAAAGTATTTTTTCTTGACTACATTTAGATCATGATTTCATGTCTGACTGCTTGTTTACATCTGTAGAATCAGGAGTGTAACTTCAGTATTAAAGGACTTGGTACAAAGATAAAGTCAATAATACCATAACATTCTGATTACTCTGGCCTAAATTATATCATCCTGCTTACACAGTGGGAGTCTCTAAACATCGTACCTGTAAATAGCAGGTGACCTTTTGAGAAAACAGGAAAAATGTTTAGAAAATGTCCGATTAATTTAGGGCAATATATTTGGCCTTGCATAACCTCAGGCTCACAGTTATGAGATGATGATTGGCTTATCCAGTTGTTTTTCAACCAGAATGGGCAACTAATGTAATTTGTACAACCAGATGTTTACTGGCCAAGAGCTGTTAGGGTAAACCCAACCTGTTGCAAAGTTTCTTACTTAGAAGTACCAGTACTTTCTGCTGCAGGCTGACAATGCTAAGTTATTGCCTCTCATTTAGCAGCAGCGTTGTCAGCCTGCCATGCAAACTCCTTTCCGTTGGCCATGGGGGGTACCTATCAGGTCTGTGCATGCCGCCTGAAGACGGGCAGCCCAACTGATGACTAAAGAAGCTGATACAACAGGCTGATAACACTGCTGCTAATTAAAGCGGAGGTCCACCCTAAAATGGACCTCCGCTCATCGGAATCCCCCCCCCCTCCAGCGCCACAATCGGCACCTTTCAGGGGGGAGGGGGGTGCAGTTACCTGGATAATCCAGGTAACTGCACCCACTTCCGGGCTAGCTCTCTGCGGAACGGGGCATACGTTACGCCCCGTTCCGCAAGCGCCCACCCCCTTCAGCAAGTGCCCCGCTGCCTGCTGGGAAACACACAGCTCCCAGAGGCAGCGGGGACCGTCCGGATTGCGCCGCGCGACTCGCGCATGCGCAGTAGGGCACCGGGAAATGAAGCCGAAAGGCTCCATTTCCTGATTCCCATACCCAAGATGGCGGCGGGACCCGGCAGCCGAGCGAGCGATCGGCTTCGGGTGCCGACATCGCGGGCGCGCTGGACAGGTAAGTGTCACTATTTAAAAGTCAGCAGCTGCAGTATTTGTAGCTGCTGGCTTTTAAAAAAAAAAAAAAAAAAACGCGGAGTCCCGGTGGACTCCCGCTTTAAGAGGTAGTGACTTTATATTGTCAGCCCCCAGCAGGAAATATCTCTGCTTGCAAAATCTCCAGGTATAAAACTTAACAACAAATTCATGAAATCTATACTGATCAATGAATGATGTTGTCAGATGGATGCTGCCAGCACTACTTCGAAATACACTCAAGCAACATCAAATGGTAAACAACAACAATCATAAACAACATCAAATGGTAAACAACAACAATTATAAACAACATCAAATGGAGCAAGTCTTCTAATCCCAGCAATGGCAGCAAATCTGAGGCAAGGGACAGGGGCTCTCCATAAGACCATTTTGATTATGTATCATATGTATTGGTACCTTTAAAGGGGTTGTAAAGGTAAATTTTTTATTTTCTACATAGGTTCCTTTAAGCTAGTGCATTGTTGGTTCACTTATCTTTTCCTTCGATTTCCCTTCTAAATGTTTTTTTTTCTTTGTTTTCTTTGTCTGAATTTCTCACTTCCTGTTCCTCCTCAGTAAGCTGTTCAGTAAGCTGTTCTGGCTGACTAACCACCAGCTCGGATGATGGTGAGAAGTTTACTGAGGAGAAATAGGAAGTGAGATATTCAGACAAAGCAAAAAAACATTTAGAAGGGAAATCAAAGGAAAAGGTAAGTGAACCAACAATGCACTAGCTTAAAGGAAACTATGTAGAAAATAAAAAAATTACCTTTACAACCCCTTTAAGCTACATTAAGACATAAGCTGCTCTATGACCCTGGCCAACACAACTTGGCCAAACCTGCCATGGGGAAAGTTGATCAGCTGGGTTGGATTTTCCTGACCAATCACTATTGTTTCCTCTGAGACAGGCTGGCACCTGTAGTGGCCTCTCCTTCTTCTTCTATAGGCACAGACATGCATGTACAGCAGATGCAACCCAGCAGGCTGGGTACAAACCTGAAGTCGCATGTTTGTTGGCAATGTTAGCTTCAGATTTACTTTATGCAACTGCTTTTCATAAACCAACGCCTCCAAAATAATTTTTACATAGGACAAAGCATTTTCTTACAATACAAAGCTATAGAAGACAATAACATATTATCTCATTATTAACCCTCTTGTCTTGAATTGTATTGTAACCGTACTCTCTCCTTTTATTTTTTAAAGTGCTGCTCAAACTGTTGGCATTCTATAAATCCTGTATAATAGGAATAATTTTTTTACAATGTCCACTAGCGGTTGAATTACTTAAGGCAAATGGACTGTTCACTTTAAGGAAAATGTAACTTTGCAAAATAATTTTTCCTTAGCTAAGGCCTGGTATGCATTTTTTTTTTTTTTTTTTTTAGTGCATTTTCAGTTTTGCAGAAACACACATTTAACATGGTTTCCTATGGGTGCATTTTCACCACATTCACTAAGCTAATGGAAAACTGGCATGCAAAATTCAAATTCGCTTGCAAAAAAACTGCCTATTTGCCTTTAGTAAATCAACCCCAGCAAGTTGAACTTTGAATAAGAACCAAACCTTTTTTCTCTGAACAATTCAGACAAACCTTGGTATGAAAAACATTTTATCCCAATTTCTTGAATGACAATCCTACAGTACTTTCCCTAACATGAAAGGGAGTCTGAGCAACACTTTCCGTCTTTTCCTTGTCAAAGACGTTCATTGATAAGATCACCTTGTAGCTTCTTTGTCTACTATCAGTTTGAAATTAGCACCTCAATAGAACTTAAAGAACCAATTTGGGCATCTTTGTTCCTCTGTATGATTCCAAACTTACATCAAAGAGAATAAGGAAGGATCAAAGGCATCAGCACACGTAGGTAGTGTTGTATTTGTTTGTTATCTTCACAGTTGTGTTTTGCTTTGTTTCTTTGCTTTTTTTCCCCCTTTGAGTTGGTCACATCCTGTCTCAGCAGACCACCGAGATACCTGGAGGCAAGACTCTTAATGACCCCAAGTGTTACTGCTTCCGTACAGTTTATGGTAGTAACCAATACATTATGAAAACATGGCCACAAATATGTTGTCTACAAAAGAGGAGCAAGTTGTCTTACAGGTTTCTTTACCTTTGAAAATATCAACTGATAATAAATTGCCACCGCATAAAATTCTCATAAATTAACCTGGTCAGCCTGAAACCCTCCAGTTGTACAGGAACTACAGGTCTCAACATGCCTTGTTATCCACCAATGGAACTTATTGCTTGTTAGGCTGTATTTAAATATTGTTAATGTCATTCAGAATTAAATAATCACAATAACTAAAGGGATATTATAAAGGAATTTTAGTATTCACATGCAAAATGATTTCAATATTGCAGGATTACATTTACAACTGCAGTTCTGATTTTCTAGGTAAGACCAGGACAAAGGAGAAATATCGGGTTGTTTACACCGACCATCAGAGACTGGAGCTTGAAAAAGAATTTCATTACAGTAGATATATTACTATAAGAAGAAAAAGTGAACTTGCTGCTAGTTTAAGCCTTTCTGAGAGACAGGTAAGTTCTAAACAGTTATTACCCCAAAATGTCGGTCAGCTCCTTTTTATATTTGCAAAATTTAGATAAAAACCTATAAATGTTTTTTCATAAAAACAAAGGATGATGATTTTTGCAAATAAGAGCGGGTTACTAATACGTGCCTGATTACTATCTGAGTGGCAGTATTGGCATGATACAACTACTCTTAGCCCTTGTACACACGGTCGGAGAATCCGTCGGAATGTGTCCTATCGGACCGTGTTGTCGGATATTCTGACTGTGTGTGGTCTGCTTCGGACTGTTTCCGTCGGAATATCCGTCGGACCAAATTTTCAAACGTGCTGCAAATATTTTCCGACAAACTGGTCCGATAGGACATACTCCGATCATGTGTAGAGAATTCCGATCGGACAAAGTGCCACGCATGCTCAGATCAAATCCCTACACCAAAGCTATTGGCTACTAGCCTGAACGTAGTCCCGTCGTAACGAAATTACGTCATCACGTTCTGAAAGATCGGATTTTTCGACAACTTTGTCCGACCGTGTGTATGCAACAGTTTCGGACAAAATCCGACGGATTTGGTTGTCGAAATGTCCGACCGTGTGTACAAGGGCTTAGTGGCTTAATGGCCCACTGGCCCCAATAAAGCAATACTGTAATTAGCACTAAGAAAAAAATCACAAGACTGCGAGAATGGACACCAAACACTTTGTCTAGGCAGTCAACTAATCTTATATTGCTCCCTTTAAATCATACATTTTGTTGCCTATGCAAAGTGTGTCTATATTACGTTTATAATTTGGCACAGTACAACAAAAAAATTGCTAAGGAACTGTCTGTTCATTTGTGAAAAAAATCACAAACAATACCCATAGTGTTTGTAATATTGTGTGACATGGCAGCTTCTGTTAGTTGCCTTTTGTTAGGTGAATGTAACATTTCTCAACATTAGATTCTAATGCCGCGTACACACGATCAGAATTCTCGTCTGAAAAAACTCTGATGGTTTTCCCGATGGAATTCAGCTCAAGCTGTCTTGCCTACACACGGTCACATCAAATTCCGATCATTTATAACGCGGTGACGTACAACACGTACGACGTGACTAGAAAAAGGAAGTTCAATAGCCAGTAGCCAATAGCTTCTGTCTCGTAGTCGAATCTGAGCATGCGTGATTTTTGGCGTGTCGGAATTGCATACACACGATCGGAATTACCGATAGAAAGTTTTTCCGTCAGGAAAATTGAGAACATCCTATCAATTTTTGGCTGGCGGAAATTCGGACAGCTAAATTCCGATGGAGCATACACACGGTTGCATTTTCCGATGAAAAGCTCTCATCGGTCTTTTTCTGGCCAGAATTCCGATCGTGTGTACGCGGCATTAGGGAAAAAAAGGCCTTAACCTTCATCTAAAAGAGTTAATGAACTTTTGACCAATAGCGAAAATAGCCTAACTATAGGCTATGAAGAATTGGAAAGAAGAGAAAATAATATGAGGGAGGACTCTGCACTCTGTACAAAGTGTATGGAGATTTCTGTGCTTCTCACTAATGATGTAATAAATAGGCTACTACAAAAAGTGAACTGCTATACAGAGGGATCTGTTGCCCATCTGTGAAGGGTTTCAGTAAACTCTTCAAACAACAGAGTTCTATCTCTGCAACACTCTGGGGGAGATTTACTAAAACTGGAGCACTCAGAATCTGGTGAAGTTGTGCATGGTAGCCAATCAGCTTCTAACTTCAGCTTGTTCAATGAAGTTTTGACAATAAAACCTGGAAGCTGATTGGTTACTATGCAGAGCTGCACTAGATTTTGCACGCTCTAGTTTTAGTAAATCCCCCCCCCCCTGTCAATTCCGTATAGTAGTTCCCTCTGTAAGTGGTGAGCACAGGAATCTCCATACACTTCCTCTTTTAGTTAAACAGTTTTAGCCTATAATGTTAAGCTATTTTCTCTATTGGTGAAAAGTTCACTAACTTAACATACATTATGAGAATCATTCCTAACATTTGCACGAAAGCTAATATATTTGCAAAGTAAATACTTTATAAAAAGATCCCTTTCATGAGCAGCAGATCTACAAAGAATTGTTGGAAGGTTGTGCTTTAAACCTTTGATAAGCCAAATAATGTGTAAAAAGTTAATTATATGTGAACTCTTAAGCCCCGTACACACAGGCCGAATGTGCCGGAAAAAAAAAACCGGCTGACATTCGGCCAATGTGTATGTCGGTCTGTGATGCAAATGGTCGGTATCGGCACCAATACTAATATCGGTATCAGTGCAACCTTAATTCTGACAGAGGGAGGTTTTCCTGCTTAAAGCGGAAGTAAAACCCATCAATTTGATAGTTTCAAAAGAACTGCTAACATTCCCGGCATGCTAGCTGTCACATTTGACTGTGCTCTCAACCAAACTATCAAATCATCCAATGGCTGGTGTCATGAACAGAGGCCAAGATGGCAGCTTCATTGGCTGAAAACGATAGGAGGGTTTACTTCCACTTTAAAGAATACAATGGTCACTGCCGCCAGCAGTGATCACATGAAAAATAGCCAGCAGGCTGGTTGTATAGAAGTCGATAGATCAACCTCAGTACAACCAGCCTGGCTGCTTCCTGTTGATCTCCCTGTGGCTGGCTTTACCTTGTAAAACAATCCATTCAGTTAAAAATAGAAAAGCAAGGCAAAATATTTGTGTATATACAAAACAAAAATGATAAATACAATTAAAATTTTTTTTATAAGTGATCACTTAAGTGATCTCATTTGTTCTCAGCTGCATACGGGGCTTATAGAGGTGGAGGTGGAGACTGCAGGGTCAAAAGGAGGCTGAGAAATAGCAGTACACAAATATTTCCAGTATTTAGTTTTGCAGAGGGGCATGTCAATGCAAGTCTTGCCATTGGAGGACAGCCCGGCTGTGCTCCCAGCAAGGTTAGAAAACCTGCCACATGAGGATATATGTGCTACCATGCCTAGCATGGTAGTTTGAAATAATAAAAATAATAAAGCCCCTTTCACACTGGGGCGTCGGCGGTAAAGCGTCGCTATTTTTAGCGGCGCTTTACCGTCATTTTAGCGGCGGTCTGCGGCTGCTAGCGGGGTGGTTTTAACCCCTGCTAGCGGCCGAAAAAAAGGGTTATAACCACCGGCAAAGCGCCGTTTAGCCGCGCCGTCCAATTGATTTCAATGGGTAGGAGCGGTTAAGGAGTGGTGAATACACCTGCTCCTTTCACCGCTCCAAAGATGCGGCTAGCAGGACTTTTTTCACCGCCCTGCTAGCGCACCAGGCTTTCACACTGGAGTGAAAGGGGCTGTTTTTTCAGGCTCTACACAGGTGCCTGAAAACTGCCCCAGTGTGAAAGGGGCCTAAAGCAGGGTGCCTGGCAGGATCACCCAGTATTTCACACAAAGGAAGAAATGCAAAGAAATCAGAATACTTATTAACACAAGTACATGGTACAACAGACGCACATCAGGAATATTAAATGTTGGAGTAACATACACTTTACCCACTTTTGTTTCAAAATCTTTCTCGTTATTTGACCTTATAGGTTAAAATTTGGTTCCAGAACCGAAGAGCGAAGGAGAGAAAGCTTTTCAAAAAGAAAATGAATCAGTTCGAGGGATCCGGCTCTTTGCAGAGTGATTCCAGTTCAGCCAGTCCCAACCCACACTCTGACTCTATGGTACAAGGGGAAATGACAAGCTCTTTATATCAACAACGACAACTTGCACTCAATAGCCTGCATCCCGAAGACATCATACAGCATGTTGTTGTGTAAATGGGAAGCTTAAGCACAGCCAATTACAAGCAGGACTAACTATAAGACATTAAGGATTTCCTTCCTTGCCTTTAAGACTGAAAACTGTTACCCTCTTTAACAGAGGTAGAATTTAGCAAAAATAGCAACTATGCATAAAAATGTCTTAAAGTACCTGTCATGCAAGAAGATGCTAACAAAATTGTTACAATTCTTCAGCATAAACTGAAGGAAGAAGACAATGTTACACTTTTTATAACCTACCAAGGAGTTCCAAAGTCAAATGATTGGTTTACTTTGGTGAACTAAGAAGTAATTTGTACATCCTTTTAAATGTTGCATAAAACCTACTCTTACACATGCCTTATGATTATTTGTCTTAAGTGTGTACCGAATATTGTGGTTTAATGTTAACATTTTCTCTGTACAAATGTTTGAACTGAAATATTACTGAGAAATAATACTGTGACTGCAAAATCTTTAACCCAATATACATCCATTCAAATGATGTGCACATCCATTATATCCTGTACAGTTTAAGATTATCATCTGTCCATTCGCAAATTATTGCCTTAAGGGAAAGGATCAAAACAGTTTGATTTTGTACATTCATGTGAACAGAATAAAAGATTAGAGCATCTGACAAAAGCAAGTTTACTTAAATTAATTACTGACATATACTAAATATATATATATATATATATATATATATATATATATATATATATATATATATATATACAGATCTACCTTTTATTCTGTTCATGCAACTAAGAGAGCTGTGTGTAATAATAACATGTTTCAATTCACTCTCACCAATAAAATAAAAAAATTTGTCAAAAAGATTTTAGCTTCACTGCCAATTTAAATATACATAAGGCTTTCATTGACAGCAATATAACAAGTTCAAAAAGAACGCTATAATTTCTTTTAAAAACTTAACTCCAGTTAAATTGTTTGGGTGCTTTTTGTTTTCTTTTTTGTTTTTTTTTTACATTTTTGATACGTTTAGGGAAGACTTAATATTCTTTATACATTTATATATCAGGTGGCACAGTGGTGTAGTGGTTAGCACTCTCACCTAGCAGTAAGCCCTTGTACACACGGTCGGAGAATCCGTCGGAATGTGTCCTATCGGACCGCGTTGTTGGATAATCCGACTGTGTGTGGTCTGCATCGGACTGTTTCCGTCGGACCAAATTTTCCAACTTGTTGGAAATATTTTCCGACAAACTGGTCCGATCGGACATACTCCGATCATGTGTAGAGAATTCCGATCGGACAAAGTGCCACGCATGCTCAGATCAAATTCCTACATCAAAGCTATTGGCTACTAGCCTGAACGTAGTCCCATCGTAACGAAATTACGTCATCACGTTCTGAAAGATCGGATTTTTCGACAACTTTGTCCGACCGTGTGTATGCAACAGTTTCGGACAAGATCCGACGGACAAAATCCGGCAGAATGTCCGACTGTGTGTACGGGGGCTAAGAAGGAGTCACTGGTTCAAATCCCCACCACACCACCACCTGCCTGGAGCTTGCATGTTCTCCCTGTGCCTGCATGGGTTTCCTCCCATGCTCAAAAGACATGCAGGTTGGTTAATTGGCTTCTGTCCAAAATTGGCCCTAGTATATGAATGGAGACCTTAGATTGTGGGCTCCTTGAGGGTAGGGACCAGTGTGAGTGTGCAATGTACAGGGACAATTGTAGACACTCACTCAGGTTGAACTGGATGGACTGGTGTCTTTATTCAACCTTACAAACTATGTAACTATATATATATACAATATAGCTGTTACATATACTATATATCTGGGGTGTGTGTATGTGGATATATATCATAAAAATTACATATACATATTTTTTTCTTTATCTATGGCCTTTGGGAAGGCTTGATTGTTGGCACTAGGACGTATACCGTGTGCTGTCTACCCCACCTGTGAAGAGAGATTACATATATATATATATATATATATATATATATATATATATATATATATATATATATTATACATAAAAAGCATTGAGCATGTCACCATTTTTCTAGGTAAATATATTTTTAAAGGTGCTAGTGACATGAAATTGTCACCACATGTCGGTAACAACCCATGCAATCAACACATACAAAGAAACCAAAACAAATAAGTTCAGAAATTAAGGTATTTATAATCAAATGGAATGACATAGGGAAAAAGTATTGAGCACGCTCATTGAAATGTACTGTATTTTATTCTTCGTACAAAATTCTTTGTTGGTAATGACAGCTTCAAGACGCCTTCTGTACTGTATAGAGAAATGAATTGCATGCTTTGCTCTGGTAAGATTTTGCCCCATTCTTCCACAGTCTTCAAATATTGAAGGTTCTGTGGGGCCTCTTCTGTGAACTATGATCTTTAGTTCTTTGAGATCAATGTATTGCTCATATGCCCACCCTCGTTTCATTGTTATCATGCTGGTAGAGGGCAGCAGATTTTTATCAAGAATGTCTTGGTACATTTCTCCATTCATCCTTCCTTCCTTCCAATGACATGAAGTTTGCCAGTTCTGTATGCTGAAAAACAGCCCCATACCATAATGTTCCAAACTTCACTGTTGGTATGATGTTCCCACCTCCAAACTATACTGTTGGGATGGTGTTTTTTGGTGACGTGCAGTGCCATTTGACCTCCAAACATTGTGTGCATTATGAAACTTATACTGTGGCAGGTCGTCACGATCCTGCGAACCGTCATAGCTGTACGTCGGCAACTTTAAGCGGGATAACAGGCGCGCCCGCTGCATTGTGGGGGTGCCAATGCTCATGGCCGGCGGTCGCGGGGCGCGAGAGGCAGAACAGGGATGTGTGTGTAGACACACACGTCCCTGTTCTGTGAGGAGAGGAGATGCAGATTGTTAGTTCCTAATAGCTAGGAACCACGATGTGTCCTCTCCTATAGTCAGTCCCCTCCCCCTACAGTTAGAATACACATTCAGGGAACACAGTTAACCCCTTGATCACCCCCTAGTGTTAACCCTTTCCCTGGCAGTGACATTTACACAGTAATCAGTGCATTTTTTTTTTAAGCACTGATCGCTGTATAATTGTCAGTGGTTTCAAAAATGTGTCAAAATTGTCTGATGTGTCTGCCATAATGTTGCAGTTCCGATAAAAATCACAGATCACCGCCATTACTAGGTTTATTTTTTTAGAAAAATGCCATAAATCTATCCCCTATTTTGTAGCTGCTATAACGTTTGCCCAAACCAATCAATATACGCTTACTGCAATTTTTACTACCAAAAATATATAGATGAATACATATTGGCCTAAACTGAGGAAAAAATTAGCTTTTCTACAAAAAAAAAAATGGGTATATTTATCATAGCAAAAAGTACAAAATATTGTGTTTTTTTTTTCAAAATGTTCGCACTTTTTGTTTTATAGCGCAAAAAATAAAAAACGCAGAGGTTATCAAATACCACCAAAAGAAAGCTCTTTTTGTGGGAAAAAAGGATGTCAATTTTGTTTGGGTACAGCGTCGCACGACCGCGCAATTGTCAGTTAAAATTGCAAAAAATGGCCCGGTCATTGAGCAGCCAAATCTTCCGGGGATGAAGTGGTTAAACAAGCTTCAACATACTTTTTCTTCAGCAGTGGAGTCTTGCGTGGTGAGCGTGCATACAGGCCATGGTGGTTGAGTGCATTACTTATTATTTCAAAGAAAACAATTGTACCTGCCAATTCAAGGTCTTTCTGAAGCTCTCCACAAGTGGTCCTTGGCTCTTGGACAACTCTTCTGATAATTCTTTTCACTCTTCTGTTGGAAATCTTGGGAGGAGTACCTGGTCACGGCCGGTTTATGCTGAAATTATGTTTTTTCCCACTTCTGGATTATGGCCCCAACAGTGCTCACTGGAACATGCAGAAGTTTAGAAATCCTTCTGTAACCAATGCCATCAGTGTGTTTTTTGTGGGGTAGGGCTGTGAAGGTCTTATGAGCTCTTTGCTTTTATCCATCATGAGATGTTTCTTGTGTGACACCTTGGTAATGAGACATCTTTTTATAGGCCATCAGTTGAGACTGAACCAGCTGATATTACTTTGCACTGAGAAGGGGCAGGGTTGATCCTACTGATAGATTTCAGCTGGTGTCTTGGCTTTCCATGCCTTTTTTGCACCTCCCTTTCTTCATGTGTTCAATACTTTGTCCTTATGTCATTCCATTTTACTACACAACTTAATTTGTTTACTCTGAACTTATTTGTTTTTGTTTCTTTGTATGCATGAGCTGCGATATCCTCACTTCCGCGCATGCACGCGGGAGATTTCTTCCCGGCAGGGTCCGGCCGTCTGCCAGACTTTCAGCCGAGAATCCCCTGTGCGCATGCGCCGCTACAGTCAGCGGCGCATTGCGAGGGGAATATCTCCTTAACCGTACATGTTTAAGAGATATTTTTTTTTACCTACAGGTAAGCCTTATAAGCTTTCCTGTAGGTAAAAGTCCCAAAATTGACTATACAACCACTTTAATGTCATTTAAACTGAAGATCTAACATTGGGAGTTGGACCTCTTGAAATGGCCTCAACAGATCTGGGGACTCAAATAAATATAGTCCTCTTCCTGAAGTTTTCAACAAATGTGGTGATATATAATCACATTTTATAACAACTGTGGATCACCACAAAATAAACTATTTATCAGATATTGTGTACTACTGTGCAAAAGTTTAAGGCAGTGTGAAAAAATGTTGTAAATTAAGAATACTTTTATAAATAAAAGTGTTTAATAGCTTTTTTTTTTTTTTTTTTTTAATCACTTAACAAAATGGAATATAAATGGACGGAACATAAATCCAAATGAGATCGATATTTGGTGTGACCACCCTTTGCCGTCACAACATCATCAATTCTTCTAGGTACAATTGCACACAGTTTTGAAGGAAATCCCAGACTTAAAGATGTTGAGATCAGTGCTCTGTGGGGGTCCGAACATTACTTCCAGGACTCCTTGTTCTTCTTTACGCTGAAAATAGTTCTTCATGACATTAGCTTTATGTTTTGGGTTGTTGTCCTGCTGCAGAATACATTAGGGGCCAATCACATGATGGTATGGGATAATGGATAAGCATCTGCCTGTATTTCTCAGCATTGAGAACACCATTGATCCTGACCAAATCTCCAACCCTATTTGAGGAAATGCAGTCCCAAACGTGTAAGGAACCTCCATCATGCTTCACTGTTGCCTGCACACTCATCATTATACCGCTCTCCTTCGGTGAACTGCCTCCCGCTACAGCCAAATATTAAAAATTTTGACTCATTAACACCTGCATCCGTTTTTTTGCACCCCAGTTATTATGTTTACATGCATAGTTGAGTTGCTTAGCATTGTTTCCACATCAGAGGTATGGATTATTTTGGCCACAATTCTTCCATGAAGACCACTTCTAGCAAGACTTCTCCAGACTTCTTTGCACCGGTTCTGTGCTGATGGCACTGCTGGATATCTTTTTATGTTGAAGGGAAGTAAGCATGATGTGTCTTTCATGTGGTGCATTAAGTTTCCTTGGCGACCACTGCGTCTACGATCCTCAAAGTTGCCAATTTATTTGTGCGTCTTCAAACCCCAGACTGCTTTGAAATCTTTACCTGGGAGAGACCTTGCTGATGCAGTAGAAATATATTGTGTCTTGTTGCTGCGCTTGGTCTTGCCATAGTGTATGACCTGTGACATAAAACTGTCTTCCAAAGCCTCACCTTATTAGCAGAGTTTGGCTGTTCCTCACCCAGTTTTAAGCCTCCTGCACAGCTGTTTCTGTTTCAACTAATGACTGTTTTAAACTACATATGGGATTGATGATCATTAGCACCTGCTTGGCATAATTGGTTAACAATACACCTGGCTCTAATGCAGCACATAGATTATGCGATTTTCTTTCCTGCAACTATGGGAAGAAATTCACTTAGTAAGTGTTGAAGGGGAAATCCCTTCCAAGAGGCTATTATGATCTCCCGTTGCTGGGAGCTATCCCTCTGGGGAGAATGCAGTGACTACTGCTAGCAGCTATAGCCACTGGCTATAACTGCATGCTAAAAATCTGACATGCTGGTTGTACTCCGTTCAATCGATTGATCAATTTGGGTACAAGCCACCTTCTCATAGATAGATCGAATTGAACCGGTTCAGCAGGAACCAGCTAAGATTCAATCCATCTATCACTTAATCGAACAATCCCCGATTTTGTGCTAGTGTACAAAGTGTGCAAGTGCAAGAATTTATGCTGGCTTGGCAGCTATGCTGGCAAAGAGTAGTCGCACCAAATATTGATTTGTTTTAGATGCCGACAATTGCAATGGATTTCGGGGGTTGTAGTTCATTCACACACAGAACTGTGTGACTGAATGACTCGGCAGTGTGAGGAGATTTTAAAAAGTGACAGCTAGTATGGGAAATTCTTCCTGCACTGCTGCCACAGGAAGGGGGGGAGGGGGCAGCGGACGACATTTGCAGCACTGGGAACATGTTACATGTTCCACCCTAAAAATGGGTGGAACATGTAACATGTTCCCAAAGGTGAACTTGTTAGGTGAGTCCCTACCCACAAGGAGCTTACAATCTAAGATCCCTAACCAGTGGCGGCCTGTCAATAGGGGGCACTGCCCCCCCCCCAAAGTTTTAATGTGTTAAAAACTGTTAGTCAATCATATATTATCATTTATTAAAAAAAAAAAAAAACTGTGCATATTCATTCATATGTGTGTGCGGCAGGGTTCTGGACTAATGGGTGTCTATTAGGTCAGCAAACTTTTGAAAGACATGTGATTTGAAGCTGAGCTCTAATTGGCTTGTTTTTCATTGTCCTTGGGGCACAGAGCAGATTTCAGAAAATGAATGTCCTTTTTGTGTTTTTGGTCTCGTGATTGGATCGTTCTCGATACATCTCTTTCCCGGCGAGGTGTCTCGAGGTGAAGGAAGGTTCAGTCTTGTCTTTGCCGCAGTACCCCTTTACAGGGTGTTCGAATGAGGAGAGGATGGGGGAGCTTGGACCAGATCGACCCTGCTTGCAGATTCGGCAGTGATCGGGTGGTTGCGTGAGTGATTACCTCGATTGCTTGGCTCATACTGATAGTACCGCTGTAGGGCTGATACTGATAAGGCTACTGCTGGTAGTGGGCCCACATTGAGCTTGGATTCGCTGATTTTTTTGGTTTGTTTGCGCCCCCCCCCCCCCCCCCCTTCAAAACGTTTTAACACCAGCCACCACTGTCCCTAACTTGTATACATACACATACTAGGGCCAATTTAAACAGGAGCCAATTAACTCCCAGCAATTCTTTGGAGTGTGGGGTGTTTGTTCTGTAATGTTGACAATGTTTTCTTGCAATGGAAGCTGTTTGGGAAAGCAAATATGTTCAACATTAGGAAAAAAGTCTAAATGAATGAGACTAGAATAGTACTAGCTATACAATGGCCTGGATAATCTAGAACCTTCAGAGACAGCTAACACATAGTTTTTAGGCTACCATCACACTGAGACCACGGTTACATTGGCTGTAAAGCGCCACTCGTTTTAGTGGCACCTTACCGTTGTTTTAGCAACACTTTTCGGCCACTAGCAGGGCACTTTTAACACCCGGTAGCGGCCAAAGAAAGGGTTAAAACCACCAAAGTTGTGGCGCTTCAGAAGCGCTACCCATTCATTCCACTGGGCAGGGGTGGTTTAGGAGCGCTGTATACATGTGCTCCCAAATCGCCCCAAAGATGCTGCTTGCAGGACTTTTTGTAACGTTCTGCAAGCACCCCGCCCCAGTGTGAAAGCACTCAAGCTTTCACATTCGGGCGGCATGGGAGGCAGTTTTCAGGCGCTTTACAAACGCTCTTTCTAGCGCTAAAATGCCTTAAAACTGCCTTCATTGTGAAAGGGGTCATACACTCTGCACTTCCGGCAGTCACTTCCTACTTCCTGAGTGCTGCATGGGAGATCCCCCTGCTCCTCTGCAGGAAGCCAATCTCATCAGCAGGGAATAACATATATTTCGTCGGTTCCATACACAAAGAGTACACATACACAAGGAAGCCATGTTTGCCAGACTTAGCCCTTGTACACACGATCGGACATTCCGACAACTTTGTCCGACCGTGTGTATGCAACAGTTTCGGCCAAAATCCGTCGGACAAAATCCAACAGATTTGGTTGTCGGAATGTCCGTCCGTGTGTGCAAGGGCTTAGAAAATGATAGTTGGCCACAGATTGGACTTAACAATCTATTTTATCAACCTATTAACATATTATTAACATTATCAAGAGTTTTGGAAAGGCAAAGCCCAAAGCGAAGAGATGGGACATTAAGGGTGCAATATTCAAAAAGAAAAAGATATATGTATAAAAAGTTTTTAAATATTTTATTATAACAACAATCCCATAAAAACAAACAGAAAAAACAGCCTTATAGTCATACAAGGGTGTTATATATAACTTGCGGTCCAGGTAGTGATTCAGTTGGGGTAGTTGTAATTTGCTTATCCCGACATGTTTCGCTTATTGCTTCATCAGAGGATATACAAACTACCAAAATAATAACAAAATCACATAAAACAACAAGTTTAATTACAAAAACACATTTAAGGACAATTTGTATAAATTTATATATATATATATATATATATATATATATATATATATATATATATATATATATATATATACATACATACTATCAAAAAGGTATGAACAGGGCTTTAAATAGAAAGGTGTGCTTACCCCCACTTCACCAACCCATCTCCTGCAGAAAAAGTCATCCAGGTATAATAAAAGATGCAAGGGCAGCAGGCCCAGCAGCCAAATAATACAGCAAGGAGGGCACAGACGATGGCTAGTCAGGACAGATTAAAAAGAGAAGTTTATTTTGTGGAAAACAAGTTTTTTCATTGTTCATTTTCAACTTTTCTTTATATACTAATGGGTTCTATACTTAACCTAGCCTAATTCCATTTTTATATCTATAGCAGTATAGATGTATATAATAGAGGAAAGAGAGAAATATCTACCAATTTATTCATTATAATAATACTAATTAATAATGAGCCTTTTATTTTTAAATTGCATTAAAAAGTCAACATATTGGCGCTACTTATGAATTTATCTTATCAGAGATACATATTAATTATATGGTCATATTAATTTATAAGAAGAGAAATTATACTCTGCCAACTTACATGCTCAATAAAAGAATGGAGATTCTTTCCTATAGTCCTCTATTAGTGCTAAACCATTAGGGATATCATAAAGCCCAATAGGAGTAGGTTGGACTGCAAGGAATAGTGCACCCACAAGCTATCCAGCTTGCTTCTAGGGTGTCTACAATGTATAAAAGAATAGGGGGTTAGCAAGTACAAAATATAAGAATCCTAGCAGAAGGATCAATATAGAAGTTTTTATCTGAGAATAAAACTTACTAACCGTATAGATTTATTATTTAATATTATTAACATCTTTTTTTATAGAAAAGCAAAGATGCCCTTTTAAGACCCCTTTCCCACTGGGGCATTTTTCAGGCGTTTTTCAAGCGCTTTAGCGTTAAAAAAAGCGCCTGAAAAGCGCTTGAAAGAAGCCTCATCTGCAGTCCCAATGTGAAAGCCCAAGTGCTTTAAGAGCCCTTTCACAATGTCAGCGCCCGAAAAACGCTCGTAAAGCGCCGCTTAAACTAGCAGCGATTTACCAGCGTTTTTCGAGCGTTATTGGGGCGCTTTTAATCCCTGCTAGTAGTGCCCACAAAACGCTGCTGCCAATAGCGTTTTTCAGGCGTTTTTCAGGCGCTTCCCATTGATTTCAGTACTTTTCAGGACTTTTTTTGACGCTCTGCCAGCGCGGCGCCTCAGTGTGAAAGCACTCGGGCTTTTACATTGGGATTGCAGTTGCAGCTTCTTTCAAGCGCTTTTTTTAACGCTAAAGCGCCTGAAAAACGCCCCAGTTTGAAAGGGATCTCTGTGTGAAAGCACTCGGGCTTTTACATTGGGATTGCAGTTGCGGCTTCTTTCAGGCGCTTTTTTTAACGCTAAAGCGCATGAAAAATGCCTGAAAAACGCCCGTGTGAAAGGGATCTAAGTGATGTAACACTCCAGCATCTGCCAAAAACTGTAATCCACGTTTTGGGTTGATTGACTGTGTAAAGTGATTTAAACCCAAATTCTATTTTTCAGTACAGTATGTTTAGCATCATGTCCAATTGTATATAGTTTTCTTAACCAGTTGCCACAAAATCACATACCTGAACATCATTCTGCTATCAAGTGGTTGCTGCAGGCATCACACCGATACTATTTTTTAGAGACAACAGTCGGCTTTCTTGTAATAACAACCGATGCGGCTAAGCAACCGCTTGATTGTTATTACAAGCAGCAGGAGGGGATGACCACACATATGAGGTATTGCCGCGATCATTAGAGCAAGAACAATAATTCTAGCCTTAGAACTCCTCTGTAACTCTAAACTGGTGAAAAAAGGAATAAAAATGTAGCGCTAGTGTCAAAATACCATATGTTTGTAACACATAGTAAGGTGACCATATGCCAAAATACACTAGTGACTAAATACATGTATAAATTTAAACAAGTCCATAAAGTGTCCATCAAGATACTAGATGGATCCGCCAAAAAGCCCACCACCTTATAGAGGAAAAAAGCCAACAGTTGGATAAACCTCTTAAGGTGGTAACATTGGAAGGGTAGTATAGATGGATGCTCTTACCAGAGTTGGTGGACCTGCATGTCAGCAACACCAGATCATAAAGGCATGTAAGACCCCAATGGTGCAGAGACGATATGCTGAGTCATGGATGATCCTCCGTCAATACGGGCCAGTCAGTGATGTCACCAGGAGACCATTACACAATGGAATCCAGGAAGGGAAAAGAGTGCCAGCAGAAAGTATGCCACCCAAAGGTGGTCAGCAAACACTTGGAGCAGGTGATATGTAAAACAAAAAACACAAGCTCCCAATGGTGTAGATCAAAAGGCAAAAATGGCTATTTATTTCCATAAAAGCAGAAAAAAATGTACAAAACAAAATAAAAGTGATCACGAAATTTAAAAAGCAATATGGGGAGTGGAGAAACTGGGCCCTGCGCGTTTCGTCCGAAGTGGACTTCTACCGGGGCATCTAACAGCTCCCCCATATTGCTCATATATAAATAGATAAATTCTAAAAATATACACCAATCACAATTCTCCATCAATAATTGGTGGCTAAATTATCTGATGGGAGGATGGAGGTCACACGATGAATAGTGTCACATCACCCCATCAATAGCCAATAAAATGTCAAGATATTAACAAACCCCCAAAATACCTACATACATTGGCGCAAAAGCCTGCGAAAAACGGGCCCCAAAGATCAAGGGTAAAACAAATACCCAATAGAGAACAGGAATATAGGTGGCAAACAATCATATATAATCATATAGAGTAATGCACATCCAATCCCAAAACACAGATAACACAAATAGGAAGAGTGTCAGTCTCCAAAGGGGGACCGATCAGTAACCCACAATGAGAGGTGACAACTGCTAACGTCCGCACTAGTGTGTGTCTCAAAATGAGGCTTGCAGCACAAACATTAGACACAGAAAATGACGCTGCTTCCAGGTAGAGGACCACATCCGGTCCCAAACTGGAAGTCATGTCAGAAACGTCATGTTTCGCACTATAGGCTTCCTCGGGAGTTTCATGGGGTGCAAAGTGTGCAGTTGCTGAAACAGAACCAACACCTTTAAAATCCCATAATGTTTTGACTAATTTTTTTTGACTAGGTTCCAGTTTCTGCACCCAGCCACTCTGATTAACTCCAGCTCACACTGCTCTAATCCCTCTTGTGTGCTCTTATCCCTACCTGTGTTCATTGAAGCATAGTAAACTGTGTTTACTGTGATTCAGTTTGTGATTGATAAGGAGGATCTGTACAGAGTGCTTTCTGTTCATTCACTGTCCAGTGCAGCTGAGGCTGCAGAAAAGGGAACTAAGGAATATATGTCCTCAATTTCTTTCTCTATCTCAAAAGTGAAACATCAAGGGTCTGTTTAGAACCCTGTTATGAATGAAATTTTGGTGTGGGGGTATTGGAGTAGCCGTTCACGCTAACTTTCTATAACCCACCAAAACATAGAACCCTGTTATTTTACCAAAGCCCCTCACGGAGAGGAAGAACGGGGAGAATGCTTGTTTACATACTGCTGACATGTGGTGCATGTACTGCATTACCAACAATTTTTTTGAGTTTTTTTGTGTCTTCCCCTTCTTCGTCTTCTTTTTTCCCTTGTTTTATTTGCATTACTATTCTTAAAAGCTGGCCCTTTAAAAAAAAAAAAAAAAAAAAAAAAACTTAAGTGCACTGTGTTTAGACGCAGGACACAGCCCGACGCCGGACACATTGCACCTATGGGAAGCGCCACATCTATGCAATCATGAGATTGCACACGTGGGGCTTCATTTGCGGGCGTTTAGCCCGCCTTGTAGCTCTTTGTGAAGCACGAGTAGCTTCCGCCTATTCGTAGTATATATTACTACGGCCAGGCGGTTTGATTGACATCTGAGATGATGTCACTTCCTGTTTTCTCTCTCCAATTGCGCCCAGGAGAAAGGAACCAGTAAGTATGAGGAGGCCTCGCTGGAGAGGACAACACACTGCAAGGTAAGTAAGGGGGGGTTTGATGTAAGGCTGCTGCAACTAGGAGACACATTCTGCTGCAACTTGGTGACAAATTCTGCTGCTACTTGGTGACACACGCTTCTCTAATTTGGTGACACATTCTGCTGCAACTTGGTGACACATTCTGCTGCAACTTGGTGACACATTCTGCTGCAACTTGGTGACACATGCTGCTCTAACTAGGTGACACATTCTGCTGCAACTTGGCGACTCATGCTGCTGCGACTTGGTGACACGTGCTGCTGCAACTTGGTGACACGTGCTGCTGCAACTTGGTGACACATTCTGCTGCAACTTGGTGGGAAACATGCTGCTCTAACTTGGTGACACATTCTGCTGCAACTTGGTGACACATGCTGCTCTAACTTGGTGACACATGCTGCTCTAACTTGGTGACACATTCTGCTGCAACTTGGTAACACATGCTGCTCTAACTTGGTGACACATTCTGCTGCAACTTGGTGACACATTCTGCTGCAACTTGGTGACACGTGCTGCTGCAACTTGCTGACACATTCTGCTGCAACTTGGTGGGAAACATGCTGCTGCAACTTGGTGGGAAACATGCTGCTGCAACTTGGTGGGAAACATGCTGCTGCAACTTGGTGATACTTGCTGCTGCAACTTGGTGGGAAACATGCTGCTGCAACTTGGTGGGAAACATGCTGCTGCAACTTGGTGGGAAACATGCTGCTGCAACTTGGTGATACTTGCTGCTGCAACTTGGTGGGACACATGCTGCTGCAACTTGGTGGGACACATGCTGCTGCAACTTGGTGGGACACATGCTGCTGCAACTTGGTGACACATGCTGCTGCAATTTAATGGCTACACATGCTGCTGCAATTTGATGGGGACACATGCTGCTGCAATTTGGTGATGACACATACTGCTGCAATTTTGTGATGACACATACTGACGCAATTGATGGTGACACAGGCTGCATTTGGTGGGACACAGGCTGCATGTAAGGAGGGACTCAGCTGGAGACACCTGATGGCATCTGGTGGCAGGTGACATGGCTATTGACACGCTCAGGGCTCCCACTGATTCTGCATTATGGTGAGTTTAATGATTTAATTTTATATTACAATGTTATAATAGAAATAATGCGCTTCAATCATCCTGACACCATAACAACCATGGTGCCGGAATGATTGAAGTGCTAACACCGGGTGTTTGAAATATCTTTATCTGCTGATTGTTAAACTTTCTAGAATATACATATTTCTATTGTTGTGTAGGATCTGTCCCTGCTGTCCCTCCATCCCTCTGTTCCTCGTTCATCTCAGACACTAACCACACCACCTATAGGAGTTGTTGGAGGCCAGGTACATGCTTCAGTAGACAGACATTGACTAGTGACATACTATGAGACTGCTAAAATTTACTACTATAACAGGGCAATAGGGAAACAAAGATTAGTGCCTGCAGGGGCCTCAAGGGCTGCAGAAAAAGCGCCAAAGAGCAGCAGAGTGGCCCCCAGGCTGCAGTTTTGGAACCAGGGGCCTATGGGATCAAATATGTGTTAAATATGCAACAGTGATTTCTGGTTTTAATTAGGGCCGCACATTAGGGGGTACAGCCGATACAAACTTAGGGGGGCCAGGCGTCCCAGCCATCCCAAGCTGCCCGCTCCACTATAGCTTCCTTTGTTTGGCCAGTGACAGTGGGTGGGCGTGGCTTCAGGGGTGATGTGACCAGTGCACAGTTCAGTTAAACTGAGGGAAGGGCTGCATCCTGTATCGGGATCAGAGCTTGGTTGGATGGTGGTGGTGAAGAGGAAGGGGGAGCGTTCGTAAACCCACATGCCCATTGAATGTGTAGGTGGTACATTGCTGCTGCACACTTCCCATACCTCTGAGCTGAGCTGATGTTTTTGGCTGTCTCTTTCCTGGAGGGGATGTCTCTTTGCTGAATTGGGCTCTATTTGCTGGATTGGGCTGTCTCTTTGTGGGAGGGGATGTTTCTTTGCTGGATTGGGCTGTCTCTTTGTGGGAGGGGAAGTCTCTTTGCTGGATTGGGCTGTCTCTTTGTGGGAGGGGATGTCTCTTTGCTGGATTGGGCTGTCTCTTTGTGGGAGGGGAAGTCTCTTTGCTGGATTGGGCTGTCTCTTTGTGGGAGGGGATGTCTCTTTGCTATTTTGGACTGTCTTTTGCTGAAGGGGCTGTCTCCTTGCTTGATTGGCTGTCTCTTTGTTAGATTGGGCTGGCTCTTTGCTGGAGGGAATATCTCTGTTGGATTGGGCTCTTTCTTTGCTGGAAGGGATGTCTCTTTTGCTGGATGGGGATGTCTCGTTGCTGGATTGGGCCGACTCTGGATCAAAGTGCTGACTGCCATAATCTTTGGCTAGAGATTTGTTCAGCTTTGAAGCGCCCAGCTGCGAGTGGCTACTCTCTGGGCTGCATTAGAGACTTTCTGATATTAGGAGTTCAAGGTGCCTAAGTTTCTTCACCCTTGTCCTCTGTTCCCATATGAGGCTGTGTTTGTTGGATGTTACCCCTGCAAATAAAAACCTTTTCTAAAGGACTTTTATGGTGTCAGCGTCCAAGCTGTTGGGTAGTAACCCTGGGAACCCCTAGCCGTGGAAGAACAAGCCAAGCGGAGGTAACCGGTAAGCCCAAAAATTAAGAACGCCCTGCCAAGGGTTATGGCCGCTACATATGTGAGATAACATTAAGTGGTCTTGCTATGCAAGAACACTTAATGTGGGGTGCCCCCTAAAAAAAAAAAAAAAAAAAATGAAAAGTCAGCAGCTACAAATACTGCAGCTGCTGACTTTTAATAATCGGACACTTACCTGTCCCAGAGTCCAGCGATGTGGGGGAACGAAGCCCCCCCTCCTTCCCCGCCCCGCCATCATTCTTACTGTGGACATCCTGCTGTGGCTTCACAGCCGGGGACACCCACTGCGCATGCGTGAGCGGCGCAGGGCGCCGTGATACGCCGCACAGTCATCTGGGACACGTGACAGGTCACCAGATGACTGTGTGGCGCGAGGGGAAGCGATGTCACCAGCCCGGGCAATGAAGAAGGCAGAATACGAGGGACCCCCTAGCAACAGGCATTTAGAGGTGAGTAAAAAAAATAAATTCCGATTATTTTTTATGAATTTGAAACTATTTTTTATTTTTTTGGTGGCAACACCACTTTAACTATAGAGATCAGACCAAAATGAGGGACAAATGAGGAGGCCTGTGGGACATTGCTCCAAATCAGGGACAATTGGGATCTACGCTAAAACGTTTGTACAGTAGAGTAGATGGCCACCACATGAGATTCCCCTCACTGTCTAGCCTCCGGGAGAAATGAAGGGCGCATGTTAAAGTGGTTGTAAACTCTTACAAACCAACTTTGACCTACAGGTGAGCCTAGATTAAGTCTTACCTGTAGGTCCAAGAAATATCTCCTAAACCTACATGGTTTAGGATATATTTACAAAAAGACAGGCACCGCTGTCTATGGCGCATGCACCATAGACAGCAGAGCGCATGCGCACTGGGCAGGCCGCAGATTGCGGCGATATGCCACTCGTGTCGGCTCCCGTGCGCATGCACGGGAGTGACGTCATCACGGCTCAGACGAATCACAGCGCCGGAGCAGCGAGACCCGGAAGTCACTCCGAATACATGGCAGCGGTGAAGATGAAGGAGGATCGCTTCGGGGGCTTTGTTCTCAGGTAAGTTATTCATAATGAGCTAGTACATACTAGCTCATTATGCCTTTGCCTTTCAGGTTGTTTTTTTTTTTTACATAGCCTTTACTTCCTCTTTAAGGACACAGGTAGCAGACGAACAGCCAATATAACATGGTTCTCTCCCCCGTACAGAACAGAGGAGAGGAGAGTAGAGTATTCTCTCTCACACCACCGCTCAGCGCCCACCACCATCCCTCACAGCGCAAACCTGCGCCATATTTCCCGCCCTCACACACACCGCGTCACAGGCCCCCCCCCCGCCCACTGAGAGTCACGTGAGGTCACCGCAATTCCCGGCTCCGTCCTCAGGTGACGTCATGAGCGTCTTGCTACCAAACATGGCGGACTTTGATACCATATACGAGTTGGATGAGGAGGAAGAGGAGGACGGAGAGGACCGGGAAACGGGCTCTGGCCGGGTGGTGGCCGAGGAACATTTACTCCGATACGCTCCGGACCCGGTGGTAGTGAGGGGAGCCGGACATATTACCGTGTAAGAGACGAGGGGAGTCCGGAGTGTGGGGGGGAGCAGGCCTCGGATGGGGTATATGTCCTGAGCCGGCCTCCCTACACTGGCTGTCCACACAATGCTGCTCCGATCCCCTCTTGGGAGCTTCATTGGCTCCTCTGTGGGCTTCCCTTCCCCCCAACCAACCAAATGTTTCATCGTTCCAGAGTGCACCCCCCCACCACATCACCAGAACCTGCACCCCTCCTGTGATGAGGTGACAACGCCCCCCCCATTTCTGACACATGGGAAGTGTTGTCATGTTGCCACTGGACTGCAGGGTTCTGTGCGCTCCAATGTGACCCGCCACCGCCTGATGCATCTTTACAATGTGCCGAGGACCCCGTTCACGCCATGGACACGCAGTCCCGATGCCTTTCTGCATGTGCGATTTTGATGCAGTCCAGTGCATTTTTTTTCCCTTAACCTTAAAGAGGAAGTAAACCCTGATGAGTTTACTTCCTCTTTGATTCCCTGCAAAGGTAAAGCATAATGGACTACTATGCATCGTATAGTAGTCCATTATGTGTCACTTACCTGAGACAGGAGCCAGCGAAGTCACCGCTGTCCCCTGTAGTCCGGAGCATCCATCTTCTTGGTGGGTCTCGCTGCTCCGCCGCTGTGATTCGCCGGAGCCGCGATGACGTCACTCCCGCGCATGGGAGCCAACACTCTTGGCATATCGCCGCGATCTGCGGCCTGCACGCCCCTGTCTACGGCGCATGCACCGTAGACAGCGGTGGCAGTCTTCGGGTAACTATCTCCTAAACCGTGTAGGTTTAGGAGATATTTCTTGGACCTACAGGTAAGCCTTAATCTAGGCTTACCTGTAGGTCAAAGTGGTTTGTAAGGGTTTACAACCGCTTTAAAGAGGAAGTAAAGGCACTTAAAAAAAAAAAAAAAATGCAACCTGCAAGGCAAAGGCATAATGAGCTAGTATGCATAGCATACTAGCTCATTATGAATAACTTACCTGAGAACGAAGCCCCCGAAGCGATCCTCCGTCTTCTTCTTCACCGCTGCCATGTATCCTGGAGTGACTTCCGGGTCTCGCTGCTCCGGCGCTGTGATTCGCCAGAGCCGCAATGACGTCACTACCACGCATGCGCACGGGAGCGGCATATCGCCGCGGCCTGCCCAGTGCGCATGTGTGGCTGTCTTTTTGTAAATATCTCCTCTAATAGGTTTAGGAGATATTTTTTGGACCTACGGGTAAGCCTTAATCTAGGCTTACCTGTAGGTCAAAGTGGTTTGTAAGGGTTTACAACCACTTTAAGGTCCAGTTCACACCACATGCAGTCCAGTGCGTTTTTTTTTTTTTTTTTTCTGCATCAAAAACGCATGGAAAGTAGGTTGTATCGTTTCCAATGGCATAGTTCACACCAGTGCTTGACGTTGCAGGGCATTCCAGTTCCAGAAAAAAAAAGAGTAGAAGATGTTGCATTTTTTTCCTGGACTGTACTGGAACGCTGTAAAACGCACTGGAACATGCGTGTTATTTAAGGTTACGAAAAAAAATGCATCAAAAATGCAACCAAAAACACATCGAAACCGCACTGGAACCCATCAAAATGCACATGCAGGAAAGCACCTGGAACATATCCGGACTGCATTTCTATGGTGTGAACTGGCCCTTAAAGCGGAGTGCCGCTTAAAAAATAAATAAATAAATAAAGTCAGCAGCTACCAATACTGCAATTGCTGACTTTTAATAATAATTGGACACTTATCTGTCCCAGGGTCCAGCGATGCGGGGGAACGAAGCCCCGCTCATCTCCCCCTCCTCTCTGCAGCGCTGGCATAGTCACTGTGGGGCGCCCGGCTGTGGCTTCACAGCTGGGCACGCACTGACGTGTCCCAGATGATTGCTGGGAGGGGGGGGGGAGGTGATCTCCCTTCCGGTGTGCTGGGAGGAAGTGGGAGTTGGAACCCTCAAAAAAGAGGGTATCCCCCCCCAAAAAAAATAACACGCCAAATGTCAGGGGGTCACCTACCCGTAAAGCAGAAGTTCCATTTTTGGATTTTTTTTTTCCAGTGTGTTTTTTATGCTTTTTGCAGTGTTCAAGTGCAGTACTTTTATTTTCTGGAACTGCAAGCACTGGTGTGAACAATGCTATTGAAAACCACATGACCTACTTTCCATGCATTTTTTGATGCAGAAAAAACACACACTGGACTGCATGTGATGTGAACTGGCCCTAAAAATATTTCCTGAGATTTAAAACAAAGTAGCAATGGTCCTTTGTTATTGTATGGGGGTGGGCCCTGGTACTCCAACAGTATTTTACGTTTCATGAGGGGGTGCTCTTTAACCCCCCCCCCCTGCACACTGCATGTGTGTATGGTGCGCAAGGTTTGTGTTTTCCAAGAGCACGCTCCGGGCACAGTGATAGCATTAGTCACAGGCGGCTCCTGGACTCTGCTTATGAGCAGGATGGGCTCTCAGTCATGTGACAGCTAGTGGTCACATGATTTGGAAGTCTTTACCACGCCCCTCCCAGCATAAAGACCCCCGTTTAAAGCATAAACCCGTAGATTTAGAAACGTTAGATTTCTGGCACATGCTGGTGTTCTGACGAGAAAAGTCCCCCGACGGATAATGTCCGCCCTGTACTGTGCAGGTCGCAGCGCTTGTGCAGTACGGAGGACAAAGGAGCCGCCGAAAATCTCCGAGCATGAACAGCTGTTGATCAGCTTTTACACGGCGCTGCGCAATTAAGACTACGTTGTGCCGCCCCGCTCCCGATGCCCATGCAGCTCTGCAAGATTCGGATGCATACAGAAGAGGCCACATGATGGGCAGAGCTCATACGATGGGGGTGCAATTCTCAAAAGAGCCAATGTATTGTTGAGGGTGGCACAGTGGTGTAGTGGTTAGCACTCTAATCTAGCAGTAAGAAGGGTCGCTGGTTCAAATCCCAACCATGACGCTGTCTGCCTGGAGTTTGCATGTTCTCCCTGTGCCTGCGTGGGTTTCCTCCGGGTACTCCGGTTTCCTCCCACACTCCAAAGACATGCAGGTAGGTTAATTGGCTTCTGTCCAAAATTGGCCCTAGTATATGAATGGGGACCTTGGATTGTGGGCTCCTTGAGGGTAGGGACCGATGTGAGAGTGCAATGTACAGGGATAGGGACAATTGTAGACACTCACTCAGGTTGAACTGGATGGACTGGTGTCTTTAACCTTACTAACTATGAAACTGTGTAAGGGGCAAATTGCTTGTGTTAGTTAAATAGATCCTGCAGGACCTAGGAGAGTTTACTTCCACTTTATAGATGAGGGGGGGTGCTGTAAATAAAAACATTCTTTAGGTGTAGGCCGTTTATGTATTTTCTTGAAGCCTGCCTGTGGAATACTCCCAGGACATTGCTAGGAGAGGTCTAGTCCTTACGGCTCACCTCCACCATCACGGATGTAAGCTCTCAGATGTTTAGCTCAGGGCTACTGCATCAGATGGGAGAGAGAGAAGGCATGAGGGGGGGGGGGGGTCTGAATCAAAGAAAAAGGTGAGGTGAACAGTAATGATTAGGCCTCACTTAGCAACATTCTGGGAGCATTTCAGTCAGGCTTCATAAGGTATGCAAATGGCCTACACCTAGAGCAAGGGCATTATCCAACTTAAGTCGGAATTGCTGTTTGTTTTTTTTTATCTACAAAAGCCCCTTACTTGTATAGGCAGTTTTTGGTAAAGGCAAACTTGGGCCTCTTTCACACTGACGTCCCGTTCAGGCCCGCCTGTCAGTTTTTCAGGCGGACCTGAACGGGTGCTCCATAGAGGTCTATGGAGCGTCGGATGTCAGCGGTGACATGTCCGCTGACATCCGACCCGCTCCGATCCGAAAAAGTGTAACGGAGGAAAAAGCTATTTTTCCATCCGTCTGCGGATCGGGTGACGACGGGCACTGCGGTCCGTCGTCATCCGATCTCCCATAGGGGAGAGCGGCGCTGTGACAGATCCGTCCCTGCGCAGTGTGCAGAGACGGACCGGTCATCTCCCTGCTCAGCGGGGATCGACGGAGTGATCCCCGCTGAGCAAACGGATATCCACGGGGCGGATCAGAACTGATCCGTCCCGTGTGAAAGGACCCTAAGCCTTTAAAGTGGAACTTTAGTCATAACTTCATAAAAAATAATGTTCTGTAGCAAGGAACATACATATTCTACATACATTTTGGTGGTGTAATTTCATACATTCATGTGTGCTGTAAAATCCAGCAGTGTTCCTGTTTCTTTTTTGCTGGAGGCTGCCATTTTACTGAAGCCCAGAGCCACTGAACAGCAGTAAATCATAAAGCAGAGCTAACATCGTTTTGATGGTTTAAAAAAAAAACTGTTAGGCCCCTTTCACACGGGACGGATCAGTAATGATCCGCCCCGTGATGATCCGCTTGCTCAGCGGGGATCGCTCTGTTGTCCCCGCTGAGCCAGCGGCGGACAGGGTGGTCTCTGCACACTGTGCAGGGACCGCCCTGTCAGCTCTCTGCTCTTCTCTATGGGGGATCGGATGAACACGGACTGTCTGTCCGCGTTCATCCGATCCGCTCTGCAGACGGATAGAAAAATAGGATTTTCCTCTGTCTGCAGAATCGGACAATAGTGGAGGTAGACAATATCGGGTGTCTGCGGATGTTCATCCGCAGACACCCGCTATCCCATAGGGATGCATGTATGTCCATATTTCATCCGCAAACGGATGGATGAAATACGGACATACCGTCCGCATGTGTGAAAGGGGCCGTACATTGCTGAAATAGCTGACTGTCAAATGTGTCCTCAGCCAAACTGTCAAAGCATCAGATGGCTGGTGTCATAACTGATCATATGTGCAGCATCATGGCAGTTGTAGATCAAACAGAAGCTGCTTCCTTGGCTGTAAAGTATAGGCGAGTTTAAAACTGCTTTAAGGCTGTCCTCAGATCAGCCTCTACAAACTTGGCACTGCCTAAAAATAGGGCATGTGCAGAGAAGGGTGAGAGATTGTATTAGACCCCTTTCACACTGGGGTGCTTTGCAGGCACTACAGTGCTAAAAATAGCACCTGCAAAGCGCCCTGTAAGAGCCGTCTGTGTGCATCCAATGTGAAAGCCCAGAGGGCTTTGACACTGGAGCGGTGTGCTGGCAGGACACTAAAAAAAAAGTCCTGCTAGCAGCATCTTTGGACCGGTGTATACACCGCTCCTGCCCATTGAAATCAATGGGGCAGCGTGGCTTTGCAGTGGTTTTAACTCTTTCTCAGGGGTAAAAGTGCCCTGCTAGCGGCCAAATAGTGCCGCAAAATTGACTGTAAAGTGCCGCTAAAAATGGCAGCACTTTACCGCCGGGGCACACGCCGCCCCAGTGTGAAAGGGGCCTTAATGGAAGTATAGGCACTTTTTTAATGTTTACAGCTATAACTGCAAAAGGGGCCATCCTGAAGTGAACAATCGGGACTTAAATTTTCTGATTTAAAATTCCACTTTAACCATTTGCCGACCATATAACTTGCATATACTGCGGCAAGGTGGCACTGCTGCGCACAGGATCACATACTTAGTACATAATCTAACACTTCCGGGTAGGGGGCATGCAAGCGCACTGCCGGCAGGCTGCTCCTGCTGTGATCATACACAGTGGGAGCTGATCTACGGCTACCGCGGACTCAATGTGCACCTGCCGATCACCCAGCACGGAGGCAGAACAGAAGTCTGACGGGAGGGAAGGGATGGAGTTTGTGTCTCCACAAAGCAGGGACTAGGATTCATGTCTTCCTGTAGTAAAAGCACCTCCCATACGGTACACTAAAACACTGGCTAGGAAAACGGGTAACCTTTTGATCACCCTAGATCAGTGATGGGAAAACTTGGCACCCCAGATGTTTTGGAACTACATTTCCCATAATGCTTATGCACTCTGCAGTGTAGTTGAGCATCATGGGAAATGTAGTTCCAAAACATCTGGGGTGCCAAGGTTCACCATCACTGGCCTAGATGTTTAATCCCTTCCCAGCCAGTGTCAGTACAGTGCATATTTTTAGCACTATTCACTGTATTTGTGTCACTGATCCACCAAAAGTGTTAGAATGTTCACTGCAAAGTTGCTGATCACCACCGCTACTAGTAAAAAAAAAAATATCCCATAGTTTGTAGACACTGTAACATTTGTGCAAACCAATCAATATACGCCTATCTGGATTTTTTTTTTTTTTTTCTTCCAAAAACGTGTAGAACAATACGTATTGGCCCAAATTGATGAAGACTTTTTTTTATATGTTTTATAGCAGAAAGTAAAATTTTATTTTTATTTTTTTCCCGAAATTTATGGTCTTTTTTTTTAATTTTTATTTGTTTTATAGTGCAAAAAATAAAAACCGAAGCAGTAATCAAATACCACCAAAACAAAGCCGTAATTGTGGAGACATACATTTTATTTTTAATACAGCGTCACACGACCGCACAATTCTCAGTTAAAGTGGTGTTTCACCCAAAAGTGGAACCTACCTTTTATCTACTCCCATACCCCCCCCCCCCCCGTGCCATGTTTGGCATCTTTGGGGGGGGACAGTTACCCTTCCCCACTTCCGGGAGACATCTTTGTCCCTTTGGAAGTTCACCCCCCCCCCCCCCCCCCCCATATCCTTCCTCTGCCGCCGGGCCAGTTAGGAAGTGCAACGTGCTTCACACAAGTGCAGTAGGGAAACAGCAGTGAAGCTAAAAGGCTTCACTGCTGGTTTCCCTTACGACAAACGGCAGCACCCAACAGCCGATCCAAAAATTGGCAGGGGTGCTGACATCATGGGCTCTGTGATTGGTAAGTGTCCAAATATTAAAGTCAGCAGCTAACAGTATTTTTATTTTTTCCCCCCAGACAGAACACCGCTTTAAAGTAACGCAGTGCCGTATCGCAAAAAAAGGCCTGGTCAGGAAGTTGGGGTGGGGGGGGGGGGGGGGGTAAATCTTTCAGAGGTCAAGCTTAAACATGCAAGTTGATGCAATGCACAGCTGCTCCAGTCTTGGTAAATTTCCCCCCAGGGTGTTCTCTGTCCATTAAAAGTGGGAGTCCACCGTTCTTTTTATTTTTTATTTTTTTTAAAGCCAGCAGCTACAAATACTGCAGCTGCTGACTTTTAAAATAATGACACTTGCCTGTCCAGCACGCCTGATCTCGATCGTCTCTCGGGTGCTGCCGCCGCCATCTTGGGTATGGGAATCAGGAAGTGGAGCCTTTCGGCTTAATTTCCCGGTTCCCTACTGCGCATGCGCGAGTCGCGCTGCACAATAAGGATGGTCCCCGCTGTCTCTGGGATCCGTATGTTTCCCAGCAGGCAGCGGGGGACCTTCGGAAAGGGGCGTACCTTCTGCAGAATCTACGCCGGAAGTGGGTGCAGATACCTGTACTTTACAGGTACCTGCACCCCCCTGAAAGGTGCCAATTGTGGCGCCAGAGGGGGGGAGGGTTCCAATGAGCGGAAGCTCCACTTTAGGGTGGAGCTTCGCTTTAAAGTCTTCTTTTTGTTGTGGTGTTTTATGCTGTTTTCCTGCAGAAAAGAGTCCCCATCTTCATTTTGTCTGGGGACGTTGTCACGGGGACAGAAAGTGATGGGAAATTCTAAATGTTATAGTTGTCACCAGCACAAGAATTGAGGGGAAACCTGATGTTGAAATGTGGCCATATGATATAAGGATCCTGAAGCACCGACCCCCCCCCCCCCCTCGCATTTGATGGACTTTCAATTGATTTAGACACTGACAAATCGGGTGGCTGTGGCAGAATTTTGTTCATCTCGTCTGAAAGATCAAATAAATATCTGCCTGTGTTTTAGACAAGATATTACATAATACAGGATGGATCTAATGATCATTTTAGTAGATCATTTCTATCCCAGCACTTCTATAGTATGGGCAGCATTGTTCTGCTCACATTGGATGTGTCCGCAGTGATTACAGGGTGATATGTTAACACAGACAGGGCCGTGTCTGCCAGCGTTGGACGCCAGCAGTTTGTGCACTTTGTAACGTTTAGGGCCTGTTTGCACTCGCCTGCACACTAAACTGGAGCGTTCTAATGTGCAGGCAGCGGTCCGTTTTGGGCTTCATTGATTTGAACCAGGGCAGAGTGTTATGGCCCCCCCTTTTTATTTTTATTTTTTTGTCTTTTGTAAACTTTGTGAAGTGCAGAAAATGACACTTCCTTTATGTCACCGCAGAACCTTCGGTGCATTGTACTTGCTGTTCAGTGCCACCCAGTGAGATGTGTATTGATTGATGTATGTTGTGTAATATCGCACATCTTTAACACAGAGAAATGCCGCTTTCTGGTGTGAACATGACACATTGGAAGTGATTTGTTTTCTGTGTGCCATTGCAGTTACATGCATTTATCCATGAGAAAAAAAATGCAAGTAACTGCGCATAGTGTGGACAGGCCCTTAAAGCTGACCCTGACCTGGGATCCTCTAGCCTTCGCAGTAAATGCTCGGATTATTCCTTGGGTTCAATTCCAGCTGGTCTATGCCTTCCCTCTGGTGAAGTTCCTCTTGACTACTGTGAAAGATGGGGAATAAAAGGGTCCTCCTCCTATTGTACCTAATGTGGTCTCCTCTTTCCACTATAATGAGGATATTGTCCTTACTTCCCTTTTGTGCTGCTCCAAAAACAGGACAAAGAAATTGCCTTTTGGATGTGGCTACAGCTGTCCGTCTACTTGGCCACCATGGCCTCCTTTTGCAAGACCGTGTCCCTTTTTGTTCTACCTGGAGGTCCTAATAGAGGACACCCTGCTTACCACTCCACCATTATCAGGTAGATCAGACAGCTCATATTTAGGGCCTGTGCCTTTAAGGAAGATACCCGTTTTACATCCAGACCAATTTCACCAGGGCTCTTGGGGTCCCCTAGGCTGTTCAGCATAAAGCATTTGTATTCCAGGTTTGGAGTGATGTCACCTGATCCTCTGTTCACACGTTTTGAGCTGTGACACCACCCATAGGCTTCCATGGCCCATCTGTTGGTGCTCCATCCTCTCCCCTGAAGCTGCATTGGCTGACACAGGGGAGCCGGATCATGTGGCTGGACTGGTCTCATATAGCATATTAATAAGTTGTTGTTTTTAATGTTTCATTTAAACTTAATATGTATTTTTCCTTCTTTCAGGTTTGGTCTAAGCAACAAATTCGATGCAGAATTCCCTTCGGTTTTGACCGGAAAGGTAAGAATTTTTTTTCAGAAAACTTTGTGAAAGCATGAAGGGGGGTGGTTACTAGAGATGGACTCGGGCGTGTTCAGGAGCCCAACTGCCCGATCCTGCCAGCAAGCTGACACTGCACACCGCTGATAACCGGCAGTGAGACATTTCAGCATCTGTGCAGCTACAGATCGGGGAAATGTCTCACTGCCTGTGATTAGGAGTGTGCAGTGTCTGCTTCCTGGTGGGATCCCCAACATATAAGCCAATCCCTCGTGGTCATGAGCATTACTATTAAAATAAGCACACTTTATTTACAATAGGCGTCCCAAGATGTCTGCTCTTACTTGTCTTTCTAAAACTGGATTTGCTTATTATTAGCCCTAGGCAAGCCAATTGATAATTAAAATGTGCTTGGGTAAAAAACGTTTTTACGTGAATGATGGCATGTTGTGCAAGTGTGATGCCCCCTCCCCCCACGCTGACAAGAGGCATCTTTTACTTCCTGCATGAGAAACTTATGAGTACAGTAAAGTGTCACTGAAATACAAAACTAGTCTGCTTTTACTGGATTTCAAGCTATGAAGTGTGTGATGGTGGCAAATTGTTACATTGGGTTTTCAGTCATTTTTTTAATTTGATTTGAGTCTCTTCTTTCTTTTTCTTTCTTTTTCTTTTTCTTTTTCTTTTTCTTTTTCTTTTTCTTTTTCTTTTTCTTTTTCTTTTTCTTTTTCTTTCTTTCTTTCTTTCTTTCTTTCTTTCTTTCTTTCTTTCTTTCTTTCTTTCTTTCTTTCTTTCTTTCTTTCTTTCTTTCTTTCTTTCTTTCTTTCTTTCTTTCTTTCTTTCTTTCTTTTTCTTTCTTTCTTCTTTTTCTTTCTTTCTTTTTCTTTCTTTCTTTCTTTCTTTTTCTTTCTTTCTTTCTTTTTCTTTCTTTCTTTCTTTTTCTTTCTTTCTTTCTTTTTCTTTCTTTCTTTCTTTTTCTTTCTTTTTCTTTCTTTCTTTTTCTTTCTCTTTCTTTCTTTCTTTTTCTTTCTCTTTCTTTCTTTCTTTTTCTTTCTCTTTCTTTCTTTCTTTCTTTTTCTTTTTCTTTCTCTTTCTTTCTTTCTTTTTCTTTCTTTCTTTCTTTCTTTCTTTCTTTTTCTTTCTTTCTTTCTTTCTTTCTTTCTTTCTTTCTTTCTTTCCCATATGTCATCATAAGTGATAACATTTCTACCTTGTATGTACAGTTGATGCCATTGGTCCGAACAGGAAAACTCCTCCTTTTTTATTTGCACTGAGGAATAATTTTTTTTTTTTTTTTAATATGTATTCAACATAATTGGGCTACCTGAAGATTTATAATCAAACTGCCCTAACATGATCCAAGTGACTGAAAGTGAGTAGATAAACCTCTAGGGAAGACACCATAGTTTCCTGCCAACTGCACTCGCCCAATAGATGTTCTATAGTGAGATAAGCCTACAGTTCAGAGGTGTAAGTCGTAAAATTTCTCTAGTATTGTTAGTGGAGATGAAAGGTGATTGATGGGGTGGTAGTGGTTTTGTTTGACTTTTTAACAATCCAGATCTTGCCTGCTGGGCTTTGCTTAGTTTTTCTGTTTGTTGCCCTTATTGCATCCTGTCGTAAAATATTATGATCCTTTTTAGTGTTTGAAAGAAAAGCAGATGCCTAAGGGAAATAATGTCTTCACATTGTAGTAAAGCACAACACATATTAAGGCCTTATCTGTTTTTTATAGGAAAAAAAAAAAGGGTGAGAAAGTAGACTCTAAACAGACCGTTTAGACATTATTAGTTTTCTATATATTACATATATATTTGCATACAAAATTTAACCAATCCCTGTAAGCTTGAGTGCCATTACATGACTGTGATCTGAGATCTTTAACCACTTAAGCCCCGGACCAATTTGCAGCCAAAGGACCAGGCCCCTTTTTGCGATTCAGCACTGCGTCGCTTTAACTGACAATTGCGCGGTCGTGCGACATGGCTCCCAAACAAAATTGACATCCATTTTTTTTTCCTCCCCACAAATAGAGCTTTCTTTTGGTGGTATTTGATCACCTCTGCAGTTTTTATTTTTTGGGCTATAAACAAAAATAGAGCGACAATTTTGAAAAAAATGCAATATTTTTTACTTTTTGCTATAATAAATATCCCCAAAAAATATATAAAAAAAAATAAAATTTTTCCCTCAGTTTAGGCGGATACGTATTCTTCTACATATTTTGGGTAAAAAAAAATGCAATTGGCTATTATTGATTGGTTTGTGCATAGATAGACTAGCTTCCATAAGGGACCTATTTGAAAACCAAAAACTATAATATCCCGAACAACGATTTGTTTAAAAACCTCTGAATAAGGCATTCCTTAAACAACCTTCCTTGGTCGGACAATACCCTAGCTGCGGAAATTGTATGCTTTTAGGAATGTACGGTACACAGCCCACTACCAAAGGGGGTATTTTCTTTTATCTACTGAATTCCCTAATATCTCAACAGAAGCTCTCATCTAAGTTATAGCGTTTACAAAATAGGGGATAGTTTCATAGCATATTTATTTATTTATTTTTCCTAGTAATGGTGGCAATCAGCGATTTTTATTTATTTATTGTGACTGCGACATTATGGCTGACACATCAGACATTTTTGACACATTTTTGGGACCATTGTCATTTATACAGCAATCGGTGCTATTTAAATGCACTGACTCCTGTGTAAATGACACTGGCAGTGAAGGAGTTAACCACTAGGGGGCAGTGTAGGTGTTATGTATGACGTTGTGTGTTTTTTTTATTGTAGAGGGCGTGGCCTGGTATGTGACGTCACGGATCGTCTTTTCTTATATCAGGGAACAGACGATCAGTGACAGCCACAGTAGAAAGCACGGGGGAGAGGTTTGTTTACACAGACTTCTCGTTCTTCAGCTCTGTGACCCAATCGCGGGACACCAGCGGCGATCGGGTCCTGCGACCACGGTCACGGAGCTCAGGACCGGGTCGGGAGCGCGACGGGCTCCGGACCCACGGCTGGGCACTTAAAGAGCAACGTACAGATACGTGCTTGTGCCCAGCCGCGCCATTCTGCAGACGTACATCGGTGTGAGGCGGTCCTTAAGTGGTTAAAGGCTCTGTCCAGCCGTTGCTCCGAAGAATGGAGATTGTTGTAAATCACACCATATGTCAGTTTCAGTGGACTAGAAATGCCTAATTTTTGAAAAGGCAGCCTGCATCTAGCAGTGGTTGGGAAAGAGCTGGTTTTGAGTAAGAAATTATTGTGCAGCTTTATGTAAATTTTGAAGCTGACCATACACTGTGTGAATTTCAGATGGTTCCTGAGGAACGGGCCAAAATTCTCTCAGTTGGTAGCCCCAGGTAGGTTGGTAGGTCTCACTTTCTTTAATAGAAGTCAATCATTCTATTGACTTTTGTTGAAGGAGCCTGCTGGAAAAATTTTCGTAAGGCGGCGGTTGCAACTAGTCATATGCAGTCACTGAATATTTTTAACAGCTGGTGGGGCCGTTTCTTAAAATACAAGAGCCACAGCGGGAGATTCATTTATCTGCACTGTGTAACGTGGATGGAGGAATCTGTTAAAGTAGAAAATAAAAATTAGAGATTTAATACTCGGAAGCTGTTCTGTAGTGTATGTTGGCCGTTTTTTCTATTCATATTTTTGCAAGTAGATTATAGCCATGTCATTTTTTTTTTTTGTGTGTAATGAATTAGGTAAGTTGGTGACACTTTTAGCTATGTCTTAAAAATGTTATGTTTTTATCCTTCCAGGTTGCTCCAGAGGAGTTTAAAATCAGTATTGGTCGTGTAAATACCTGTTTGAGAAAGAATCTCCCCCTCAATGTGAAATGGCTGCTATGTGGCTGTATCTGCTGCTGTTGTACATTAGGCTTCAGTTTGTGGCCTGTTATATGCCTGAATAAAAGGGTTAGTAATCTTATAATTTTACTAGTGTGAAACAATGGGGGTTTACCTCTGTACAGAGAGAAATAAAACATGAAAGACAAAACCAGATAAAATTCCCTGCTCAACTCGCCAACCAGTCTGCTTACCAACCAATTTAACCCGTCCAACAGTGTGCGTTTAAAAACAGGGGTTTAGTTAACACACATTTCCAAATATAAATTTAGGAGACTTTCTACATTTTATAAGGGTTAGGACTGCAGGGTCCTAATACAGGGTGCTGCGAAGGGGCCTTGCAACTTGCTCATGGGTTAGCACTAGAGGTCGACCGATATGGGTTTTTCTCTGGCCGATGCCGATATTTAGAAATCATGGCGGCCGATAGCCGATATATGATGCCGATTTTTTTTTTTTTGGGCCGATATGTTAGGCCGATTTTATTTATTTATTTTTTTCCTTTTTTTTATTTTTTAATCCCCCTTGATCTAACACACCTTTCCCACTGGGGCGTTTTTCAGGCGCTTTTGGGCTAAAAATAGCGCCTGTAAAATGGCTCCCCTGCAGTCTGTGTGAAACTTTCATGCGCTGGCAGGATCTTAAAAAAAAAAGTCCTGCAAGCAGCACGTTTGGAGTGGTGTATACCGCTCCTCCACCACTCCTGCCCATTGATATGAATGGGCACCACTGCTGAAGCGCATGCAATGCGATTTGGCAGCAGTGCTTCATGGGCGCATTTAAGCTCTTCCTTGGCCGCTAGCTGGGTTATATGTGCCCCACTAGCAGCCAAATAGCACCGCTAAAATGATGGTAAAGAGCCGCTAAAACTTGCGTTTTACCATCAACGCCTGCCCGCTCCAGTGTGAAAGCGGCCTTCATAAGTGATACAGAAAATTTCTTACATTTAAACATTTATTAAACAAAACAAACCTCCAATCAGTTTACTTGTATGTATGATTTAGATAAAAAAAAAAAAACCTATATATTAAATAAAAACAGGTAGTCAAAACTTTTGTACGAAAAAAAAAAAAAAATGGGCTAACTTTACTGTTTTTATTTTATTTTTATTTTTTAAATAGTGTATTTTTTTCCTAAAAAAAAATGCATTTGAAAGACCTCTGTGCAAATGCCGTGTGACATAAAATATTGCAACAACCGCTATTTTATTCCCTAGGATCTCTGCTAAAAAAACTATATATAATTTTTGGGGGGGTCTAAGTGATTTTCTGGCAGAAAATACAGGATTTTTACTTGTAAGCAACAAGTGTCAGAAAAGATTTAGGCCTCATGCACACGAGACGCAGATGAAACCTCTGTTAAAAAAAAAGCTGAAACGCGCGTTTTGCCGCGTTTGCATGCCGCGTTTAGATGCGTTTGCGTTTAAACGCGTTTATAAAGATAACATCATGTAGACCCTCCCCAAGCTCTCAAAGCATTTTTTTTAACTATTTCTGCTATTTTGATCAGAGTGAGCAGCAGCAGCATAGAGAGCAGTTGTACACTTGCATTTGCCGTGTCACTTGCCACGGCACCTGCCACAAGTTGTGGATTGTCCACTTGCCACGTCACTTGCCACAAGTTGGGGATTGTCCACTTGCCACATCACCTGCCACGTCACCTGCCACAAATTATGGATTGTCCACTTGCCACGTCACTTGCCACATCACCTGCCACGTCACTTGCCACGAGATGTGGATTGTCCACTTTCCACGTCATCTGCCATGCCACCTGCCACCAGCTGTGGATTGTCCACTTGCCACGTCACCAGCCACATCACCTGCCACAAGTTGTGGATTGTCCACTTGCCATGTGACTTGCCACATCACCTGCCACGTCACTTGCCACGAGATGTTGATTGTCCACTTGCCACGTCACTTGCCACGTCACCTGCCACGTCACTTGCCACGTCAGCTGCCACGTCACTTGCCACAAGATGTGGATTGTCCACTTGTCACATCACCTGCCACATCACTTGCCACATCACTTGCCACATCACCTGCCACGTCACCTGCCACAAGTTGTGGATTGTCCACTTGCCACGTCACTTGCCACATCACCTGCCACGTCACTTGCCACAAGATGTGGATTGTCCACTTTCCACGTCACCTGCCATGCCATCTGCCACAAGTTGTGGATTGTCCACTTACCACGTCACCAGCCACATCACCTGCCACAAGTTGTGGATTGTCCACTTGCCACGTCCCTTGCCACGTCCCTTGCCACGTCCCTTGCCACGTCACCTGCCACAAGTGGATTGTCCACTTGCCACATCACTTGCCACATCACCTGCCACAAGTTGTGGATTGTCCACTTGCCACGTCACTTGCCACATCCCCTGCCACAAGTGAATTGTCCACTTCCCACATCACTTGCCCCATCACCTGCCACAAGTTGTGGATTGTCCACTTGCCACGTCACCTGACACAAGTTGTGGATTGTCCACTCGCCACGTCACTTGCCACATCACCTGCCACAAGTGGATTGTCCACTTGCCACGTCACTTGCCACGTCCCCTGCCACAAGTGGATTGTCCACTTGCCACGTCACTTGCCACGTCACCTGCCACAAGTTATGGATTGTCCACTTGCCACGTCACATGCCAGTCACCTGCCACAAGTTGTTGATTTTCCACTTGCCACGTCACCTGCCAAGTCACTTGCCGCGTCACCTGCCAGGTCACTTGCCACGTCACCTGCCACAAGTTGTGGATTGTCCACTTTCCACGTCACTTGCCACAAGTTGTGGATTGTCCACTTGCCACATCACTTGCCACCTGCCATGTCACTTGCCACAAGTTGTGGATTGTCCACTTGCAATTGCAATTGTTATAAATATTTTTCTAATGGTTTTTTCATCATTTGCAATCATTTTTGAGATTTTTAATGTAAAAAAAAAGGTCACCTTTAAAAACGCATATAAACGCAAACGCGGCTAAACGCGGGTGCCGCGTTTAGCCGCGTTTTGCGTCTGAAACGCAGAAATTTTTGCTTCTGGAAAAACGAGATTAAACGCAACTGCATATAAACGGAAAAAAACTAGACTGTGTGCATGGACACATAGGATAACATTGAATGAGTTCAGGTGCAGTTGAAAAAACTGTCCAACTGCATCTGAACGCGCGTTTAACTGCGTCTCGTGTGCATGAGGCCTTAGTCTTTAAATGGTTAAACTGAGAACTTCTACACACAGAGATGACTTCATTCATTGAAGTGTAAACATTGTATCATTCTGTTCTTTTCTTGGCAGCCTGCCCAGAGAGGAGGAAAGGGTTGCTATGACGACTCAGGCAACTTACACTGACTGAAATGACTTCTGTAATAGAAAAGTCCCGCTGTAGTTCTAAATCGGCCGATGCCGATTATTTAAAAAACGGCAAATATCGGCCGATATATCGGTCGACCTCTAGTTAGCACACATTTGTAAACTAAACCCCTGTTTTTAACGCATACTGTTGGACGGGTTTATTCGGTTGGTAAGCAGACTGGTTGGTGAGTTGAGCTGGGAATTTCCTCTGCTTTTGTCTTAAATGCGTTGCCCTTCCATGTGCTCGTTGCTGTGATGGCCAGGTATAGGTGGGGGCAGGGGCCATCTGTTTGTTGTGGGAGAAATAAAACATGCCCTGCATTTTTGTAGAAATGTGTTTTTTTTTTTTTTTTTTATTTTTTTTTTTTTTTTTTATATGGTGTGTGTATGTCTTTGTGCTTTTTAAACTACAAAAAAATTTCACTGAGCCCTGGTTCAGGGCACAAGATTCACTGCATTTCCCCACATTGCAATGCTTGGCAGTTGCATTGGGTCCATGCAATCTGCTGCAGGTGTCAGTGTTAGATTACCGACACCAGCGAAACAGATTGCAAAATCGCATGGGTATGAGCACCCATGTGATGCGATTCAGGTTCGGGGATGAGAAGGGTCCTGCACCATTTTGGTGCGGATGTGATGCTATTTGAGCCATACAAAATGTATGGCTCAATATGCACCGCACAAACATCACATTTGATGTGCACAGGAACGCGGTGCGAATCACATGCATACAGACAGTAGTCCAGGGGCTTGCATATTCTGGAACAGACTTATTCAAAATTTTTTTGGGGTGGGGGTCCCCTTTGAATCCATACTGGACCTGGGGGGGATCCCACGTTGTTTAGGACGCTTCCCGGCCCTCTCCTTGGCAACCAGCTATATGCAGTGCAAACGAAAAAAAAAAAACACAACACAGCAAGCACTGAAGAAATGCTCAAAAGCAACATACATAGATGTGAATCGAGCCTAAGTTCTATATAAATCAGAGCCTTATTTAAAAAGCTGTTGGCATTCTTTGGTTTCTGCTAATATAGCTCCTTTTTAGAATGCTGAGTTGGGCTTCAAGATACTGTATTATGTTGTTTAACAATACTATACATACTGACTGCTATACTAAAATATATGACTATGTTCAATCAAATCATGACCACATTTCTTTTTTTCTTTTGTTTTGTTAGACAAGGAGATCTATTCACAAACTCTTGGACTGGGAGAATAACAGATTATATCACAAGGTAAATTAAATGGTCTTTAGAAAATGGTGACTTAGCTGGCACAAATATAAAAATAGCTTTTTATTAACGTATTAATTGTTCCTTAGCTTGGCTTGCACTGGAAACTGAGCAGAAGGAAATGTGAATCAAACAATATGATGGAATATGTGAGTATGTGTTTTTCATACACAGAGAAATGGAGAAGAAGTTTGGGACCATTTTTTATTTATTTTTTAATCATGGTTACCTAGGGGGAATAATGCATCTGTCCCCTGCTGGCTCGAAGACTAAGACCCAAACAATCGACCACCGCCTATCACTCCGTTCTCGGCTCCCTTAGCCTCTAGAGAGCTGGTGACTGTTAGTCATTGCTGTCTGCTCTGTTGTCCATTCTCTCCCCCCCCCCCGGCGCCCCACGCTCTCTGGGGCAAAGGGCTGTGGAGGGGGTGGGAACCGGGTGCTGGTCCTGGCACGTGGTTGCGATCTTGCCTGAATCGGCTGTGTGATATCAGCCCGCTGTCTGCTGAAGACGGGTCACAGGAATGCAGTACAGACTGCACTCTTGTGATCTATAGGAGAAGTGCAGCCAAACAAGCTTTGGCTTTACTCCTTTAAAAAACCTATTGGTGTAAACTTTGTGCTGGTCACTCATTACCCCAGGGTGGGTAATTTCATAATCTTCTGTGTTAGAAAAATTAATTATTTTGAAACCTTGTTCCTCATGCCCACTACTAGATGTTTAGCCCCTGTGCCCGAGACAATGGCATTTTTGGGTGGAAGGCACAAGTGCACTACCTAAATCTACTGCCAGCAGCCTGTAAAAGTCTGAGAAGCTGAAAGCTGCTGCAGAAACATTCTGTGAATCGGTAGGGGGAGAGAGGTGAGCAAACTGGTTTCTGTGTATGAGAGCAGCACTTCTAAATGCTCTTGCTATGCTTCTGGGCCTAAATGAATGTGTAATTACTACAGTAATAACAATCTTAACGTGGCATACATTTTGTAATACTTCTATTTAGACTGCAGATTAAAAAGTATTTGCCTGTTCACATCAGCAACCACGTTCTAACAGGTCTGCTGGTAAGGTTTACCTTCCTTTATTTTATTTTTATTCTCCTTTTAAATGTTGCAAGGTAGTGTGTGCCAATACTCTGCAGTGAAAAAATGGTGCATGTTGTGTTTTTTTTTTTTTTTTTTTTTTTTTTCAGTGAACACCACTACAATGCAGTGGTGTGAACTGCGCACACAGGACACAAGTCAAATTGCCTTGTGTATGAAGTGGGGTGTGTTGGGCAAGGTTGCTCAGCACAGCACTATACATTGTGGTGGAATTGGCCCCTAATGAGTCTCTGACCAGGAAAAAGCATTTTGCTTGTCCTGATGCATTAATTGTTCTTGCCTCTGAATTTCCACAGAATTGAAGGAAGGATAAAGACAATAGTCCAGGGGCTTGCATATTCTAAAACAGACTTATTTACAGACCTCCCAGCTACAAAAATTGAGACCAAAATTGTTTAACGTTTATTTAGAGAGCTAAATGTTTCTGGAATTGGGGACCAATAGGCAGGACAGATTTTTAGATGGTTTTGGGTGTAGGACTCACAAGGTTTTGAAGCCAAAATTGCTATGAAGGCACTGAATTTAGAAACGTTTTCCAATTATAAACTATTCAAGGACTGAGTTTATATTGTGAAAGGAAATGTAATGCTTCTCGCATTTGATTTGGATTTGTAAAAACCTGAGGGCAAACTATGGTTTTGGCAAGTGTAAGGCCTCATCCACGTGGAGCTTAAAAAAAAAAAAAAAAATAGGCGCTTCTACAGGCGCTCATATGTGATTTATGTGCATGAACCCGAACGTAATTCTATCCCAGTGGGCAGAATAAATTAACCACTTGCCACTAGGGTTGCCACCTCACCAGTTTAAACCCAAACACATATTAAGTACACAGGTTCTGAGGCTAATTTAATGCAGATAAGTCACCAAGTGAGTTTCATTTACCACCTTAATCAGCCACAGAACCCGTGTAATTCATATGTGTTCGGTTTTAAAGGGATGAGGTGACAACCCTACTTGCCACCCAGGCCAATTCTGACATTTCTCTCCTACATGTAAAAATCATCTTCTACGAGCAGACGCTCGTAGACTGATACTGGTGCCAAACTTCGGTACTTAAAAATCCCCATAGGTTACATGTTTTGAGTTGGAAGTCTAGTGCTAGCATTATTGCTCTCGCTCTAACATTTGTGGTGATACCTCACGTGTGGTTTTAATGGCGTTTAAATATGTGGGCGCGAGCACGCAGGGACAGGGTCGCTTTACAATTTTTAATTTTTTACTTTTATCGTACATCACGGGACACAGAGCAGCTATAGTAATTATTATCCGGGTTATACGCCGTCTACACTGGTTTAGCAGATATTTTTACTAAAAGACAGTCACAGCTGTCTACGGCGCATGCACACGATCGCCGTTAGCAGCATGCCGCCGCTAACGGCAATATGCCGTTAGTGGAGGCTCCTGTGCGCAAGCGCGGGAGTGACGTCATCGCTGCTCCGGCGCTGTGAGTGGCCGGAGCAGCGATACCTGGAAGAAGATGGATGCTCTGGACTACTTGGGACAGCGGTGACATCGCTGGCTCCTGTGTCAGGTAAGTGACACATAATGGGCTACTATGCGATGCATAGTAGTCCATTATCTTTTACCTTTGCAGGGAGACAAAGGAAGTAAACCCATGAGGGTTTACTTCCTCTTTAAGGGAGCCTGCCGCTACAGTTTGAGGTAACTTCTCTTGGACCTGTAGACTATTGGTGGTGCCACTGGTAACTCTGAGGGTCTGGTTTCTTCTGTCTGGTGGTGGTTGCGGGGAGCACCATTGATGGCGTTGATCGGTCGTTGCAGTAGCAGTAAGACATGGTCCATCTGTCTTTTAGGAAACTATCTCGAGAAAACCGAAACGTTCAAACCCGCCAGGCCAGAAGAAATGCCCCTCATGCAAAAATCCACTGCGAGAATCTTGGCAAAAAGCCTTGTGTAGATCATGTATTAAAGATCTGGTTGAGGAGGAATCCTCCCAACAGTACAGGGATCTTTTTCCCCAATCGTCTTTCAGGACAGCCACCTTTTGAGAGACACTGGCTCCTCCCCTCTTAGGAAACACCGCCTTCATTTTCATGATTTAAGCCTCCTCCCTTCGTTCCTCAGTTATGGTGTTTCCTCCGGTGGGGAGACATCGCTAAGGAACCTTAGCTGAATTCGGTCGGTGAGACTGAAGCTATCCGAGCGGAGCCCCGGCCCCACTCGGTTACCCGACAGTCTGATCAGCGGGGAGCTGAAGCGTTCGTACTGTCTATACACCCTAAACTTCGCTTGGGGAAAGCAGGAAGTTTTACAGGGTCGTCCGTCCGTTCACCCGCGGGTGTTTTAACGGAACAGGCAGTCCGGTCGGCTGGGGAAGCTGAACTTTTGACTGACCTTTTTCTCTATACGCACTCCAATCTTCGCTTGGGGAAAGCAGGAAGTTTTTGGGGAGGTTCATCCCTGCGTTTCGCCCAGTGGGGCGCTGCAACGAGGACGTCCAAGGCCCCCCTGTGTATCCAGTCGGCTGGGAGCCAGAGGCCGGACCGGTTGGCGGGCGACGTCAATTCCGGTGGGGGCGGACCTCTTCGTTGGATCCGCGTCTTCCGGTTCCGGACGCGGCACGTGGAGGGGAACCTAGCGTTCGGCTGGTGCAGCCTCTCTTTCTGCAGTTGCACAGGTAGCTGTTGGAGGCACGTTCGTACCACTCTTCCTCAACAGGAGAATGTCCAAAGCAGTGGCTTCAGGAGCTCCAGGAGTAACGGCACCAGCCACTCAAAGGTAAAAGCCCTGGCGAGGGGTTCCCTTACCTTACAACCAGTAGCTCCACTGGTGTTTTTTCCCCCTAGGTGGTCGGGGGGGAAGGGCAGTGCGTCTGGGATCCAGATGGAGATTGATCCTAGGGGAGGGCACTCCCTGTGGTCCTCTTAAGTAGTGCTGGTGTTTCTTCTTTTTTTAGGATTTTTTGCTGCTCTTTTATCTCTAGGTCTCTGAAGGACATGAGCAAGTCTCCCCTTGGTTCTAGGAGGGAGCGTCCTTCATATAGAGCCTCTTTGGGGGAATCCCTGGTTCAAAGGCACTTGGTAAAGAGTGTATTGAAGCACCGGATAGCTCAGTCAGACCTTTAACCTAAGGTTCCAGTGGCCTCAGAGGGTTCAGGTCCCTGTTTGAGCGCCATCAGGAAACAGGCAGCAGAACACGGTGCATATCTGGCGGCTTCTGTGAAGGTTCCAGTGGCCTCAGCTCCAGAGCACTCTTTCACCAGCACAGCAGAGTGTTCCACCTAACCCGATGGATGTTCCTCCTGCAGGTTAAGGGAGAGTCTAGAGGGTTCCAGAGAGGAAGTTGAGGAAGAAGTTGACAGTGCCGTCTCAGACTCCCAAGGGAATCTGATAAAGGTGAGGGCTTGGGTGGGGAACCCAAAAGAACCCCTCGATGTAAACTTCCCCCTGGATGAAGTGGATAAGCTCTTGAGAGCTATTCATACCACTTTAGGAAGAAGGCATTGTCACCCCACGATCAGATGTACTAGGACCTGGGGGAAGCGGGTGTTCCCGGTTCATGATGTCTTGATCGATGCCATCAGGAATGGCGGGGTCCCAAAGGAAAACCTTTCTTTTCTGGTGCATTAAAGCAAAGGTTTTTTCTTGGGCGGAAGAGGAAGCTCTTGTCTGGAATAGAATCTCCCAGGTTAGAGACTACCTTTCTTCAGATGTCCAGGCATACTGACCTGTCCTCGGGGACATGGGAATACTTTCAGACCCTATGTTTGAAATGATGGACTCACTTCTGAAGGATGCATGGGCTTTTTCTCTTAAGAAAATATCTAAGCCTGCCATAGCGGCCACAGTGGTGGCTCATAATATGAAGTGTCGGCTTAGCCAGATTAATGCATGAAGCAATGACGGCAGAGGAGACTTTCTATCCTCCTTTCCCATGCTGCTTAAGGTGTTGGCATACGCTGCTTCGATTCAATCCAGGCGAATGTATGCAAGATCTTCGGCTCTGACCAACTCAGCCTGGAGGGCCTCAAGGCTGAAGACATGGCAGGGGGTCAAGGCGTCCAAGGCAAAAGCTCTGTGTAATCCTTTTTTACAGGAAACCTGCTGTTTTTGCCAGGTCTTTAAGCAGTGCGAGATCGCACGGCTGATAAGTAAAAGGCCGTTTCCCTTAAGAGGAAATATAAAAAAAAAAAAAAAAAAAAGGGGGGGGGGGCCTTCCTCCCCCAGTGGGAGATGAGCACCTCCAATTAGTTTGTGATGAGGATCATCATAGGGGGTTACAGTTTGGAGTTTTCAGAACTCCCCCCTGTTTGAGACTCCTTGTCACTGAGCTGCCAAAATGTGCCCTTCTTTCCTCTTCAGGAGTTAGAGGAACAGGAAGTGGTAATACAGGTCCCAGCAGGATATATAGGAAGAGCTCCTATTCTCACATTTTTGTGGTTCACAAGCCTTTGGGAAAAAAGTTCAGGCTCATCCTGAACCTGAAACGTCTGTGTGTCTTAGTCACCTACAGATGGCTTTCGTTGGTTTTGGTCACTGGGTGAGGGCACCTCTTCCACCAAAACTGTTTCAGGGCATGGATAGTAAGGATGCATACCTGCATATTCCCATTGCAGAGAACCACCAGCGTTTCCTTAGGCTGGCAGTGATAACTTCTGTAGGGGTGCTACACCTTCAGTTCAAAGCACTTCCCTTTTGGGCTATCCCTTTCCTCCTCCTATCTTCACCAAAGTGATGGTAGAAGTTCTGGCATTCCTGCGTCTCAGGGGAGTCTCGGTGATCGTGTGTCTTGACGATCTTCTCCGGTTTGTACCTTCTCTGACGCAGTCGATTTGGGATTAACAGGTAACAAAAGACCTGTTAGTGAGCCTGGGTTGGCCTCTGAACCTAGAGAAACCCAACTTAAATTCCTTACCAGGGGGTCACCTTCCTGGGGTAGGTGCTGGGCTCAACAGAACAAAAGGTCTTCCCTCCTTGGAGAAGGTCCAGAAGATAGACAGAGCACTGTTGTTTCTCCAGGGCAACCGTCAAAAACTCAGTTAGGCAGGTTGAGTTTACTGACAGCCACGCTCCTAGCAGTTCAGTGGACAGGGTCATGTTACCGTCCTCTGTAAACTATTCATCTTGAAGGTTTGGGACCACAGTCAGGGGTCTTGGGACTCTTTGGTTTCGGTTCCAACTCAGGTAAAGAGGTCCCCTTGGGGAAAGGGAGCACGTTTGTTACAAGACCTAGAATGGAGTTTCCCAGTATCCAGGGTGGTTACAACCGATACGAACGGCTTAGGTTGGGGACACACCTAGACTCCTGTTTGGTACAGGGTACCTGGGAGAGGAAGGAATCTAAGAGATCCTCAAATTGGAGGGAGTTGAGAACAGTAGATCTGGTTCTCAGGACCTTTCAGAGTTCTCTGGAGACTTCATGTAAGAGTCATGGAAACAGTCCCTTGGCAGTGGCTTACGTCGACAGGACGGGGACTCCTGGAGCGGATCCTTATGGGTCCTAGCGAAGGCCATCCTCAGATGGGCCGAATATTAAAATCCTGTCCTTTCAGTGATCTGTTTTGAAGGAGAGCAAATCCTGATATTAGATTTCCTCAGAGCAACCAGGTTCTCAAGCAGGAGGTTCTTCGAATGGATCACCCAGAGTTGGGGGATTCCTTGGATAGACCTCTCTTTTTCTCAAGGGAAAACGCAAAGGAAGCAATCTCCTGTTCCATGAACAGGGGAGGTCGGGAGCAGACACACTAAAGCACAGAGTTAGGGTTTCTCTAAGTGCTATGCTTTCTCCCCTCCCGTTCTGATTTCTGCAGGGTCAGGGAAGTTTTCAGGTGGAGATTACTACCTGTTTTCTAATCACACCTCTTGGGCCCAGGAGGCCGTGGTTCTCCATTCTGAAGGGCCTGTCAGTGGAACCCCCCCCCCCCGGGTTTTCCCGGTCTAGGAGTGTCCCTTTTCCCAGGGTCCAGTCTGCGGTCCCCAGGTGGATTCTTGCAGCTTGGCTACTGAGAAGGAATTGCTGAAGGGCAAAGAGGTCTCAGACTGTTTAATAGCCACTCTTCTGAATTGCAGGTAAATGGAAACTCAGACCATTTTCTTGAAGGTATGGAGACGGTTCAACAGCTGATGCTCAGAGAACTCCTTCAATGTGCACAGCCTCGTAGCCGTTCTAGAGTTCCTGCAGTCAGGGGCAGATAAAGGTTTAGCCCCATAAACATTGAAGAGTCAGGTTTTCGCTTTTAGCGTATTCCTGGAAGGGCATCTAACATCAGACCTTGGTATAGTAAGGTTCTTAGAGCCTTAAGTAGGCAAAGACCAAGCCTTTGGTCGCCCCCTTTCCAGTCGGGGTCACTCATTAGTTTTACAGGTTCTCACAAAGGAACCTTTTTCAGCAATTGGAATCTGGCTGGTTATGGTTGATCACTCTCAAAACTGTGTTTTTTGTGGCGATCACTGCAGCAAGGAAAGTGAGTAAACTCGAAACCCTTTCTGTTAAGGCACTCCCTTTCCAGACCATTCAGTTTTTAAGACCATTCTGGCCTTTTTACCTAATGGTAGTCTCTAATCCTCAGAGAGTCCGAGAGATTATGCTGCCTATTTTTCGTTCAAAACCAGTGAGCGAACAGGAACACATCTTATTGGACGTTAGAAGATGTGTCCTTCATTATTTTGGTTACACAAAGCCAGTTCAGGAAGTCTGATTTACTTTTAGTGTTACTTCCAGGGGCTAGGAAGGGTTCCAAAGCCTTTAGACGTACGCTAACCAGATGATTAAGGTCAGCCATTGGGCAGACTTGCGCGGTTGGGGTATTAAAGCCTCCAGTTAGAATTAAAGCACACTCAGCCAGGACAGCGGCAACTCCGCAGACAATGTGGGCTGGTGTGTCTCCTGAACAGATCTGTAGAGCCGCAACGTGGTTCAAGTTTTCTACGTTCGTGAAGCGCTATAGATTGGATCTTCTCTCAGCCAAAGACCAAGCCCTTTGGTCACAAGGTGCTGCAAGCAGTAGGTCCCACCCTAAGACAGGGTACTCGCTTATCCTCTCAAAGGTGGCTGTCCTGAAAGACGATTGGGGAAAAATGGAATTACGTACGGTAATGTCCTTTTCCAGGAGTCTTTCAGGACAGCACCGGTTCCCACCCAAGTTTTTTGCAGATCATCGGGAACTCATTACATGAGGCCGTCAGGTAAGACTTAAAAGTTTGTTTATTTGACGTGTTCTTGTTTCTCCCCAGTTGGCCGGAGGTACTCTGGAAGAACTGAGGAACGAAGGGAGGAGGAGGCTTAAATCATGAAAATGAAGGCGGTGTTTCCTAAAAGGGGAGGAGCCAGTGTCTCTCAAAGGTGGCTGTCCTGAAAGACTCCTGGAAAAGGACATTACCGTACGTAATTCCATTTTTTCCTCAGTTTGGGAGCTTACAAGTTCCCTGAGCTCCGTTAAGACACTGCTGGTCCAGAACCCAGCAGGTCCGGGCAGTAGTTGGCAACCACCACTAAGTCCCAGGGCGTCTACCTCCAAATATGCAGAGGGTTTGGACTCGGAGGACAAGGGGGCAAGCACTCTTCCTTCCCTCAGGGATTCATGTAATGAGGTTTAAGAGGAAGATGACAGCCATGGTTCCAAGCATAAGTTGTCCTTGGAGGAAGTAGACCTTCTGAAAGCAATTTACACAACGTTGGATATTCAAGAAGAGAAGGTCCAGTTGTCAATTCATGATAAAATGTACCAGGGTCCGGACGACACCAAGTCTAGGGTCTTTCCAGTCCATAGGGTACTGTCGGATACAGTCAGGAGGGAGTGGAAGGATCCGGAAAGAGGTCCTTTCCAAGACCTTGAAAAGACGGTTTCCCTTTGACGACAAAGAATCAGAAGTTTGGAACAAAAAGCCACAGGTCGATGCCGCTTTTTCACAGGTGTCACACCGTACAGATTTAGCCTTTGAGGACATGGGGGGGGGGGGGTTCTCAAGGATGCAATGGACAAAAGGGCAGAATCCCTCTTGAAAAAGGCGTGGGATTCTGCGTCAGCTAGCCTCAAACCAGCTATGGCGTCCACAGTGGTGGCAAGAAATCTTGAATGCTGGGTGGAAAAACTAAAGAGTCGCGCTGAGGCAGGAATATCCCGGAAGGATCTTGTGGAGTCTTTTCCCTTGATCTTGAAGGCTGTAAAGTACATGGCCGACGCATCAGCCGAATCTATTAAGATGACAGCCATGTCTTCGGCCCTAGTAAATTCTGCTAGGTGGGCTGTCTGTCTAAAAACTTATTTCTGTGCTGTTCAGCAGTCCTGAAAGGGTAGGGAGGACAGCAAAAGTCGTTGGGGGGGCCCCCCAAAAGGGTAAGGGTAGAGGAGGGGTTCTCTTTGGATCCCCCTCTGATCCGCCACCAATAAAGCAAGTGACAGTCCAGTTCCAGTGGGAGGGAGGTTGTCTGCCTTCCTCCTGCAGTGGAGCGAAACATCGAGCCAATTTTTGAGGAATATTATTGCTCAGGTTTACAGTTTGGAGTTTCTGGAGCCCCTACCAAACAGGTTTTACGTTGTGACCCTTCCAAAGGACTAGGACAAAGCCTCTGCAATGACGAACCTGTTGCAGGAGGTAATTGTTCAGGTCCCGAAACATCAGGAAGGGCAAGGTTTTTACTCTTCCTGGTGAAAAAAAACCTCAGGAAAATATCAGTTGATTCTAAATCTAAAACTCTTGAATAGGTCAATCTGCTACAAACATTTTCGCATGGACATGATCCATTCAATAACAAAGCTGTTGGCCCCAAACTGCTTGATGGCATCCCTAGACCTGAGGGATGCCTATCTATATGTCCCGATTGCCCAGGCCTCCCAACGTTTCCTTCGGTTGGCAGTCAACCTGGGGACATCAATCTGGCACCTTCAGTTCAGGGCCCTGCCTTTCGGGCTCTCGTCTTCCCCCCCAGGATCTTTACAAAGATCATGGCGGAAGCCCTGGAGCCACTAAGGTTGAGAGGGATTCCTGTAATTCCATATCTGGACCTTCTGTTTTTTGCGGACTCCAGGGAGCGGCTGTTAACAAATATGCAGGTAGCACAGGTACACCTCAGAGACTTAGGATGGCTCCTCAACTTGGAGAAGTCGAACCTAGATCCAGGTCAGGAAGTGACCTTTCTGGGCTATATAATCAATTCTGTCCTCCAGAAGGTCTTCTTACCGCAGGCAAAGTTGGAAAGTCCAAATGGCAGTAAAGCAAATTCAAACAAATTATTCAGTGTCAGTCCGCTCAGCCATGGCAGTATTAGGGCTTCTCAAGGCATCGATCCCAGTGGGCCAGGTTCCACTCCAGACCACTTCAGTTGTGCCTCTTACAGACTTGGTCTCATCAGGTTTCACTGGAGAAAAAGATCAAGCTTACCTCAAAGGTGAGACGAGCTCTGTGGTGGTGGAGGGATTCAGCCAATCTAACGAGAGGCCTCCCTTGGGTTTTTCCACTAGAAAAAACGTCTAACAATGGATGCAAGTGCCTGGGGTTGGGGAGCCCATCTGGATGGACTAACGGCCCAGGGGACTTTGTTTAAGGCGGAGTCCTGGAGGTCATCAAACTGGCGAGAACTCGGGCCATTTCCCTAGCCCTCCTAGCTTTTCACCATACAGTGAAGAGGCATCATGTCCAGATCCTTTCGGACAATATGGCTGCGGTAGCATATGCCCGAAAGCAGGGGGGAACCGGGAGCAAGGGTCTTATGGATCTAGCCAATCAACTTTTCTGTTGGGCAGAGCAGAATGTAGCCTCCCTGTCGGCAATTCACCTAAAGGGCTCCCAAAATCTGTTAGCCGATCTGCTTAGCAGAAGAAGACTGATAGAAGCAGAGTGGTGCTTGAATCGGGAGGCTTTTCTGATGATTACCAAAAAGTGGAAGTTCCCTCGGGTAGACCTATTTGCCAGTCAATAGAACTCCCAGGTCCACAGGTTCTTTTCTCTTCACCGAAAAGACCAGGCCTTAGGCATAGATGCTCTAGCGCATCCATGGCACTACCACCTGTGTTATGCCTTTCCACCCTTCCCTCTAATTCCGATGGTCTTAAGAAAATTCAGGGAGGAAAGGACCAATATGAGCCTAATCGCGCCCTTCTGGCCAAAAAAGCTTTGGTTTGCAACACTACTAAACCTGGCCGCAGAGCCTCCATGGAGACTACCATTCAGGGAGGACCTTCTAATACAGGGATCAGTGGTTCATCCAGAGTCAGACGGTCTACACCTAACTGCTTGGCTTCTGAGGAAGATCTTCTAAAGGCTTAAGCTTTTTCCGACAAGCTAGTAAAAACCCTACTTTCCAGCAGAAAAGATGTGACTAGGGCCATATACCAGCAGGTATGGAAGAGGTTTAATTCCTATTGTACCTCCAAGGGCTTCCAGGTAAAAAGTGTAATTTCAGTCCTCGAATTTCTCCATGACGGAATGAAGAAAGGTTTGGCAGCCAGCACCTTAAAGACTCAGGTAGCGGCTCTTTCAGTTTACTTCGAAAAGACCATATCTAGAGAAACTCCAATTTCAAGATTTTTTTACGGCATTGGCACGAAATAGGCCAGTGTCCCTCAAAAGCTTTCCCAGTTGGGATTTATCTATTGTTTTCCAGGGTCTCATGGGGTCCCCGTTTGAACCCTTACAAGAAGCTTGTTTGAAAAATGTAGTTTTAAAGAGTGTTGCCTACGTTCTCCTCGGCTCCTGCTAATGCAGGTGAGGAAGCTTTCCATACCTTGGACGTAAGGAGGTGCCTTCTTCAATTCTTGTCAGTCACTAAGGAATTCAGAAAATCAAACGCCCTCTTTATAATATTTTTAGGCCGTCGTAAGGGAGAAAAAGCTTCTAAAAGCACTCTGGGTAGGTGGCTCAGAGGGGCAATTACAGAGGCCTACAGAGCTAAAGGTGAAATACCTCCTCAGGGATCACAGCTCATTACATGAGAGCAACGGCAGTGTCCTGGGCCGAAAGGGCCAGTGCTACGCCTGATCAGATTGGCAAGGCGGCCACGTGATCAAGCTATTCAACCTTTCTTCGATACTACAGGTTGGACTTGTTGTCAGCTGCGGATCAGGCCTTCGGCAGGAAGATGCTACAGGCAGTAGTCCCACCCTAGGGTAAGCTTCTCGGTTATCCTCTCCAGGGTTGTCCTGAAAGGCGATTTGAGAAAGACTTAGTTAGACTTACCGGTGGTGGTATTTCTAAGAGCCTTTCAGGACAACCCCTAGTTTCCCTCCCTTTTTCTAGCTTAGAATTGGTATAAGTATCTATCATGGTTGTTTGTGGTTTTTCTGTGCTTTGTTTTCCAGTATGCCAGAGGCTACAATAACTGAAGCCATGGTGGAAGAGGAGGGATTTAAAGGTCTGCAAGTGTTTCCTGAAAAAAGGGGTGGAGCTGCGCTCTCTCCAGGGTTGTCCTGAAAGGCTCTTAGAAACACCGTCACCGGTAAGCCGAACTAAGTCTTTTTTTTGCCTGGGGTGAAGCCAGGCAGTGGCACCCACAGAAACATGTGAGTGGGAGATTTTCATTTTCTTTCTCCAATCGGTAGAGGAAAGGAGTTTGGCCTTCGGCACCGTTAAATGTCAGAGTTTGTCCCTATCCATTTTTTTTTTTCCAGGGGCTGTTTTCTCACTCCTTGTTTCATACCTCATACAGCATGTAACGTGGACAGTCCTGCCTGTTAGGCCATTTTTGTGTCCTTGGAACTTGAATTGATCTTGACTGTCCTTGCAGAGGCCACTTTTTGAACCAATCAGGTGATTCTGTTGGTCCTTTTTATCTCAGAAGGTGGCTTCCTTGTTTGCTATCACATCAGTAGAGTGTCAGAGTTGGCGGCTCTCTCATGCAAGGAGCCATTCTTGGTCTCTCATCATAAGGTGATTTTGCATCCTCATCCATTTTTATTGCCTAAAGTGGTTTCTAGTTTTCACTTGAATCGGGACAGTGTCTTGCCTTGTGTTTTTCTCCTAATCTACAGTCGGCAGGCAAAAGATCGCTACCTACTCTAGAGGTAATTCAGATACTCGGGGTCTATTTGAGTTGTCGGCACAAGTCAGGAATCCTGGTTTGTGCTGCCAGAAGAGCCCAGGAAGGGCAGGTGGCACGCAGTTTGAATATTTAGCAGTGGGAGAGATTCTCTACCAGGTGTGGGAGTATCTTGGGCCATCCACCATTGGGTGTCAGTGGCCCAGGTGTACAAGACCATTATTTGGTCTTTTGCTTATACATCTACAAGATTTTTACCAGGTCGATGTCGATCACGTAGAAGATACTGTCTTTGGCCTCAGTGTATTACAAATAGCAGAGTAGGTCCTCCTTTGATGGTGTCTCCCTCCCCTCAGGGGCATTGCTTTGGAACATCCCAGATAGTAATTACTACAGCTGCTTTGTGTCCTGTGATGTACGATAAAGAAAATAGGATTTTTCTTACAGCTTACTTGTAAAATCCTTTTCTTGGAGTACATCATGGGACACAGAGGTCCCTCCCCTCTTTTTAGGAATTGCTTGCTACAAAACTGAGGTACTTCCTGTATGGGAGGGGGGGTGTGTTATGTAGAGGAGGGACTTCCTGTCTTTTTGGTGTGCCATTGTCCATTCACCTTTAGGTGGCGTATAACCCAGCTAGTAATTACTATAGCTGCTGTGTCCTGTGATGTACTCCAAGAAAAGTATTTTACATGTAAGCTGTAAGAAAAATCCTTTTTTCTTTTTTTTGTTTTTCGAATCACTTTTATTCCTATTGCAATGAATGTAAACATCCCTTGTAATAACAGGTCCTCTTTACAGCAAGATCTGGGATCAATAAGTCCCCAGATCTCACCTCTAGGCTGGGAAGCCTGAAATAAAAAATTAATAAAAAAAAAGTCAGATTCCCGGCCGAGGCAGCAGCATTTTTTTTCGAATGCAGAGGCTGGGTGTGACATCCTACCATCGCACCCAGCCTCCAAACGATCATAGAGACACCGCGGACCTTCTGGCCCATCGGAAATCTCTATGGTCAGCATCTGGGGCCGGTTGGTTCCTTCTCTATTTCGCTGATGGCAGGGCCAAGCAGGGAGAAGCACCGGATGGGGGGGGGCTGTAGCTGCAGGCATCATTCAGATATCACTGCTCAAAGTCGGTTACGTCATATGATGTTACGTGGGCGGCAAGCGGTTAATAATCTGCCTAGTAGAGTGCATTTTGTGCTCAAATGCCATATTGCAACATTTAGAGGTTTTATTTATTTTATTCCGCTTTCTGGCAGACTATTTTCCTAGGCCCTGTGCCACATTCCTGAAGATGAGCTCCCAATGGTTGCCTTTTGGGTTTTGTTAGTTTGTAGGGGGTCATGTGAAGCAACTGCGTGTGTGTTTGAGATAGAATATATACATTTTCACAATGATTAACCACTTCAATACTGGGCACTTTTACCACCTTCCTGCCCAGGCCAATTTTCAGCTTTCAGTGTTGCACTTTGACAATTACGTGGTCATGTAACACTGTACCCAAACTACATTTTTATCATTTGTTCACACAATTATAGCTTTTTTTTTTGGTGGTATTTAATCACCACTGGGTTTATTTTTTGCTAAATAAACAAAAAATACCATTTTGAAAAGAAACGTGTTTTTCTTTTCTGTTATAAAATGTTACAAGTGAATGAATGAAATACTTGTATAGCGCACAATGCGAACTGAATCGCCTCTAGGCGCCTCTGGTTATTCATAAAATTTAGCCCAAAATATATTCTGCTCTATTTCTTTGGTGAAAATAACCAAATCTGTTCTTGAGGCCCTAAAATAGACAGTAGAAATGCCCCCAAATTACGTTTTATTTTTTGGGAAAGTAGACAATCCAAGGTATTTAGTAAGGGATATGCTGGTTTTTTTTGAAGTCTTAATTTTTCCTCCCAAAAAAATGTCTTCACAATATTTATGTATTTTTTACTTACTGTCACCAATACAGTACAGCGTCACTATATAACTGGTGTGGCGATGATCAGGGACACTGACTGGTGGCAGTATGGGGAAAAAAAGTTACATTTATTTATTTATTTTAATACATTGTTTATAGCAGTGAATTACATTGCTTTAAGCAAGCATTTTACTTAATCATTCTGTCTGTTTTGATTAGCTGTGATTGGTCAAATCTAATCACATGGTACAGATGGGCTGTGATTGGCCCTGTCTGTACCATGTGATCAAATTGACCAATCACAGATGGCAACACAATTGTACACAATGGATGGCATGAAAGGAAGCTATCCATTGGGTACAGTGGTCATGTGACCTGCTGTGATTCGTCACGGTGGTCACATGGTACCGTCAGCGAGCCGGTGTCCTATCACATTGTGTCCCCCATCAGATAGTGTCCGCTGTGTACTGTGCATGGGCAGTACACAGGACACACAGATTCCGAAGATGAACGGCGCCTGTGCCATGAGTCCAGGTTCTAGCCCCACCATCCAAGTGGACATAGAGTTGGAATAAAAAGAGCAAAGCGTGGCGAGCGAAGCGAGCCCGGGAGGGGTCCTCTAATATTTGCAGCCCTATGTCCGCTTGGATGGTGGGGCTAGCACCTCCACTCACGGCGCAGGCGCCGTTCATCTTCAGAGATTTTCCGAATATCCTTCTGCTCCGTACTGCGCAAGCGCTGCGCCTGCGCAGTATGGGACAGACACTATCCGATGGACGGAGGCTATATGCCAGGACACCGGTACTCTGTCATCAGTCACAGCAGCGCTGCACGGCCCCTCGGTTTATGCTTCCTGACAGGACGTCGTATGACAACCAGTTGGGATGGAAAAGCCACCGCCTAGCTGTCATTTGTCGATAGGCTGGGTGGAAAGTGGTTAAGTGTTTCAGGTTTTTTTTTTTCCATGTATGTACTGAACCTTAACTCCTATTTTATTTATTTTTTGCAGGTTATACTAATAGAATTCTTACCAAAGTACCCGATATTTCGACCGGACTGAAGATGATTTGCTTCTGCTTCATTTCATAATAATTTGTTACTGGTCATTCCTACCCTTAGTGCCTTTTTTAGATGGTTTGTGGAAAGAAAAGGTATACTACTGTGTTTTAAAAACACAAAATGGGTGTCTTTTTTTTGTATAGCAGTACAGTGTCCTACTAGCTTCTGTATTTTTTACATGTATAAAGAAAATCAAGATTTGCACACTTATTTTTTATGTTAAGGGAAGCTTTCTGTGTTGCACTTCATTTTGCCCATATAGTGTGAGTGTTATGCAGCTCATTTTGCTGTAAGCACTTCACACTGATGGGATTAATATTCTATATACACTCATTAATGTATATAGTTTGCAGTTAGGGACATGCATCAATGCTGCTTTAACTCTAGCTTATTGCCTTATTGTACCTATGTCTCTCCTACTATTGTATCTTATTTCATTTTTTTTTTTTTTTTTTTTTTAACACTAATACAAAACTGAAATCTGCTTATATATACACTTGAGCCCTAAAGGCAGAGGATAAGCAGCTTGGTTAAATCACTACTGTTCAGGCCGGCCATGCTGAGCTTTGAAGTTCAGAAAACGTAAGAAGTTCACACATTGCCTGGTCTGTTGTAAAGTGCGATGTCTCTTTATTGTGAGACCGTACTACAAATACAATGTATCAGTGTTGTGGTTATTAGAAATCTGTGGTATTTTAGCACCTCAGAATAAGAATATAATGAAAGCTGAAATAGATTATTTAACCAAAAACTGTAAATATTGTCTTTTCAGACCTGCAAGTGTTATACTTATGTTTACAGAATGTAATATAGCTGTTACAGTATTGCCAATTCTGGTTGGAAATTTATAAACGTACATGTAGGCTTCATTTGATTGTATGAACCATTTTACTCTTTTGCAGTTACATGAGACTAGTCTGCATTTCTTTGTGCTGTTGGCCTACCAGCGGAGGTTTGTTTATGTTTTTAAGCCATAAGCTGGTGATATATGTAAGTGAACGGCCAACTTGCACTTTACGAGTATGTGTTTTTGTGTTAGGAGCAGGCCATCTTCTCGCTGTGCAAGTGTTTAAAAACCCACATTGAGAACCCCAGTATTGTATTTATTATGTACTACAGAATTTATGTGATTAGTTTTAATATAAGGGATTTTAGGCTTTTCAAGTTTGGTTAGTCATTGGCTCCAATAATGCAGTGCTCTGATCACCACTAAGAATTCCACTTGAAATGCATTTCCGGCTTTTGGTGTGGTTAAAGGAAGAAGGGCTAGAACCTCTGTCAGTAACTCGGCTAGGAAGAGAATTGAAAACCTCACAAGTCATTTGGAGAACTCGCCCTGACAGTTGGTGTAAAAAGTGAGGTTAAATCCAGTGGATGAAAGCTGTAAATGTATAGGTAGGTGGGGGTAAATCTCTCGGTAGGTGGGGGTAAGTCTCTCCCAGTAGACACACGTTTGACAAATGTCCCCACTTTGGGCAGGTTTACTCTCACTAGTTGGCTTCTGTGAGGAAAAGTGAATTGTCCCCAGCACAAACATATGCAGCAGTAAAAACCTGGCAGAGATTCTAACTCTTCTAGGTCTGAAATTCAGCTTGAAAACCTTGACGTCTCTTAAATAAATTTCAACTTGGAAATGAAAAGTCCCCCCCCCCCCCCCCCCAATCACCATACAGAGCAGTGAATCTTTTTGTCATGATGCACTAGTGACATGCAGTGGGGATATACTAGATGTAGGCCACATACATGTGCGCAAGAAAGATGCCTCAGGGTGTTTTTACATTTCAACCCGTCGCCCCTTTCCATATAACAGCAATGGGTTAATACACCAGATGGTAGTAGACTAGTAGGGAAATGGTGTGCTGTAAACAGGTGTGTGTGTGTGTGTGTGTGTGTGTGTGTGTGTGTGTGTTTTTATTTTTTTTTGTTTTTTTTTTTTGTTTTTTTTTTAAACCTGATGGGTTTACTTCCTCTTTGATTCCCTGCAAAGGTAAAGCATAATGGACTACTATGCATCGCATAATAGTCCATTATGTGTCACTTACCTGACACAGGAGCCAGCGAAGTCACCGCTGTCCCCTGTAGTCCGGCGCATCCATCTTCTCGGTGGGGTCTCGCAGCTCCGCCGCTGTGATTTGGCAAAGCCGCGATGACGTCACTCCCGCGCATGCGCACGGGAGCCGACACACGCGGCAGCTCCGTTGTTGGAAATGCCGCGCTTAGTGTGCCTGCGCGCCACTGTCTACGCCGCATGCCTGTCTTCGGGCAAATATCTCCTAAACCGTGTAGGTTTAGGAGATATTTCTTGGACCTACAGGTAAGCCTTAATCTAGGCTTACCTGTAGGTCAAAGTGTGTTGTAAGGGTTTACAACCACTTTAAGTGTTGTGGGCTCCAAGCAAAAGTCTGCTTGCCGTCTTCTAATGCTTCAGTGTATTTTTGCTAGGTTTCTAATATGTAATCCTGATAATAAGATTAGTTACGTTGAAGATAAATTGCAATATTTACCAAAACAGGATTGTAAACTGTTCCTGAAATGGTGATTGTGTCAGCTGAGGAGCCCACAGATTGTGTTTCAGCCCCGGAAGGATTCCCTTCCTGATCAGAGCACTTTTGGCACTGCCTCACTTTAACTGACAATTGCGCGGTCATGTGGCGTTGCACCCAAACAAAATTTATGTCCTTTTTTTTTCCCCCACAAATAGAGCTTTCTTTTGGTGGTATTTGATCACCTCTGCGCTTTTATTTTTTGCGCTATAAACAAAAAAGAGCGACCAGTTTTGAAAAGCAATATTTTTTGCTATAATAAATATCCCCAAAAGAATAGATTTATGGCTTTTTTTTATTTTATTTTTTATTATTTGTAATGGCGACCATCTGCAATTTATTTTTATTTTTTGTAATTTCTTTTGTTTTAACATTGTCATTTAAACAGTGATCAGTGCTATAAAAATGCACCAATTTACTGTGTTAATGACACTGGCGGGGAAGAGGTTAAACACTAGAGGTAGATCAAGGGGTTTAGTGTGTCCTAGGGAGTGATTCTAACTGGGAGGATGGGCTACCACTGACATGACAGGGATCACTGCGCTGATGAAAGGGAGCAGTGATCTGTCATGTCACTAGGCAGAACGGGGGAAATGCCTATTTTACAAAGGCATTTCCGCTCCGTGACACGATCGCAGGCCCTCGGTGGACATGGAGTAAGCGGCAGGCGTGTGCGCCCACAATACCGTGATTTAAAGAAGGTCATACCTATATGCTCATTTGGCCAGCCGTGCCATTGTGCCAACGTACATCATCATGCGCTGGTCGACTAGTGGTTAAAGTGGTTGTTAACCCACTGTACTAACATAGTCTTACCCCCCTTCTGTATCATAACATTTGTCCCTATGTCTGTGTAATGTAAAAAAAAAAACCTGCCGATTTGTACCTGTATAAGCTGCACTCTGAGCGTTCAGCTGACATGTCGGCTCCCTTGTTTCTCCAGCTCAGAGATGAAGTGGACGGGGCCGAGCCGGCCTGCTGACGTCAGCCGGTGGGGGAGGGGGGGGGGAGAGAGCCGACAATCGGCTGAGCGGCTGGAGCCGTTGATACAGGTACAGATTGGCTGAGTTTTTACATTACGTAGCGACAGGTGTTCTAATGCTTCAGAGGGGATAAGAAGATTTATTATCGGATATGAGAGGAGCAGAGAAGGGGCGGGCGCAGTTATGAGCAGGGAGTGGAGGGGGGGGGGGGGGAGATGGAGGACACAGACACAGGGGGAGCTGCGGCTGACGGAATCGCGCAAATAAACCACGATGTCAGTGGCTCAGCAGCCATGATTATTGTGGTCTGCTTGCAGTGTGGTATAGCCAGGCAGGATCAGACAGGTTCTTTAGGTTACACAGGGGGCCAAATGATGATACAGCACAAGCACTGTGCTGTATAACATGCTTTAAAGGAACAGGATCAGGTTTTTATTTTTTTGTGGGGGGGGGGAACAAACGCTTTAAGACTTTGTGTAGAACACATAGTATACACATTTTACAATTTTGTAAGGTAAACAGCAAAATTTATGCTTGGTTAAAGCTGAACTCAATGGAGCCACTGAAATACTGAAAGTTAAAATGCTTTCACCTGCCAAAAGTTTGTCGTTCAGCCATTCTTATCTGGACAACTCCTCCAGAAGATGCAAGCAGATTGATGTTCACTGTAGTAGTAGCACAGCCAGCACTAGAACATGCTGATTGGACAATGATAGGGTAATCTCTCTGCTGACTTTGTTCTTCCTCCTATCAGCTTGTTCACAGCAGAGCCTCCATATGCACCAACTGTACCAGGTATTACAGAAGGCTGATATCAAGGCAAGCTGAAGTAATTGCTGCTGCTTGCAATTAGAATACTTGTCATCGTTTTAAATATGTGCAGAGAGTTCTGGTTTAAAGCGGGGTTCCACCCTAAAGTGGAACTTCTGCTGATCGGAACCCCCCCCCCCTCCGGTGTCACAATTGGCACCTATCAGGGGGGAGGGGGGTGGAGATACCTGTCAAAGACAGGTATTTACACCCACTTCCGGGCATAGACTCCCGTGGGAATCTATGCCTCTTCCTGTCCTGCCGCGCTGTCTGCTGGGACACACACGGGTCCCAGTGACAGCGCGGACAATTCCTATTGCGCTGCGCGACTCGCGCATTCGCGCAGTAGGGAACCAGGAAGTGAAGCCGATTCGCTTCACTTCCTGATTCCCTCACCTAGAATGGTGGCGGCAGCAGCCGAGAGCCGAGCGAACGATCGGCCTCGGCTGCCGGCATCGCTGGAACCCGGGACAGGTGAGTGTCCATTTATTAAAAGTCAGCAGCTGTAGTATTTATAGCTGCTGGCTTTTAATATTTTTTTTTATAGGTGGAATCCCTCTTTAACTTACTATTTTCTTCTCTTTATTTTTTTTTATCTTCACAACGTGTGTACTTTTATGTATGCCTCTAGCTAAAAGCCATGGAAAAGGTATTTTAAATTACCTATGGTAAGATCACATTTTTGACTGAAATGTATATTAGACAGAGGGAATTATTTTTTTTTTTTTGATTTGATGATCCTAAAAGTGTAGCCAGTCTTATACAATTACTTTGGATTTAATATTTAACATGACATTTTTTTAATGTCTAACTTTATCTGTTGCCAAGTAGGGTATCTTATGGTAGTACCATAAGCTTAACGGAGGAATTAAATAGTCCAATAGATAAGGGGCATTATTTTTACACATCTTTTGTGTCTTTGCATAGATTTATTTTGACCACCCGACTTGTTCTTATTTGCACAGTGCCATCATTTAGTTGATTTTCAAACATTGCTGTAATTGCCTCCATAGATTTTAGAGGGATGGGCAAAAGTACCTCATACTTAAGGAATACCTGTATATTCTATAGTATTAATAAAATATATATATATATTATATTATATTATATTATATATATATATATATATATATATATATATATATATATATATATATATATATATATATATATATATATATATATATATATATATATATATATATATATATATATAAAATTTCCCAGGTTCCCCTTTCTAAAGGGAACCTGTCAGCCTATCGTATGCTACTGGTGCTACCAAAATGCAGACACTAAGGGGGTATTATTTACTGATCTGAGGGGGACATGCAAGAAAAATAGCATTTTAGCTTGTACATGATTGGATGATGAAATCAGCAGAGCTTCCCCTAATTTCAGATCTACAGCGAATGCACTTGTAGTGCAAAGGGGATTTGCCTTTCGTAAAAAAAAAATACCCCTTGATAATCATGTGATGGATTTTTATGCATCTCAAGAGGCCTAGATTTCTGGCTGACATACTTTTAAATGCAAGCACATGGCAGTGTGTGGTGTGTTGCAGTGCCATTAATTTTAAAGTGATTCTAAAGCCTTAAGGGCTTTTCTCTTCTTTTTTTTTTATTTTTTATTTTATTTTACCTTTTAATGCATTAAAGTAAAAAGCCTTCTGTGCCTGGTATCTCCCCCAATTAACCCCTTTTTATACTTGCCTGAACCTGATTTCAATCCAGTGTTTTGCACATTAGCAGTGGCTCTATCCCTCCTCACTGGGTAGATTGACAGCAGCGGGAGCACCCGCTGCTGTCAATCAAATTCTGTGACAAGGGACGGGGGCTAAGCCGTACTGTGTGTTTCTAGACACAGGCAGCACTGCTCGGGAGCAAGCCCACACAAGTGGGCCCATAAAAAGTTGCTTTCTATGGTGAGCACTTGCCGAAGAGGAGCCAGAAGTGCAAGCGAGGGACCCCAGGAGAACAGGAGTGGGGCTGCTCTGTGCAAATCTATTACACAGAGTTGATAAGAATGACATCCATTATTATTTTAATACATAAATTGTAGTCTTACAATCACTTTAAATAGCGCTCCAATGCACAGATGTGAAAGATACGTGATTTGCAGCGCATGGCGTGCGCCATTATAGGTGTGTTGCGGCCCAATCACAATATTGGGCTTAAACAATAACCCATGTACATAGTGCTGCCATTAAGGCAGTGCACCAGTGTGAACCGGCCTTTATGGTTTAAAACCGAAATCCTGTGTATAGTGTGTACACCTGGAATCCAGGATTGCACAAAAATACAATTCCCAGAGGTACCTTCCTTGTACTTGGCAGTTCTTTTACACAAAACACTTTTGATATACCAGAGTAGTTTACTTTAACATGTTCGTCTGTCAGTTAAGCTGGATACATACGATACAACTTTTGTTTGATTTCCTTTTAGCCCTTGTACACACGGTCGGACATTCTGACAACCAAATCCGTTGGATTTTGTCCGAAACTGTTGCATACACACGGTCGGACAAAGTTGTCGGAAAATCCGATTGTACATAACGTGATGACGTTCTTTCTTTACGACGGGACTACGTTCAGACTAGTAGCCAATAGCTTTGGCCTAGGAATTTGATCTGAGCATGCGTGGCACTTTGTCCGTCGGAGTAGGCTACACATGATCGGAGTATGTCCGATCGGAGAATTTTGTCGGAAAATTTTACGGACAAGTTGGAAAACTTGGTCTGTCGGATACTCTGATGGAAACAGTCCGATGGTGACCACACACAGTTGGATTATCCGACAAAACGGTCCTATAGGACGCATTCTGTCGGAATCTCAGACCGTGTGTACAAGGGCTCAGCTTTACCAAAACCATGTAGTGCAAGGGCCTCCCTGATTGCATACAAATTGAAAACCTTATGCCCTGTACACACGTTCAGAATTTTGGTCAGAAAAAGCTCTGATTGTTTTCCCAACGGAATTCTGACGGGATTTCACTCAAGCTGTCTTGCATACACACGGTCACACCAAATTCCGACCGTCAAGAACGCGGTGATGTACAACGGGACTAGAAAAAAAAGACGTTCAATACCCAGTAGCCAATAGCTTCCATCTCCTAGTTGAATCTGAGCATGCGTGAGTTTTTGCGTGTCGGAATTGCATAGACACGATTGGAATTTCCGTCTGAAAAATTGAGAACATGCTCTCAAATTTTTGCTGCCAGGAATTCGGCCAGCTAAATTCTGTTGGCGCATACACACGGTCGCATTTTCTGATGAAAATCTCTCATCGGTCTTTTGCTGGCCAGAATTCCGATCGTGTGTACGCGACATTAAGGTTTGACCTCACATTATATGGTATTGGTAAATCTAAAAGAAAAAAAATCTAAAGAATATTGAATAGTGTGTATCCAGCTTAAGAATTTTTTTTAATCAGAAAACGTTCATAAAAGTGCAGTATTGAGGGAAAGATATATAAATAGAAAACAATACTTTCTATACAATAGCTGTTTAAAGCCTAAAATAGACATGCATATTTAAAATAAATAAAACTTTATGTAAATGTATTACTCTACATTGAGATTTTTTTTTTTTGGCTTATATTTCCAAACTGGATGTCACACAACAGATGCCTTTTTATCTTTTGTTTTAAGCCTGGGTTCACACTGATGTGAATTTATATCGGGTTTGATGCGTCTAGGAACACACAAATTCGCAAGCCATGCATAGTATTCCATGGCTTTGGTTCACATCTGTGTTGCGAGGAAAAAAAAAGGGTCCTGTGCATGTTTTGGTGCGATGCAAATTCCTATGGTGCAGTGCGAATTTTATCTTCGTAGGCTTCAATTGAACTTGCAGCACACAGTTCACATCTCTCTGAATTGTTCACTGTCTGCCTCCTGAAATTCATGGTAAATTCGCACCTGTCTACCTCCAAAACGCAGGGACCTCACACAGGACAAAAAAAACTGATCAAATTCGCAGTACATCTCATCGCAGCAGTCCGAACCTAGGCTAAAAGAAAAGTAACATGGTAGAGGGAAAAAAAAAAATCCTTACCCCTGCTTTTCGCAGGTACTCTGTGCACTTCTCTGTCTTGCCTCTAGGATTCCTTGGATTTTCTCTCGCTTTGTTACGATGACAAATGATGTATAAGACCAATTATCTGTGGTACCAACAGGGTACAGTGTGACACACTTTTGAAAATGTTCGTAGTATTCAGAAATACTTTTTTGAGAACAGGGAAAGTTGGGCGCATAGTAAAGAAATAAAAAATAAATAAGACCACTTTACTACCCCTTTAATGCAGGCCATATATGGTCGAATTTCTAACAAATTTTCTTTTCAAAATCAGAAAATTCGTTGTTTTTTTGTGATCCGATGATGCCACCATTGATTTTCGAAATTCGGCCGACCAAGCCTTCCATTTCACCTCATGTTGCTACAGAAAATAATTTTTTCGTGGCCGGGAATCTTCTTTTCTCTCCGTAAATTGTATTTTCTTATTACATTTCTCGCACGATTCTCCCATCATTGATTAGAAAATCGTTCGTCTTTCAAAAAATTTCCAACATGTCAGATTTCTCAAATTTAATTTCCGCACGAAAATCGGCTGTTGCTGCAGCCCCACTAATGGTGCGAAATTCGAATTTCGAAAATTGTATCTAAGAATTTTCATACGAACAGTGTATGGCCGGCATAAGGCAGCAGAAACCGCAATAATGGGTTCAGTGTAGTAACTAAAAGCAACCGATATAACTGCATCATTTTAGGGCATCCAGAACAATTAAAGATGAGTTATAACTGGTTACCAATAGTAAACATTTATAATGAATCTTTGTATTGGTCTGACTTCTTGTACCACAAATTAAGTTTAATATAGTGTAGTGTTCAGCATTTCTTCATTGGCAGATCATTTTATTTCCCCATACGTGATTTACTAGTTGGGTGGTAAATGATATACTGTATCGTCACCCATGGGATAGGCAAAGTTGGAAAGGAAGCATTGATATAACATTTTAAGTTGCATGAAGTATGCTAAACTTTGCACTTCCATTGTTTAGTACAACTAAGAAATGCTACAGAAGGTGCACCACATTTCATGTAATTATTAAAGGATAAGTTCACCGTTTAAAAAAAAAAAAAAAAAAATGCACATTGTTTTGCAGGTAAAAAAATGCATTTTAGTACTTATTTATTTATATTTTTTTATATAATTTTTCCTAAGGAGCCTGCTGATTATTGCACCTGCGATCAGCAGACTGGGTGCAATGCCAGGCTTCTGCAGACTTTCAGTATAGCTCTGTCCAGATCTTCGTAATGGACAGGCAGTTATTTGAGAGCAGGATGATCAATGGGCTACGAGTGTGTTCATTCACAGGAAATGTAAACAGTAAATGAATGATGCACCCGAGTGGGCAGCACACTGCACAGCCGTGCTGTTGTCAAATCATGACGGTGGAGGGGAGGATTTCCTCGCCTGCTGTCGGGGGGGGGGGGGGTTGAGAGGTTCATGCTGACTGTTACACCCTAAATATGATACCATGTTAAAGGTGAACTTGACCTTTAAAAATTTCTAAGACCCCTTTCACACTGAGGCACTTTTCAGCTGCTTTTTTTGTGCTAAAGAAAAAGTGCCTGAAAGCTCACGAAAGCCTAATTCCATTAAAATCAAATGATTTCACACTGGGAAAGTGAAAACTCCTGCAAGTAGCTTCTTTGGATCGCTAAAAAAAGCGCCTCAAAAATGCCTCTCGCCATTCTCTGAAAAGCTCTGCAAAAGCGCCTAGTGTTTTACTGGCAGTTTACAAGTGCCTCAGTGTGTAAGTAATCTTAGTGAAGTTGAAAGGGACCTGTCAGTATGGGAGATACCATTGCTGGCTTGATATGGTGATGCAAGTTTTTATGGCAGTTATAATTGCCCTTACTAGTTTTGAGCCATTACCCCAGAACAATTTATGTACATAATGTCACTTCAATATTGCTGGCTGTATGCATGGTCTGGGTCCTGACCTGTACATTAGTGCAATGTTTCTCCAGTCATCAAGGCTCCTCAACAGGTCATGTTTTCAAGATTTCCCTTTTTAGATGAGGTGATTGTAGCCGTATTACTTCAATTGTGACAGAGAGAAATGAGTACTGTCCCTGAAACTTTTTTTTATTTGCACTAACATACAATTTTTCAGGACAAGCTTTCGGGGTGTGTCCCCTTCAAAGTCCAAGCAGTACCCTTTAGGGCCAGTTCACACCATAGAAACGCAGTCCGGATGCGTTCCAGGTGCCTTTGTGCATGTGCATTCCAGTGCTCCTCCCTCTTCTTCTTCTTTTATTTTTTTTTTTATTTTTTTTTTTCTTAAATGACAAGTGTTGCAGTGCGTTTTTGGCGCATTTCGGTGCGTTTTGATGTGTTTTACAGCGTTCCAGTACAGAAAAAAATGCAGCATGTTCTACTTTTTTTTTTTTTTTTATTCTTTTTTTTTTTTTTTTTCTGTAACCGACCTCACTGTTGTGAACTATGCCATTGAAAAACCATATAACCTACTTTCCATCCGTTTTTGATTCAGAAAAAAAACGCACTGGACTGCATGTGGTGTGAACTGGCCCTTAGGTGAAACAGCTGTGGAAATTACTAAGGCAGTGAAACTGATCAAATCTCCTGTGGGAACATTAATGGAAAGTATGAAAATCTGACCTGTTGGGGTGCCTTGAGGACTGGAGTTGAGAAACGCTGCATTAGTGAAGGAAGGATTAGGGTGTCAGAACAAAGCTTGTAATAAGTTGGCAATTTTTGCGTCCCATATTTTCAGATTATATTCACTTTTTCCTTTTTTTAATGGAATCTTCACATAATGCTGATGGGCAGCACTTTACCTTTGCCAACCATCAACAGCACTATAAAAGTAGCCACACCTAATTATAGTAAAGTAGAATTCCAGCCACAGTGTTTTTTTTTTATTTTTTTTCCTTCTCTATTGCCAGATATTTGCTGAATTATTTTGGCTGCTTTTGTTTAGACCAGGGGTCTCCAAACTGCGGCCCGAGGGCCAGATGTGGCCCTTTGCTAGCCATTATCTGGCCCTTGGGGCACTATTTCCCCCCCACTGATACCAACAGTGAGGCACTATTTCTTCCACCGACGCCAATGATGGGATACCATTCCTTCTACTAATAGGGGCACTACTACTCCTATTGACCCCCAACCCTGAGGCCAAATTTATTCTCAGGCCGAGTCTGTGACGTTTTCTGCCCCTGTTTGCCACAATCTGGCCCTCCTAAAGTCTGAAGGACAATAAACTGGCCCTTTTGTTTGAAAAGTTTGGAGACCCCTGGTTTAGACCATACACCGCAGCTCTATAGGTCAACTTGTGTTTAACCAGTTAGCCCATACATTAATTGAAATTAGTCTGACCCCTGCTGAACTGGCTGAATTTTTATCCATGAATGACCGGCTTAAAGAAGAAGTAAACTCTCCCACTCTGATGCTTCTTTTCATTTAGTCCATTATAATAAGTAATTATCAGACTATAGCCACTGTAATCCAGCCCAAATCACATATTTACTGTTTAAAGAAACTTTAGAAAACTTGTTTCCAGGGGTTAGGCAGCGCCATCTTAAGTATTGTTTTCTGAGTCCACAGTGGAGTGTATTTCCGCCCTTACATTGAGCACTTCCTGTACTGTTAACCAAGCCTCCTTCTCAATCCAACGTTTCTATGGCAACCCTGCTTCCCTGTTCATAGCTGACTTGTTTTATTTCATAGTATTTACTTGTGCCGATGTCTAATGTTTCCCTTTGTCAGACTTATCAGCTTCAGCTGATAAGACTGCAGTATTGGCCAGGTTTAGACTGTATGTGAGGTCACATGGTGTGTAGGAGGAAGCTCTGAGTGATTAGCAGATTTCAGTGCTGTGCCGTAGGAAGTCCTGATAACAGATAGATAAGACATAGAGAGTGTGCCGTAAATCAGGGGAGATCTGGGCATGCTCAGTGACTTCATTCTACAGAACAACAAGGATTACAACAATACTAAGCAAGTAAGGAAATATCTACAAGCAGTGTTCATTGGGGTTTTTTATGCTGATTTACATGGGACAAAGTTGTGGGGGAGGGTTTACAACCATTTTAAGACTAAGACTTGTAACATACTGGTCTAATTTTTTTTCAAATTTTATTTTTTTATATATACATTTCCTTATATTAACATTAGGCCACATTGACACTCGTGCATGTTAACGTGTTTGAATTGGCTGCCAACACCCACAACCAACCAAATCGCATGTCTCCACATTTATGGAGATGTAGTGCTACAGTGTGGTGCTGCTCTATATGACTGGCATGGCACCATAGTAGGTATATTAGGCATTATGGTAATAATGTGTGTTAACTCAATACGGTTATGAAGCTGGCCTAATTTAAATTTTTGCTGAAGACAGTTAAAAATGTAGTTTACTAGCTTTGATTATTAAAAAAAAAAAATCTAAAGATTTTCTGCACACAGATGCTTAGTATGCATTCAGGTTCCATCACTCATTACTACAAGGCGGATGGAGTGGAGTTGGTGTGACAAATGTGAGGCTACTATTCTCCATGGAGGCATAGAGACGGCAAAGGTTCTAAGATCTTCATCAATATGAATAGCAGGAGACCACGTCTGTGGGGCGCACCCTGTCATACTGTACAAATAAAGATTGATATTGGGAGTTCTTCACTTACATCACAGCAGAATATGACACTAAGGCCCATCTATAATGGATGTGCTCTCAAGGATCCTCTTCTTTTTAATTAAATTTTTTTATTTTATTTTTTGTAGTGTGGGATGATTCATTTTTGTTTTTTTTTGTTTTTTATTTGTTTTTTTTGTTTTTTGTTTTTTTATTTGGTTTTGTTTTTTTTGTGTCCTTTTTTAAAATCATAGTGTCAGGATACCTACAATGTGTGGTGGAAAAGGAGCTTAGACACTAATAAAAACATATTCAAAGTAAATGTGTTTATGCCGTATTGGAACACAGTTGAATCACATTTTGGTTCTGTACGTTTTTTATTTTTTTTGCCTACTTTTTATTTATTGCAGCTAACAATTGTTGTGAAATAAAAATGCCTGTTCCAGCAAATTCACTAAATAATTATCTACTGCTCTGTTTTACTTTTCTGTATAGTTTTTATCCTGTAGGAAAATAAGATGCGCATTTATTTTTTCCATTTGAAATGGATTTCTTTTTGTTGCCCCCCCCATCTGGATTGTGTATATAACAAAGCAGCAGAAGCTATTGCTATTACAAGGACTACACAACTACATAGTTATCAGTGTTGGCAATGAAGACGAGAGAATTTTATAGTCTGAGTGACTCACATCTGGTCTGCTCAAGGAATTGCCACCATTATTGAAAGTCCACACAGCGCCAATAACTGAGCCTCTTTGTCAGCCATGGGATAAACAAATGGAAGATGTAACAAGAATGTGCCAAATATAATGCAGACTGTTCTACAAAGTGGAACTCAATGTGGGAATTGTCACTGTGGAGTCATTGGTCAAATAACCGCATTTCAACTGATGGAATAAAAAGTCAATCATTGAATTTGTTTTCTGGCGTTTTTCATTGAGCGATTTGTGAGCATAATGGATGTACTTGGCAAGAGTCTACCTTCATGCAGTTTTGTTTTTGTAGCAGATTTTTATCCATTCATGTTTTTATAACCATCTGCAGACTGGAGGGAAAAAATAAACTCACTGTATGGCCAACTTAAAACCCATACTAAATTATTATTTTATTTTTTTTTTTTTTCTTTCTAAATCCGATTTTTATTTAATTTTTTTTTATAATTATTATTTTTTTATAATTTAGGTTTGAAAATCAGCTGTGGCACGTCACAGACTAAGAAGGTAGTCAGACATACAGTGACCATTCAAGCAATCCAAACAAAGCTTTAAGAAATTTCTGTAAGCATACAGACACCCATATTTAACAGACATTGGCTCCTTTGGTAGCGAGGTAGAGAACGCAACATTAACCACTTCAGCCCCGGACCATTTTGCTGGTCAAAGACCAGACCTCTTTTTGCGATTCGGCACTGCGTCGCTTTAACTGACAATTGCGCGGCCGTGCGATGTGGCTCCCAAACAAAATTGACGTCTTTTTTTTTTTTTTTTTCTTCCCACAAATTAGAGCTTTCTTTTGGTGGTATTTGATCACCCCGGCGGTTTTTATTTTTTGCGCTATAAACAAAAATAGAGCAACAATTTTGAAAAAAATGCTTTACTTTTTGTTATAATAAATATCCCCCAAAAATATATAAAAAAAACATTTTTTTCCCTCAGTTTAGGCCGATACGTATTCTTCTACATATTTTTGGTAAAAAAAATCGCAATAAGCGATTGATTGGTTTGCGTAAAAGTTATAGCGTTTACAAAATGGGGGATAGTTTTATGGCATTTTTTTTTATTAGTAATGGCGGCGATCAGCGTGTTTTTTATTTTTTATTTTTTTATTGTGACTGCTACATTATGGTGGACACATCGGACATTTTTGACACATTTTTGGGACCATTGTCATTTATACAGCCATAACTGCTATATAAATGCAGTGATTCCTGTGTAAATGACACTGGCAGTGAAGAGGTTAACCAGTGGGTGGCAGTGTAGGGGTTAAGTGTTCCTAGGGGTGTGTTACTAACTGTGGGGGGGGTTGGGCTTTCATTTAGTGAACACTGATCTCTGCTCCAATCACATGGAGCAGAGATCGGCGTTGCTAGTTGCTAGGCAGAATGAGGAAATGCTGTTTACAACGGCATTTCCTCGTTCAGCCGTCCCGTGAGACGATCGAGTCTGCGGGACTCACGGGGGTCCCGAACAGCACGCGAGTGTGCCGGCGGCAGCGCGCTCCCGATGGCAGGGCGGCAAATTTAAAGGGACGTACAGGTACGCCCATTTGCCTAGCCGTGCCATTCTGCCGACGTACATCGGCGTGCGCTGGTCGGGAACCGGTTAAGTATCGATTTTACTTGTATGTTCCAAATAAAGAAGGTGCACTGTTTGAACATGAGTCTGTAGCTAGCTAATAACATAAGCCTAGCCAAACTTGCACAAATAGACCAGAGTACTGATCAATAACATATGACTTGTGTTACAATGAGACCTCTTCGAAGAAGTAAGATCTAGAATTTAAGTGCATTTAGTGCCTCCAAACTCAAACGGACAGTAGTCTGCCTGAAGTCGGGTGGAATGGGGCCAAACCAGGCACTGCCAGCCAGGGGTTCTATAATCCATCAAATTTTTGGGTACACTTTCTCTCCTGGTATGAGCTTTTCTAGGGAGATAACAATGGGGTTGATTTACTAAAGGCACTCTGCACTACAAATTAACTGCAAGTAGATCTGAGGGGAATCTGATGATTTCTATCATCCAATCGTGTACAAGCAAAACTCCTGTGGGGGTTTTTTTTTTTTTTTTTTTTTATGCATGTCCCCCTTAGCGCTACAGCGACTGCACTTCCAAGTGCACCTGATTTGCCTTTAGTAAATAACCCACAATGTTAACTTTGTTTTTTTTCACTCCACAGTCATTGGACGGCTAGAGAATGTCAATTTTTTTGGGCAAGTACTTTCCATGCTATATGAACCAATAACTTACCAGTTCTTAAGCCTCGTACACACGATCGGATTGTTGACCAACGAAGTGTCAGACTTTTGTTCAAAGGGCATGTGCCAGGAACTTGTGTTGTATACAAACGGTACACAATTGTCGGCCAACAAACATGCACATAGTGTGATGTACTACGTAGAATTTCAGCTCTTGAGCGTTGCCCTTTGGGCACGTTCTGCTAATGTGTTTGGTGAGCACTGATACTGAGCATGCGTGTTTGGACTTTTGTGGGACGGACTTGTGTACACACGCGATATGAAAATCTGACAACAGACAGTTATCTGAAAATTTCCTAGCCTGCCATCCAACATTTGTCTGTGGAAAGTTGGACAATTGTCTGATGGAGCGTACTAATGGTCGGATTTTAAACCAACAGTCTGTCATCACACAGTTCCCTGCCAAAAATCCGATCGTGTGTACGAGGCTTTAGATGTGATGGCTGCATTTGTTTTTTTTTTTTTTTTTTAAGGCCTTCTTTTAATTTCACCTGGTGATCCAGCCAGTAAATATTGATTTTTAACAGAACAGGCGGTCCTGCAGCTGTAGCAGTTAGAGCAGTGGTCATCAACCCTGTCCTCAGGGCACACTAATGCCCCGTACACACGTTCCGATTATCGGACCACAAAAGTCGCTTTCGGACAGATCGTTCGATAATCTGATTGTTAGTACGCAGCTTTCGACAGCCGATCACGACAGTCCGTCCAACTAAATCCGAAGGAACAAACAGGAAAACTTTGGTCGGATGACAGCCCATCGTACGACAGTCGTGTAGTCAGTACAGTATGCGTCCGATAAAAGTCATTAGACAAACACCGCGCATGATCGGAAACATGAAAATAAACCAGAAGGACACACGGGTCACACGTTTTTGACATCATTTAAAATACGTAGCTACGCACGACGGAAGATTTTTCCAGAATCGTACGACAAAAGTCTTACACACATTTTGCACTGTTGTATTCAATCTTAGTTGTATACAACAAAATGTGAACGATCGGTCTTACGATAATCGGAACGTGTGTACGGGGCATTACAGGCCAGGTTTTATGTATTACTTTGGTAAGATGCAGACTAGAATACTGCAATCACTGAGCAGCAAATGCTATCACCTGTGATGTATTTCACTTTATGGCCCTGAGGGCAGGGTTGATGACCACTGAGTTAGAGGGATGAAACAAACATTTTTAAACTTACAGGGGTGCTGACAATGGTCAGCTTTTATTTAAAACCTTTATTCACAAAGGAAAAAACTGTCCCTGTAACTGCTGTAACAAGGGTGGCCTGGAGTTTGGCTTCAATTTGTTTAGTGTATTTAAATCTGCAAGTACATATAACACTCCCCTGTCTCCTAGACTGACAATGCTACTGTCCAAAGGTGCCCCTGTGTTCCTTCATCTGGAATGGTGGCACTCCAATACAGGAGGTGTTACTAGACAGATCGGCAAGTGAAAACATAGGGAAAAATCCCTAAAAAAGAAAACAAATGCAGCCATTACACCTAAAAATGGTAAGCTGCAATATATTAAAGGGGAGCTTCAGCACTTACCGGTATTTGTCCGTGAGGCAGCCAGGCCAATAGAGATGTGGGAGTGAAAAGGAGCAGCAAGCTATTAATTGCTCGTCAAATGATTACTTGCAGATGTGATTAGCTGCGTCCAGGGAAGAGCACTGTCAGGTAATCAGCTGAGCTGTCATCTTCCCATTGATTTCAATTGGGCTTCCTGCCTGCAGCTAATAGCAGGGAACCTCTGCTGGATTTCCCGCAGTTAATTGCAAGGGACCCGATTCACACCTAATGCATTTTTGGTGCTGTGTGCATTTTTGCAAATTTGCACTACGTAACATCTTCCATAGAAAACCATGTTAAATGGACTGTAGTTCAAATCTGCAAAAAGCACTAAAAGGTGTGAATCAGACCTTAGGGCCCATACTAAATGGAGCCTAAAAACCCCACAAACTAGTTTGTCAAAATTAAAAGCTTAAGCTGATGGTGAACATATAAAAAGATTTTCCATTCTGCAATGTGCCCAAAGCATGCTTTTTGTCATATGCCGATTAGCAAAAAAGATGTTTTGAATAGTAAGTGTTTGTCTTCCCGGAAGACATGTTGAGTGACGCAACGCGTTGGAAGGAGCTGGGTGATGTCACTTTCAGTTTTGGCGAAAACCTGAAAAGAGGTGGCGAGAAGCTGTGGTTTACATGTTTGATCTACTACTGTATTTTAACAAGTGTATTTATGTAAGTTTTTTGGCTATAAAAGGGTCATCATTAAGCAGGATCACGCTATGAGCATTCTTTATGTTTAACTTTGAGCCATAATACCAGCCCTATGTGTACCGAGAGATACCTGCTCACTACGGACCTGAGAAGGAAGTCCAGCCTCACCATAAGGCCGGGTTCACACCGCTGCGATGCGGGAATGCCGCGAATCCGCGGCGTTTTCCCGCATCGCATTACTCCCGCCGGCAGTTCACACTGCCCTATGCGGACGGCTGGGAGTGTCAATGATATGTTAATGACACCCCCAGATCCGTCCGCATATCGCAGTGCGATCTGCCGACTCACACAGGAATCGGATCGCATGGTGTGAACCCCCATGCGATCCGATTCTGTTGCAGACCAAAAAAAGGGTCCCGTGCGAGTTTGCTGCAGGAGCGATGCGAATTCAGCCATACTATCTGTATGGCTGTACTCGCATCGCTACGGAGATCGGATGTGATTTGCGGTGCGAATCACATCCGGATCTCCCCCCGCAGCAGTGTGAACCGGGCCTAAAGGGAATTCTTTGAGTGCAATCTGACCTGAATTTAGTTAGGTCTTGGTCTTAGCCAGTGAGCAGCAAATTCACATGGAGCGCCGTTGAAATTTTCAAGTGTGGCATCAGGGACTATTTTTTTTTTTCTATTTTTTGGTTCCATAGACTTCAATGGATCAAAAACGTTTATTGAAAAATGCAAAATGCACCCTGCATAGGTGTGACCCAGGCCTTAAGGCTTATAAAACGCCCAACAAACAAAGTCCAATTCATTTCAATGGCACCTGTTCACATCTGAGCGTTTTGTCACCTGAAGCAAAACGCCTGAAAAACGCCTTAAAGCGGGAGTCCGCCGTTTTTTTTTTAAAGCCAGCAGCTACAAATACTGCAGCTGCTGACTTTTAAAATAGTGACACTTACCTGCCCAGCGCGCCCGCGATGTCGGCACCCGAAGCCGATCTCTCGATCGTCTCTCGGGTGCTGCCGCCGCCATCTTGGGTATGGGAATCAGGAAGTGGAGCCTTTCGGCTTCTTTGCCCGGTTCCCTACTGTGCATGCACGAGTCGCGCTGGGCAATGAGGACGGTCCCCGCTGTCTCTGGGATCCGTGTGTTTCCCAGCAGGCAGCGGGGGACCTGCGGTAAGGGGCGTAGATTCTGAGGATATCTATGTCGGAAGTGGGTGCAGATACCTGTACTGTACAGGTACCTGCACCCCCCCCTCCCCCCTGAAAGGTGCCAATTGTGGCGCCGGGGGGGTGGGGGGTTCCAATGAGCGGAAACTCCACTTTAGGGTGGAGCTCCACTTTAAACTCAAAAAAGAACATCTTTGGGGCAGATTAAAGGCATTTTTTCTGCTTTTTACATTGGTGACCTGTACAAAATCGCAGTAAAAACGTGTGAATGAAACGCTCAGGTGTGAATGCAGCCTAATTGTTCAAGAGAAGGAATTCACTATTTACACATCTTTTGTTAAACACATTCATTTGTTATTGTAAAATTTTTAATTCAATTTGTATTTAACCACTACAATACCGGGCACTTTCACCCCCTTCCTTCCCAGCCCAATTTTCAGCTTTCATCGCTCTAGCGCTTTCAGTGACAATTGCGCAGTCATGCTACACTGTACCCAAATGAAATTGTTATCATTTTGTTCGCACAAATAGAGCTTTATTTTGGTGTTATTTATTCACGACTCCGTTTTTTTTTTTTTTGCGATATAAGCGCAAAAAAAGCGGAAATTTGGAAAAAAAACAATATTTTCTTTTTTCTATTTGAAAAGAAATCCAATAAAATCAAATTTTGTCATAAATTTAAGCCAAAATGTATTCTGCTACATGTTTTTGGTAAAAAAAATTCCGTTAAGTGTATAATAATTGGTTTGTGTGATCACGGACATATGTACGCAAATGATCATGTACATATGTGTGCAGGTGATCACGTACATATGTGTGCAGATAATCATTGGGACATGTGATTTTAGTGGGACATATGTGGGGGACATGTTTTTATTATTAGGGACATGTGTTTTTATTATTTGGGGACATGTATGTTTTGGGGACATGTGTGTTTTGGGGACATATGTGGGGACTGTGTTTGTACTGTGTGGTGTGTTGACACTACACTGATGATCAGTGAGTAAAAAGCTGTAAAAAGCAGCCCATACTCACTGATCATCAGCCTGCTGCAGCGATCTGCTCTCCTCTCCTCAGCGGTGACTTCCGTGTGAGGAGAGGAGAGCCGATTGCCTAGCAACCGGCTGTTTGTTTACGTCACATGACGGCCGTGATTGGACACGGCCGTCATGTGATCAGGAGGGCCAATCACAGAGCCCTCCTGCCGATCTGAGATGTGCCGTGTCCGGGTGACACGAGCACATCGGGATCGCGCCGCTGCGCGGGCACGCGCGCGCGCGATCCCGCTACTCCTGAATGACGTTCCTGAACGTCCTATCAGGAGTAGACGGCTCCCACCCGGCCGTATATATGCATTGGCCGGGTGGGAAGTGGTTAAAAGAGAAGTGCGGGAATAAAAAAAAAAAAAAAAACATACTCGTGTAGGTGGATGCAGCATCGGTACCCCACTACTTCTACAATGTGAAATGAGAGATCAAAGACCACTGATCGCCCAGTTCTCGGTCTTCAGTGATCATAGAGAGAGTAACTGTCAGTCACCAGCTCTCTGTTCTGCACCCCCCTGCACTCACTGGAGCCCCCGGTCTGTGGAAGGGGCTGGGGTGGCTGGCTCAGGCTCTCAGTGGCTTGCTGTGAGGCTGAACCTGCTGCCAGTCCAGGTATTTGGGTAAATCCCAACATTAAAGTCAGGATCTCGTCTGAGTTTGGACCGGCTGAGTGATGTCATCTGACAGCAGACTTTAGCCCACTGAGCAAAATGCACTCCTGTAAATCCCCAGCAGAAGTAGGGCTTAAATAGCTTTGGCCCTACTTCTCCTTAATTTACTTTTTTTTTTATTTTTTATTAATGTTTAAAGTGATACTAAAGGTTCCAATTTTTGTTAAAAAAAAGGAAGGTAATACCTGCTCTGTGCAATGGTTTTGCACAGAGCAGCCTCAATTCTCCTCTTCTCAGGTCCCCTGCCAGCGCTCTTGGCTCCTTCCCCTTGCTGAGTGCCCCCTGGCACATGCACACTGTGCTCTGAATGGTGCTTGCCTGTAGGTACTGTAAATATCTCCTCAGCGTACACCATTTAGGAGATATTCCAATGTGTAGCAGCCGGTGATGTCTCCGGCGCATGCGCAGTGTGCTCTCAATGGACAGCACACTTGAATATGCCATCCACTGTGGCTCAGTCATGTGCATCAGAGTGATGTCATCACATCTCAGCCATTCAAACAGCAGGCACCGTTAACCTGGAGGCTCGGTTCACACCTAAACCGGCCGCGGATCGCACAGCAACGCTGTCCGTCCCTGTTTTCCGTTTCAGGGACGAATCAGGGCAGAATCTTTGCGTCTTTGCCTCCGTTTCAGGGACAAATTCAGGCAAAGTGCACTCCGCAGACATGTGAACCGGCTCCATAGAGAGCCAGTCTTATTCTCCTGCTGTGCAAATTGGATGTGGAGAAACCTGCATTCAATTTGCATAGGTGTGAACCCAGCTGGAAAGAAGACTGGGTGAAGATGGAATTCCTGTCAGCTGCAACAGCATGCCATTGGAGGGATCCTTTTTTTTTATATATATATATATATTAGGTAAGTCTGACATATGTGTTAGTATACAGCGCATACATTATAGCTTAGCAAATTGCCGACCTGCTGTACTGCGGCACGGCTCGCACGGCTGCGCAAACCACCGTCATTGTATATTGGCTGCTTTAAGAGCTACTGGAGGCGCATGTGCGACGCTGGAGCTGATGCGCATGGCCAGCGGCCGCTGTGGCCACCCGTGATCGCTCCACAGAGAGCCAGAATGGGGATCTGTCAATGTAAACAGACAGATCCCTTTTGTGACAGGGGAGGAGAGACAGATCTGCTGTTCCTAGTGATTAGGAACAGTGATCTCTCCTCCAGTCAGTCCCATCCTCCTCACAGTTAGAAACACCTCCCAGGGAACACATTTAACCCCTTGATCGCTCCCAAGTGTTAACCATTTTCCTACCAGTGATCAGTGCATTTTCTTTTAGCACTGATTGCTGTATAAATGTCAATGGTACCAAAAAGTGTCCAATCTGTCTGCCATAATGTCGCAGTCCTGCTAAAAATCGCTGATCACAACCATTACTAGTAAAAAAATAATAATAATAAAAATGCCATAAAAATATTCCTTATTTGGTAGACGCTATAACTTTTGTGCAAACCAATCAATATATGCTTATTGTGATTTATTTTTATTATATTTTACCAAAAATATGTAGTAGAATACTAAACTGCTGAAGAAATTTTTATTTTTTTTACTTTGTTTTTTTTTTGGATCTTTATTATAGCAAAAAGTAAAAAATATAGGGGGTTATTTACGAAAAAGGCAAATCCGCTTTGCACCTGGAAGACTTGGAAGTGCAGTCGCTTTAAATCTGAGGGGTAGATCTGAAATGAGGGGAAGCTCTGCTGATTTTATCATTCGATTATGTGCAAGCTAAAATGCTGTTTTATATTTTCCTTGCAAGTCCTCCTCGGATCCACAACGACTGCACTTGCAGTGTACTTGTAGTGCAAAGTGGATTTGCCTTTAGTAAATAACCGCCATAGTTTTCTTGTTTCAAAATTGACAGACTTTTTGTTTATAGCGCAAAAAATAAAAACCTGCAGAGGTGATCAAATACCACCAAAAGAAAGCTCTATTTGTGGGGGGAAAAAAGCACAAATTTTGTTTGGGTACAGCATCGCACGACTGCGCAATTGTCAATTAAAGCGACGCAGTGCCGTATCACAAAAAATGGCCTTGTCAGTAAGGCTGGGTTCACACCGCTGCGGGTGGGAGACCCGGATGTGATTCGCACCGCACTGTAGTGCAAATCACATCCGATCTCTGTAGCGATGCGAGTTCAGCCATACAGATAGTATGGCTGAATTCGCATCGCACCCGCCGCAAACTCGCACAGGACCCTTTTTTTGGTCCGCAGCAGAATCGGATCGCATGGGTATTCACACCATGCGATCCGAGTTTGCAGATCGCACTGCGATATGCGGACTGATCTGGGGGTGTCATTAAGATTTCACTGACACTCCCAGCAGTTCGCATAGGGCAGTGTGAACTGCCGGCGGGAGGCATGCGATGCAGGAAAACGCCGCGGATTTGCGGCGTTCCCGCATCGCTCCGGTGTGAACCTGGCCTAAAGGGGTAACTCCTTCCAGTCCTTAAGTGGTTAAACCTACAGGGGGACCTTTTTTTTTTAGCAGTTTACTACCGCTTTAATTTGTTAATACTGGCTGCGTCCCCACTGGGGAAAAAAAGAGGGACAGACGTTTTTAGTTGAGTAGTTAAAGGGTTAAAATTAAAACCAATGTCTTTATTTCTAACCATAACTTCCTGTTCCAGTGATGACGGCTCCCCTCATTTCTTTTCTTGGGGTGGTAGGCATAGTAAGTTACGGACAATCTCTGAAGTGGGGTCATGGGCAGAGATTGAGGCTGGGTTCACACTATGTGCGGCGCGGGGCACAGCAGGGGGTCTGGTGCGCTCACCGTTTTAGGCTTGATTGACACTAACGTGTTTTTTGATGCATTTTGCAGAAATGCAGGGAAATTTTTTTAACATGGGTTCCTATGGAACATGTTCACATCAATGCATTTTTGTGCCTCTGCGTTTTTGGAAAGGGTCGGGGACTTTTTTTCATGCAAAATGCAGCGTTTTTCATGTAGTAGAAGTCAGGCTGGGTTCACACTGCTGCGATGCGGGAACGCTGCAAATCTACTGCGGGTTCCCGCATCGCATGCCTCCCGGCGGCAGTTCACACTGCCCTATGCGAACGGCTGGGAGTGTCAGTGAAAAGTTAATGACACCTCCAAATCAGTTCGCATATCGCAGTGCGATCTGCAAACTCGGACAGGAATCGGATCGCATGGTGTGAACACCCATGCGATCCGATTCTGCTGCGGACCCAAAAAAAGGGTCCTGTGTGAGTTTGGGCTGGATACGATGTAAATTTAGCCATACTATCTGTATGGCTGAACTCGCATCACACAAGAGATCGGAACCACGTGGGAGAGGCAATAATAAGGGTAAGATAAGATCACAAGAGGATAATTTTGAACCAATGAGGTGAGGAGGGTCAGCCCCCCCCCCTCTCCCCTTTTTTTTTTCTCTTGGGTATATTAAGGATCGATCCGGTCGGGTACCCAATGTGTATTTTTTTACTGTCTGTTTTTATATGAATGTTGAAAATATTGGAACGGATGTTAAACAAAGTGATTTGTAATAGTATGTATAAGAAATATTTTTTACTGTTTTTTGTAAATGTGGAAAACGAAATAAATAATATTTAAACAAGAGATCGGATGTGATTTGCACTGCAGTGCGGTGCGAATCACATCCGATCTCATCACCGCAGCAATGTGAACCCAGCCTCAATGGACCTGCATCAAAAACGCAAGTACCGCTTTTTTACCGCGATTTGCATTTTGCGTTTTTCTTTTTCCATTTTTTTTTCACTGTATATATCTGGTTGCTAAGTAACCACAGTGTAAAAAAAAAAAAAAAAAACGAGGCAAAATCGCGGTAAAAACACATGTCCAAAAACGCGACAAGCACCGCAAAAAGCACTGCAAAAACTCTCAAAAGCAACATGCATAGATGTGAATCGAGCCTAAGGCTGGGTTCACACTGCAGCGATGCGGGAATGCCACGAATCCGTGGCGGGTTCCCGCATCGCATGCCTCCCGGCGGCAGTTCACACTGCCCTATGCGAACTGCTGGGAGTTTCAGTGAAATGTTAATGACACACCCCAGATCTGTTCGCATATCGCAGTGCGATCTGCAAACTCGGACAGGAATCGGATCGCATGGTGTGAACCCCCATGCGATCCGATTCTGCTGCGGACCAAAAAAAGGGTCCTGTGCGAGTTTGGGCCGGATGCGATGCGCACAGAGATCGGATGTGATTTGCACTGCAGTGTGGTGCGAATCACATCCGTTTCTCGTAGCCGCAGCAGTGTGAACCCAGCCTAAGGCTAAAATTTTTGCCTGAATTCAGACCTGAAACTGAGCCAAAGACACAATGGACCCTTCTGCTGTGCGTTCCGCGGTTGCCCTGGGATGTGTGAATCCAATTCGCCGGAAGTTTGAACCCAGACTAAGGCTGGGTTCACACTGCTGCGGCTACGAGAAACTGATGTGATTCGCACTGCACTGCAGTGCAAATCACATCCGATCTCTGTGCGATGCGAGTTCAGTACAGATAGTATGGCTGAATTCACATCGCACCCGCCCCAAACTCGCACAGGACCCTTTTTTTGGTCCGCAGCAGAATCGGATCGCATGGGGGTTCACACCATGCGATCCGATTCCTGTCCGAGTTTGCAGATCGCACTGCGATATGCGAACAGATCTGGGGGTGTCATTAACATTTCACTGACACTCCCAGCAGTTCGCATAGGGCCGTGTGAACTTCCGCTGGGAGGAATGCGATGCGGGAACCCGCTGCGGATTCGCGGCATTCCCGCATCGCTGCAGTGTGAACCCAGCCTAAAACCTGACTGATTTGAAAGCTGAAGTTTAACTCTGCGTCTTATTGCATGATTACAGTACATTGGTCCAGTTGAGATCAATATAAGCTTGGATCAATGTGCATATGCCATACCTGTGATACTGCTGAGGAAGCAGAGCATCACTGTAGTAGTCACTGCTACTACCGTGATAGCCGCTGTCTTGTGCCAAGTGGCTGCACTGCTGCATAGTGAACACAAGGTTTCTCGCTTGGCACGGGTGCCATTCACTGAACACCTGGAATTTTTACCAACACAGCGTTCTCTAATTGGACAAGATGGAGATTGTAACATCATCTATTTTGTTCAAGTGGAGAATGCCTTGCAATAATTGATGAAAATTCAAGCGTACTGTGAATGGTACTTGTGCCAAGTGAGCAACTCTTGGTGTTCTCTATACAGAATTGCAGTCGCTCAGCACGGGATGACAGTGGCAATGACTGCAGTAGTGGTGAATACTACAGCGATTCTCCGCTCCCCCAGCAGTCCCACAGGTATGGATATATACAACGGTCAGCCCTAAGACCCCTTTCACACCAGGGCGTTTTGCAGGCGCTATAGCGTTAGAAATAGCACCTGTAATCCGCCCTAAAACTGCTGCTCCATTGTCTGTAGTGTGAAAGCCCCGAGGGCTTTCACACTGGAGCGGTGCGCTGGCAGGACGTCAGGGAAAAGTCCTGCCTGCAACTTCTTTGGAGCGGTGAAGGAGCGGTGTGTGTTTACCGCTCCTCCACCGCTGCTCCCCATTGAAATCAATGGGGCAGCACTGTAATACTGCCGGCAAAACGCCCCTATTGCGGCGTATTGCCGGCGGTTTTAACCCTTTCTCGGTAAAAGCGCTCCCCGCTAGCGGCCGAAATGCGCCGCAAATCCGGCAGTAAAACGCCGCTAAAAATAGCAGCTTTTACCGCCAACGCTATGCGCGGTGTGGTGTGAAAGGGGTCTTCCTTAATGACCACCCACCTAATATTGTGTGGGCTTCCCTTTCGAATGCCAAAACAGCTCCGAACCAATGAGGCCACTAAACCTCTGAGGGTATGCTGTGAAACCTGGCATCGAGCCATCAGTAGAAATTCCTTTTCGGAGATGCATGCGCCTCCCAGCCGGGGTCCGGTGCGTCCTGGTTCACCGTTTCAGGTCCAATTTCAGACAGAATTTTGGTCTGAAACTGACCAAATGGCTCACAGCGTTTTTTGTGCAAGACGCACCGGACCTGCTGCTGAGATCTGTGAACCAGCTCCATAGAGAGCCAGTCAAAATCTCCTGCTATTGCGAGTTGGATGCGGATATCCCACATCCAATTCGCAATGGTATGAACCCAGCCTTAAGTTGTGAGATGGGTCCTCCATGGATTGGACTCTTTTTTTTTTTTTTCCAGCATATCCCACAGATGCTCGATTGAGATCTGGAGAATTTGGGGGGGCCAATATAACACCTCTAACTTCTGTTCCTCAAATCATTCTAGTAGAGATGTACCGGAAACACATGAGATTTTTCCCCGACTTTACTGCGCTTATGGTGTTTTTCATGGTTCATGCGACCTAAATCGCATCAAAAACATAAAACAGGTGCGTTATTGATGCGTTTTCAATGCATTTCAACAGGGAGGTGGGAACTGACCAAAAATGCAGCCAGCAAGATTTTTAACACCACAACGGAAGTGCAATGGACCAGCGTGAAGACATAGAATTTAAAGAGAAGGATATTTATTACTCCATCGTTTTGTTATATTGATGAAAAATTTTCAATAAAAATATTGAACAAGAATTTAAAGAGATGCGTTTTTCTTTAGCTTTCTGTGCACTAAAGGTGCTGATAATGGCCGACAATAAAATCATATTCATTACATTCATGAAATTAAAAAGTCCAATATATTACAATTATATATAGAAATATATATACAGTATATATATATATATTTTTATTTATTTATTTATTTTTTAAACGCTCATTTTTGGTTTTGGCACCAAAATTTCCATTCAGTGCACCTCTCAGGGCCGTCTTTAATATTGATTGGGCCCTGGGCAAAAATTTTCTTGGGCCCCCCCCCTCCCCCCATGCAATTTCACTCTCCACCTGCGTCTGAGACATACAATAAATAGCAGCTAGACTTAAAATCAGTTTACTGTATCAGATCAGGCAGAAATTGCGATTGGTTGCCAGCAGTTACAGCATATCATTACTGCTTACTGACTGTTGCTGGAGGTTACAGCACACATTACGGCTCACTGATTGGTTGCTAGAGGTTATGGCACATCATCACCTCACTGCAGGGGAGTATGATATACATATGAATGCTGCATTTATTTACATATCAATGGCACTGACCGCAGCTATTTATTTACTAATGCTGCTGCTATTTACATATGAATGCCGGTTATTTACATGTAAACACAGGGTCTACAGGTGAGTCACCTGTACACAATAGGGCAGAGCTGGGCAGCATTAGTACCAGCACTTCACACTGAGATATTGGGACACAGCACAGGACTAAAACCTCAAGGGACAAGGGAATTTAAACTTTGATAGTTGGCAAGTATGAGGCAGCTGATTTTGGGCCCCACAACAATGACAGGGCCCAGGGCAGCTGCCCCTTTTGTCCTGCCTTAAAGACGACCCTGGCACCTCTACATTCTAGAACCATTTGTACAGTGTGGCTGGGCGCATTATCCTGCTGAAGAGGCCACTGCCTTCAGGGAATACCACTTCCATCAACAGTACTTGGTCAGCAACAATGTCTAAGTAGGTGGTACCTGTCAAAGTAAGCCTTGGTTCACACTGAAAGCGGGAATGACTTTGCGCAAAAATCATCCCCGCATGTCAGTCCCAACTTTGGGGAGGGGATTTCAGAGACATCCACGTGGGCTGCCGCACAGATGTCTATGGAAATCGCACTCCGAAGTCACCAAAAGTAGTACAGAAACTACTTTTGGGAATTGGAGCGGCATCTCACCAATTCGGACTGTGCCATTTCCTGCAATTGCCATGGATTTGCATGCGATTTGACATGCCAAATCGCTCCAATGTGAACCAGGGCTAACTCATGAATGACGGGACCCAAGATTTCCCAGAAGAACATTGACCAAAAGCATCACACTGCCTCTGCTGGCTTGCCCTCCTCCCACACTGCAATGCCGGTGCCATGTCTTCCCTGGGTAAGCAGGTCATCCACATGATATGAAAGAAAACATGATTCATCAGACCAGCCCAACCTTCCATTGCTCCGTGATCCAGTTCTGATTCACATGTGCCCATTGTAGGCACTTTTGGCTGTGGGCACGGGTCAGTGTGGGCACCCTGACTGGTCTGCTGTAGTGATGTGGGCTCGGGCGTGTTCGGATCCAGTCCACCAGGAAGCCGAGCGATGTGGGTTCGGGCGTGTTCGGATCCAGTCCACCAGGAAGCCGAGCGATGTGGGTTCGGGCGTGTTCGGATCGAGCCCACCAGGAAGCCGTCACTGCACGCCACCAATCATAAGCAGCGTGTGTATGTGCAGCTGCCGGTCACAAAATACCTAACTGGCTATGATTGGCATTGTGCAGTGCCGGCTTCCTGGCGAGCTCGATCCAAACGCGCCCGAGCCCATCACTGGTCTGCGGCTACGTATCCCCATACCAAACAAACTGTGATTCCATTTTTTATGCTTTCAGCACATCAACTTCATGTACAACATGTTCACTTGCTGCCTAATATATCGACTTTCACATGCCATTGTAAGAGATAATCGATGTATTTCACTTTACCTGTCAGTTGTGGTCATAAAGTTATGGCTGATCACTGTAGACTTAGACCCCTTTCACACCGCCGAGCCTATAGCGTCGGTGGTAAAATGCGTTTTACCATTGGATTTGCAGCGCATTTCGGCTGCTAGCGGGGCGTTTTTACCCCCGCTAGCGGCCGAGAAAGGGTTAAAACCGCCCGCAATACGCTGAAACAGCGGCGTTTTGCCGGCGGTAATACAAGCTGCCCCATTGATTTCAATGGGGAGCAGCGGTGGAGGAGCGGTAAACACACACCGCTCCTTCACCGCTCCAAGAAGCTGCTGGCAGGACTTTTCCCTGACGTCCTGCCAGCGCACCGCTCCGGTGTGAAAGCCCTCGGGGCTTTCACACTGGAGACAAAGGAGCAGCAGTTTGAGGGCGGATTGCAGGCGCTATTTCTAACGCTATAGCGCTTGCAAAACGCCCTCGGTGTGAAAGGGGTCAACCAATGCAACTCAGCAATAAAATCCATAGCTGGAGTTCAGCTTTAATTCATCCCTATTCTATTTAATTCTTCCCTATTCTATTTACTTCTTCCCTATTCTATTTAATTCTACCCTATATTATTTACTTTTTCCCTATTCTATTTACTTCTTCCCTATTCTATTTACTTCTTCCCTATTCTATTTACTTCTTCCATATTCTATTTAATTATACCCTATATTATTTACTTCTTCCCTATTGCATTTAATTCATCCCTATTCTATTTAATTCTTCCCTATTCTACTTACTTCTTTCCTATTCTATTTAATTCTTCCCTATTCTACTTACTTCTTTCCTATTCTATTTAATTCTTCCCTATTCTATTTAATTCTACCCTATATTATTTACTTCTTCCCTATTCTATTTACTTCTTCCATATTCTATTTAATTATACCCTATATTATTTACTTCTTCCCTATTGTATTTACTTCTTTCCTATTCTATTTAATTCTCCCCTATTCTATTTACTTCTTCCCTATTCTATTTACTTCTTCCATATTATATTTAATTATACCCTATATTATTTACTTCTTCCCTGTTGTATTTAGTTCATCCCTATTCTATTTACTTCTTCCATATTCTATTTAATTCTACCCTATATTATTTACTTCTTCCCTATTCTATTTACTTCTTTCCTATTCTATTTAATTCTTCCCTATTCTATTTACTTCTTCCATATTCTATTTAATTCTACCCTATATTATTTACTTCTTCTCTATTCTATTTAATTCTCCCCTATTTAATTCTGGCACTTTATTATATATATATATATAGTATTGCTGACATATTGCAGGCTTTACATATTACCGACAAATGTGGGCACCTCTTGTAAGCGCCATTAGAAATAAATAAATCAAGTCACACAATTCCTGTGGACACTTTGTAGACTTCTGATGTGCCCCATTGTGTGGGTGACTGGGATTTAGGGGTGATGGGTGGAGAAGGGACCCCCAGGTGAGGAGGATGGATCTGTCTAGCCGGGATGTAACCGGCGGCACTAGGACTGCGATGATCCAGGTGGAGGGGCCCCTGGAGATGGAAGCACCTGGAGATCAGCTCTGTGTCTCCAGCCTGACATCGCCCCGCACACCTGTCCATGGAGGAGCCATCAGACGCAGCCGGAGGGGCCCCCACCCTTCCTGTGGCCCCGGACACCGCATTACCAATGGCCACTGAGAGCCTGGAGGAGGAACTGTGGCTGTACGGAGGTAAGTGGCGCTGGACTGGGCGGATTAGAGCAGGTGTGTGATCTGCATGGAGGATGTCGGCTCCCATCAACACCTCCATCCCTGGGGCGGGCAGCACTGGAAGGAGCTGGGGAAGGTCCCATCCCTGGGGCGGGCAGCACTGGAAGGAGCTGGGGAAGGTCTGCCCGGCAATGTGTCTGGACTTCATAGAAAATGGGAACTCATCTGATTCAAGTGTGAAAAAGTGGGAACCCCCCCCCATTTGGAGGGATGTGATCAGTCGGCCAGCACTGCCATACACCTCCCGATCTCTCCCTCCTGTTGGCTCCCATTGATGGATTATTTTAGGGAAGCCACATGAAGTGTATAGGAAGGGCAGTGCCCCCCAAAACAGCCTTCAGCTGACCTTATACCAGGAGAAGTAGGGGGAAAAAATTGTCCAATTTTCTAGTTAATAGTTTCAGATGGATGTTTGTTTTTAACTGAAATTATAAAATTCTGAGGACAGGATGGAAATATTGTCTCAAATTAATTCAATTCTGACTGTCAATGTGGTTTGCATTGGGGAAAGATAATAATATAATTTTTTTTATATAAATGTGTGTATATATATATATACAAAAAAAAATAATAAAAAAAATGCAGAACTTTCACATTTTTAGAGAGAGAAAAAGAAAAATTAAAAAATAATAATAATAATAAAAAAAAAAAAAAATATATATATATATTATTCCTAGATTCTAAACTCTAACAAGCAGGGCCTTCCGATTCCCCCCTGTATTGAATTGTATTATAATTGTACTGCCTGCCCTAACGTTGTAGAGCTCTGCATAAACTGTCGGCACTATATAAATCCTGTATATATATATATATATATATATATATATATATATATATATATATATATATATATATATATATATATATATATATATATATATATATAAAAAAAAGTGTGATATATATATATATATATATATATATATATATATAAATATTATTATTATATATTCCTAGATAGTGATGGCCGAACGGTTCGCCCGGCGGTCGTTTCGCGGCGAATTTCCGACTTTCGCCGTCCGCGGGTTCGAACGCCTTTTTCCGTCGTTCGCCCCGGCGGACTTACGTGTTTAATGTATACAAGAACTTTAACCTTTCGTGACACGTTTATCATGTGTTACAGGACAACCAATTGAGACATGACAGCTCATGGACACTTGGACATTCCCCCTAACCTATAAATACACCCGATCCGGTGGCCATTTTACATTCTTTCTTCTGTCACTGTAGGGAAAGGATCCTGTGTGGAGTAGGGACAGAGAAAACGCTAGCTATTTGGTACACAAAAGTTCTTTTCAGGACTGGTATAGGTGTTAGGTCAGCAGCCTGAGTTTCTTTTGTCAGTTTAGATAAAGGGACAGAGCGCTGTATGCTGCTATTTTAGGGACAGCTCAGCCAGATTAGTCTTTCTTCATCATCATCATCATCATCATCATTAGCTGTTACTATCAGGTCCACAAAAGAGCTGTTCCAGCTAATCGTTCCAGCCTACTCTTTTTTGCCAATTTGTATAGGGACAGGCAGGAAGCAGTGTGTCAGGCAGTGAGGATAATTTTAAAGACTTGCTGTTACTATTAGTTCCACAAAGGTTCTTTTCAGGACTGGTATCAGTGGTACGGTAATAGGCTTGTACACGTATAATATTCTTTCTTCCAAATATAGAAAGAATATTATACTTGACTGCTGCCCTTCTGCTGCAGTCTGCTAATCATTCACAACTCACTTGTTCCACAAAGCTCTTTATCAGGACTGGTAACTTGGTCTGTCTAGGGTGCTACGGTACATAGGCTTGGGTGCGGTACAGTCTGCTGTTCTGTAAGGACCGCTATCGGTCCACAATACATAGGGTTGCCGTGCACTACTGCTGACCGCTGCCCTATACTGCAGCAGTCCTTCATTGGTATAGGGACTGACGTACAGTCTGCTAATCACTAACACACAACCTGCTTGGTCCACAAAAGTTCTTATAAGGACTGGTAACTTGGTATAGGGTGCTACGGTACATAGGCCTGAGTGCGTTACAGTCTGCTGTTCTGTAAGGACCGCTATCGGTCCACAATACATAGGGTTGCCGTGCACTACTGCTGACCGCTGCCCTATACTGCAGCAGTCCTTCAGCGGTATAGGGACTGACGCACAGTCTGCTAAACACTAACACACAACCTGCTTGGTCCACAAAAGTTTTTATAAGGACTGGTAACTTGGTATAGGGTGCTACGGTACATAGGCCTGAGTGCAGTACAGTCTGCTGTTCTGTAAGGACCGCTATCGGTCCACAATACATAGGGTTGCCGTGCACTACTGCTGACCGCTGCCCTATACTGCAGCAGTCCTTCATTGGTATAGGGACTGACGTACAGTCTGCTAATCACTAACACACAACCTGCTTGGTCCACAAAAGTTCTTATAAGGACTGGTAACTTGGTATAGGGTGCTACGGTACATAGGCCTGAGTGCGTTACAGTCTGCTGTTCTGTAAGGACCGCTATCGGTCCACAATACATAGGGTTGCCGTGCACTACTGCTGACCGCTGCCCTATACTGCAGCAGTCCTTCATTGGTATAGGGACTGACGTACAGTCTGCTAATCACTAACACACAACCTGCTTGTTCCACAAAAGTTCTTATAAGGACTGGTAACTTGGTATAGGGTGCTACGGTACATAGGCTTGAGTGCGGTACAGTCTGCTGTTCTGTAAGGACCGCTATCGGTCCACAATAGATAGGGTTGACGTGCACCACTGCTGACCGCTGCCCTATACTGCAGCAGTCCTTCAGCGGTATAGGGACTGACGTACAGTCTGCTAAACACTAATACACAACCTGCTTGGTCCACAAAAGTTCTTATAAGGACTGGTAACTTGGTATAGGGTGCTACGGTACATAGGCTTGAGTGCGGTACAGTCTGCTGTTCTGTAAGGACCGCTATCGGTCCACAATAGATAGGGTTGACGTGCACCACTGCTGACCGCTGCCCTATACTGCAGCAGTCCTTCAGCGGTATAGGGACTGACGCACAGTCTGCTAAACACTAACACACAACCTGCTTGGTCCACAAAAGTTTTTATAAGGACTGGTAACTTGGTATAGGGTGCTACGGTACATAGGCCTGAGTGCGTTACAGTCTGCTGTTCTGTAAGGACCGCTATCGGTCCACAATACATAGGGTTGCCGTGCACTACTGCTGACCGCTGCCCTATACTGCAGCAGTCCTTCATTGGTATAGGGACTGACGTACAGTCTGCTAATCACTAACACACAACCTGCTTGGTCCACAAAAGTTCTTATAAGGACTGGTAACTTGGTATAGGGTGCTACGGTACATAGGCCTGAGTGCGTTACAGTCTGCTGTTCTGTAAGGACCGCTATCGGTCCACAATACATAGGGTTGCCGTGCACTACTGCTGACCGCTGCCCTATACTGCAGCAGTCCTTCAGCGGTATAGGGACTGACGCACAGTCTGCTAAACACTAACACACAACCTGCTTGGTCCACAAAAGTTCTTATAAGGACTGGTAACTTGGTATAGGGTGCTACGGTACATAGGCCTGAGTGCAGTACAGTCTGCTGTTCTGTAAGGACCGCTATCGGTCCACAATACATAGGGTTGCCGTGCACTACTGCTGACCGCTGCCCTATACTGCAGCAGTCCTTCATTGGTATAGGGACTGACGTACAGTCTGCTAATCACTAACACACAACCTGCTTGTTCCACAAAAGTTCTTATAAGGACTGGTAACTTGGTATAGGGTGCTACGGTACATAGGCTTGAGTGCGGTACAGTCTGCTGTTCTGTAAGGACCGCTATCGGTCCACAATAGATAGGGTTGACGTGCACCACTGCTGACCGCTGCCCTATACTGCAGCAGTCCTTCAGCGGTATAGGGACTAAGAGTTTTGTCACAGGGTCATTTAAAAAATGACATGCAGAGGAAGAGGCAGGCCCTTCCGCAGGGGTGGTAGGGGTAGGGCAGGAGCAACAGGCTTGAGCCAAAGTGGGAAGTTGCAGAAGGTGCGTTCAATTACTTTAAAGGATGCACCAGACTTGGTTGAGTGGCTCGCTCAGCCTTACTCTTCTGCACCCTCCTCATCCTCTCGATCTGCACCCTCTTCTTCACTCTCTGCTATGTGCACCCCCAAAGACACTACCACCAACAACACGACCACCACCACCACCACCACATACCTTCCGCTTGAGTCACTGGAATTATTTTCCGATCCATATCAAGAGGACATTTCTGATGCGCAGCCACTCTTGGTATTGGATCAGGAAGAGGAGGTAGCAACAAGCGCTACTCAGCAGTCTGACGCCAGTACCCAGATCAGCCCAAGGAGGAGGTTGGTCCCCGGTGTTGCTGCCTACTCTACTTATAGCGGTGGGGAAGGTGACGTTGATGATGACGTGTCTAGTGATGTCACGTGGGTGCCCACAAGAGAGGAAGAGGAGGGGAGTTCAGAGGGAGATATGGACCAGCAGATAGGGAGGAGAAGCAGCAATGACTTACATTGCACAGCAGGGACAAAGCAGACTGCAAATGTATCAGGAGCGAGTCATCGACCATGTACGGTCACATCTGGCGCTCCCAGGACACCGGCACATGGCTCCGCAGTGTGGGCTTTTTTTAACGTGTCCGCTGCTGACAATAGCGTTGCCATCTGCAATCTTTGCAGTCAACGCGTTAGTCGCGGTAAGCCCAATACTCACCTAGGGACGACCGCCTTAAGAAGGCACATGAGCAGCCATCACCGAGCCCAGTGGGAGCAACGGAACACACAAAGCCACACTGCAGGCTCTCACCGTCCAGCCTCGTCTTCTACTTCTCCTTCTCCTCTCTCCTCACAATTGTCCTCCACTCCACCTTCCATCACGCCAAGCTCACATTTTTCTGCAAAAAGGCAGGCTTCCGTGGGCCTAATGTTTGAGCGTAAAAAAATGATGACGCCGGATAACCCTCTTGCCCAACGGTTGGCGGCTGGCTTGTCAGAACTCATAGCCCGCCAACTACTGCCATATAAACTGGTGGACTCGGAGGCCTTTCGCAAATTTGTGGCCATTGGAACACCACAATGGAAGGTCCCAGGAAGGAAGTATTTCTCAGAGAAGGGCATCCCAGAGCTATATGGCCATGTTCAGCGGCAAGTGAATGTATCTCTGGCACACAGTGTCGGTGCCAAGATACATCTGACCACAGACACGTGGTCTAGCAAACACGGGCAGGGAAGGTATATCAGTTTTACTGCCCACTGGGTGAACCTTCTGACGGCCGTCAAGCATGTAACCCGTGGCACCCGTGTAGATTTGGTTTTACCGCCACGGATTGCATGCAGGCCTGACTCTTCTTCTCCTCCTCCTACTCCATCCTCCTCCCTCTCCTCCTCAGCTGCCTCCTCCTTTTCCGCTGCTAGCGTCTCTTCCACTGCACCGCCCAAGCTCCCCAGAACCTATTCCACATGCCAGGTGAGACGTTGCCATGCCGTGCTGCGTCTGTTGTGCCTGGAAGCAAAGAGCCACACTGGCCCGGCACTCCTTTCAGCTTTGCGTTCACAGGCAGATGAGTGGCTAACACCGCTCAATTTGACAGTTGGTAAAGTGGTGTGTGACAACGGTGCCAATCTGCTTAGCGCATTGAAACAGGGCAAAATCACGCACGTGCCGTGCATGGCACACGTCTTAAACTTGGTCGTGCAGCGATTCCTTGTCAAATACCCTGGGGTCCAGGACATCTTGCGGCAGGCAAGGAAAATCTCGGCCCATTTCAGAAGATCTTACACGGCCATGGCTCGCCTTGCTGACATTCAGCGGCGACACCATCTGCCGGTCAGACGTCTTATTTGCGATTGCCCGACGCGATGGAACTCAACCTTCTATATGCTTGATAGGCTGCTCCAGCAGAAACGTGCAGTTAACGTCTACCTGTATGAACTCTGCGAAAGAAACGGTTCTGGGGAGCTGGGTTTTTTTTCACCGCGCCAGTGGCTGCTCATGCGCGACACATGCAGACTTCTGCGGCCATTTGAGGAGATCACCAAACTGGTCAGTCGCAGCCATGGCGCCATCAGTGACATGGTACCTTATGCCTTCTTTCTGGAGCGTGCATTGCGTCGTGTCATTGATCAGGCTGTGGAGGAGCAGGAGCGGGAAGATGAGGAAGTCGCAATGCTGGATGAATTCCCAGGGGGGGCTACTCTATCTGAGACAAGTCAACAACAGGAGTCTGATGAGGAGTCAGAGGAGGATGGTGCCGGGGCGGATGAGCAGGAGCAAGAAGAGCATGCTTTAAACCTTTCTGGGATCCCTGTTGTGCGAGGATGGGGAGAGGAGAATGAAGAGGACGACATTATCCTGGATGATGAGCAGGAGCCAGGCCACCACACCGCTTCCACTTTAGTGCAAATGGGGGCCTTCATGCTCCAGTGTTTTAATAGGGACCCCCGTATAAAAAGCATGAGGGTCAAGGACCAGTACTGGGTGGCAACGTACTTAGACCCCCGGTACAAACACAAAATGGCGGAAATGTTACCGCCGTCGCAGAGGGCTGTCAGAATGCAGCACTTCCAGGCCTTGCTTCGAGAAATGCTGCATTCTGCTTTTGCGTGCGCTGGCAGAGGAGCAATTCCCACTCCCAGAGAAGGATTTGCGGGTACCAATCCAACAGCGCCTGCAAGAAGAGGCCGGTTTGAAGATGTGTTGGTGACTTCGGATATGAGGTCATTCTTTCAGCCGACCCATCGACAGGTGTCATCCGGATCCAGCATCAGGGAACGCCTAGACCGTCAGGTGTCCGACTACATTGGGTTAACGGCCGATGTGGACGCTCTGAGGAGTGATGAACCCCTAGACTACTGGGTGGGCAGGCTTGACCTCTGGCCAGAGCTTGCCCAATTTGCAATCGAACTGTTGGCTTGCCCCTCATCCAGTGTCCTGTCCGAAAGGACGTTCAGCGCAGCAGGGGGGATTGTGACCGATAAGCGTACTCGCCTAGCTCACCACAGTGTTAACTACCTCACATTTCTAAAAATGAATGAGGCATGGATCTCGGAGGAATTCAACACATGTGATCAGTAGACCATGTATATGTCTATAAACAATTTTTGGAATCAAGCACACAGACCTTCTTAATTCATTTGGCTCACTTCCCTGACCCAAAAAAGCACACCGTACTATATGCCCCTACCCTCCTCTTTGAAGAGGTTGAGCGGTGTCATATTTCTACTGGGGCTGCTTATTATGAGGGGTTCCCACCATCCCTGTGCTGTGCTGACTTCCTCCTGGGTGTTCTTATTATGAGGGGCTCCCACCATCCCTGTGCTGTGCTGACTTCCTCCTGGGGGTTCTTATTATGAGGGGATCACACCATCCCTGTGCTGTGCTGACTTCCTCCTGGGGCTGCTTACGGTGCTGCTGTCAGCGCTGTATGTCACGGAGCTGCTGTCAGCGCTGTATGTCACGGAGCTGCTGTCAGCGCTGTATGTCACGGAGCTGCTGTCAGCGCTGTATGTCACGGAGCTGCTGTCAGCGCTGTATGTCACGGAGCTGCTGTCAGCGCTGTATGTCACGGAGCTGCTGTCAGCGCTGTATGTCACGGAGCTGCTGTCAGCGCTGTATGTCACGGAGCTGCTGTCAGCGCTGTATGTCACGGAGCTGCTGTCAGCGCTGTATGTCACGGTGCTGCTGTCAGCGCTGTATGTCACGGAGCTGCTGTCAGCGCTGTATGTCACGGAGCTGCTGTCAGTGCTGTATGTCACGGAGCTGCTGTCAGCGCTGTATGTCACGGAGCTGCTGTCAGCGCTGTATGTCACGGAGCTGCTGTCAGCGCTGTATGTCACGGTGCTGCTGTCAGCGCTGTATGTCACGGAGCTGCTGTCAGCGCTGTATGTCACGGAGCTGCTGTCAGCGCTGTATGTCACGGAGCTGCTGTCAGCGCTGTATGTCACGGAGCTGCTGTCAGCGCTGTATGTCACGGAGCTGCTGTCAGCGCTGTATGTCACGGAGCTGCTGTCAGCGCTGTATGTCACGGAGCTGCTGTCAGCGCTGTATGTCACGGAGCTGCTGTCAGCGCTGTATGTCACGGAGCTGCTGTCAGCGCTGTATGTCACGGAGCTGCTGTCAGCGCTGTATGTCACGGAGCTGCTGTCAGCGCTGTATGTCACGGAGCTGCTGTCAGCGCTGTATGTCACGGTGCTGCTGTCAGCGCTGTATGTCACGGAGCTGCTGTCAGCGCTGTATGTCACGGAGCTGCTGTCAGTGCTGTATGTCACGGAGCTGCTGTCAGCGCTGTATGTCACGGAGCTGCTGTCAGCGCTGTATGTCACGGAGCTGCTGTCAGCGCTGTATGTCACGGTGCTGCTGTCAGCGCTGTATGTCACGGAGCTGCTGTCAGCGCTGTATGTCACGGAGCTGCTGTCAGCGCTGTATGTCACGGAGCTGCTGTCAGCGCTGTATGTCACGGAGCTGCTGTCAGCGCTGTATGTCACGGAGCTGCTGTCAGCGCTGTATGTCACGGTGCTGATGTCAGTGCTCTGTATTACGGTGCTGCTGTCAGTGCTCTGTATCTCCTGCACCCTCTTGTTTGCCTACCCTGGTCCCTGACCTTCCCTCTCCTCCATTGCCTTCATTAGCTCCATAGTCCTGAATTGTCAGAACAATTTCCCAAATAAAAAAAAAATGCTTGTAGTTATCGATCCCAAATTCACCTCATACATGTATTATGCTATTGTCCAGGTGGTGGGACTACGTGCTACCCCCTAATAATTACCCCGTGGCCGCAAATTCGACCTAAAGGTTTGCGAAATTCGCCTCCCATTGAAGTCAATGGAGCCCGCGGCGAACGGTCGTTTTCGCGAACGTTTGTGTCCGTTCGCGTTTCGCGTTCGCGAAACGTCCCGTCGGAAGTTCGTCCATCACTATTCCTAGATTGTAAGCTCTAACAAGCAGGGCCCTCCAATTCCCCCCTGTATTGAATTGTACAGCCTGCCCTAACGTTGTAAAGCGCTGCATAAACTGTCGGCTCTGTATAAATCCGGTATAATAATAAAAAAAATATGTAAATGTGTGTGTGTATATATATATATATATATATATATATATATATATATATATATATATATATATATATATATATATATTTACATAAATTGACTTTTTTATTTTTTTATTATTATACCGGATTTATACAGAGCCGACAGTTTATGCAGCGCTTTACAACGTTAGGGCAGGCTGTACAATTCAATACAGGGGGGAATTGGAGGGCCCTGCTTGTTAGAGCTTACAATCTAGGAATATATAATATTATTATTATTATTATTATTATTATTATTATTATTATTATTATTTATATATATATATATATATATATATATATATATATATATTTTTTTTTTTTTATTTTTATTTTTTCCTCTCTAAAAATGTGAAAGTTCTGCTTTTTTTTTTTTTTTTTTTTTTTTTTTTTTTTTTTTTTTTTGGGGAGGGGTAAAGCATCACTTTAACTACTTCCCTCCCCAAGGTCCCTTTTTAAACACTTCTGAATAAGGGGGGGGGTTTGCTTGAAAAGTGAGCTGGGCACATGATCAGGATTCACAGTCCATGTTCCCATCACACACGTTCCTGGGCTGGAATGAGCTCTTCAGGTACCGGGTGCTGTAGCAACCACCAGTTGGATACTGGAACCTGTACATTAATGTAGATATTTGCCAACACACCAAGGATCATCAATGTCGTCCAAATGTTTTTTTTTTTTTTATTAAAGATCACACCACAAAACAGTGTAGTGTAACGTTTCAGAGAGACGCAGGACCCCTTCATCAGGGGAAGATCATAGCATTGCCTGACAAAGGGGTCCTGCGTGGCTCTGAAACGTTGCACTACACTGTTTTGTGATGTGATCTTTAATAAAAACCGTTTGGACGACATTGATGATCCTTGGTGTGCTAGGAAATATCTACTAAGGATGAGCTCCGGCGTGTTCGCAAGCCGCACGTGCCGAGCCCGCCAGGAAGTCGGCACTGCACAACGCTAATCACAGGCAGTGAGATATTGTCCTGATGTGCGGCTGCAGAGATGGGGAAATGTCTCACTGCTTGTGATTAGAGCTGCGCAGTGCCGACTTCCTGGCGGGCTCGGCACGTGCAGGCTGCAAATACGCCTGAGCTCATCCTTAAAGGGGTTGTAAAGGTTCGTTTTTTTTATTTTCTAAATAGGTTCCTTTAAGCTAGTGCATTGTTGGTTCACTTATCTTTTCCTTCGATTTCCCTTCTAAATGTTTTTTTTTTTCTTGGTTTTCTTTGTCTGAATTTCTCACTTCCTGTTCCTCCTCAGTAAGCTGTTCTGCCTGACTAAACACCGCTCGGATGACGGTGTGAAGTTTACTGAGGAGAAACAGGAAGTGAGAAATGCAGACAAGGAAAAAAAACATTTAGAAGGGGAAATCGAAGGAAAAGGTAAGTGAACCAACAATTCACTAGCTTAAAGGAACCTCTTTAGAAAATAAAAAATGAACCTTTACAACCCCTTTAATATCTACATTATGATCAGGATTCAGTCACACCAGCCACAAATTATTACGCTCTCAGCACTAAAACATCAGCCAACCAGTGATACATGCATACATAGCGTGGACGTTAAAAGTCACCAGGGCATGCTGTGCGATTCAGGGCATTACACGGCTCTCCTTCCCAACTCCACCACCCCCCAACTTTATCTGAAATGTACAAACCTATACTTAATGTACGTTACTACAGCAACGTGATGGGCTGTGCTGCTGTACAGTGAGCTGCAATAAAATGTGCAACGCAGCACCAGGCTGCCATTCAGTGTGAATGGGACACACGGAAAACGATGCCCAGCATTTTATAATGCAGTAAAATGCTGGTCACCGCACATAATGTGAATACAGTCTGAGTGTTTTCAGCTCATTTCCCTACACCTGACTATTCTCAATATGCAGAAATCTATTCTAATTATCCCTGTTTACATTTGTACACCTCTGTGCTAAAAAAAAAAAAAAAAATTATATATATATATATATATATATATATATACACACACACACACACACACGTGTTTTTTTTTTTTTTTTTCTCACGTGTTTATTACTAGCATTTTTGTCCCCCATAAACTTTAATAGGTGTGCCTGTAAATGTGCGACACTGGCATTTTTTTGCGGGTTTTTGAACCTGAAAAATCCTTTCCTCCTGTAGAACTTCTTTCTTCCTTTTGGCCCAGCCCAGAAAACAAATGCCTAATGGCGGCCATACGCGCTTCGAATTTCGAAAGAATTTTCTTTTGAAAATCGTATCTAAGAATTTTCGTATGAATTTCGCGCCATTAGTGAGGCTGCAACAACAGTAAATTTTCGTGTGGAAATCAAATTTGAGGAATCGGACATGTTGGAAATTTTTGGAAAAACAAACGATATTCTAATCAATGATGGGAGAATCGTGCGAGAAATGTAATAAGAAAAGAAAATTTACGGAGAGAAATGAAGATTCCCGGTCACGAAAATTCTTTTCTGTAGCAACATGAGGTGAAATTGAAGGCTTGGTCGGCCGAATTTCGAAAATCAATGGTGGCGCCATCGGATCACAAAAAAAAAAAAAAAACGAACTTTCTGATTTTGAAAAGAAAATTTGTTCGAAATTCGACCCATGTATGGCTTGCATCAGGCTGGATTCACACCTATGCATTTTTAGTGCTTTTTGCATTTTGCAGATTTTCACTACAGTCCATTTAACATGGTTTCCTATGGGACACGTTCTGTAGTGTAAATCTGCAAAAAGCATTAAAAATGCCATAGGTGTGAATCCAGCCTGATGCATGTGCAAAAGCACCAGTGCGTGCGAAACGCCGCATGTGATTCGCACCACACGCCTGTGCAGATCACATGCGATGTATGTGTGGTGTGATTCGAGTCATGCATTTTGCAGGACCCTTTTTTTTTTTTTTCCACACCTGAATCACACTGCATGCGATTCTGCCAATCGCACTGCATTTTTGCGATCTTTTTTAGGGTGTCAATCTTTTTTTTGCAAAGTTGTTTTTTTTTGTAATTTCAAGGTAAAATACAATACAGAGCCTATTGGGCATAACCAGGCTCGGTCACACATGCAACTAAAAAAAAATGTGTGTGTATGTATAACAAAACGACTAACCACTGTACGCTCAACCACCTGTGCAGATTATCTAAAGCAATCCTCTATTTCAGGGATATTTAATTAGCGGACCTCCAGCTGTTGCAAAACTACAAGTCCCATCATGCCTCTGCCTCTGGGTGTCATGCTTGTGGCTGTCAGTCTTGCTATGCCTCATGGGACTTGTAGTTCTGCAACAGCTGGAAGTCCGCTAATTGCATATCCCTGCTCTAATTCCACATGGGTATTGTTAATCTAACATTGATGCCATGCGATTGCAGTGGGGGAAATTCACAGGATTCGCTGCGTTTCTTGCATCAGCGTGAACCTAGGCTCAAAATCGCTAGGAGTGAGCTCCACTCAGGTGTAAAGGCAGCAAATACAAATTCCATTAAAGTAGCAGGTCTGGGTGAAATCTGAAGGGTTTTAAAATGAACTTGCGCTGAAGAAATGTTGGCAAAAAATGTTTAGGTAAAAGATTTTTAAAACTTTCTGTTATAGCCAGCTTGTCGTCAGGGCCGTCTTTAAGGCAGGGCAAAAGGGGGCAGCTGCCCTGGGCCCTGTCATTGTTGTGGGGCCCAAATCAGCTGCCTCATACTTGCCAACTATCCCAGTTTAAATTCCCTTGTCCCTTGAAGTTTTAGCCCTGTACACGGTCGGAGCTTCTGCCAACCAAATCCGTCGGATTGTGTCCGAAACTGTTGCATACACACGGTCGGACTAAGTTGTCCAAAAATCCGATCATTCAGAACGTGATGACGTAATTTCGTTACGATGGGACTACGTTCAGGCTAGTAGCCAATAGCTTTGATGTAGGAATTTGATCTGAGCATGTGTGGCACTTGGTCCGATCAAAATTCGCTACACATGATCGGAGTATGTCCTATCAGACCAGTTGGTTGGGAAATATTTCCAACATGTTGGAAAATTGGGTCGGACGGAGATTCGGACGGAATCGGTCCGATGCATACCACACACAGTCGGATTATCTGATGACACGGTCCGATAAGACGCATTCCGACGGATTCTCCGACCGTGTGTACAAGGCTTTAGACCTGTGCTGTGTCCTGATATCTCAGTTTGAAGTGCTGCTAGTAATGCTGCCCAGCTCTGCCTTATTGTTGTGTAAAGAGGACTCACCTGCAGACCCTGTGTTTTCATGTAAATAACCGTCATTCATATGTAAATATCAGCGACATTCATATGTAAATATCTGAGGCCGGTGACATTGATATGTAAATAAAGCTGGAATTCATATGTATATCATGCCCCCCTGCAGTGAGGAGAAGATGTGCTGTAACCTATAGCAACCAGTGAGCAGTATTACTGTGCAGTAATCTCTAGCAACAAGCAGAAATCATGTGCTGTAACCTTTAGTAACTAATCAGTGAGCCTTAATGTGTGCTGTAACCTCTAGCAACCACTCAGTAAGCAGTAATGATATACTGTAACCTCTGGCAACCAATCACATTCACTGCCTGATCTGATACAGTAAACTGATTTTAAGTGTAGCTGCTATTTATTGTATTTCTCAGAGGAGGTGGACAGTGAAATTGCATGGGGGGAAGGGGGCCCCCAAGAAAATGTTTGCCCCAGGTCCAATCAATATTAAAGACGGCCCTGCTTGTCGTAAATCTCTCAGTTCAAATGATTTGAATTTTACATTCTATCTATACGGTGTCACACGAACTCTGCTTTGCTAGTGCCTGGATATCTGGAAAACATGCCATGCTTGGGGAGCAGAGCTGGAACACACAGACAAAGGAATATTACTTTTCCTAGAAAATCTAATTTCCTTAAAAAGAATGTAAATTAGCACCTTCATTAATTACATTTTTTTTAAAGTAGGATTTGATGGCGTCATTTTCAGAATTAGAGGCTGTTTAGGGAGAAATTTCTCATTCTTTATTTTATATGTTCTCTGAATTATCTATATTCTGTATAACATCTATGTCATTTCTATACTTTATAATGTCTGTATTACCTATATGCTCAATGTTATTTATGATCTCTATAATATCTGTATTCTTTGTATTCCCATGTATTGTATTCCTGTGTAAATCGCTCTGATTTCTTAGCCATGTGTTATTCCGAGCCTCATATAATCACACGTCCCTTAGTGTATGCTTCCACATAAACACAAATTCCCATTAGAAGTAGTAGTTTCAGAAAATAATTAATCCCTTACTCCTTATTAGGGGTTTGAATTTAGCATTCAAAACGCACCTAAATTGTATTTATAGCTGTTACTGCGATTTTTTTTCAACGACACCATAAATTTTTTATTTTATTTTTTATTTTGAATTGGATTCAATGTTTTTGATACCTAGTTTATGGACATGTCATAAGAGATGGGGGAAAAACCAAAAAAAAAAACGCACATTTGTATTGCTATCATTTATTGCAGGAAGCAAGTGGGCAAAGGTCTCATATGCACTGGATGTTTTCCTGCTGCTCCTAGGATAATTTGGTGTGGGGTTTTTTTTTTTTTTTTTTTTCCTGTCCCTAAATGCCCCTGTAAGCAAACATAGGTGTTTAGAGGTAGAAAAAATAACCCCCCATAGCCTGTGCGTCCAGGAGCAGCAGAGTTTTTGCAGAAAAAATGCTTGACGCACCCAAGCACTAGGTGCGTTTAGCACTTGAGAGTAAATTTAATTTTAATGATCAGAATAAATTTATTCTGGCCAATGAAATGAATTAAAGAGGAAGTAAAACCCTGATGGGTTTACTTCCTCTTTGATGCCCTGCAAAGGTAAAGCATAATGGACTACTATACATCGCATAGTAGCCCATTATGTGTCACTTACCTGACACAGGAGCCAGCGAAGTCACCGCTGTCCCCTGTAGTCCAGGGCGTCCATCTTCTTGGTGGGGTCTCGCTGCTCCACTGCTGTCATTCGGCGAAGCCGCGATGACGACACTCCTGCGCATGCGCACGGTAGCCGCCACTCGCGGCATATCGCCATTGACCGCGGCGCGCTCAGTGCGCCTGCGCGCCGCTGTCTACTCATGCGCCGTAGACAGCGGTGCCTGTCTTTCGGCAAATATCTCCTAAACCTTTATAGGTTTAGGAGATATTTCTTTGACCTACAGGTAAGACTTAATCTAGGCTTACCTGTAGGTCAAAGTGGTTTATAAGGGTTTACAACCACTTTAAAGCCCAAGTGTTTGATGCGCCTAAAGGTGTTAAAGGTGTTTTAGAAGCGTCTAGCGTTTTTTAAATTTTTTTTCTTTCTGCCAAAACGCAGCTGCCAGGTGGAAAGGAGTCTACAAGAGGTAGCAAAACGTCCAGTGTGCATGAGGTCTAAATGTAAAAGATACAATAAAAGGCCTACATGAGGGCTCTTGCACACAGCCGTATTAAGGATGTCTGCCTAATTCTGGAATTGCTGCACTCTATTCTGTCACTAGATGCAAGGAAAGATTAGGAAAAAATGGGGTGTCTCAGCCAATGGGCAGGGCTTTTCTTGGGTCCCTTGACCTGCTGGGAGAACCTATTTATTTGGGTGGAGTCGGGTGATCAGGGTTCTGTGCCACCCAGATGACTGTCTGGGTGGACGTGTGTCATATTGTCCCCGGGCTGCTAGGCCAGAAACCTATTCCGGAGACATCTGTCTGCTAGGCTATCTGAGAGCCTGTCCAGAAGTAGTGCAGGGTTGGGACTGCGGGCTTGTAGTCCAACCAGAAGTAACGGTTCCGCTGGCCGGGAAACCAAGCTGTCGCCACAAAGGGACCGTCCACCTTGTTACCGCAAACCAGTAAGTGAGCTGAGGCCAGTACCAGAGCAGACTTCTCACCAGCCGGGGACGGTCACGAAGTGGGAAAGCATCAGCAAGTGCCAAATCTGGGACCCAAAGGAACAGCAGAGGTGACACTTGTGGAGTGCCAAGCCAAGGACCTAACGTGTCAGCAGGGGTGAAGCTTGAAGAGTATTTGCGTACCAAGCCAGGGACCCAGCAGTGAAGCGGGGGTGACACTTGAGGAAGATACTGAGTGCTACAGGGAAAGAGCTCAGGGCATCCAGTGGCTAGTGGATCTGAAGTCTGGTGAGAGAGACTGAGAGATTTTTGAGTGAAGACCCCCAATGAGTGAGTTTGGGGTACAGAGAACTGTTCGTGTTGCAAATAGTTGAATACCTTTACCGTTAGTAACCGCTACAAGATCGTTGCCATAGAAGACGGTGATCCTGCCTATACAGAAGTGGTGTCTGGCTGGAGGCCTTCACCTGTATCGCTGTCTACCTATAGAAGTCTGAGTCTGCCAATTTAACATTGCCTCTACCTAAAGAGTGCCCTGGCCCTAATCCAAAAGCATCTGGCGCCCACCTGTAACCCACTCTACACTGAAGGATGTCAGCTGTCCCTAACTGGAGGTCACCATTGGGCTTCAGGGCCCCCGGGGCTTTTCTACACTTAATCACATGGAAGATCTGGGGACAGATGTTTTTCGATCTCCTCCCACTCGCCATCCTGACACAGATTACCGTCCTGGGTTTCTTGAAGGAGGAGCGCACATCACAATAACATAAAAGTGAGCGGCACCCTGATCTTTTACATAGTCGGGAGCTGGCTGGAAAAAATGATACCAAGCTCATGGCTGCAGCCACGCTGTTTGATCAATGCACCTTGGTAGATAAGTTGGGGAAGAGCAATAATAGGTTTGCGTGGCTACGCTCACACCTATTGCGCATATGCGATCGCATTTTAAACTCATGTTGATGAGATTTTTTATTTTTGCTAGCATTTTTGTTCGCACTCGTATGTTTTTTCCTGTGACTCGTTGGAGTCGTTTCAAGTATGCTTGAGCATTTGGCTCTGATACATTTTTCGTTGAAACCATATCACACGATTTGGCGCACTTTTTTGTTTTTTCATGGTGAGACTTCGCTTGGAGGCTCGCTGAGAGCAGCTGGGTGAATCCTGAAGATTGTGTAACATCCGAACAGATCGAGACAATCTCTGGCATCCGAATATCTGGACGTCTATGGTAGGATCTGAGATCCAATTTGCGCAGTTTGACCTCCCCTAGCATGGGGGTCACTGGGGATCTGGTAAGCCTCCATCTATAAGCGGTGTTTTAGAGGTGATGGGTCCAGGTGGTCAAATTTATTTTGATTGAACAATTGAGTCTCGGATATCACTACACATACACTGGACAATTTTTATATATCTTTTTTGCAATAATTTTTTTGCAATATATATATATATATATATATATATATATATATATATATATATATATATATATATATATATGGACACTTGATATAATAATTTTTTATGTTTGGTTTATCTTTAATAGTATTTGTGCAGTTTACTTTCAGTTTTTTTGGCACAATTTTTTGCACTTTTTTTGCTCAATGGTTATAGTAATGTTTATAGATTAAGCGTTGCACTTTTTTTCTTTCGTGGTGTGTTTATTTTTTTATTTATTTTTTTTTAATTTTTTTTTGTACCTAGTATCTTGGCTATGGTGTTCAGCTGCTGATTTTCTTGATTTTTACTAAGCGCAGATTTTTTTCTATTTATTTGTAAACCTATGAAGTAGTCTCGAGTTTCTCCTACCAGCTGAAAACTGTAAATCTTAAAGTGGTAGTAAACTCTGCATTGTGACTTGTATCCATAGGTTTGCTCATAAGGCTTACCTGTAGGTAAAATGAATATCTCCTAAACGTGCAGCATTTATTTATTTGCTTGTTTTGCGGCTGGTGAGGTCACCGGCGCATGCACATTGCTCTGTGCTACGGCCGTGACGCTTGTGTGCATTAGCGACGTTTTAGCGGCTCGGCCATTCAAACAGCCGGAGCCTGTGAACCAGGGAGAAAGGTTAGATGAGGATGGAAGCCTGTCAGCAGTGACAGTAGTGGCTGGTTGCTAACACCATTTATTCATACATAAGCCCCAATGTTGCTAACCTGTAATGCTCAAACTAAAAATCAATATACTACCCTAGCCTGTCCATATACCTGCGACCCACGGCTGGCATGAGGAAGTGAGCCGGTGTCGCCACTATGTGTCTGCAAACTGGGTCCAGAGGCGCAGATGCAGGGTCCTGCGGACTACAGCTGATGAAATAGGTGGAGAGGCGCCGCAAAAAATCTCTACCATAAACATGGGCAGCTCAAATGGAGTCAGGGGCAGAGCCAAAGGGGTGACAAAAAGGTTTTCGCCTATGGTGTCAAAAATCCTTGCACCAGCCCTCCTGAACATGCAACACATCGAACCTTGAAACAGATGGGCTACAGCAGCAGAAAATCACACCAGGTGCCACTTCTGTCAGCTAAGAACAGAACAGGAAACTGAGGCTACAATTCAAACAGGCTCACCAAAATTGGGTAATAGATTGGGAAAAACGTCCCCTGGTCTGATGAGTCTTGATTCCAGCTGCGACATTTAAGAGGAAGTAAACCCTGATGGGTTTACTTCCTCTTTTTTTCCCTGCAAAGGTAAAGCATAATGGACTACTATGCATCGCATAGTAGCTCATTATGTGTCACTTACCTGACACAGGAGCCAGCGAAGTCGCCGCTGATCCCTGTAGTCCGCCGCGTCCATCTTGCTGGTGGCGTCTCGCAGCTCCGACCAATGACAGCGGCGAAGCCGCGATGACGTCACTCCCGCGCATGCGCACGGGAGTCGACAAATTAGGCAAATCCATTCTTAACCTTGCCGCATTTAGTGCGCCTGCGCGCCGCTGTCTACGGCGCATGCGCCGTAGACAGCGGTGCCCATTTTCGGGCAAATATCTCCTAAACCATATAGGTTTAGGAGATATTGCTTGGACCTACAGGTAAGCCTTAATCTAGGCTTACCTGTAGGTCAAAGTGGTTTGAAGGGGTTTACTTCCTCTTTTAGATGGTAGGGTCAGAATTTGAAGTAAACAACATGAAAGCATGGATCCATCCTGCCTTGTATCAATGGTTCAGGGTGGTGATGGTGTGGGGGATATTTTCTTGGCACACTTTTTGGGCCCTATGGTACCAATTGAGCATTGTTTTAAAGCCACGGCCTATCTGAGTATTGTTGCTGACCATGTCCATCCCTTTATGACTACAGTGTCCCCATCTTCTGATGGCTACTTTCAGCAGAATAATGCACCATGCCACAAAGCTCAAATCATCTGAAACTGTCATATTTAAAAAAATAAATATGAGGTCACTTTACTCCAATGGCCTCCACAGTCACCTTTTGGGGTTTAGTGGAACGGCAGATTCACATCGTGGATGTGCAGCTGACAAATCAGGCAGAGCTGTGCAGCTTTAGTACCATCACTTCACACTGAGATATCAGGACACCTTACAGGACTAAAACTTCAAAGGACAAGGGAATTTACACTGGGCTAGTTGGCAAGTATGAGGCAGCTGCTTTGGGCCCCACAACAATGACTGGGTCCAGGGCAGCTGCCCCTTTGCCCTGCCTTAAAGACGGCCCTGGCTACTATTCCTTTTTCCTGGCTTTTGGCATCTTTAAAAATGCACACATTTAGAAATTGGATGAAAGGTTTAGCTCTGGGAAACACTTTTTGAAAGGAACTGCATTTTATATACAATTTTTATATAGATCAGACCAACATGTGGAGGACAGAGGGACTTTGTTCCAAAAGTCCCTCAAAGAGGGACAGTTGGGAGCTATGCCTTTTTGTAAAAAAAAAAAAAAACTGTAATGGGTGCAGAACTGTGCCCCAATGTCTGTGCAGTAGTGATGGAGCTTTGTGTGATCATATTATCAGCCAAACTATGATGACCTTACACATCCTAAAGACCTGAAGCAGTGATGGAGGCCAGTGGATGAATGCAGTAGTGTATTTAGGTTTTGAGCTGCCCTAGTCCTGACTAAACTCGTGCACCCCCTAATTTTAATATGACCCACCCCTTGCTGTTTAAGACCCACTCTGAAATTTTCGAGTGGGGACACTAGTTTCGACAGGCGGCAATGGATTCCCTTAATTTGCATAGATTTGCTCTCACTTCCTGTCTGGCTATTGGGCAGGAAGTGAAGGGAAATCTCTGCAATGGGACGGGGATGGTAAAAAATAAACCGACAGGGGCTATAACCCTCCCTTTTTCTATCCAAAGTGGAAAAAAAAAGAAAGTGTTGCCTATAGTTCTACTTTAAGCACTAAGAAGATATAACCATGCCAATGGTGCAGCAGAAAACATAGCACAGTGAGGAAGGTTTGTGGTCCAAGATGAGAGGACAGTCAAAATTAGAAGCAGGATCGCCCCCCCCCCCCAGTGGCGATCGATTTATGATGGGGGGCACTAGACTAATTTGCCTCAGCCCAGTTCGCCCATAAGACTGGTGCTACACTAACAGTGTAGTGCAAGCCGGCGGGGACTCTTTCCGTGCTGCCC